>NW_027116814.1:3145000-3890000 GCF_024137725.1 Prorops nasuta
CACAGAAAGTTTCGAGAATCAACATGGCTTCACTGACTGAGGTCTGAGTGTGACGGCCAGACCGGACAGTCGGACACTTGGGCCACTCGGATGTCGGTACCAATAAGGTACCATGTGGAATGGTGGGATTTACTCTGTATCTACGTAAATAGGCTTTATGTATCATCGTTGTAGAAACTGACTTTCTGCAAAAAAGATGGTAAGGTAAACAAATAAATGTTTTTTCAATAGGATATTAGGACTTATGGTTATTCGAAATACAGATCGACATTGGAGCCTTGTGAAACACACACAGATCAAATGGCCAAAGTGTTTCAACAAAAATTTTCTGGTCAAGCATTCACTGTGGGCCAGCAGCTGGCTTTTCAATTTGAGAATAAAGGTTGCTCCGTTTAGTTGTAACAAATTAAGCATTTCTGGTTTATGTTCCTATAATTTGGAAAGGAACATCTGTAGTCGTTCATTATGCTCTACTGACTTGACTAAATGCGTCAAGTGCAACAATGTTTTTATGCCAATACTATAAGTTCTGAAACAAGTGGAGAATTCATAAAATAAATTATATACATGATTTCATGAAAAATATCAAATTCAACTCACCGTTGCCATTCATTTAGTTTCGCCTGCAGTAACGGTAACTCGCTGTTTCGGAGTAAATTAACTTCTTCGCACACGCGTATGATGTAATCAGCCTGGAAAATCTCTGGCACATAAATTTCAATTGTAAATGCTGATAACATGTCCATCTCGTCCAACACTTTTCTGTAAAATAAAATTCATGAAAAGTTTAAAGAGAATCTTCGAAAATCGGGCCAAGAAAAAGAAGCAGAAAAATATGTTTTACCTGTTGCTGGTTGTACAGAGTATTAATAATTTACGGCCACATGGTGGCTGTTTTCTCAATAAAAATTTAAATGCTTGTAAGATTAAATTCGAGTTACTAGGACCAATCGGATTATAATCTAACAAATTCTCTATATCGTCAAACAAAATGCAGCTGAGCTCAAAGTAATATGCATCATTGAATATCTAGAATATTTAATTATTCGTTAATAATGTTCTTCGACAGATTAATATTATAATACATTGATAGTCAAGGATATATAAAATTAAGAGGAGCTCACTTTTTTTATCGCTTCGCATTTTGCAGATTCGGTAAAGCCAACCATGTCCTCAGGTGTGCAAACTTTAATGAAGGGAAAGTTTGAAGTTTTGGCTATATGAGCAGCAAGTGCAGTTTTTCCAGTTTTAGGTGTACCTTCCAGAAGTACGACTGCACAACGTGAATCACTCGAGGAACGAATCATTTCAACAATCGGATTGACGCTTGACAGGATATTCTTAATAGGTGGACCCCAAATAATGATCCCATCTGTCAATAACTGGTCTAACTTTTTTGAGCTACAGCCGAATGCCTGTGTAAATCATTTTCAATAAATGCATATTCTACTACAAGAATCTTTACTAATATAAGACAATGTTAATTTTTTTCTATAATTATATAGATATGTATGTAAAAAGTGAAAAAGAGTACGCACTGGATTAATATCATTGCTTAAGGCATCTAAGAAGTCATTTCTTGAAACCATCGATGTTTCCGTTGCAGCTGAATCCAATTCTGCAACTGTATTGGAAATTTTCATAAGACGAAATATTGTAGTACTTTGTGCCGCTCTAACCAAATCTTCCAATTCGGCGCCAGTAAAATTTTTCGTCTTTTCTGCCAACTCCCTTAAATCAACATCAGATGAGAGATTATCATTTTCTCTCATGGTGGCTGTATGTATTTGTAATATTTGGAGTCTTCCATTTTCGTCGGGCAAATTAATTTCCATTTGAACCTTTTAAAAACATTGTTAATTATTAATAAATGATACAAATAAATAGGATTGTGTAAATTGTATTAATTACCTCCAATATTCCCGGCCTGAGTAAAGCTTCATCAATCATATCTCTTCTATTAGTCGTACCAATGACAAGAATATTATTCAGCTGTTCTACACCATCAAGTTTACAAAGTAGCTGATTAATAACTGCATCATGTATTTCAGTGTTTCCAACAACACTACCTCTCGGTTTACATAATGCGTCAATATTTTCGAGAATGATAATATACAATCCACTCTTAGGGCCCATCTGAAAGTATTTTTACTCTTAACACAGATCTATTATACGAAAAATTAACTTCGTTTTCAGAGTATTAAATAAACAAAAATTTTTTTTAAAAATTGCTTACTCTTTTCTCCTCTTCCTCTGCATCGGCGAATAATCTTCTAATGTGAGCCAGGGTCTTTTCAATATTTTCATATAACATTTCATGACTATCAACAATGATCGGTTTTCTGACAGTATTTAAAATAGAACAGATTTTTCGGGCGATTAAAGTTTTACCAGTACCAGGTGGACCATATAATAATATTCCTCTCGTGTGTTTCATACCAAGCTGCGTTAGGACTTCGAAGGGGAGAAATCGGGAAGCAATTGCTCTTCTGAATATAATGTTCAATTCCTTATCTAAGCCACCAATTCCTATGTTCTGAAAGTCCCACTCTGGATTGATAATAGATCGACGGTCCATTTTTGCTTTTGATTTTCGAACAAGATCTAAACTTGAATTTTCAGCTTTTTCAGACTTAATCACAATTTCAATCAAACGGCGTGCAGTGGTTTGTACCGAGGGGCGTTGTGAGGCCAGGGTTAATAGCAACGCTACTATAGTGAAGGTCACCTTGGACTGGCTTGGACTCGTTACCCCTTCGACCATGAACCCCTTGGACATAGAGAATGGCTAGTGCTCGCGCATGTGGAAAATAGTGGGAGAATATGATCAGACACACTGATTGGCTGCGCTGCAAGCAAATGGGTGTGGTCTGACTTAGTCCTGCCAGTCATGCTTGGAAGAAGAATTAAGGGGATCCATTGCGCGTCGAGAAAGTACTTCCAAATTATCTTCTACAATTTTAAAAATTTGAATATATTCATAGGGACCAAATTGGCTCGTATTGATCTGCTTAATTAACGTAAAGGCTTATTTTTTGGATTAAAAAAAAAAATTTTTTTAAATCGGATATTAATAATAATATTTTATTTCCCATCAATAATTTCGAAAAAGGGAGCCTTTACGACGCTGCGCCAAACTTCAACGAGTAATTTAAGACCAACAAGAAGCAAATATTCCCATAAATGTAGAAGATTTTTTGGAAATACTATTGTAGCGCAACAATGGCAAATTTTCAAATTTTTCCTTGTTGAGCTACAATAGTATAACCAAGAAATCTTCCAAATTTATGGGAATATTTGCTTCTTGTTGGTCTTAAATTACTCGTTGAAGTTTGGCGCAGCGTCGTAAAGGCTCCCTTTTTCGAAATTATTGATGGGAAATAAAATATTATTATTAATATCCGATTTAAAAAAATTTTTTTTTAATCCAAAAAATAAGCCTTTACGTTAATTAAGCAGATCAATACGAGCCAATTTGGTCCCTATGAATATATTCAAATTTTTAAAATTGTAGAAGATAATTTGGAAGTACTTTCTCGACGCGCAATGGATCCCCTTAAGCCCAACTGTAAAAAGAAATTGAAAATGTACAGTATTTTCATGAAGAGGTTATGTTGAAAATTAGTATTCGCAACAATTCGAACTGTTAGGGGACCTATTAGCTCACGACGTGTTTGCTGAAGGCTCGGATACATACACAACGCGTGAAATACATGCGCGACGCGAACATTTTTGCACGGTATACAGGAATACAGGTATTTGGTTTGGCGCCGGAGGGGACGCGACGCACATTTGGAGTAGACGCTCGGCGCGTGCAATAAATACGCGCCAAAGGCCCCAATTAATAAACCAACTTAACCTTAGCATGGTCCCAGCTAAGACCAATTGTCTCACTTTAACCTTCAATACAGTGTTAAGCTAGATCTTCGTCTTAAGTAATTTCTAAGCTGAAATTCGAGTGAATTCGAGCAATAAAGTATCTATATCTATAGATAATGCTGCGCGTCCGCTCCACGCGCAGCGTGGCTGATGCCGCTGATGTGCCCCTCTCTCTACAAGCCACACTTTCGTTCAACACGCTTCACGTACACTCCGGGAAATATATTCTGTCCAACTTATAACCAAATGTTTTAAAAGGCCGTACTTTAATAGCGGTCAACACTTTTCCACATCACGCTGGTTACCTGGTCTAGCACCGAGTCCTGAGGGTCCCGAGCAATAAACTGGGAACAATCGAAGAACCCTAATATACCTGATACTCTAATCACTAATCTAAAATTACTATTTTTGTATTTTTAATCAAACATATTTGAAATTATTACGAATACATTGCTTGTCTTTTTAAGATGAAAATGAGTCCAAATACGACAATTAAACGAACAATTATTTCTTTTAGTTATACCTTGAAGCTGCTACTTTATTATCTATAAATTCTAATAAAAATTCAATATTACTATATATCTTCGTTATGCGTTAAGTTAAAATAAATCTCCAAAATATTGGAAAAAACATAAACATATTATTAAAAAATTAACAAATATAAATTTTAGTTTAAGATATAATTGAAAAATAAATGTAAATATTTTAAAATACTATCTTTAAAAAGAAAAAGGTTAATCATCTCATAAAATTAAAAATTTCAATTTTTTTAGTATGATTCTGCTACGGGTTAATTCATGCTTATTTGGATTATTTATAGACTAATTGGAATAAAATAAATTTGATTTTTAACAGGTTTTAATAAAATGGGAGATGTAAGATATAACTAATATAGAAATAATAGTCCGAATAACGTCATTTTTGGATTCATTTTCATGTTAAAAATACAAGCAATGTATTCATAATAATTTCAAACCTGTTTGATTAAAAATATAAAAATTGTAATTTTGGATTAGTGATTAGAGTATCAGGTATATTATAGGGTTCTTCGATTGTTCTCGGTTTATTGCTCGGGACTCGGCACTAGACCAGGTAACCAGCGTGATGTAGAAAAGTGTTGACCGCTATTGAAGTACGGCCTTTTAAAACATTTGGTTATAAGTTGGACAGAATATATTTCCCGGAGTGTACCCGGCTGTCTGTACCCGCGGCGTCCCTACACAACGCGCATAATAATGACACACAGAAAAACATGCGGATTGTGACACACAATTCCTTTCTGTTATTTTCGGATAAAAATTTCTGAAGCGAAGATTTCATGATATCGCTACTCTGATAGCGAAATGAGTAGAATTGCGCTTTGCGATAAAGAAAAGCGAATATCTGTTAAATTTAGCAGATTGCGGTTGTATTTCTTGATAGATCTGAAAATTATTGAATGGTTTTAGGTAACATCATTAGCTTGTACGGGAAATTATGTTAAAAAAATGTATAAAAATGGGATAGTTGAGAAAATTGTTTAAATAATTAGATTTATATTTTTAAAACTACGTATAAATTCAAATAGTTTCCAACGTACTGCCCTAGATCATTTTTTTGCGTCTCTAAAATGTCCAATAACACGAATAAGATCGGTCAAGAAATTACAACAGTACATTAGATTGAAAGAAATAAAGAATTTTTGCAAAATTTGAACGAACGAGGCAGCTATAAACAGCTAATTATTGTAGCAACCCTTCGTTCATTTTGCCACAAATTTCTTTATTAATTTATTTATAATGTATTGTTGTAATTTCTTGACCTATCTCTTAAGCCGAAATCAGACGATGCTTTTTCTCTTACTGGATTTCTTGCTGAATTGAAATATTGTTTGGTGATTGGTTATAATAATGCAAATATCCAATCAGTAATCATCATTCTAAATTCAGCAAGCAATCCAGCACGGATCCAGCAACGTGTGCCGCCGGCTTTTAGTCAGTGTTAATGGGCTCTTTGGAGACGCAGAGAGATTATCTATAGGGCAATACGTTGGAAAATATTTCAATTTATACGTAGTTTTAAAAATATCAATCTAATTATTTAAACAATTCTCTTATCTTTCTGTGGTTTACATAATTTTTCAGCATACTTATACCCGTTCAAGCTAATGGTGATTCCAAAACCATTGGATAATTTTAAAATCTATCAAGAAATACGACCTGTCTATCAAATAGACTTTATTCGCTTTATAATGCCGCTATATAGAGTCCTGTTAAAGAATCTGAGCTTTATTCTAACGGAAAAGCTCCCTAGCACCACACGGTTTACCTGAACTAGTTTTGAGACCTGAGCAATAAAACAATCGACCATAGCTGACGTGACATTAAACAGTCTAAACGAAGTATTAACGGAGAAACCTATATATATATATATCTGATACTCTAATAACTAATACTAATTTATAATTTTTATATATTAAATGAAACATAATGCTCAGCTATTATGAATAAATTGCTTGTATTTTTAAAATGAAAATATATAAGTTCAAATACGATGTTATTTGGATATTTCTTTCTGTATTAGTTGAAAAAACTAAAGGATATAAGTAATCTGGAAATAATTATCTGAAAACTCTGTGTCTGATTTTATTTTCATTAAAAAAAAAAATATATGCATTTGATTGAAAATAATTTTACAAATGTTTGATTTAAAATATGATAATAATTTAAAATTTGGATTAGTTATTCGAATAACAGTTACATACAAATAGGTTCCTTCTTTTTTACTGTGTTTTTTGTTACTTTTTTATTTCTCGGGTTTCCATGCTAATTCAAGACTTCAAGTAAATCGAGTGGTGCGTGAAGCCTTCTTCGCTAGAGGGAAGCCTAGTGTTGTCTCTTTGGAACGTTTATTTTGTGTCTAGACACAATCAATTTCCCCGAATATACATAAAATGCATCATAAATGTGAATAAATTAATGGGGGATATACTAAAGGTTTTCCTTTGTAGATCCAAATAATGCCGTTGGTTCCTGGAAACATTTACTTATAACCTCAAAGTATCAAGCCCTTTATACCTGCAGTGTATTATTTTGTATTAAGCTAGCATTGTTCTTGAATAGAACATACAGCATGGCCTTAGAAATTATTGGAATAGTTTTATTAAAATCTGAGAACACAATAACCCTTAACGGTTTTACTAAGGGATTTAGAATAATACAAAAATCGATTTTTTTTAAACGATCAATATATGACACGTAAATAGAAGCTAATTTTCGAACATAGCACATTACTTTGTATAACGGTATTGCGCATGTAATTCTCATAAGAAAAAATGCTGTTCTTTGCTACACAGAATTTTATTCATTCTACCACCAGGTTAGCAGCACTTAGAAATTTACACTTTGGCGTTTTCCAAGCGTGTAGAAACTGATCGGTCGGTGCGATGCGTCTGCCAATGTCAAACCGCAAGTTTTGTGACGCCACCGTAACGTTAACAAAAATAACAATATGTCCATGGCGGGAAAAGTTCATCACCCCCTGTCGAGTGTTCGAATTGCTGAAAAATCGACTTTTCAATATTCCACCTTCTCGAAAATACTATACAAACTATATATTTTCCGTGTCTATTTACAGATTGTCACCATTCCTTTCCCAAACTTGGCTGGCTGGACTAAGTTAGAGCACGCCTATGTCCTTGCAGCGCAGCCAATAAGTGAGTTGAATTCTTTTCCCCCACCATTTTCCACATGCGCGAAGAACTGCGCTATACCGGCTGTACGACGACCTTGGAGCTGCTTGAGCCTTGGGGCCCTTGGGACTTGGGATCATTCCTACGTACTGGTTCCTGCATTGCAGACGTTTCGCAGGTCGTGTCTAGTAGCTTGTGTGTGCCCAAAAATGTCAGCGAATGTGAAGGTAAGAATGAAAATGGATGCATCCAACCGATACTTACCCCGGGATTCATAAACGAGACTGAAGCTCAAGTTCAAACTTAAGACCGGTAAAATTTAGAATCTTATAATACACCTTACATATTTCGAAGAGAGCTTGAACTCAAGTTCAGTTTATGAATCCCAGGCTTATTATCGAGACCGCTGAGTGTAGGCTGGCTACACCCAATGTAATTATTAAATCATATAACAACTAATTGTCAAGTAAACAATGGAGACCATTCATAAATAGAAATTCTCTTAGCAATGTGAGGATTTTACATCAAGGAAATGCATTTCGTGTCGAAATAGTACTTCCCAAATTATATTCTACAATTTTAGAAATTTGAATATTTTCATAGGGACCAAATTGTCTCCTATTGATCTGCTTAATTAACGTAAAGGTTTATCTTTTTGATTAAAAAAGAAATTTTAAATCGGATATTAATAATAATATTTTATTTCTCATCAATAATTTCGAGAAAGGGAGCCTTTACGATGCTGCGCCAAAGTTCAACGAGTAATTTGAGACCAAGAAGAAGCAAATATTCCAATAAATGTAGAAGATTTTTTGCAAATACTTTTGTAGCGCAACAAGGAAAAATTTGCAAATTTACCATTGTTGCGCTACAATAGCATTTCCAAAAAATATTCTACATTTATTGGAATATTTGCTTCTTCTTGGTCTCAAATTACTCGTTGAACTTTGGCGCAGCATCGTAAAGGCTCTCTTTCTCGAAATTATTGATGGGAAATAAAATATTATTATTAATATCCGATTTAAAATTTTTTTTTTGTTTTAATCCAAAAAATAAGCTTTTACGTTAATTAAGCAGATCAATACGAGCCAATTTGGTCCTTATGAAAATATTCAAATTTCTAAAATTGTAGAAGATAATTTGGGAAGTACTTTTTCGACGCGAAACGCATCCCCTTAATGTTAAAACCTACAAGTCTGTTCCCGAGTCGAAAAATAAGCTCCATTTTAAACCTTTAGAACCTCTATTTCTTTGATATTTCAATTTACCGACAAAATTGAACACCAATTTAGACCTACAAGATCTCAGAGTAGTCCTAGGAGGATGAAAATAATATTTAAATGAATCTTTTAACCCTAAATAAGATCTTCAAATCCTCCCTATGAACTCTTTTGAACCTCTGAGTACTCCTAGTCTTTGATTTAGTCCTGTAAAACCTAAAAGTAGTAGCAAGAGGTTTAATTTAGTGTAGAAAATTCGTCAGCACTTGTTAGAATTTTAAAGTTCTAATAATATTCTTTTTACGGATTTGTTGCGATATGATTTAGATACAAGACATTAAAATTATTTCTTGATCTAATAAATTACAATGTAATGAAATTAATAGAAAACAAATTTTAACGTTTAACCCTATTTTATGCCCGTTTATGTTTTTATATATATTAGAAGAAAAATAATAAATAAACAATTGTAATTATTATTCTGACTCATTTTTATTAATTGGCGAAGCTATATTATCAATTTTCATTGCTACGCAAACAGTAAAAATTTGTGTTATTGGAATCTCGCTTCATAGTCTTCGGATTTCTTGAAACGAAATATAACATATTCTGTAAAATTTTATATTATTTAATATTTTCCATTTGTGATAAATGGATGTTAGGTATTCTGTATTATGATTAGCCTGATCAGTTCCGGATGATAATACGGCATGTTGTTATAAATTTCTTCGAGAAAGCTTGATTATAAATTAAAATTAATCTCAATTAATTTTAATTTGTAATATAATAATTCTTAAGGAAAAATAATTGAGGGAAACAATATTGATGTTAAATACAAGATCAAAAAAGATAATTCTTGTATATTCTAGAATAGCTGAATGGACTAAGTCGCAGGCTGCAGATGTGCATAGGTCCAATAATCCAGGCTCGTGTTCCGGTCGGGAAAAGATTTTTCTAAACATATTATTTGTGATTATTAATTAATGAACAGGTAGAAACTAATTAGAACAAGAAATAAATAAGTGTAAATTGATATGTAATAGTGGTAACTTGAGAAAAGCATTTTTTGTTTAATTTTCTAATCCGTTTTGCCGGATCCGGCCGGATATCATCCCTGATCAGGCCCAAATCTGTTTGCCTGATCAGTCTATCATCAGCATAAGTGTTACATTTTTCTTCCGTGTCGGATGGGGCTTCCTTATACGGGTCGTATCAGAGTTACAGCGTGCCGGACACGGACCTTATACGAAACGTAAAGAAATTTCTGATCGGGAGTGCTTATAAACTCCGTTTTAAGCCTACACCTTTCTTTTTTTGGACATAAGTAACAAGTTGAGGACCAAAACGGAATTAAAATTGTATATAAGAATTAATGATAATTTATATCCTATTTAAACCTTCATATCCTACATTGCTAGAACTAAAAGGTTAAAACTGGAGCTTATTTTTTGACTCGGGAGTTCACTCTGTTCATCTAAGAGGACGACATCAATACTTCCAATCTATTTATATCGCTTTTAAATGTTATTTAAATGATGTTTTATAAGCACAATATGTATACTTTTTTCAGAAAATGCTTGTAGTACAATGCCCTTCAGAATTATTAAGTATTACCAACAATGCTATAATTAACCCTCAAGATTTTCCAGAAAATGTTGGGTAATGCTTTCTTGATATTTCTTACACATAATTATTTGCCGTATTGATAGTAATAAATAAAATTTATTGTTTCAGACACATTGTAGTTAGCACTGGTCCACAGCAGCATTTTGTTTTCACTGTAAAACCTTATGTTGACATACCAAGTGGAAAGTTGGCACTTAATTTGTGTCAACGTAACTGGGCTACTCTATCGGTTGGTCAAGAAATTGAAGTTCAACCCTATAATTTTGACCAAAATGCTGGGTATTTATGTACCATTGTTGTGGAAGCTGATTATTTTACGCCAAGAAGATAGTAAGATAAACAAATACTAATTTTTGTCAAAAGTATATTACAACTTACGATATATTTTTAATCACAGCACTACATTGCAACCTTATGACACAGATGAATTGGCCAAAGAGTTTCAACAACAATTTTCTGGTCTAGCATTCACTGTGGGCCAGCAGGTGGTTTTTCAAATTGAGGATAAAAAGATGCTCCGTTTAGTTGTAAAGAGCTTGGAAACTGTTGATATTACAGCTATTATTGCTGGTATCAATGCTCCTCCAGAAAAAGTAACAATGGGTCGCTGCTGGTGTAAAACTGTAATTCTGTTTGAGAAAGCTGAACAGTCCAGTTTAAATCTTGTTGGAAAATCAAAGGGAAGAGTGGTCTGTCAATCTCTAATCAATCCAGATTGCAACTTTCAGAACATAGGAATTGGTGGCCTGGATGAGGAATTCAGCATTATACTCAGGAGAGCGTTTGCTTCCCGAATTCTCCCCTTCGAAGTCCTGACGCAGCTTAATATAAAACACACGAGAGGAATATTATTATATGGCCCTCCTGGTACTGGTAAAACATTAATTGCCCGACAGATCGCCACTATGTTAAATACTAGCAGAGAACCAATAATTGTTAATGGTCTTGAAATTTTGGATAAATATGTTGGAGAGAGCAAGGCTAATATTAAAAGATTATTCGCCGATGCAGAGGAAGAGGAGAAAAGAGTAAGTAATTCTTTTTGCTTTTTTTATTTATTTAATAATGTAAAAACAAAGTTAATTTTTCGTATAATAGATCTATGTTAAAAGTAAGAATATTTTCAGTTAGGACCTAATAGTGGTTTACATATTATCGTATTTGATGAGATTGACGCAATCTGTAAATCGAGAGGTACCATTACTGAAAACAGTGAGTTACTTGATGCAGTTGTTAATCAGCTACTTGCAAAAATTGATGGTGTAGAACAGTTAAACAACATTGTTATTATTGGTATGACCAATAGAAAAGATTTGATTGATGAAGCCTTACTCGGGCCAGGAAGACTTGAGGTAATTAGTACAATTTACACAATCTTATTTATTCTTATAATTTTTAAATAATTAACTATATTTTTGAAAGGTTCAATTGGAATTCAGTTTGCCCGGCGAAAATGGAAGACTTCAGGTATTAAATATACATACAGCCACGATGAGTGAAAATAATAAACTCTCGTCCGATGTTAATTTAAAAGAACTAGCAGAAAAGGGCAAAAATTTTAGTGGCGACGTACGGCAAGGTTTGGTAAAAGCGGCACAAAGGATTGGGATGAATCGTCTTTTCAAAGCTTCCAATAAATTTGAAGTGGATCCAGCTGCAATGAAAAAACTGGTGGTTTCAAGAAATGATTTCTTGAAAGCTTTAGACAATAATATTATGCCAGTGTGTACTCTTTTGTTTTCTTACATTTAGTAATATTAGTATAATAATTACACCTTGATATAGTACTTTAAGTAGAGTGAGTACTTAATGAACATTTTTTGTAGGCCTTTGGATTGAGTACGAATATGTTGGATCAGCTATTCATGGGTGGAATCATTATTTGGGGAAAACCTGTTACGGAGATCTTAACGAACGGAAATCTGTGCATCCAAATGGCTCGTTCGATGGAAGTATCGGGTATACTACCGGTACTTCTAGAAGGTCCACCCAATAGTGGGAAAACCGCACTTGCCGCCCAAATTGCCAAGAATTCCGGCTTTTCATTTGTTCAAACTTGCATACCTGAAGACATGCTTGACTTAAACGAAACTGCAAAGTGCGAAGCAATACGAAAAGTGAGTTTCTTTAATGCTATATCTTTGACTATCAATATATAATAATATTAAACAGTTTATGAAAGAATATTATTAATAAATAATTAAATATTTTAGATATTTTATAATGCATATTGCTCTAAGCTCAGCTGCATTTTGATTGACGGTATAGAGAATTTAATTGATTATGTGCCGCTTGGGCCTCGTTTCTCTAATTTAACCTTACAGGCACTTTTAGTTTTATTCAAAAAACAGCCACCGCTTGGCCATAAATTATTAATACTCTGTACAACCAGCAACAGGTAAAACATATTTTTGCTTCCTTTTCTTGGCCAAGCTTTTCAAGATTTATTTTAAAATTTTTAATGGGCTTTACAGACGAGTGTTGGAGGAGATGGGCATGTTATCAGCATTTACGAGTATCCTTCACGTACCAAATCTTTCTGATCCTGGTCATTTGATAAATGTAATTAAAGATTTTGATTTATTCAATAAAGCAGAATTGTCATCATTGCACGCAACCCTACGGGAAAAACGGTATGTTGATCTGTTTAATTGTCATTTAATCATGTATAAAGCTTGAATGCATTCCACCTTTTCAGATTCTCTATTGGCATAAAAAAGTTATTGTCCTTGACGGATCTAGTGAAGGTACTTGAACCAAAATATCGATTACCGATGTTCCTTTCCAAATTGAAGGAGGAGGGTTTCCTAGAATGAAATCTTATCAAATCATAGGAATAAGCATGTTAATTATGGCTTTACTGGCAGCTAATAAGCTAGTAGGACAATATATTGTAGTTAAGTCTTACTGAGTATAGTAGAATCAATTGACCATTGCACTGAGAGATTTTTCGTTTTATTAAATATGTATATTGCAATGATCGCAATAATTGGACATTCAAAGATTAAGCTTGTTCATATTGAACACCTAAAAGTAGAAGATGGTACGCACAAACGCGAATAAGATATGTAAAAAGGCGGTGGAGGAGAAAACGACGCCCGTGTCAAACGTAATATGAGAAATATGGAATATATTCTTGTTTCGTATTATTATATCCTTTATAATTCTTTAAACGCTACAATGTCTATAAGAAAAACTGGAATATAAATAGTTAAAATGAAAAATAGCCTATCACAACGAATATTATTTATTTCTATACTAATTTCTCTCTGTTGAAATATTTATGTACTTCGTTAGAAATAGATAAATAATAGGCAGTTTTGTTAATTTATGAGGTGTGATACAATATCAATCTATAATTTTTTAAATCATAATAAACGCTTAATGTCATGCGCATTGTGTTTCTATTTTGCATTAATATGGCAGAATCACTTGTAACCATGGTACAAAATCATTTCCCCAATCAAAGTATATTTTAGTAACGTCCAATCATGGAGGTACGAAGTACCGGAATTATTAGCTAATATGGTGTTTTAGGAAGCTTTTGAGTTGAGCTACAAGAATATGCCATAAAAAATTAGGATTACCATTTAAGAAACTATGGAGCATGCGCCACGTGGCTCGTTGCGGAATGCAAGACGATCTTCGTAGGTTTCTTGGAGGAAAACGCATTGGAGGGAAATTAGTGAATTATAATTATGGTGGAGAGGGAATATGCGGTAATTGCGTTTAATTAGTGTCGCCGCTGAGCAATTATTCGCGTCCCGCCCGACGCGTTTTCGTCCCGTTGCGCGCGGCCGCTCCTTTCTCATTTTTTACCGCGCAACTTGCGATTTTATTAATTTTATGCGCATATGACTATGGGGACTGTGCGGATCCATTCCTCGTGATTTATTCGTTTCGTTGTATTTAAAATTGCAATTGTGATGTTTGCTCGATTTTATTTTATTAATCAGGTACGAAGGTGTATGTAAAATTGCAAAATTGCAATGTTTACCTAATTATATTTTATTGTTAATCAGGTGCGAAGAGAGTATCACAGGTATGCGCATTCGATTATGTATAGGGACTGTGCATCTCCATTCATCACGCGTTATTCGTTTCGCTGTATGTAAAATTGCAAAAGTAATTGCAATGTTTGCCCAATTATATTTTGTTGTTAATGTGCGAAAAGAGTATCACGAGTAAGTATGCGCACTTTCAACTATATATAGAGACTGTGCATCTCCATTCATCACGCATTATTCGTTTCGCTATTTGTAAAATTGCAAAATTGCACTGTTTACCCAATTACAATTTATTGTTGATCGTGTACGAAGAGAATATCACGGGTAAGTATATATATATATATATACAGGGTGTAACGAAACGACCGCATTTTCTCGTAACTGGAGGTTCGGGGTGACAAACTGAGTGCACGTGTAAAATTTCGTTCGAATCGTTCAAGAGGTTTAAAAGTTATTTACATTTAAAAATCACCTTTTTTCGGTCCTTTTCGAACGACTTTGATTGCACAATGGAAAGTGAAAAAACAATTGATGAACATCCCAATTATAATGTAAAAGTTATCGATCGCACGCGATAATACTTTTGCTATTTATTCCATTAATCTGGCTATCAGATTAATTTTAAAAATAGCAAAATCCTTTTTTTCACATTTCCAATTCAATTCAGTACAATTATCATTGACTGAATTTATGGAAAGAGCGAGAAGACGCAATGAAAAGGAAAGTATCAAAAACTAAGATGTCGCGCGAACGCACTGATAATTTAATAGGAAACGCATGAGGGCATTCTTTTTCTACTAACAAAGCTAAAGAGAATGATTCAAAATCAATACATTGATGATAGAGAAAACTAAACTTACCCATTTAATGTTCTCCAAGTTCTTTTACATCGAAGTTTTCGAAAAAGCTTCAAACTGGCTCTTCGATGATTTCCAGAAAGCACACTATCACTGTTTTTGCATTTAAGCATTCGTGAATTTAAACAAATTAGGTATTAACCTACGTTTCTTCAAAACACTGGTTAATTTGACACTTTTGAACTGTTTGAAGTAGGCTGATTAAGAGTAGTCGAAACGAATTACTTATTATTTCTCCTCTCTGTCTCTCTCTCTCTCTCTCTCTCTCTCTCTCTCTCTCTCTCTCTCTCTCTCTCTCTCTCTTCTCTTCAGCATACTTCAAACAGTTCAAAAGTGTCAAATTAACCGGTGTTTTGAAGAAACGTAGGTTAATACCTAAATTGCTTAAATTCGCGAGTTTTTAAATGCAAAATCAGTGATAGTGTGCTTTCTGAAAATCATCGAGGAGCCAGTTTAAAGCTTTCTTAAAAACTTTGATGTAAAAGAACTTGGAGAACATTAAATGGGTAAGTTTAGTTTTCTCTATCATCAATGTATTGATTTTGAATCATTCTCTTTAGCTTTGTTAGTAGAAAAAGAATGCCCTCATGCGTTTCCTATTAAATTATCAGTGCGTTCGCGCGACATCTTAGTTTTTGATACTTTCCTTTTCATTGCGTCTTCTCGCTCTTTCCATAAATTCAGTCAATGATAATTGTACTGAATTGAATTGGAAATGTGAAAAAAAGGATTTTGCTATTTTTAAAATTAATCTGATAGCCAGATTAATGGAATAAATAGCAAAAGTATTATCGCGTGCGATCGATAACTTTTACATTCTAATTGGGGTGTTCATCAATTGTTTTTTCACTTTCCATTGTGCAATCAAAGTCGTTCGAAAAGGACCGAAAAAGGGTGATTTTTAAATGTAAATAACTTTTAAACCCCTTGAACGATTCGAACGAAATTTTACACGTGCACTCAGTTTGTCACCCCGAACCTCCAGTTACGAGAAAATGCGGTCGTTTCGTTACACCCTGTATATATATATATATATATTAATTTTTCTCGCAAATATTATTCATCCTTTTTAATATTTGAGCCTTAATGAGAATGTTCTGCCAGTTTTCGAGCACCCACGCACGTTCGTCTCATCGTTCAATTTTTTCTTTTGCTCTCGTAACTCGCTTAATGGACGATTCGTGTTGCCAATTTAGCGATCGGCACGCGATACCATTGCACCTTGATATCTCCTCGCGTCAAGCATTTAATTGGCGAATCCGTGAAGAAATCTGCTCGTCCAACCGCTAACGTCAACCTGACACGTCACTTTTACCTTTGAAACTGTCGAGCCTTTCTCGCATCTTATAAGCTCAGGGACGTTTCAACTGGCGGACCCTGTATATTTATTGGTTTATACTAGTATATACTTAAGAGTAATAGATAGGCCACTTTCTCAGGGAGTCCAGATGGATTAGATCCATTTATAAGTACAGCATACCTTATTCACAATGGTATAGCCCCTAAAGATCGGAGCGAATTATTACAATTCATTTGATTTTCAAGTCTAAAAGGCAGAGCGTTCCATGAACTTAAACATCGGGCCATTGACACAATCGACGATTTAGTCGTAGAATTGGAAGTCATATTCAGGCCTAAACGATCTGTAGCAGTCGTACAAAATGACTTATATACTAGCCGTCAAAGAAAAGACGAGCCAGTGTAAAAGCATACGCTAACCGAATAGAAGGATTGTTAACTGAGCTATTACAGTTAAGCTTGGACCTAGGAAAATCAGCAGACAGTAATGCCGCAATAGAAGGATTGTTGAGAAAACAAGCATTGATACAATTTAATCACGGTCTAAATTCGCGTATTGCAACAATAGTAAAGGCTTCTAAATGCCTCACTCTACAAGAAGCTATTTCCATGGCTATAGAAGAGGACAGCACCTACCCATCTTATCATGAACCGAATCAACATAAGAGAGGAATTCAATAAGGTTCCAATACAGGTAGCAACAAGAAAAACGACAATCTACATTGCGAAAGTTGTGACAGAAAGGGACACCTCGCAAAAAATTGCTACGCACGATTATCTAACGCTAAAAAACCTCAAGACAAGCGAGTATCAATAAACAAAGTATCCGTTGTATGCAATTATTGCAAAAAACCTGGACATACAGTCCAAGAGTGCCGAACCTTAAAAAGGAAAAAACAAAGGGAATCCACTCAGCCAATAAATGCCGCAGAGTCACAAGAAGAGGAACGAGTACGATTCGACACAACGAGACTAAACGTATTACAGAACTCTTCACATAGAAATTTAATAGAAGTTCAAGTTGATGAATTTAAAAAACGAATAGCTATGTTACTTTTTGACACGGGAGCTGATATTTCTATCATAAAGGCAGGAGTTCTCCAAGGAAGAACGATGATCAAACAAAAGGAAAATACCGTTACTGGATTAGGAAATTACCCATTCACTACTGCAGGAACTGTGGAACTACATGTGAAAGTAGGGAAACATATAATTCTGCATCCATTCCAGGTAATACCCAGTTCATTCCCTTTAATTGCAGACGGAATCTTAGGTGTAGATTTCTGGGAGAAAAATGTTTACACGGTAAACCGAGATCATTCAATTACGATGCTAGGATACAGCTGGCAAATGCACTATTCAGCTCCCCAGACAGTGACCCTGAAACCGAGAACCGAAACATTAGTAGCGGCGATAACACATAGCAAGAGTGATGGGCTAGCTACAGCCCGAGAAATAAGACCAGACGTGTACATGGGAAACTGTGTCACCAGGCCGTCTGAGTCTACCTGCTGTGTCAGCATAATCAATGTTACAGAAGACGAGCAGGAAATAGATACCCCTATAGTGGAACAAGAAAAAATTCCCGACCCACCCGAAGAAAACATTGAGCACTCTCAACCTCCAGCAATTTATCATATAAACAATTACAATGAAGACAGGATTGACAAATTGATAAATCTCATAGATGTAGCCCATCTCAATCAAGAGGAAAAACGGAAATTACACATGATTTGTAAAAGCTTCAGTGATATATTCCAAATAGAAGGGGATCGTCTTTTGACAACAAAAGCAGTAAAACACACACTCACCCTAAAAGAAGGGACCACCCCAATTTTCAAGAAACCTTATCGTCTGCCAGAAAAACATAAAAACGAAATCGATAAACAAATAAATCAGATGGAAGAAGAAGGTATAGTACGTACGAGTAAAAGTCAATGGAATGCACCACTCTTGGTAGTCCCCAAGAAACCTGATGCTCAAGGAAACGTAAAGATGCGCATAGTCGTAGACTTCCGTAAATTAAACAAAGTAACGGTAGGAGATGTGTTTCCTTTACCAAACATAACGGAAATATTAGATCAATTGGGCTATTCTAAATACTTCACGACGTTAGATTTGGCATCAGGCTTCCATGAGATAGAAATGGCAGAGAAGTACAAGGAGAAAAAAGCATTCTCTACGCCAATGGGACACACGAATATAATCGTATGCCATTCGGTTTGAAAAATGCACCTGCAACATTCCGACGTATGATGAACTCACCCATAAAGCATCAAATGTCTTAAAGACTTCTTTTAGGTGTCTTTTAGTCAATTGGATGACTAAAAGATGTCTATAAGATAACTTTTAGTCAAGTGTGCTGTATGGGCAGTGTTGGGGTTACTGATATCAGCCATAAACTTCGACCAAAATGCAGAAACATAATAATAATTACCGTCAACATCAAACCGTGTATGATGCATCATTTATTCACGAAGATGACACTGGCAGAGCCTACGAAATGGCACGTCGACAAGCAAGGCCACCTCCCATGAGAGGAAAATCATCTGGCACGAAACCCAGCACATCCAGACGTTCCTACCAAACGAAGCGCAACGAATCACATCGAGTTAAAAGGAACAGACCCATAGAGCACCTAGTAGCTTTAAGACCACTTTTAGGTGTCTTTTAGTCAATTGGATGACTAAAAGATGTCTATAAGATAACTTTTAGTCAAGTGTGCTGTATGGGCAGTGTTGGGGTTACTGATATCAGCCATGAACTTCGACCAAAATGCAGAAACGTAATAATAATAATTACCGTCAACATCAAACCGTGTATGATGCATCATTTAT
This sequence comes from Prorops nasuta, assembly GCF_024137725.1. Lineage (NCBI taxonomy): Eukaryota > Metazoa > Arthropoda > Insecta > Hymenoptera > Bethylidae > Prorops > Prorops nasuta. Next base: position 3,164,396 of record NW_027116814.1, read on the forward strand.
TCACGAAGATGACACTGGCAGAGCCTATGAAATGGCACGTCGACAAGCAAGGCCACCTCCCATGAGAGGAAAATCATCTGGCACGAAACCCAGCACATCCAGACGTTCCTACCAAACGAAGCGCAACGAATCACATCGAGTTAAAAGGAACAGACCCATAGAGCACCTAGTAGCTTTAAGACAACTTTTAGGTGTCTTTTAGTCAATTGGATGACTAAAAGATGTCTATAAGACAACGTTTAGTCAAGTGTGCTGTATGGGGAGAGTCTGAAGCAATTCTGAATGAAGAATTGAGAAAGAAACTGTATCCTGGAGTTAAAGATGCTATGTCTGCAATGGACAGATTCGAAGCATATAACATAATGAAGGCAATAACTATCACTGTGACTACACGTGCAATTGGGTTTTCAACAATGCATGTATTTGCTTGTATGTATGAATTTCTAACCGTGCCAATTCGAGGCGATATTTATCAGCTTTATCGCATAAGCTTAGGGATATTCCAAGCAAAGGTCCAGCACTCACATAGAGCTGTGACAACAATGATATGCAATAGTGACGACTATAAATATAAGCCATTAAATGAAGAATGGATCCAAGCCGCAAAAGCTATATTGGTTGTGCCTGACCAATGAAGCACTATTATTAACGCAATTGGAAAGTGCAAGGTCTATGAGGGTATGTATGTACCCCAGCTTGATAAAGATAACTACTCCGATGCTAGGATGTTCATTCCCCAGAGTGGGCAAGTCGTTCTCACTAATTTACGGAAAGTCGTAGAAGCGTTGGCAAATCCTGAAACGCCAATTACTCAACGCAGGGCATTTTATCAAAACAACCCCTCATCCTGCCACAAACGAAACTCCATTCTCATTGTTATTTGGGAGAGAAATAGAACTCCCAACCAGTGATGCCAGAAATCAGCAAGTAGCAACATACTTGAAGTTAGCCGCTAGCTGGCAGCTGCCGCAGGCGCATAGAAAATTTGGTCGGAAGAGGTACACTGACATTCATCGAATCTGCTCGTGAAGAATGGCCTACTAGATTTGTAACTAGCTGGACAGCTTCAGGTCTCTAGTTCTCACCAAAGCGTAAAACGTCACGGTGACGTCAGATGACGTCACGATGACGTATTGGAGTCGTGGTGGGGAGAATAAGGAGAATCTGGTAAATTGCATATACTCGAGTGTAGCGGTTGATCGTCTTACTTTTGTCAAAAGTATATCATCTCGGGATAAAATGGTATAGTAAGAATTTTCTTCTTTCTCTGTCTAATAGCATAAGAGTGAGAGAGAAAGACATATGATACCCCATGTGCCCATTGATTCTGCTCGAGCACGTTTTTGGTATAGTGATAGGAATTTTGGTATACTGATAGAAGCGGTAATAATATAGTAATCAAACGACAGATCAATAAAAAGAAGAGGGCATATTCCAATGAGTGAAGTGTCAAAATGTGCAACTTAACCTCTGTAATTTGTATTAATTTATTAAAATAACTTGTAAGTGATGAACTTTTAATAAAATCATATTAAGTGTTATAAATTTGTATAAAAAATATGTATTTTAGTTTTAACCTATTATTGTGTAACATATGGTGTATAAAAATAACTGAAAATATATATTTTAAATTAAATTTATGTTGTTGATATTTTGTCAAGAATAACACATCATTAACTTTTATATTAATAATAAGGAGCTATATTCTTGAGTCGTAAAGTCCATTGGAGCTTGCAAGTCAACTATGGATCCCAAGCTTACAGCAATAAGATTCTACGAATAAAGAAGATGCAATTCATTATTAAAATAGATAATCGTTAACTCAGATTTTTTTGCAGAAACCTAATATCAATAGTGACAAGCTTTCGTATCTATTTCCAATTGGTGATGCTGGAAGAGAACCTCTGAGAGCTCCTGACAGCTCAACTGCCACAGGTCCAAGAAACAGCTATTTACGTAAATCTGTCCAGTGTCATGCAATACATTATCCAGAAGCCATTCTGCTATTATCCAGCTAATGTTTCTACGCAATATAATTAATTACTTATTAATTTTCAAATATACTAAATATGTAAAGAAGAAAAAGCCAATATATTAAAATCCATTTACTTACACTACATCTCATTACGTAACCATGAGTGAATATTGTTGAATGGTGACAGAACAGTTTATAGTTGCAGAATCAGAATACATTCCTGTTGTGGGTAATGTTGCTGGGTCCTTTTGTTCTTTCGCAGTATCCAAAAGCAGCAAATTTGCAATGATTTTACAATTATAGCCTATATTCGAAGAAAACTTTAATACTTAAACTTAAATTGAAGAATATTCAAATGATTAATAGTAACTCCTTACGGATTAAGATATCTTGCATTATTTTCAATTTCTGCTACCAGTGCGTATAGGCAAATTCAGTGGTAAATTGTTATTCTCATCACTTAGAGCTTGTTAATCCTGTAAGTTACGTAGCACTTTAAAGTGGGCAAACAAATCCTTACGCTGCATTATATTAGTCTTCTCTTCCTTCGCTAACTTTTGAAAATTCATATATTACTGTTATCCACGAGTATATTTACCCAGTGGCTGAAAAATATTAGAAAGAGTATGAAAATTCATTCTTAAAAGTAAGCATAAATTATTTCCATATTCATAAAGTTATACATACCTATTCTATTATTTAGCTGGATGTTAGCTGCCACGAAGACATCCATATGTAATGTGCCTGCCCTCCTTCCTTTTTAATCCAGTGTATTATCCTAATAGTTTGCTGCAGGACAGTCTTAAGTCAGAAATAGATTGAAGTGTGATAATTCGGTTCTACTTTCTCTTTACCCTGGCCTACCATGAGGAGATACTCTTTTTTATCTTGATTTTTCATAACGTAAATGATAAATAATTATTCCTGAAATAAAAACGTGCACACACACATATATATATATATATATATATATATTATTGTCTTTTCAGATTATATACTCTATTTTTTATCTTATATAATTTATTTTTTTTTTCTTTTTTTCAGTACTCCGAAAATTGATTTACGTTAAATAATATTGGTGGCCCTGAAAAGGGCCGATTTTTGGATCCGACACGTGGCAGAGCACATTCCTTTTTTATACCATGCAATCCGATCCATCTAAAAAAATACCCATTCGAAACCAACAACAGTAAAGCTCATTCAATAATCCGTCCAGTAGCCATTCCGCTCGATCACTTGATTAAGTCGATTAGGTATCGAGTTAGTCAAGTTAGCTAAGAACTCTGGGTCAGACCTAAGGCCTTCCCAGATATTCTTCGCTTGATCGAGAATCGCTGCCCTCGTCCTCGCGCCTGGCTCTATCCATCGTCTGGACATCAATGCCCAGACGTTCTCAATTAAATTGAGATCCGGTGATCGAGCGGGCCAATCCACCACTTCCAACTCCGGGTGTCGCGCAAACCACGCTCGCGTTTCGCGTGAGGTATGGATCGCTGAATTGTCCTGCACAAATCGGATCACCGGTACTTCATCCGCGGGATATACATTACGCACGCTTGGGAGAAAAATTTCTTCCAAGATGCGAATGTATTCCCGGGAATTCATACGTGGAGAAATCTCCACAAGATCACCGATATGTTCACCGGAAATCCAGCCCCATACGCCACACGATACGCGTCCAGACCGATGAGTCTGGAAGACGTGGTTTGGCTGCAACCGGGTATCGTTCGGGCGCCACACGTGCAAGGCCTGAGCCTGAGAGGGCAACGATATGAAAACCTTTTCATCGGTCCATATCGTAGCCTTCCAATCTGCACGGCTCCGCGAAAGATTCGCGAGGGCATAGCCAACTCTCTGCTCACGGTGAGCAGGAGTTAATGGGATTTTACGCGCTGGACGACGGCAGTGAATACCTGCAGAGTGTAAACGCCGCAGGCCGGTGGTCACTGAAGCTGGATAATCTATCTCCTCCACTATGTCGCTGACACTAGCGAAGGGATCTTCTTCGATCCTGCTCAGCAGCTGCTGGTCATCGATCTCCGAAGTCCTTTTCTGCCCTCTGTTCTCCGCTCTCCGGTCACGCAGTGCGTGGTCTCCGCCTTCGCGGTACCGACGTATCCAGCGCCTGACGGTGGTCTCGTGTGCCCCGCAGAGTACAGCGATCTCACTCGCGCTTTTCCCGCACTCAAAATAGCCAATGGCTCTTCCTCTGGTAGCCTCACTATGCTGTGACATCGTCGACGTATCCAATAGATATGAATGTTATAACAAATTAACGTTATTATAGATAAAAGTGAATAATGCCTCGATTATTGAATTAGAAGTATCGATAATAACGTTAATTTGTTATAACATTCATATCTATTGGATACGTCGACGATGTCACAGCATAGTGAGGCTACCAGAGGAAGAGCCATTGGCTATTTTGAGTGCGGGAAAAGCGCGAGTGAGATCGCTGTACTCTGCGGGGCACACGAGACCACCGTCAGGCGCTGGATACGTCGGTACCGCGAAGGCGGAGACCACGCACTGCGTGACCGGAGAGCGGAGAACAGAGGGCAGAAAAGGACTTCGGAGATCGATGACCAGCAGCTGCTGAGCAGGATCGAAGAAGATCCCTTCGCTAGTGTCAGCGACATAGTGGAGGAGATAGATTATCCAGCTTCAGTGACCACCGGCCTGCGGCGTTTACACTCTGCAGGTATTCACTGCCGTCGTCCAGCGCGTAAAATCCCATTAACTCCTGCTCACCGTGAGCAGAGAGTTGGCTATGCCCTCGCGAATCTTTCGCGGAGCCGTGCAGATTGGAAGGCTACGATATGGACCGATGAAAAGGTTTTCATATCGTTGCCCTCTCAGGCTCAGGCCTTGCACGTGTGGCGCCCGAACGATACCCGGTTGCAGCCAAACCACGTCTTCCAGACTCATCGGTCTGGACGCGTATCGTGTGGCGTATGGGGCTGGATTTCCGGTGAACATATCGGTGATCTTGTGGAGATTTCTCCACGTATGAATTCCCGGGAATACATTCGCATCTTGGAAGAAATTTTTCTCCCAAGCGTGCGTAATGTATATCCCGCGGATGAAGTACCGGTGATCCGATTTGTGCAGGACAATTCAGCGATCCATACCTCACGCGAAACGCGAGCGTGGTTTGCGCGACACCCGGAGTTGGAAGTGGTGGATTGGCCCGCTCGATCACCGGATCTCAATTTAATTGAGAACGTCTGGGCATTGATGTCCAGACGATGGATAGAGCCAGGCGCGAGGACGAGGGCAGCGATTCTCGATCAAGCGAAGAATATCTGGGAAGGCCTTAGGTCTGACCCAGAGTTCTTAGCTAACTTGACTAACTCGATACCTAATCGACTTAATCAAGTGATCGAGCGGAATGGCTACTGGACGGATTATTGAATGAGCTTTACTGTTGTTGGTTTCGAATGGGTATTTTTTTAGATGGATCGGATTGCATGGTATAAAAAAGGAATGTGCTCTGCCACGTGTCGGATCCAAAAATCGGCCCTTTTCAGGGCCACCAATATTATTTAACGTAAATCAATTTTCGGAGTACTGAAAAAAAGAAAAAAAAAATAAATTATATAAGATAAAAAATAGAGTATATAATCTGAAAAGACAATAATATATATATATATATATATATATATATGTGTGTGTGCACGTTTTTATTTCAGGAATAATTATTTATCATTTACGTTATGAAAAATCAAGATAAAAAAGAGTATCTCCTCATGGTAGGCCAGGGTAAAGAGAAAGTAGAACCGAATTATCACACTTCAATCTATTTCTGACTTAAGACTGTCCTGCAGCAAACTATTAGGATAATACACTGGATTAAAAAGGAAGGAGGGCAGGCACATTACATATGGATGTCTTCGTGGCAGCTAACATCCAGCTAAATAATAGAATAGGTATGTATAACTTTATGAATATGGAAATAATTTATGCTTACTTTTAAGAATGAATTTTCATACTCTTTCTAATATTTTTCAGCCACTGGGTAAATATACTCGTGGATAACAGTAATATATGAATTTTCAAAAGTTAGCGAAGGAAGAGAAGACTAATATAATGCAGCGTAAGGATTTGTTTGCCCACTTTAAAGTGCTACGTAACTTACAGGATTAACAAGCTCTAAGTGATGAGAATAACAATTTACCACTGAATTTGCCTATACGCACTGGTAGCAGAAATTGAAAATAATGCAAGATATCTTAATCCGTAAGGAGTTACTATTAATCATTTGAATATTCTTCAATTTAAGTTTAAGTATTAAAGTTTTCTTCGAATATAGGCTATAATTGTAAAATCATTGCAAATTTGCTGCTTTTGGATACTGCGAAAGAACAAAAGGACCCAGCAACATTACCCACAACAGGAATGTATTCTGATTCTGCAACTATAAACTGTTCTGTCACCATTCAACAATATTCACTCATGGTTACGTAATGAGATGTAGTGTAAGTAAATGGATTTTAATATATTGGCTTTTTCTTCTTTACATATTTAGTATATTTGAAAATTAATAAGTAATTAATTATATTGCGTAGAAACATTAGCTGGATAATAGCAGAATGGCTTCTGGATAATGTATTGCATGACACTGGACAGATTTACGTAAATAGCTGTTTCTTGGACCTGTGGCAGTTGAGCTGTCAGGAGCTCTCAGAGGTTCTCTTCCAGCATCACCAATTGGAAATAGATACGAAAGCTTGTCACTATTGATATTAGGTTTCTGCAAAAAAATCTGAGTTAACGATTATCTATTTTAATAATGAATTGCATCTTCTTTATTCGTAGAATCTTATTGCTGTAAGCTTGGGATCCATAGTTGACTTGCAAGCTCCAATGGACTTTACGACTCAAGAATATAGCTCCTTATTATTAATATAAAAGTTAATGATGTGTTATTCTTGACAAAATATCAACAACATAAATTTAATTTAAAATATATATTTTCAGTTATTTTTATACACCATATGTTACACAATAATAGGTTAAAACTAAAATACATATTTTTTATACAAATTTATAACACTTAATATGATTTTATTAAAAGTTCATCACTTACAAGTTATTTTAATAAATTAATACAAATTACAGAGGTTAAGTTGCACATTTTGACACTTCACTCATTGGAATATGCCCTCTTCTTTTTATTGATCTGTCGTTTGATTACTATATTATTACCGCTTCTATCAGTATACCAAAATTCCTATCACTATACCAAAAACGTGCTCGAGCAGAATCAATGGGCACATGGGGTATCATATGTCTTTCTCTCTCACTCTTATGCTATTAGACAGAGAAAGAAGAAAATTCTTACTATACCATTTTATCCCGAGATGATATACTTTTGACAAAAGTAAGACGATCAACCGCTACACTCGAGTATATGCAATTTACCAGATTCTCCTTATTCTCCCCACCACGACTCCAATACGTCATCGTGACGTCATCTGACGTCACCGTGACGTTTTACGCTTTGGTGAGAACTAGAGACCTGAAGCTGTCCAGCTAGTTACAAATCTAGTAGGCCATTCTTCACGAGCAGATTCGATGAATGTCAGTGTACAAATACAACCATCCGTGTAGGTGTGATTTGGCTTTGGGCAACTTCGGCTTTAGAAGAAGAGCGGCTACCGCTAACTAACACATTTTTACGTGTCATTCGTGTGAAGTGACGTAGCAGTGACGTAATGCCCGAGTACACTCGCACTGATGCACCCGTGAGATAACTAGGTCGGTAACACAATGTCTGAAGGTAAAATAGGTTGTGTTTAATGTTGTTTTTATTATTTGACAGATAGCCTATATTCAACAAGAGGTTAGGAACCCCTGTCGGATTACTGTGCTTGGAATGCAAAAGATGGACAAAATAAGAAGACAATAGCATCTGATGAGTACAACAGCATTTAATATTAAAGGTTATTGTAATACTTTGTGGTACTTTGTGTTAATTTCTTTTCCAGGTTACACCGAATAATCACAAAATTGTAGTTGATGCCAGGATTCGAATGAGCTGATGCTGTCATGAAGGACTAAGACATGTACGTGTAAATTGTGCCTGAGCAGACTTTGACACTGCGTACAGCTACCAGGATTAACTCAGCTTCCCCATCGGCATTGCAAGATTATGTATCAAGAGGAACAATGTATATATGATTTAAATAAACTGGTACAGTGTAAAATACTTTTTCTAGAAATTTATTTCACCTTTAATTATACAATTAAATCTTTAGCCTTGGCTTGCATTCTAACTAATCGGGCTTCATAATTTACACACATATCACATGTTGATTCAGAGATCCCTTCTTGTTGCCTTCATTGTATCTAATTTTCTTTATATTTCTGTAATTCATTATACGTAGATCTTAATTTCTCCTACAGTGCCTTGATTTCCTCTTCAAGTGGAACAACTACTGACCTCAGAACCTTTGCGTCTTCTAGAGCATATTTCTTTACCTAACTCATACTTTCTTTACGATGGTCAGGACCCATGGTTAACGAATCAGCTCCTAATTGAGAAATAACCTTCGTAGCTAATTTTTGTCACTGTAGACAAAGTAATTTGTGGGCTCTACGCCGGCGAATCCCTTTCTAATTGTTTTCAAGGATAGATTCTCTTTATGCAGTTTAGAGACTATCATTCTTAATTTATTCAAGTCAGCATCCACTTGTATTTTTGAGAAAAATGACTTCTACTGTCTCTTGAATTACCTGCTGCAATGATGCAATTTTCTCCTGAGCTCTTCTTTTCTCAACAAGAATTTCATTTTGTTATTCATGCAAACTCTCTTTAGCATAAATTAGCCCCAGTCTTAGGGTCTCTTTCACCAAGTCCTGTAAGGTAAAATTTTACCATGTAGGATTGCCAATTTGCCATGAATTAACCAATCAGCAATCCCAACATCGCTAGAATTACCGCCGAAACCATCATATACATAGGGTGATTACCGTGAAGAATTACGCGAAAGAATGCGTTCGGCAGGTATTATGATGAAAAATCATTTAATAAAAGAAAAAGAAAAATGTAAAATACAGTATGATAAAAACATGCGAGAAATTAACTTTAATATAGGAGATAAAGTTCTACTTAAAAGGGAAATGATTCGTCATGGTAGACCAAAGAAACTTGAACCTATCTACGATGGTCCCTATACAGTTACAAGAAAACGAAACGATTTAAACTATGAAATACTAACCGGGAAAAAATTCGTCAATGTACACGTAAACCGGCTAAAACGCTATATTATGTAGACAAGTAAAATAACTATAATAAGCAATCGCGTAGTTTAAATAATTAGTACTGTAAGAATTTATAATAATAATTAAGAAATCTACCACAAACTAACAATCAATCGCAGATAAAACTAAGCCTGAACTATCTTAAAATTAACTACATATTAATAGGTAGGAAATTACAAATAAAAACAAAAAGAATTGAGGTAAAATCAATAATTTATCCAAAGTTCGTTTTGGGAAAGGAAAATATAAACGATAATACAAAAATTGAATAAAAAATTGTGAGTTTATTATAAAAAAGAAGATACATAAATTTTTTTTTTATTTTCCATCTTATTCTATTAATTCGTGGTACCACAATACGTAATGCTCGGAGGGGACGTGTTTATCCCATCCCATCGGATTCTCCACCTAGAGGTAGTTGTACCCCCAGCAGCAACGACGAGGAACCATGCCGGTGCATTGCAACCACCGAATCCCAAAGTAGTCGAAAGCCTCGTGGAAATCGTTTTCCTCCTCATCATATTCCGCGTAGACCCTCGCGAAATGCCGCTCCTGACGGCGATACTGTTTTCTCGCCGTGATGGCCTGTCAGTTTTTCCACAAAACTAAATAATAACACACAATAAAATAAAACTAGAAAAAGAAATTTCAATTAACTACATAACAAAAGTAATTTTCTTTGAGAATACTTACAACCACCAAAAAATCCAAAAAGGGGAACACCATTTTCGTCACACAATCCTCGATCATGCGGCCGGTACTTCGCCAACTGTTGCTTTCGGACACTGACCATTTTATTTGGGAAACTTTGAGCGACTGCACGGTTCAAGAGAAGAGACAAAAATAACTCAATGTTTATGTATTAATCTGTTAACAAATGCATTTTTATATTTATTATTGACTCCAATAAGTTAATGGTTATTAAAAAAAAATCTTTGTAATTAAAAAAAATGAAAAAACTTTAAACTTCGCCAAGACTCGAACCCGAGCCCGCCGCGTGAGAAACGGCAACCTTGTCGTCTGCGCTACAGCGCTGATTTGATATGCCAAAAGCAAAACAACCTTTTAAACATTCACTACAATTCTTTCATTAACTCGTCATAAACGATCAAGAATTAGCTGCAATAATAAATAAATTTATCTACACAGCATTATTGCACTAAGTTTATTATGATTTTAATTTAAAGCCTACATTTTGCATGAAGATACGATAGTTTAGTGGTATTCATGCAGTACTTTAAATACAAAACTTAAATCATAATCTCTATTATCATAAATTAAATAATATTATAATTGTGAGAGATTTGACCCGGTATAGCTTTCAAACGAAAGTCAAGAAAGGTTGAAACAGGTTGAAAAAAGGATCGGATGTAGACTGCGCAACCAGAGTGGTGTAGGCAGATGGGTCATTGTCTAGCTAAAGGAAAAGACAGCGCTATTGCACTCCAAAAAGGAAACTAGAGAGCAGAGTCTCTAGGGTCTCGACTACTCTCGACGTAAGTCGAGAGATACGAGAGACATCGAGCAAGCGTGACTCGCGGCTTAAGTACCTCACAGGCAAAATTTTACCAGCGAGAAAGTCGCTACGCGAGCCAGCCACCTGACGGCGATGTACCGAACTATGATGTGGAAGAGAGAGAGCGAGTCGGCCTGAGGTCAGACAGACTGGGTCAGATAGACTACCGGCTCGGCTACATAACCAACCAACAAACCAACCAATTGCTTGCAACAACTCGCAAGTACTTGCAACTAACAGCTGAGAATTAGTTAGAGATATTCAAGCTCTTTTCTCTCTCTCATCAACTTTTATCAGTTAAATAAATGTATTTGATTTATTGAGGAATACTGTTTATACGTCCCTTGAAGCTCAATAAAAAATGTTTGCAATTGGAGCACGATTGTCCATCGTGGCGAGAGGTTTTGTTACGAAAGCAGAAGATATTGCTGCTTTGGTTAAGGTTCGTCTTTTATTTAAGCAATACTGGCATATCAATTATTTAGTATTTATTCCGATAAACGATTACAAGGTTCATGTATGATAAAACTAAAATAATTATACGAATGTGCTTTTACTCAATAATAACAAGGACAATAATTCTTTATTCTTTTGCAGAAAGATAAAATTGTTGTTTTTATGAAAGGAGTGCCAGAGAAACCTCTATGCGGCTTTAGTAATGTTGTTGTGCAAATTTTAAACATGCATGGGTTGGATAAAGTTTATGAAGCTCATGATGTTTTAAAAGACGAAGACCTTCGACAAGGTAAAAGAATTGTAGCTTCTGCGTATGATATTTTTAAAGAAACTTTGCTTTCATAATAATCTAATTCTTTAACAACATTCATTTTAGGCATAAAAGAATTTTCTAATTGGCCAACGATACCACAAGTTTTTATAAATGGTGAATTTGTTGGAGGTTGTGACATACTTATGACAATGCATAAGAATGGAGAACTGATAAAAGAGTTAAAGAAGGCAGGGCTAACTAGTGCTTTAGAAAATGAAAAGAATGAAATTGATAGTTAAAAGACTCGTTAATGATAAATTTATTTATAAAATGTACGAATGTTAAAAATTATTTTCTTAGATTATAAATTAAGTTAACAGTTATTGCATTACAGTTTCTTCAGTTCTTTTCTAAGAATTTTTCCAGATGGACTTTGTGGAATTTTATCTATAAACTGTACATATCCCAGGTGTTTGTACTTTGAGAAGCGTTCTTTCACAAAGTTTTTAACTTCATCTTCTGTAAGAATGACATTTGGTTTTGGAACAATGAATGCTTTTGGGATTTCTCCAAATTTTTCATGTGGCACACCAATCACTCCTACATCTTGAACTTTTTCCATTGCACGAATTGAATCTTCCAATTCAGCTGGTGCCACTTGAAATCCTTGTACCTTTATTAACTCTTTCAGTCGTCCAGTGATAAAAAGTAATCCTACATGCATACATTTCAATTCAGTAATACGAATGTGACAAGATCTATTCATAGCTATAATCCCATTATTTACCTTCTTCATTAAAATATGCTAAATCTCCAGTTTTAAGCCAATCTCCTTCCATGGTTTCACACGTAGCCTGTGGATTCTTATAATATCCCATCATCACTTGAGGACCTCTTACGTATATTTCTCCTTCTTCTTTAATACCTAAATTCTGACTTCTGTTACCTTCCTGGTATCCAACAATACGTATTTGTGTATTAGGTAGAAGAGTACCAGCCGATGTGCTCACTGCCCCTTTGTTCATGGAAACAACCGGTGATGTTTCGGTCAATCCATATCTACGAAAGAACCACATTAGCTATGAACAAACCAGCTGACACAGCTATGCACAATTGACTACATCCGAACAACTAATCTTTTCTTCTTATAACTGCACAAGATGTTCAAAAATTTGTTGTACAGTATTATTCCTTATCTATTGTATTTAGAAAAAACTGATTATAATACTTGTTTTCAGTACTTTTAAAAATCTATTAGATGGTTGTATTAGTTTGACCTTAAAAGGTGTGGTGAAAGACAAACGACGCAAACGCAAGGTTTCTTTAATAGAAACTTATATATATTTTTTAGTGTACTCTCGTAGCTGACTTTGAAATATTTCCAAAACATATGAATCTACCATTTAATCCAAGCATTTGAAAGATATTTGAATTCAAAGTTGTACATATAGGTTTTAAGGTTTAATTGAAGTGGTGTACACAGTCATTACGCATCCATGCGTGTATTCGCTGCCTTATTTCTAATACCACGTCCAAATATCCTTGAAATGCCTATATCAAACCGTATTAAATTCATACAGTGTTTTGGAAAACTTAAGAAACTCATGCTGCATGAGTATACAATAAAAAATGCAGTACTGCATTTAAGAAACCTAAGGATACCGTCGTATGTCCTTCAACGTACTTCCCAAGGTCAAGCCAATAAAACCATATATTAAACTTTGAAAAGTGCTAAAACATTAATAAATTATTTTTTGTCTAATTACAGTGGACAAGGAGATATCTCACTTAAGAAAAATTTGAGAGGACACTCTCTATATATATAAGTATATAAATATACCCTTGACCAAAAGTGATGGTAGAGCTGACATTTCGTTTAAATAGAGCAACAGTCTCTTCTCCGAGTGGAGCAGCTCCGCTGATAATTTGCTGCACACTTTCGACGAGTTTCGGCGAAGCTCTGAGCGACAACATCTGCACCATAGGTGGTACCAAATAGAGCAGTGTAGGTTTGTGTTTTTCAATGACATTAAAGAAATTGTCGGGTGTAAATTGCGGCAAGCACACAATCTTTGCTCCCATACTACGGTAAAAAAATAATTATTCTTTGAATTAATTGCAGTGTAAAAGAATCAAGCAGAAGAGAATATATATAGTGACTGGATAGTTAACTATAGATATCTGAGCAAGCAGCAGAGCAATCCGTAAATGTGAAAGAGAGGTAGGATGAGTGGAACGATTTCCTGATGGGTGGCAGTAGCGGCAGTACCAAGAGAAAGTTCCGGAATGGCGAGTTGTGTTAGATTCGCCACAATATTTCTGTCAAATCAAGTTTCAATCTGTGAAATTTTGACTTTTCTCACGTGTGAAATTTTCACTGTGCGACAATACCTGTGGCTTATCATGACGGCCTTGGGCAGACCAGTCGTTCCACTGGAGAACAACAAAAATTGAGGATCCTCGTAATCAATTGGCAGTTTCGTCCTTGAAGAGTATTCTGCCACGCTATCGTCAACGAGGTCGAAAAAATTTATAGTATCGGCCGGAAGAGACAAGTTGTCAGTCTTCACCAAGACAATGGGCAGCTTTATGTAATGATTATTTTTAATACTACTCTTTAGCATATCGTGTCTCTCTGGCACTGAAAATATAGCATTGACTTCTGCGTTTATCAATTGCTTTTCTATTTCATAAGGAGTGCATATTGGATTGATCGTCGTAACCTGTGAATATAAAATACTGATTTCATTATGTAAATAATATATACGCTGTAACACGAATCATGGGAAATATTTTCGTCACAGGTTCTTCGGCTCACCATGAACAAAATATCTTGTATAAAGATTTTTCTATCTCGTACTATTTTTGAGTTATTCAATTCTTAAATTAGTTAGCCTAGAAATCTGCTTCAGCTGAGTGTGAGAAATCGGGGGGAAAGCGCTCTAATCCCCCCCTCCCCCCTTCTCACCCTCTCTTTTCCTCACTCTTACACCGAAGCAGCGTAACAGACTAGCTTTAATATTCAAATAATTCAAACACGGTACGAGACAGAAGAATTTTATTTGATTCTCCTACTCGGAGTGATTCGAAGGCTCTGCGGTCAAAATATTTCCTGTGACCTTTGTTACACCCTTTATATTAGGAAATCTTTGATACATTGCATTAGTTTCTTGGAGAACTTACACGAATCCCGGCTTCACTGGCTGCCAATATCGTTATTACCATTTCTGGGATATTTGGCATTAAAATTGCTATGGTCGAGCCTGGCAAGAGATTTGCTTTGCTAAAACTGCTAGCCAATTTGCTACATTGCTTTCGTAATTGACTGTACGTATATTTTCTTCCAGTAAAAGCACACTCCTAAACAAAAATTGTAACGTTAAACTTCTATTTGCATTGTTCTACACTTTTTAAAATAATTTATAAGGAATATCGTTTGGAAGGTCGAATAATATCGCAATTTTATCAATTTATTGGAAGGAAAAAATTTAAAATTTTTAAGGACGTTTTAAACGCGTGTCATTTACATGTTAAATTGTAGATTTTTTTTCTAACTGGAAAACCAAACGATTAAGAAAATTTGTGGACTGTTTCCGGATAACTGGACCGTTGAACCCAACGGTTCTTTTACGCTCAGAAGCAGTAGTCATTTATGACGTTTAGTGTACGCCAGATACTCCCCTCCCAAACAAAGGCACTACACGACGCAATTTTTTTTCGATGACGATTGATTTGCAATGTTAATTAAGTATAATAGAATTGACTTACCAAAGCTATCTTATCAGGCCATTTACCGATGTTCGACCAGATATAATCATGTAAAAAAGTTTTATCAAAATTACTAACATCCGCAAAAGGACTGCTCAAAATATTGTTAGAATCTAATTTTAAAGCTCTAGCTGTATTCGACAGCCTCGATTTAGTCTGTACATTCCAAACTGGTTTTATAGTTTTTACTAAAGAAAATTGTCTCTTTAAAATTAACACTTGTTGAGCACGATAATACACTAGCGATTTAAATGTCACGTTATACAGTCGAATGGACATATTGTTTTATTTTAAATGCACAGAAGTAGAAAAAAAACTATCAAACCAAAGTTAGTCAATTAGAACAATTTAAAAAATATATTGTGATAATGTTGATAAGAATGCTGATGCAGCGCGCTGTATCAACTGTAATCCGAATCAATGCAGCCAATACAATGAGCATTAGGAGCGTGGGAAGGGGATCTTATAAAAATCTTCGCATCATTCAGCACGTATAGAGTCGTCCATGCGCCTCCTACTCCTCGTTGGTAGTTGTGCTGCTGTACACTGGTTACACTGCTTGTTGTTGCACACTGAGGACGATAGCCAGCTTGACTATCGGTAATGAATGCTTCGATAAAAATTTAGTTTGCCATTCCTCTCACACTGTGGCAGCATATGGCGACTGCTGCTGAAAAACCTGTAACGTCGATAATTCAGGTCGCATTTTAACTCGAGTCGAGAGAACGCTTTTTAATAATAATTAACGTCGATAAGAAATAAGAAATAATGAAGATACTATAATGGAATCTGATGCAAATATAAAAGAGAAAAATTTTATATCGTTTTTTAAATATTGCCCTATATTTCTGTATTAATTGTTCAATCGTAAAACAGGTTTTCTTTGTTTTAATTTTAAGACGTGTCTGACTAGTGCAGTGGATATTTAACGTATCTACTTAACACGTTCACTGACTCCACGAGATTATTCCTAAGAAATTATGAGTTGTCTCGTACACTAGCAGTGGGCGTTTTAATGTATCCAAGTCATATTTAGAATATCTATTGTAAAATAGGATTTCTCTGTTTTAATTTTAAAACGCGTCTGACTATTACAGTAGACGTTTAATGTAATTACTTAACAAGTTCACTGTTAGTCTACGAGTTGTCTCGTAGACAAGCAGTGGGCGTTTTAACAAGATGCACTAAATTTATATTTAGAATATCTATCGTAAAACAAGATTTCTTAGTTTTAATTTTAAAACACGTCTGACTATTACAGTAGATATTTAACGTAACTACTTGACACGTTCACTGTCAGTCTAACTCATAAGAAACTACGAGTCGTGTCATAGACTAGCAGAAGACGTTTTAATAGAATACACCAAAACTATATATATATATATATATATATAGAACATCTAATATTATTATAGAATTAATAACAATAATAAAGCAAAATCGTTGATCGATAAATTTTTATCAAACGAGCCGTATAAAAATGAAGGAACAAATTAATAATAAATTGTCGAAAGAATAAATTAGATAAAAATTGAACTCTAAGAATAAATGATTGCTTATCAAGAAGTTGGAAGAAAGCAACGAGCGAAGAAACGAGTGCGTTAAGCTTGAAGCAGGTTACAGAGTTGAAGTGGAAAGACTCGGAGCGCGCGCCTGGGGGCCCTTCTCCATTTTCAAGCAAGTAGCCTCTTCTCTTAGCTAATGGGTATTCCAGAAAAGGATGGCACGCCAGACAGAACTCGACTATCGTGTGTCAGTGCGAGCCTATTGCGTGTACCGTCTCTCATCATGCATAAGATAATCGTAGCAAAGTGTAGAACTTCTCAATGTGCAAAGTTCACTCGCTGCTCAAACAAGTCCGAAGCACGATTATGGAGCAAAGTTGCGAAACATTTGCCAAAAAGAAGAAGAAGTGGTTGCACTTTAATGAAAAAATATTCCTGCCTAGATTGAAAGAAACGCAATCTGCAATTTTTTTATCAAAGAGCCGTAAAATTCTGGAGAGGAAAGTAAGTTGTCGAAAGGACAAGTGAGGTTAGGTTGGAAAAATTCAATCTTACATTATAGCTAGGAGAGCCTTTGAACCGTGCGTTTTCGCACCATGGATGGTCGATAAATGTTCCTTTGGAGGTTATAGTCTGTGTTAAAGGGGGGGGGGGAATTTGGAATAACGTTTCGCACTATTTACGTGGGTCAGATAGGAATATTGCTGACGCGTTTTTGAGGCGATTGTGTAGGCAAGAATTAGAGGAGCCTGGAGGTTGTAATTCCCCGCGCCATATCTAAAAAAAAGATGTATTCTCTTTAAGAGTCCCGAAGAAAGCCTCTCCCATTAAGTTTACACTTGGTAGGATTAACTAAGAGGAGGAGAATTTAGAGTAACGTTGCTATTTACGTGGACCAGATAGGAATATTGCTGTCGTGTTTTCAGGGCGATCGTAGGTGATACGGACAGGAATTAGAGGAGCCTGGAGGATGCAACACCCTGCGCCATATCTAAAAAAAGACGTGCTCTCTCTAAGAGTCCCGAAGAAAGCCTTTACCAATAACTTTATACTTATATAGTGGACCAGCGTTATATCTCAAAAAAGATATACTCCGAGAGAATCCCGAAGAAAGCCTCTCCCATTAAGTTTGCACTTGGTAGGACCAACTAAGAGGAGGAGAATTTAGAGTAACGTTGCTATTTACGTGGACCAGATAGGAATATTGCTGTCGTGTTTTCAGGGCGATCGTAGGTGATACAGACAGGAATTAGAGGAGCCTGGAGGATGCAGTTCCTCGAGCTATATCTCAAAGAAGACGTATTCTCTTTAAGAGTCCCGAAGAAAGCCTCTCCCAGTAAGTTTACACTTGGTAGGAGCAACGCTGTACTCTCCCAGCTCTACCTCTATTAAGATCCTCGTACGCTATACGTAACGGTACGGTAGGAAATTATCGAGCTGGGCTCCACGCCAAATTTTCCTCCGAGAAAGCACGAAAAGCGGAAAATGCACGACCAGCGAAAGCTTTCAACGAGAAACACAACCACGAATTTAGCACTCTAATGTCAACGAGATTTTTATCTTCTTCAACAACGCCACAAGATCACTCTGTGTTTATCGTTGATCGAAACTACGTCACTTTGCTGTTTCAACACTTATTCTTTTTCTATGTAATAATTTTGTAATTAATTACATCTTGTAGATTTTCTATCACTGATCCCTAACTCTTCATCATTTACAAACATATAAAACTACTTAATAATTAATTTACAAAAATTCTCTAAGCTTCTATAACAAATATTACTTTTTATTTTTATTGTGGAATATATTTCTTTTTGTAGAATTTATAAAACACACACGCACACATAACTTATGTTCATATCTCCATTGTCCATACGTAACCAAGTGACTGGAAAGTTAGTCTTCAATCCATGTACTTTCTACACAATAATAAACTTTGGCTAATTATCAGAGAGAGAGAGAGAGAGAGAGAGAGAGAGAATAGAAGATTCTCAAAGTTGCTATAATTACCACTGTTTAATTTACAAGCTGGATGCTCCTCGATCCTTTGTTATGTTTCGATTATGCGTCTGGCAAAATCTATTGGAAGGTGTATTCGTGTATACTGTGGTGTTTACACGCTGCTCGCCAGTGAATCGTGAGCGTATGAATAGTATCGAGTATCAGCAGCTAAACATCGCCAACGCCAGCATCACCAGTTGCTACAAATGTTGTACTCTGCCAGTTGGTGTCGTTCTTCCCTCTGTTTGGTGACCGAGTAACCTTCCAAATTCCTTTCCTGCATCCAGACCTTTCTCCCCCCCCCCCCCCCCTCCCCTCCCTCAAGATTACCAATTCAAGTCGTTCGTACAAATACAGGTATACAAGGATAAGTTATTTTCGGTCGGATAATTGCCCTCTGTTTATTGCTTGGGACTCGGTGCATAGCAGGTAAGCCACGCGAAGTGGAAAAGTATTGTCCAGTAGCTATCTCAGCCAATCTCAGGTCTATTTAAGGCAGTAGTCTGGTAAATCGACCGGTTTTGCATGGTATTTTTCGGGAATTTTTTTGACTACCTAAATGAAATGCAAAAAATCTGAAAATCTTATATGTTGTTAATACTATATTGAATTATACAAAATTTTTTTTTTTTAATTTTTACGATATTTTATTTAAATTATATGGGGTCAAAGTAGGTGAAAAATAAAAAACATGTGCTGCTGGCCCTTGAGGTATCTCCAGTTTGGGTAATCGGAAACAAAAAAATGCAACGGATTATTGTTCAGTAGGATTGTCATTCTGGCAGGTGCTAGAAAAAATTAATTTGGTTGAAAAATAATAAAATGGCGGACTTCGAAAGAAAAAGATACAATTTTTTAGTGTAAATTGGGCTGTAAATTGAAAAGTAATGAATGAAAAACATTGATTCTAGTACCTGCCAGAATTACAGATGTGTAGAACAACCTGTAAAAATTTCAGCCCGATCGGTTCAACAGAAAATCTGTTATGCCTCGGGCCGATCGATAAACCTGGTTTCGAGAAAAACGCGTTTAAAGTTTGGCTAACAGAACTTTCATCCTCACACTAATCGTCGATCCCCGGTGCGTGCAACAAACTTTAGGTCTCTTCTTACGTGTCAAACGCGGGTATATCTGGTTATATCCTTTCGTATATCAAAAGGTATACGAAACTTCAAGGAAATATAAAGGTAATGAGTCATAATAGTGAGGAATAACCGTTAGCAGCTGTCGTGCACCTTACAGCGTTCAATTATGCGGCGCTCTCGAATATATATTATATCTTTGTTAATATTTTGAATATCGGTTTAAAATTTATACACCATATTCTCATGTTGGTATACTATCGAAATATGAAAAAAAAATTTTTTCAACCCAAACAACCAGATTACTACCTTAATTTCTTTTGACATTTCGAAACGACTCGATTTCCCAGAGTGTATCAGAATCACAAGAAACTATAGCAATTTCTTTTTCTCGTTACAAGGTCGTCATTCCCTGTGTAAAACAGGAAACGAAGAACCTGAAGAGCACGCGAATGCACAGCCATTGAGTTTTTGCAACATAACCTTCAAATTTTTATCGTATATTCCAAAAGTTTATCCAAAGAATTTTCCAAAAATCCTCTTTCCACTCGTTCGCCCATATTACGATTCGAAATTGCATATCAAAGTCGGTTTATCTGCTTTAAACAGTGTGCGTGATCGGTACATTACACGAGGTGATAATCGTTAACCTAAACGTATACTTCCAAACCACACGAGTACACACACATATATATATATACCTAGTTTAAACAAATATCTCATAGAATCGAAAGAGAACTATTTGATAAGATACAAATTTAACAGACTCGAATAAATACAATCAACATAAAACAAATATTTCCTTGGTACCATAACCTATAATCAAAGATCCATCGAAGCAACAAAACAATTTTTCCTTATCCACGATCGAACATTCTGGAAACAAAGAGAAACACGACTAATTCCCAGTGCAGTGGGGAACAATCGATGATGGGATTGGACAACAATATCGTTCGTGGATTAGCGATGAACAAATGGGAGGAGGGGGGGGGGGGGAGATTTGCATAAGACAACATGCATCAATGGAGTTGAATCGAGCACTCTCTCTCTCTCTCTCTCTCTCTCTCTGATGACGACACGTGAATAAAGCGAGCGCGCGCGCGTCACTAGTTGCTGACATTTACCCTGACCTATTCCCCCCCCCCCTTAGGTCCGCGAGTCGCGACGTCCCCGAAAAAGCAGCTTCCTCTGGCGATTCTTCGCCTTCCTCTTTACTGCCAGGTTTTCCGAAGGACGACCATTTTTAAGGGGGGATTGGACTGGCTGTGCCGAGCAGTACTGAGCACAGCCCGCACTGTTCCATTTCGACAGACGATGACACACGCGAGACTACACTGTAAAAAAGGGGGGGGGTACAGGCGGAGTAGTACGGCACAGAAGAGGCGCCCCCCTTTGGTCTGCACGAGAGAGAAAGAGAGAGAGAGAGAGAGAGTCGTTGAAAACGAGGTTGCCGGCGAGGTGGCGCCCTCCCTTCGACGCCTTCGATCCACCCCCAAACTACTAGCAACCCCCCCACCCCCCGTATTCTCCATTCTCATTCCAACGTTCATCCTCTTATCCATCCACCCCTATGCTCCCGATCCATCAACTTTCTACTCTTGATAACAACCCTCCTACTGTGGAAACTCTTAATCGTTACTCGCTGCATCGGTTCCGATCTTCGCTGATACTCTTGTCCCCCCCCCCCCCCTTTAGAGGATTCTTCATTCGGTCCTGCCGGACCATCAATCGTCCTGTTCCACTTAAAAGAGTCACTATCCTCGGTACAAACATCGCAACTGTCTTGGTGATAATTGGGAGAGGGTCTCGAGAGCAGGTGGGTCCTTCCTGTTCGTGTAAATACGCGTGTATGGGTGGAGAGGAACGCGTGGACGATGGTGTGGCTCCCTGGAGGTAGTTGCGCGCAGACGGTTCTGGAGGAAGTCGAGTGGAGGGATGGCCACTTCCTCTCTCATCCTGCCGAGGCTATCTGCTCTGTTCAAACGGTGCAGTGCAAACGTTCTGTGGACTGCGAATGCAGGTTCTACCGGAGGAGCCTGAGCGAGCTACGTGTATATATAGGGTGGGAGTAGAAGGGGGGGGGCAAACAGAGAGACAAAGAAACGGAGGGAAAATAGGGGTAGTAAGGGAGAACACGGTAGCCCAATAGTTACGGAAGAGGAGGGGGGGGGGGGGGGGAGGATCAGAATCAGCGGTGGTGGTTCACTTGGCAAACGTAGGGGTTGCCAGCGCCACTATAGTACTGGAGAGAGAGAGCGGAGAGAGGAGAGAGTCTCAGTCGACGCTCGGTCACCCTGCCGAACGGAGGGTTGGAGATCTCGAAGCCCGTACGGTGGGCCGCGCTGACGGCGTCGAGTTCCTCGTGAGCGTGAGGCAAACAAGAGGGGGAGGGGGAGAGAGAGAGAGAGAGAGAGAGATAAGAGTGAGTGGTTCGAGAAGGAATTAATCAGGGGGTGAGGAAGAGGCGACCTCGAGTTTCAAGGTGTCGTTTATGTGCCCCAACGTGTCCCAATGGTACTCCGGTACCAGAGGAGGAATCTCGATGCCATTTTGGTACCTGTGAAAGTTTCATTGGGAGGACCAACTTTTTTCCGGAAGGATATTGGCATTCCGAGAGAGGAGGACCAAGCGCGTCCACTTTTCCACGATGGGACGATCGATCCTATAGCCGATTGGATCCAGGAAACGATGGACGGACTCTTCTTGCCTTCCATCGGGACATCGGATGAGAGACGGAACACGTTGAGGAACCGCAGGGTACGAAATATCTGCTAATCTTCGGTGCTTCTCTCTCTATCTCTCTCTAGAACTTTGTAGCTATCTCTCTTCTACTATGCTCCACTGTGACACTGTGCCATGCCACTTGAACCCGAATTTTCGCATCGAACGTTCCTGGGACGTTCCAACGCTTATTTTTGCTTTTCGATTGGTTGCAACGTTCCAGGAACGTTTCTGACACTATGTTCGCTACGTGGAAACAGCGATGCCTCACGAATTATGCCAAACCATGCTTTTACTTTCGCTGACGTGTAATCATACTCTTGCGACTTTTACGGATATTTGCTTTTTTCTTGGACTTTTTAGCTATTCTCTGTTCACCATTATTATTCTCATCATTATAGTTTTTGAATATTCACATTTTTTTCCTTAAACTAGCTTCTTTGTCCATTTTCCTAACTTTTTCCATTCTACACTATTTAACGATACAGAAGCATCTGTTTCAACAAAAATTACAAAATTCTTTTTGAAAATGTGAACCCCTCGCTGTGGTCTGCAATAACAGTTGCATTTCGAAGTGTCGTGCCGGAGGACCAACCGTAGCAAGTTTAACGGAGTAGCATGAGGAAGAAACTAATGGATTTATTAGTGACTGAAAAATAATGTGCCAAATGCTTCCATTCGATCGATACACCAAGCTCTGTACAATTAAAGCGAGTAACCGACAGCGCAATGGCGAGTATGTTAATAACGACAACGAGACACAGTTTTAAATTCAAAGCCAATTTGCTGCCGAAGGAAAACACGATGATTCAACAGAGCTTTAAAGTTTTTCAAAAATCGAGACTCTGTTTGCTTCATTAATCGACGACTGAACGAAATAAAAGAAGAGTCGTTAGTCGAGCCTCGAAAGGGAAGAAAGACCGATGTGCTATGATTGTTAAAAATCACCAGGGTTCGTACTCCTAACGTTGACTAATGATTTCGTCCATTAAAAAGCTCGAAGGACCTCGATGTCATTTTTCTTTTTCGACCAAATTCACCAATGGCAAAACTTGCAACGAACTTTAACGCTGAGCAGTGTTTATTAATCTGCTTAATTTTGCAGAGTGGATGATTTTTTGTGTTTTGCTCGACTTCGTAATCGCACTTCTCTCGTACCTGCTTTTCCTGTAAGAGAATATGCACTTTTATCTGTTTTCAATTTGTGGACACGCTGTCACAGGCGCACTGGGCAAGAATGCATAATTTATTCAATAGACTCTTTGAAATGTAGTCGTATATCGTGTGGTGGAGAAGCGGGATATATTATCTTAGTCGTGGGTCCGCTCGTATAAAATTCCTTTGACTCTGCAACGCCTAAGAGTGGAAGAATAAAATTTGTCTTTTGTATAAGAGAGAGAGAGAGAGAGAGAGAGAGAGAGGCACGCATGAGAAACAGCATTTTCAATTTGCCATTGTGCAGCATCCACCACGCCACGTAGGCCACTTTTTTATTCAAATGCCAACGTCCCACGTCACTCATATTCGATGAATTTGTCAAATTCAGAATGCACGTGTATATATGTACGTGTATAGTTTACGGAATGCGTGTGTGTCGTGTAGAAAGAGAAGTCTCTTTTCAAATGGACTTATTTCAACTATGTAGGAGCTTTGTTCGGGAATATCGAGGAAGCTTTGGAGAAACGTGGATGAATTGTACCGGAAGCTGGATTTGATGGTTATTTATTATTAAAGTTCTTTAAAGCTTAAATGTAACGATAATTATTTATTGGAGACAGTTGTGGAATTATATGAAAAATTAAATTTGTTGCGATATCTTAGGAAAAATTATTGTTTTTAAAGTATTCTCATTTATTATTGTTATAACGCTTGTTTAATTGTTGAGAATTTTGTGTTGGGTTCGTATATATTGGGTCTTCGATCCATTCGAAATTTATTAGGAGAACCTTGTTTACGTTACAAATGCGTTGGTTCTGAAACAAATTATAGAGTCTCACCATAATATTATCATTATAAGGATTATTTCATTGTTGAGAATTTTGTCATTGAATTTATATATTAGGTCTTCGATTCACTCGAAATTAAGCAGGAGAACCTTGTTTACGTTATAAAAATGCATAACTACTGGTTCTCGAATAAATTATGCAGTCACTATAATATTATTATTATAACGATTATATATATAGTTATTGATATTTTTATCATTGAATCCACGTATTGGGCCTTCGATCCACTCGAAATTAAACAGGAAAACCTTGTTTACGTTACAAATGCGCTGGTTCTTAAATAAATTACAGAGTCACCATATAATTTCGCTTAAAAGGTTGAATTTTAAAACCATTCCTTCTTCAGCTACTCGCGAGAGTCCTTTGTTGATTCTCCGCGAGTCGTATATTTCCCTAAACGAAGTTACAAATCATCGAGAATAGCGTAGGTACACTCTTTCGGTGGAGAAAACTCGAAGGTTTCCAACGTTCGATTTTCCATTTGGATGTTACATCAAAGCTTATTTCGATCGATCGAGCATGTTTCTCGAGAATAAACTTACCCCGAATGAATTTCTATATATATAATATACATATGCGTGGTGTAAAACTTTTGTTATTTTTCCGTATTTTCCCATTTACTCCGTAACTGGTTTAGGAGAATAAAAGGGGCAAAAGCTCGCGAGGCGATAATGAAATTTTGCGTAAAGCGAGCGAGTACACTCGTAGGTAAACTGACCAATTAGCATCTTTATAGGGAAACTCTGGCAATAATTAAACAACGTTTAACGCATCCCTTGTATAAAACATGCACGCTGCTTTTTAATCAGACCTTTGGACAGCTCTTCGTTACCCTCATGACGGTTTAAAAGAGAAATTAAGAGCAGTTGGAGTGTGATGAACGCGCTTTTCCTAAAACTTCTTTTACAGCCAGGATGTAGTTTGATAGTGGAGTTGCTCCTGTAGCACACACGTCCAACTCATAAATTTCTGGCTTTCCTCTCTTCCTTTCCAATTCTCTCGTTTCCTACAACCTTTCGTGAAGAATTCGATAAAAATCTTGTAATTCCTCTTGGACTGCAGATTCATCATCGAGGACTAAATTATTTCATAGAAATTAACATGAATGTTGAATAATTGGATGGAAGTTTAAAGTTGTTACAGGAAGGGAAGAAATTTTATTTCGATTTGCTTTTTATTTGATGATCTTTCTGATTTAATGAACGAGTTAACGGTGCAAGGTAGAGAGGTGGGGACCGGAAGTCCACTGAAGAAGTCAGTTTGGGATTGATTCGCGACTGCTGCGACCTTTTGCAGAGTTGCTCCTGTAGCATGTACACATTTTCGTCTCAATTATGTCGTTTCCTTACAACCTTTCGTGAAGAATTCGATAATAATCTTGTAATTCCTCTTGGACTGCAAATTCATTATCGAGGACTAAATTATTTCATACAAATTAACATGAAAATTGAATAATTGGATGGAAGTTTTAAGTTGTTACAGGAAGGGAAGAAATTGCATTTCGATTTCCTTTTCGTTCGATGATCGTCCTGATTTAATGAACGAGTTAACGGTGGAAGGTAGGGAGGTGGGCACCGGAAGTCCGCTGAAGAAGTCAGTTTGAGATTGATTCGCGACTGCTGCGACCTTTTGCAGAGTTGCTCCTGTAGTGTACACGTTTTGCCTCTCTTTTTTCTCAATTCTTTCATTTCCTTGCAACCTTTTGTGAAGAATTCGATAAAAATCTTGTAATTCTTCTTAGACAGCAAATTCATCATATACAAATTAAGGCGAAGATTCGAATAATTGGATCGAAGTTTAAAGTTGTTATAGGAAGAGAAGAAATTGCATCTCAATTTCCTTTTCGTTCGATGATCGTCCTGATTTAATGAACGAGTAAACGGTGGAGGACATAGAAAGGGAAGTAAACCGGAAGTTCGCTGAAGAAGTCAGTATAAGATTGATATTTGCAACTGCTGCGTCCTTTTCACACATTTTTGAGCCAGCTTTTCACCAGGCAGCTGCAGAATAAATTCACTTATGAATTTTCTCTCCTCTCCAGGGAAATCGTTCCATCAAGCACGCGTATTTACATTGCACGCACACTCGCGATAAACTCGTGGCTCCCTCCACCTTCTTCATGGATTTTTCGCATCGACGTTTCGTCGTACAATTTTACTCCCTATCCTGTAAATTCTTCTTCTTCTCCTCGAGATTTGTCCGTAAAGATGTTATCAAGCACCACAGTGGAAATCCAATGGAACATCGCGGATGGAAAAGAAACGGGAAATATCGTAAGATGATAAGATGGAATGGGGAGGGGAGGTGATTACAGGCGTGATTTACCAGTGGATCTTCGATCGAGAAGTGGCCTAGTTTTGTAGCCTCCCAAGGTGCAGTCGATAAAACTGAAACGATCAGATTCACAACGTTCGGAGGATCGACCATTCCTCCTTGTAATAGATGAAGAACTCGCAGTATATATAGCTGTAACTACCCTCGACTATCCTCTCGTGAGCATGAAAACCCTACGTAGTTCGAGTTTTTAATTCAATGGAATACCCTCAAATTTATTTGCAACCACGCGAAAGAAAATTTGAGCGAAAAAATATGCGAACGCCTCGCTCGCGAACTCCTAAAAACTCTTTTCTTCGCACTCTGTTCTCTTTGCTATATATCAGCAATATTTCCTGATCCAATATTATTGGAACACTGTGATTATGCAATAGTTATATATATATAGGTGCTAATTTATTCGGTTCGAAGAAAAAGTCGAGGAATTCAAGCGTCGGATGGAAAAGAGACGGGGAATACCGCAAGATGATAAGATGGAATGGTGAGAGGGAGGGGGGGGGGGGGGAGAAAGATGATTACAGGCGTGATTTACCAGTGGATATTCGATCGAGAACTGGCCTAGTTTTGCAGCCTCCAAAGGTGCAGTCGATAAAATTGAAACGGTCAGATTCACACAGTTCGGAGGATCGACCATTCCTCGCCGTAAAAGATGAAGAATTCGATGTTGTATATATAACTGTGACTACCCTTGGCTATTTTCTCGTGTGAACATGCCAACTCTGCGTAGTCCGAGCTATCGAACCAATGGAACACGTGTCTTCGACTCCTCTCGAGAACATTCCACTTCAATTTATTTGCAATCACGTGGAAGAAAATCTGAGCGAAAAAAGATGCGAACGCCTCGCTCGCGAACTCCCGAAAACTCGTTTTTTCGCACATTTTCCTCTTTGATAAAAAACAGTATTTTTTTCTCGATTTAATATTATTAAATCACTCTGCAATGATTCAATAGTTATATATATATATATATATATATATATATATACAGGTGCTAATTTATTCGTTCCAAAGAAAAAGTCAAGGAATGCAAACTGTGGATGTCGAGTGCTTGTTGAATAAGAAAATCTTGAAGGAAGAATGGATCGAAGCTTTAAAATTGCATTGTTGAGAGAGCAAAATGGAGGGCTCCTCGTGGCATTCGTAATGCACAAATGAAGGAGGAGGGGGGGGGGGGATTCAAGTATATAAGTCAAATCTCGTTTACATTTCCCTTTAAATTCCATAAAAATTATTATGGTCCGTAACAGAAAATTTCTAGAAGGTATTTCTTCCTCTTATAATTAAAGTGAATGAAAACTATGACGCTGATGATGCACGTAAAACAGCATCGATATAAAGCTGCATATTGGCTGATAATATGACGCGTGAACCAGACGCAAGCGCGTGAAAATTTATTGCATCGAATCTCATGGTTGATACGACGCTGATGCGTCAATTTGCAAAGATCCTGCGCCCACACCTCTATTTCATGAGAATAATGCACAAGGCGCAATATACTTTCAAATCAATTAATTAAACCGAGTCTGATGATGATCTCTCGCATTTGGTCATATATATATATATATAGTTCCATTAAGGGGGTGAAGGGGCTGCTGAAAGAAAAAGGATCGGGTTCCATTATAGCGTAAAAAGCGCTTCTCCAACCTATTCACTTTAATTAAGAAGCATATATATATATATATATATATTTGCGTTTCGTTGCGTCGCAAAAAAACCACTCGGACTCTTTCATGAATACCTGCGGACTGCAACTGAGAAAATTACAAACCTTCCGGGGAAAATTCTATGGATTATACACATTGTTAAAATGTGTAAATTGATATATGTATATGTAGTGAGCAAAGTTTAGATATAGATTGCTGAAGTAATTAGAAATTAGAAAGTATTTTATTTGTTCTTTTCTATCGCTTCTCGTCTTTGGGATATTAGCTTAAATCGACCAATAGCGTGTCGAGTGAGGTGTATGTAGGGAGGTGTATTTCAACCAGTAAGCACGTTTCTATTATCAACTCGTACTCATTAACCATTGTAATACGTCTTTAGATAATGTCCAAAGAACGTTTCAAAAATATTAATTTTTAGTTACAGGTTAAAAAAAAATCGATACTCAAAACATGATTATTTTGCGAATTTGGAATATTCCTTCCCTTAAATCGACCAACAGCGTGTCGAGTGAGGTTTTTAATTAGCAAGCATATCTCTATTATCAACACATATTCATTAAGCATTGTAATACTTGGATAATCTTGAAAGAAAACTTCTAAAAAAAAAGGAACAAAAATCGATTCTCGAAGCACGATTCTTTTGCGAAGAAAAAAAGAGAAGTCTCGCAGACAGGGCCGTGGTTCCCATCGCAGGCGATAAATCGCAGGTATCTTCGAAAGTTGGTAGTTTTGGAAAGTTGGATCGATGGGAAAGGAAAAACGATGAAAAACAGATGACTCGACGTGTTCTTGCGGGGACGTGGAAGATCTTCAAAGCCAAAAGCTTTATCTAGAATTCGAATCGTCCAGTCTTCCATGATCCGAGCATTTCTGGCTGCCACCAAGATATGAATTAAATTACAAACGTCTGTCTCGACTACGAAAAATTGTCTACTTTTGCCAAGAATTTTCTCTTGGCATAAGATATATACTTTATTCTATATACACAGGGTGTACACTTTAATTCTACGTGGAGTGCAGTCGACGTACAAATTTATTAAATTCTCTTGTATTATAAAAGATGAATTATACATTTTTTTTTGTCTAAAAATAAAATATTTTTTCAATGGAGGTTCTTTGCAAAAAATTTATCTCTAATTCCACTTTTAAAACGATGCGTAGAGAGAAGTGTAGACTAGACTCGTAGAAACAAGTTAAATTCTTATATTAAAAAACAAGTATAATACAATTTTTATTATTTAAAAATTAAAATATATTTCCAATGGAGCCTTATCTCATGCAACAAATTTATCTCCTTATTTTACTTAAGAAACAGTGGATAGAGAGAAGCCAAGAGACTAGATCAATGTAGACTCGTTGAAAAAAGTTAAATTTTTATATTGTAAAACAAGTGTAATACATTTTTTATTATTTAAAAATTACAATATATTTCCAATGGAGGTTCTTTGCAAAAAAATCATATCTTTATTCCGCTTAAGAAATAAAGCATAGAGAAAAGCCTAGACCAGTTAAGATCAACGTAGACTCGTAGTATAAGAAATTAAATTCTTATACTACGAAAAAGAATAATACATTTTTTATTATCTAAAAATTAATCTCTCTTATTCTACTTAAGAAATAGTGCATAGATAGAAGCCTAGGCTAGATCAACGTAGACTCGTTGAAACGTGAATCGAGTGGAATATTCAAGAAGATGGTGTTCCTCGATCCATAGAGAACCATCGAGGAAGAACCATCTCATTCCAAGGACAAGCAACGATTCTCAAACTGCCAACACACTCCAACAGTCTCGACGATTCCAATAGGAAGATTTGCACTTTGAATTTAATAGCGTTTACTCATGCTTTATTGGCCCACTGCTGCTGAACGGAAGAATCGATATTACGTATTTCTCGCTAACCAAAGAGATCATTCTTGCAATATAAACTCATAAAATTTCACGTTTCACTCATTTCCCAATCTCGTTTAACTCGAAACAATGGTATCTTTGAAAAATCACAATTGTTTCTTCGATCTTTACTGTAGGAAACGATCATTCGACTGTTATTAAGGAATTTATTTTCTTTTAATATAGAATTTATTCTTCATCTTTTTCGAGTGTCAATTAGCAACTTAATTAAACGAATAATAATGTATTTAACATGAAAAATCAATTCTTTGATTTTCATATATTTTTTATTAATTTGTTCGATTAGCGTTCAGTGATATTCTTGTAAGAGAATTTTTAATGTGATAATAAAATAACGTAGCCACATAGTGTCTATTTTCACAATGTGGAAAGTGTCAATGACCCTGTTTCACAAACTTAAAAAGGAAATAAGACGAAATTCTCTACAATTCACTGGACAAATGAAGGAATAAATTGAAGCTCGGTGATTGTATACTTATGTTAATCACGATAAGACTTAGGAGTAAAAGGGATTTGAGCAAAGAAGCACTTGCCTTAAAGTTATGCGAGGCATTCGACAAAAATGTCCCAACTTCGATCAATCCAACGAGAATCCCCATGGTTCTCCAACCAACTGCAAATTCTTTTAAACGAGTTAGCAGCTTAATTAGACAAATAACAATGGATTACAAATCAATTATTTAATTTTTATACAATTTCCATAAATTTTATTCCATCAACGTCGAGTAATATAATGTTGCACGATAGACCATCTACTTTCACAATGTGCAAAGTGTCAATGACCTTTTTTCACAATCTTAAAAAAAAAAAACTCTCTACAATTCTCTGAACCAATGAAGAAATAAATTGAAGCTCAGTGATTGTACTTATGTTAATCCCAATAAAACTTAAGAAAAAAAGAATTTGAGCAAAGAAGCACTTGCCTTTAATTTAAATACAAGACGTTCGACAAAAATGCCCCAATTTCGATCAATCCAACGAGAATCCCCATGGTTCTCCAACCAACTACAAATTCTTTTAAACGAGTTAGCAGCTTTCACGCGCCAGCTCCATTAACTCCCTGGCTCTCTTTGTCGAGCCAATTAATTCTGGCGCCAAATAATTATGACTATGTGGCAATTGAGCCTGTGACGTCATACATGGCCCAGCCACAAAATCAAAAGCTGCACGGAGTTTGTTTTCGTCCGAACTCCTCGTCGCTCGATCGATGCAAATGATAAATGATTCAACGAGCATTTCGATCCATTTAAATAGAACAATATCGAGTAAATAGTTAATTATCGCTATATAATCGACAAAATAATTATTCATTTTAATCAAATGACGTGGCAAATGCGTTTATATATAAATTTATACGAACAAATGACGCTGTGACGTTGCTAACCCAGCAAAGGGTTTGAATCGATGACATAATAAATTCATCTCCCACTTTCCAATTGACCACCACCCCCCCCCCTTTCCACAAAACTTTCCTTCATTCATCGTACGAATCGTGGACGATTAGAGTCGTGAAACTCAAGAGGAATTGCGTTATCGTGGAATTCTCGAGTGCAACTCTGTGAGTAAATTTTGATGATATCAATGACGAACTCGATGATTCTTTATTCGAGTTTCGAAAGTGGAATGGTCGAAAAGTGCAGTTTTGGAAAAGTTTTGTTGGTCCATCCAAAGGCAGGTATATATATGTCATCGCGATCTCGAAGAAATTAGTTACGATTAAACGAATGGAAAATTTTTCAAGTTTTATCAATCTCTCGTGCATCGATTGGTTCGTGTGTGTGTGTGTGTGTGTGTATAAAGGGATCGAAATTACAGTTGGAGAGAAAAATTGTTACCGAGCCACATCAATCTTGAACTTGGGTTTACCTAGTATATATTATATATATATATATATATATATATATATGCAGTACACAGATATAGAAACGAGGCTGGGTCGAGCTAGGAGCGAAGGTTCTCGTGCAAACTGGCTTAGTCCTTCGTGTGTTCCAAACCGATCCGTATCGCGTTCTTAAAGGGGGTCACGATCAGCCGCTGCCAAGGTCGTAAAATTAACGAGTTGCTCCGAAGGATTTCGAAGCCAATAACCAGTAGGTACATCAACATGAATCACGAAAAATCACCAGGCAATAGTCGTAACGTCCAATTGGAGTAACTCGACGAGCAAACTCTCTTAAAAAATCTCGTCATCTCGTGGAAAACCTTTGGACCAGCTTGTTCGTCGAGCTTTTAGTTTCTATCTCGAATTGACGCACCTTATTGTTACATGGTACGTTTACGTCGTGGTTCCGAGATGTGTTGTATAGGACTCTTATTAAAATTATAATTTAAGGATTTTTAAGGTAATAACCAATATATACATTAATAAGAATTACAACAAATCAAAAAATAGTCGTAACGTCCAACTGGAGTAACTCGATGACTAAAGTCTCTTAAAAAATCTCATCATCCTCTTCCTCAAGTTTTCAGTTCCCACCCGGAATAGACGCACGCACCTTGATACACGACAAGTTTACGTCACAACTCTTCAACAAACTACACAGTCCCCTTATGAAAATTATAATTTAAAGATTTCGAAGCCATCGACCAATGCATCAACACGAATCAAGAAAACTCATCAAGCAACAGTCGTATAACGTCCAATCGAAGTAAACTCTCTTAAAAAATCTCACCATCTTCTTCCTCAAGTTTTCAACTCCCACCCCGAATAGACACACCTTGACACGCGACAAGTTTACGTCACAACTCCTCAACAAACTACACAGTCCCCTTATGAAAATTATAATTTAAGAATCGCATAATAATTTCCAAGGCGAATCCTTACACCTTGCAGAAGGAATATTTCACGGTTGGCCCGAGTGGAAAAATCGATGCTGCCATTTAAATATTCACAGAGCTGTGGGAAATAACCTTTAAATCCTGGGAGATAGATCCCTGTATATTCTTGACTTTCGGGGTGAACGCTTGGGAAACAATTCTTCTTCGTCCCTTTCCTTCGATGGAAAGGTCAACGACCTTATCGGATTTTTATAACACCTTCTATATTTAGCGACCATTTGCATTTTACAGGAGAAAAATTTAAATTCCTCCAATGTGCAAATATTTGCCTCGATGTTTCCTGCAGAAGCAAATTAATCGGGGCCTCCTGGACCATGATTGGACGTCAAAAAGGGAGGGAGGGGGGGGGGGGTGGTTTCTTGCACAAGAGGATTCGACGGAAGCTCGAACCCAGTGACGTCAGAATGATACATAACGAGATTCTTCATAATTGTTTTTCCAGCAGCATCGGAGATCTCGAGCAAACAATGACTTGGCATCCGAGCAAAGGAAAGAGATTAATGGAAGCGGAGACTCAGTGGGAAGGTCACCACGCTCGAATAAAAGAAAAAAAACTTATTCCATATTTAGAGAAGCTTCGTGCAGATCGCAAGAAAATTCTTCAGCTTCGTAATGTCAGTATCGTTTACGTGTTAGGATCTCCTGCCTGTTGTAACGTGCTGCGTCTTGCAAATAAATACTGCCAGAGTTCTGATTTTCATGGATATTTCAAACTTCCAGATTTACTCGGTGAATCATGAGAAATGTAATAAAGAAATTGCAAAATTGCACGCGAAGCTATTCGCGAGAAATTGCGAATCCTCTTCTTCTCTCTCTCTCTCTCTCTTGCACTATTTCTAATTCAGTTTCTTTGCTAACTCTCGTGCATTAAATATCCAGGTTTATTCATGACACATCGAGCAACACCGAGTACTGAAAATGACCAGTGGTAGGCTTTTCATGCCCCCCCCCCCCTTCTATCCTAAGACTCTTACCTTGGATCGCGAGAAGAACTTATTTATTCCTTACAAACATCGTTTTTCTCTCTGCTGTGTATACCGGGTGAATTTTTCAAGAGCACCTAACTTGGATAAATGGAAATTGTTTTTTGTTGCATTTTCTAAAATTGTGAATTTTATTTGTGGATATTATTTAATTGTATATTGATAAATTTTTGAGTGGAGGAATTTTCGTTTTGTAAAGTGTTCTTCGTGTGACCTTGAATTTTTTAATCCATTTTGATTCCTAATTTTTTGTTCCATCTTTTTGTTGCTCGTTTGGAGTTTTTTTAGAAATTGTAATTAATTTTTCGTTTATTCATTTATTCGTTGGATGGTGTTTTTGTGATATTTTTGTCAATGGGACTATATATGAGGATATATATATATAGTATAATTATTCATTTTAACCGAATATACAATTATTTATGTCTCTCTGATATTTTTATATATTTATTACGGTTCTCCATTTACTCAAAGTGGGTACTAAAAAAATTTTTACCCAGTATAAGATTTTCCGCAGTGACTGCTTCTCATACGTTGCACCGGATCATTATTAGAGCCATTATTCACTGCCTCGATGTAAGAAAGTGAAGAGAAAAATAGAGAAGAAAACAACAAGAAAAATACTTTGAATAATGCCTGTAATCTTTTCTCACTTGAGTGGACGACATTTTTCAATGGACTTTTTTTAGCCCAGTTAACGATTTAAATAAATTTCTCTGCCTCTCTCCTGTGGGACTTGACGAGAGAGAGAGAGAGAGAGAGAGAGAGAGAGAAAGAGGGAGCTTATTATTATATATTATGATACCAAGTTTCCGGCATAGGATGGTATGAATAATTGCCAGAAAAAGGATAAGCTAGTGTATAACATTTTTCAATTACTTAATTCGAGGCTTCTTCCATTTATCTCAGGAGTTTATTTGAACGAGTTCATTAATGGAAGAAAATTACTGTGATTTCGGTGTTATCTGAGCTTTTAAAACTCTTATTTTCATTAGGAAATTTTCATTTATAAAAATACTTAAGCACTCTTTTAGGATTTTTAAGTTATAAAAATTTAGAAATTTTGTCTAATTAATTGGCCACCAGGTATATCGTACTATCCGCTCAAAGAGGAGTCGTCTCTGAGTAAAAAATATATTTTTTCTCTGGTACCAAAATTGGTCCTTGTAACGTCATTATTATAAAATAGAGATACAATGATATTGCGACGTCACTGGTAGAAATTTCGCAACATCGAGGTTACGTCTTCTTACACAAATACACAGAGAAACTAATACTCAGTGCAGTGTTTAAATTACAAAAATTTGTTTATAATTAATTGGCCACCCGGTATATCGAACTACTCAAAGAAAAATCATCTCTGATAAAAAAAACTTTTTCCCTGGTACCAAAATTGGTCCTTGTAACGTCATTATTATGAAATGGAAATACAGTGATATTGTGACGTCACTGGTAGAAATTTCGCAACATCGAGGTTACGTCTTCTTACACAAATACACAGAGAAACTAATACTCAGTGCAGTGTTTAAATTACAAAAATTTGTTTATAATTAATTGGCCACCCGGTATATCGAACTACTCAAAGAAAAATCATCTCTGATAAAAAAAACTTTTTCCCTGGTACCAAAATTGGTCCTTGTAACGTCATTATTATGAAATGGAAATACAGTGATATTGTGACGTCACTGGTAGAAATTTCGCAACATCGAGGTTACGTCTTCTTACACACGTACACAGAGAAACTACTCAGTCCAGTATTTAAATTATAAAAATATAGGAATTTGTTTATAATTAATTGGCCACCCGGTATATCGTTCTACTCAAAGAAAAATCATCTCTCTGACGAAAAAAACATTTTTTCCTGGTACCAAAATTGGTCCTTGTAACGTCATTATTATGAAATAGAAATACAGTGATATTGTGACGTCACTGGTAGAAATATCGCAACATCGAGGTTACGTCTTCTTACACACGTACACATAGAAAACCTACTCAATCCAGTCAGAGTTTATCGATCCTGCCAAACTTCATCTCCAATTTAGGACGACCTTGGTGCGTTATTAGGATTCTTGCAAATGAACGATTGCAAGTTTTGCTGAGTCTGGTTGGTGAATTGCTAGAAATATCCGGGGATTTCCCTGCTGGTGCCGCAGTCGAAACCAGAAATTTCTGCCACGCGATCTTGGAAACGAGCAATTTTGTAAATAAATAAAGCGTCCTGTATAAAAAAGCAGCAAGGTTGCACAAAGTTGCTGCACGAAAGCAAACCTCCATTATTCGATTATAAAACGTTCGAAAAACGTTCCGAACCAGTCGTGCACGACACTGGTACGAGGTACGTTTGAGCTTGGCGTAGATCTGATCCAGATCCATAATAAGCAGTCTCTTGCACTTGATCTAGATTATTTCTCAAATGATTCTCGACTTTACGCCCCCTTTATCGCTACCGCCTTAACCTTACCCTTCCAGTTCCGCCTTGAAACGCTCGCTTCCTGCAGATTACAACTGGGTTAAAAACTTGATCGATTTGGTGAAAAAAATTACTTGCACTTGGTAGCCTTAGAGTGATCTATATTGAGACTCTTGCTTTATTATTATCAGTGTTAGTTGAAGATATTTTTAATTAATTATAATTTTAATGATTCCTACACAAATCCAGATTACAACTGGGTTAAAAACTTGATCGATTTGGTGAAAAAAATTATTTGCACTTGGTAGCCTCAAAGTGATCGATATTGAGACTCTTGCCTTATTATTATTATTATTAGTGTGAGTTGAAGATATTTTTAATAATTGGAACGAGGAGCAGTCGATATAATTAATTAATTATAATTTTAATGATTCCTGACAAAGCAACATTGGTAATAACAAATTGTTGACAGAGCATGACCATGTCCAGCATTTTTAGAATGATCGAGTGCGACCGTGGGGCAAAGCTCACTTTTAATTACACGAAAATAAAAGGACATTTTTTTTGCAAAGATTATGACGAATCTCCTCTATACTTTTTTAATGATAACTGTAAAACACTGTGCAAGTTCTCCTGTACACTTTGTTGTTATTATTATTTATTTCACTTTGATATTTAATTAAATCTCTCCTTCTTCCCATTTAATTCTCAGGCGTTGAAGGTAAATTAATTAAAACACGCTATATACACATATATATGTATATATAAGGTGTTTAACGAGTTTAATCCGATTAAACTGAACGAAGCTTAACATTTTCCTTCTAATATTATACTACGGTACATAAACTCGATAACCATTCTGTTTATTGTACGATCTTTCGTCAAATATCAACGTCAATGTCTGCAGAGCCTTATACACTATATATAAAAATTATATACAGTTTTTATTTATTCTCGAGGACTTGAAATTAATACCCGAAGAAAATATTTAACAAATTTATCACATTTTACTTTCACACTTTTCGTACTGAAAATTTAAAAATCGTGCAACTCGAGCTTCTGCAAAGCCTACACACTGTACATTTACAATATACATATATATATATATATATACCTACATAGAGAGCGAGCGAGGTCTTTCATTGATCCAAGAGCGCCATCAGAAACATGCATCCTTGCACAAGCCACGAGAACCATCCCAAAACTCCCTATTTCACAAAATCCACCCACACACGCACCTTGAAGACAGTCATTGATCGGTACGACTCCCGAAGTATCCTTGAAACTACACGAGTGACCTCGGTCTGACCTGAGCTATTAACTTTGCTGTTGCAGATTAGTTGGCGGGTCCTGAAAAGTGGGTTCGCATCAGGATAACTGAGAGTGGCTTCCTGTTTCGAGTAGAAGCGAACCGAGGAGGAGGTACCAGCATCCGAAGAAGAAGAAGAAGAAGAGTTGAAAACAAATAAAAGCGGATAAAAGGAGAGGAGAGGAGAGGAGAGGAGAGGAGAGGAGAGAGAGAGAGAGAGAGAGAGAGAGGGGGTAAAAGAGAGACAAAAAATTGGCCATCGAGACGATGTGAGGGCGAGAGGAAGAGGAGCGTTCTGCGAGGAATGTCCACCTCCGCAGGCAGCAGTTGCATGGACGCCGAGGAGGACGCTGAGGATGTGGAGAACAACGGCGAAGTCACGGCGTTGTTGTCGCTCAGTGTACCCCCCTTGTCGTCGTCGTCGTGGTCGTCTTCGTGGTGGTCGCCGTCGTTTCAGCGCGTGGAAGGACTGCGGTTAGGGCTGGAGAACCTCGCTGATCCTGCAGCGGATTGGTGCGAGGATCCTTCGTCCTGCGACCCCTCACAAGTGCCCTCGGAGTGGTCCCCGAGGTCGTGGCCGGATACCCTTGCTAGGCTGACCTTGAACGCCGATAGAAACCGAGAAAAACCCCTGCAACCACCGCGAAGACGTTCCAGGAACGTGTCTGGAACGTGTCAGGAACATACCGTTGCATCCAGCGACTAAAATCTCGTCAGAAACGTCGGCGAACACTCGAGTTACACCGGAAGGAATCCTGAGACTCTCTTTGGTGAAGGAGTGCTGTATTCTCTCTCTCTCTCTCTCTCTCTCTCTCTCTCTCTCTCTTGCTCTCTTCGAAGAATCCCGCAGCTTCCTCGACTTGTCACCGGTGCGCGAGCTGAAGAATCGAGTTATCGCGATTGATGAGGGAGACGCGGTTGAAATGTCAGCTGAAAGGTGAGATCAAGCGAAGAAGAGGGTTCGGAGGTCTCGAGGGGAAGGAGAGAAGAAGCACGAGGGAGAGAGAGAGAGCGAGCTGTTGATCGGGAGTGGACCGAGTCTCGACGAATGGTGCATCGACCGGCTTGCCTGTAGGACCGAGGGAGTGGGATAAAAAAGGTGAAAGAGGAGAGAAAGAATTTTGTTCGCTGCTGCGTCCTTCGGCCAACTTCGCGTTGTCCCGTGGCTCTTCGTGTTCTTGTTCTCCACTGAAGAGGAGGATCCGAGGTACCGATAAGCTGGTTTGGAGAACGGTACCGTTGAGAGTTGATTTGGTCCATCTGGGAATCTTCAAGGTCATTGTTGTTTGGTCCATATATAGAGAGAGAGAGAGAGAGAGAGAGAGAGAGAGAGAGAGAGAGAGAGAGAGAGAGAGAGAGAGAGTTCCGGAACGATGAGGAGGATGTGGATGAAGTGAAGTTTTCAAGTGTCGTCGAGTCGAGTGTGTTAGGAAAGACAAAGCTCTACTGGTGGGTGGAAATAAGAGGAGTGTTACACGTTATGTCGAAAGGATTGTGGCGCGTCGTCGTCTTGGTCATTGATTGGCCGTGGTCCTGATAGCGACCAGGATCGGAAGAGAGCTTTACACTGATAAAGGATGCCAGGGGGGCGTAGGGGCCTGGTAGCCCCGCAAAACACATTCTTGGAGAACATCATTCGACGTAGCAGTAGTCAACGTGAGTTCATTCTTATATATATATATATATATATATATTGAATAGGTGTCTTTTCGAGAAAGTTTATTTCATCTTTTGGATAATTTGTGGTTAAGAACGTTTTAACCAGTTAACTGAGTAAATAAAAAGAATTTTATTGTAAAAAATAATACATGATGAATATATTCGTGTTACAAAAAAATTTGTTTTTTCTTATTACGAGTATGCTGGATAAAAGCAGTTAACTGGTTAAAAGACACTTTTTAATGTTATATATATATATATATATATATATATAGTTATAGTATTAAGATCGAGAGGCTTCGAACTTGAGTCTGCAATTTTGATGCGACTCAAAATAAAGCCTGTATATATAAGGGTGTTCTACGAACGATGGCTATGCCAATACCATTGGATAGGGGACAAAAATCTAAGTAAAAAAGTTGTAAAAACTTTGTTGCTAGCACCTTTGGTTAAAAAGTTATTTGCAATTAAAAATTATCGATTATACAGTAGCCTTTCTTAAAGAGGAAGTTTCTTTTGGTCGCATTATAAGGCCAAAAATGCTAAGATTCTGTGAGTTAGAATACTAAGAAATACATAAAGCCAAACATCCACTTGAGCCTATGAATTGGTCGAAGGCCGAACGGCAGTTTCGAGTGTGAGCGCCATAAAAACAATCAAAACATAAACACTTTCGAGAAAAGCTACAAGCTAAGATTGAAACTTTTGCAACTTTCGTTTAACAAATTAATTA
This sequence comes from Prorops nasuta, assembly GCF_024137725.1. NCBI lineage: Eukaryota > Metazoa > Arthropoda > Insecta > Hymenoptera > Bethylidae > Prorops > Prorops nasuta. The sequence continues at coordinate 3,204,784 of NW_027116814.1, forward strand.
TTTATATTTTTGAATCGTGCATATTTTTACGATGAAAATGAGTCCAAACGCAACATAATTACATCAATTCTACAGTTTATTATAATTGTTCATTAATTAATAGTATCGCTAAAAATAGTCGTAATTATGTCAAGTTTGGACTCATTTTCCTAGTAAAAATACGTACAATTCAAAAATAATTATTATTAATTTATTAAATGAAATTGCAAAAGTTTGAATCTTAGCTTATAGCTTTTCTCGAGAGTGTTTATGTTTTGATTGTTTTTATATCGCTCATATTCGAAACTTGACAGTTTGTTTTTCAACCACTGCATAGGCTCAAGTGGATGTGTTTGGCCTTGTGTTTTTCTTATTATTCTAATTCACAGAATCTTAGCACTTTTAGCCTTATAACGCGACCAAAACAATCTTCCTCTTTAAGAATGTCTATTATAATCGAAAATCTTTAATTGTGCAAATAACTTTTTAACCAAGAGTGCTAGCCAAACAGTTTTTAGAATTTGTATACTTAGAATTTCGTACCCTATCCGATGGTATTGACATGGCCATCGTTCGTGGGACACCCTGTATATATTAAACAACTATCTTTTCGAAAAATTTTAATTCATCTTTTGAACAATTTATAGTTATAAGAACGTTTAAAAGGACCCTCCTGAATATTATATATAGTTATAGTCTTAAGATCGAGAGGCTTCGAACTTGACTCTGCAATTTTGATGAGACTGAAAATGAAGCCTATATATATATCGAACAACTGTCTTTTGGAAAAAGTTTAATTCATCTTTTGAACAATTTATAGTTAAGAACGTTTTAAAGGACCCTCCTGAATATTATATATCCTTATAGTGTTAAGATCGAAAGGCTTCGAACTCGAGTCTGCAAATTTGATGAGACTGAAAATGAAGCCTCTCTGCAAGTGTCTTAACCAATCAAAGACGTACGTCCTACCATCGCGATCGAACCCATTTAAAGTCGATGCTGTCGTTATATCGAGATATCACTCCACATGCCTCGACGAGAATACTCGATTCTCTGGATATCACGTCGTAGGTCAAAGGTCACTGATGAATAGATCAGTCCCGCAGATATATATGAAAGGGTTAAACGGTGTGTGGAGCTCCCGCTAACGCTCACACAACGGTTCGTTGAAATTCTGCGAGTGGCTTGTTACACACGAGCGTCAAGAGTAAATCGTCGAGCCAGTTTTATCGCTGGCAGACTTAATCTAGCTGGAGAATGGGATGAATTCCTTTGTACTCCCACAAAGAATCCCAGAAATAAACTCTGTCGACCAAAGTCGTGTTGCAATTTTCAAAAAAATACTTTTAACACTCTTTCTATTATTCCATGTGAAACTTTTGTGATTATACTGATCAAGAGAGACAGGATTGTGTGTCTCAATGGCAAGTACATATAAAGGTAGATAAAGACATATGTTTATACCGATGTTGATAGACAGGTACGTGGAAAAATTAAAGGAGAATCATTTTTGACATTTAGAATTTCATAGAGAATAATATTTTAACACTAAAAATTTCACAAAAAAAAAAAATTTAACAAATGGACAATTCTTTTCCCATCTCCATAGAGAGATATAAATTTGCCTTGTCGAATGGATAATCGAGGCAGCAACGAGGTTTCAATTTGGAAGGAACAATAATAAAGTAGGACTTCAAAGTGGATGATTTTTCAAAATTAAATATTTCCTCGGGTCGAATGGTACGAGAACTGATTAAACGAATTTGCCACTCGGTACACTGTCCCCTTTCACGAACAATGCTTCGAGTCCTCGCACGACTTCCTGTCTGCAGCCGATACCCGCAAGAGAGTAATTCAGCCGTAGAAACTCCTGATCGATAAAACTCCTGGCTATAAATAGATTTTCTTTCGTTCCCTCACCTCCTCGAAATTCCGAAAGGAAAGAAAAAATCGTTTTATCGGTTCCCCAGTGACGTCATCAGTATGGTAATTCGGTAGTTTTTCAAGGACACAGCGTTCTCCATTGTTACTCAGGTCACTGGCAGTAAAATAACAATGGGAGGAGGAGCAAGGGAGCCTGTGAAATGTTGGAAAAATGTAATTCTGGATGTACCACTGCTCGAACCTATTATTAGCATTACATCAGCCTGTTATCATTAATATTCATCCTCCTTGGCAGCCAGAAATTTACCAAACTCGAGCTTCCTCACTTTGCTGATGAAACAAATTGCCAAAGTGTAAAGAAGTAGGGAATTTTGTGGGAATAATCTGTGATTAAAAAGCTTTACCACAGGGGGAGGGGGGATACTGAAAAATTAACAGCTGAATTAACGAGGAAAGACACTCGACGAATGTGTATCGATTGCCAGTGTTATCAGATTTTTTTTTAAAGTCACATTCTCGGGGGGAGCTTTAAACAACCATTTACTGTTTAATGCGAGTGCTTGGATTTTTCTTTCCAAGCTCCACTTGTGGAGAAACTCATTTCTCAGTACGCGTGCACTCTATTCAGTCCTGGGCTCGAAGAGAGGAACAATGGTAGTAACAGAGTGTGAAAAAAGTGCTTTTTTCAAATCTTTGGCTAATTGAACGTGACAAATTATTATTTTATTTATATAGCAGGAAAACAATGTACTATATAATATATCAATATTAAGAGATAATTTTTTAAGTGGAAGATGATAAAGAGAGGGGAAAGCACGTTTTTTATCAGATTTTTTTTTAAGTATCATTCAGGGTAAACCTTAAACGATCATTTATTGTTTAATGCGAGTGCTTGGATTTTTCTTTCCAAGCTCCACTTGTGGAGAAACTCTTTTCCCAGTATCCATGCATCCTATTCAGTCCAGGACTCGAAGAGAGAAACAATAGCAGTTATAAAGTGTTAGAAAACTGCTTTTTGCAAATCTCTTCGGCAAACCGAACGTGACAAATTATTATTCTGCTTGTATAGCAGATTAAAAAAATGTACTATAAGATATAAATATTAAAGGATAATTTTTTTAAGTAGAAGGTGATAAGAGAGAGGAAAGAACGTTTTTTATCAGATTTTTTGTAAAAATATCATTCGGGGTTAACTTTAAACGATCATTTATTGTTTAATGCGAGTGCTTGGACTTCTCTTTCCAAGCTCCACTTTTGGAGAAACTCTTTTCCCAGTATACATGCACCCTATTCAGTCCAGGACTCGAAGAGAGAAACAGTGGCAATTATAAAGTACGAGAAACTACTGTTTTTAAATTTTTAACTAATTGAACATGACAAATTATTATTCTGTTTGTATAGCATATTAAAAAAATGTACTATAAGATAAATATTAAAAGTTAATTTAAAAAAAAATTCCAATCTATGTAGAATTTGTAAGGTAGAATAATAAGATTAACTGGTAAGAGAGGGGGAAGCACGTTTTTTATGAGAAATTTTCCTTTCAACTCTCCCTATTCTTATATCGACAAGTTATTGACCCAGGAAGTTATCGTATCTGCTTTATGAATAAACCAATGTAGCTTGGTCGTCCAATATTGCAAAATGCTATTATTTTCACACAAATTTTATTTCTTCCTTCAATGTTTGCCCGATATGCACTCTATACATATAGAGTATAGAGTACACAGATAGCACTCGCGATACGCGTTAAAACTCGCAAAAGTTGCAACGAGGCCAGAATTAGAGGCAGCGTTTAAAACTCTTTGGCCGATTTGCAAATTGACCTGGTTCGTTTTATTTATCGGGTCACCGCTGTTTATTTGTCCAAGAGGAAGAATCCTTCGTTCTGCTCTGCCCTGGCTCATACGTAATACTAATTTACGAGTATAACTACATTATTTCTCTTCTCTCTCCCTATTTTTCCAAGTGACGACTCGTTGAAAACACGATTAAAATGCCATTGGATTAATTGTATCGACTGCTTTGAATGAGAAAATTTTTTTGGACACCTATAAGCCACTAGGTGGAGCAAAACTTTTGTAGAAATGAACTGACACGAGCAACATTGTTGCTGTTGCTAATTATTTCTCTTCTTTCTCCCCATTTTTCCAAGTGAAGCCTCGTTGAAAACACGATTAAAATGCCATTGGATTAATTGTATCGACTGCTTTGAATGAGAAAAATTGTTTGGTCACTGATAAGCCACTAGGTGGAGCAAAACTTTTGTAGAAACCAACTGACTCGAGCAACATTGTTGCTGTTGCTAAAAATCTTAGAAGAAAAAACACTATTTACGAGTATAACTACATCATTATTTCTGTTTCTCCTCTTTTCTCCAAATGACAATTCACTGAAAACAGGATTAAAAATGCGATCAGAGGAATCACACCAACTGCTTTGAGAACGAGAAAATTTGTTACTAGACGACTAAGTAGAACAATACTTTTGTAGAAGCGAGTGACTCGAGCAGCATTGTTGCTGTTACTAAAAATGTTAAGGTAGAAAAGCGGGAATTAAGCGAGGAATGTGTGAAAGCGTCTGGTGACGTGGAAAATTCTGAAGAAAATTGCGCGAATAAGCCCCGAGCTCTCGTCGCGTCTGCCTTTGAGGCTTTCGCGTATAAATCAAGAATTCTCTCTCTCTCTCTCTCCCTCTCTCTTCAAAAAGACGCGAACATTTTGAGAATTTCAAAGTTAACAACATTCAACCCTCGTTCCTATGTCGAAATCATTCGAGAAATTTGCCCAAAAATATTTTCCCTTTCCAAATCATGCAATTTTAATGATTAACAATTAAACATTTTTTCTCGATTGCACACAAATAAAATTGTATAAACCAAACGACCTTGAGAAATATGAAAATCTGTTGGTCGTTTCCTGGTAACCAATGCTCGCTCTTAGGAGGCAGTTAAAGATTTTTCCCTTTCCAAATCATGCAATTTTAATGATTAACAATTAAACATTTTTCTCGATTAAACACACAAATAAAATTGTATAAACCAAACGATTAATGCACCTGCACCTTGAGAAATATGAAAATCTGTTGGTCTTTTCCTGGTAACCAGTGCTCGTTCTTAGGAGGCTATTAAAGTTTTACGTGTACTAGAGGCCGAATATTCCTTATAAAATTAGAAAGTAATTTCTCCCTGGAGGTCTGCACAGTTAATTAGAGATGAAAGAGCTGGAAAAGTGGAGTAAACCTCTGCTGGCTCACTGCGAGGGAATTCACAGAGTTAATGAGCTACTCTGGCAAAGTTACCTCACGAGTGCTCAGCACTCGATAAACATGTGGAGATTCGAGTCGTTGGGTTTAACCAATCGAGACTGACCACGACGATTGGCCACTGTGTATGATATACGAGTGTCATTTTCTAGTGGTATATATACATATATATATATATATATATATATATATGTATGGTTTTGGTTACAGAGGATGTGTGTTATTTGTGATAAAATATTCACGTGGTGTAAAATTGATCTGAGATGGAAATTTTGTTGTTGCTCTTTGGAAGAAACGTTATTATTGTTGCAAATCAAAAAGAAAAACTGTTTTTAATTTAAAAACTTTCCTATTTCAATTTTTCTCCTTTGAGAAAGCTGGTGAATTTTTAATTACACACTTTTTTGATTCACCACACCGAGAGAAAATTGCGTGTCTTTTTGATGAAAAAAAGGAATTAAACGAAAAATTACTACGTTTCACGTGAGAGGGTTTCTATAAGAAAAATATGTGAAATTTTGCAAAGTCAGCAGTGGGAAGTTGGTTGGAACGATACACTGCTAACGCTGAGTGTGGGATTGTGTTTTAATAAAAAGAATTAGTTTTATGCACCACAGGCTTCATAGGATTTGAACTTTGGACCTTGCAGTCTCGTCAGTTTATTATTTATTCACGTGGATGATTATTGTTCGATTGCAAATAGACTTGAAAATGAATTAAATTTTGTAAAGTCTGAATAACAAAATTTAATGTTTATATTTAATTATTTAGAGAGATAAAAATTACCTCCCCCCCCCCCATGTGTGATCAATGGTATATATATATAAAAATAATGCAAGGCCCTATCGAAGTGTGTAAAATTTAAAAATGTTGCAAAAAAAGAAAACAAAATATTTTTATACTCCATCAGCACTTTGTATAACAATAATTTTTACATTTTTATATTTTTATTTATTTATATATGATGAGAGAGAGATTTTGCTTATTTTCTCCTTTGATATGTGCTGTTCAATATTAAGGAAACTCTCTCATATGTAAAAAAAACCTCTGAATTTATCAAGCACCCATTTTCCAATTCACGAATCGTCCTTAATCGCAAAAATTCGCGATAAAACTTTCCCACATCGAATTTCATTTGGAAGCAAAACGATTGCTTTCTTCTTCATTCGATTCGCGCGTAATCGTTGAAAAAGTTTGAAAACTAGACGAGAAAGTGCATTTGTCGTTCTTGGGAAAAGTTTTCAATTACAAAAGTACTACTTTCGCATGCATCGCTCTCTCCTTCTTTGCGAAAGAATTTTCGAATAAGGAATACAAAAGCTCGACACATTGTTGCTGCACGGAGCAACATTGTAATAATTGTGGCAGACGATACGTGATGCTAGGAGAGAAATAATTTTGGCATGGCTGACCTCCTAAAGTCTTTCAAACGTGTATAATATGGGTTCTGACAATATTTAACACGCTGAAGAGACAAATTCAATTCGTTCGGAGATTCTCCAGAGGTTTCCTTCATATCAGACTTGTCGAAATGCGACGAGTTCATATTGAAAAATGCACATATATCTTTCCTGAAATTAAGAAAAGTAAAAATAGCGAGATACTTGTATAATTCAAAATTTTTCAAACTCAACATTAATAAAAAAGAATTGCAATCGTTTTGAATATGACAAGACACAAACGAGATTAAATATACAAATTAATCTCGTTAAATGATATTATCCAACTAATTGGAAATAGTAAAGATATTCCTGTCCATAAAATTGGAAAATAGACGTACGTAACGAGAATCCAATACCTGTACAGTTTCCACATTGTCAATTTAAACAGGAGCTCGTTGGAAAAAGTAGCTTTATCAGTGGACCAAGAAAGAATTTAAAGGTATGGACCGTGCAGCTGGGGATAAAGGATTATATTGCAGAAAAAGGGATAAGTTTTACGAGAGAAATTTTTGCATAAGGTGCTCTCGCATGGTAGAATTCGTGCAGGAAGTTTCCATAAAAAAGTAATCTTTCGTTAAGCAGCTAAATGCCCCGTGAGACTATAGTTAAATTCGTGTAATTCGAGTAAAGTTTATCCAGGGGGTACTTTTCAAATATCCTAAAAATTTAATTTTAATACCAATCGTTCGATCTAAGGTGGAATCTCGTTGAAAAATTAATTAATTCGAAACTTATCAATATTAATTAGCAGATTATTTCGATCAGCATTGTACACGAAGTGTTTAAAAAATGTTAAAAGTTCGAGTCGATTCTCGATGTAATTTCAGTAAAGTTTATCCGAGGGGTAATTTTCGAATGTCCTGAAAATTTAATTTTAATACCAATCGTTCGATCTAAAGTAAAATCTCGTTGAAAGAATGTTTCTTTTGACAAAATTAATTAATTCAAAACTTATCAATATTAATTAGCAGGTTATTTCGATCAGCATTGTACACGAAGTGTTTAAAACATTTTAAAAGTTCGAGTCGATCCTCGAAATAGGCCATCGCCTCAGGGGTTGACGATCTCTCCCCCCCCCCCCCCCCCCTCCCCCCCAAATAGTTACGTCACTGATATTATACCAATCCTGCATTTCTATAATTGCAATCGAGCTCGATAATTTAAATACTCGACACATATACACATACACACATACATATGTGCTACTCTAACCCAGACACGAGTCCTCCGGCTTTCCTTAATCTCTCGTAATCTTGGTATTTACATTTGTGCAAAAACCAGGCTGAAACTGCTGGAGGATTTTTTGCAGGACCAATCTTTACGACAGAATCGCGCAGGTTCGACTTGGTAAGCATCCAACTGCGGTGCGACGATACTTTTTGCGAACATCTCCTGGTGGATTTATTTGCAGCGTGTGTACGAAAAACCGAGCTCTTCCTCTTCTTCTCTGACTGCAGAGTTATGCTAGGAGGGGATCAGCGAGATGGAAGAAGGTGCGAACGGTAAACGCTTATTAGACGCCTGGCCATGCGTACTTGTTTATCACTTTTTTCTGCAGGAACTGCGAAACATTGGCAAATTCATCGAAAGAGAAATTTGCACATTTTTCCGAATATCTCGCGGTGGATTTATTTGTAGCATGTGTACGAAGAACAGAACTTGTCCTCTTCTTTTCTTACTGCAGGGTAATGTTTGGGGGGGGGGAAGGAACGAACAGTAAACGCTTATTAGACGTCTGGCCATGCGTACTTGTTTATCACTTTTCAGGAACTGCGAAATATTGACAATTTCATCGAATGGGAAATTTGCACATTTTTGCGTATATCTCAAGGTGGATTTATTTGCAACGTGTGGATGGAGAACAGAACATGTCCTCTTCTTTTCTTACTGCAGGGTAATGTTTGGGGGGGGGGGAAGGAACGAACAGTAAACGCTTATTAGACGTCTGGCCATGCGTACTTGTTTATCACTTTTCAGGAACTGCGAAATATTGGCCATTTCATCGAATGAGAAATTTGCAAATTTTTGCAATTATTCAATTAGCAAATAATACGCACAATGATGAAAAATGTTGCATCGTCGAATTAATCGTAATTCGCTCAACCACGTCACGAGGTTAAATATACCTGAGAAATTAATGCGGTGGTTTGCTTTAACGACGAATGTAGTTGGGAGAATGTTGAATCAACGCTGCGAGAATGAGTTTGCAAATTTTGTTGCGAATTAATTGATATACGTTTTAAAATATTTCTGGTAAAGTTTCAATGGTTTGGACGTACATATCGTTTGATAACAACATTGTTTCAAATATAAAGCTTGTTAAGTTATTTACGCACGAGTTACCTGTGATTAATATGGAAAATAATAATTATTCTTTTCAATCTGTATATATATATATAAATCATTTTAAAAGCTTTATTCCTATTTTTTTTATCAGCATCTTCCTTCGAGATTTGCTGAACCACGTGCCCCCCCCCCCCCCCCTCAAATTATTTATATTCTCCACTTTGAAACATTTAACACAATATAATTAAATATTTAATTTACAAAAACCACCATGTATTTTACTCGATATAAAGTACGTTAATTAAAAAACCTTGTGTTATTACAACAGTTGTAATTAATTTCAAAACTATATATATATATATATATAACTTAAATTAATAGACTCGTTAATAATGTTGCTTTGTCAGTAGAGGCTCGTACCAGGAAAATTGGCAGTTTCAGCAAAATTAGAGGAGAATAATTAGCTTTCTGATGGAGAAAAATGTGGCAAGGATGGAAAATATTTATGAGCTCAGCAGCAAAGATCGATCAAGCAGATTATCACTGTAATTGAACGGAATTCGGTAATTCAATTGGTTAATGATGAAAGTACGTGCGAGAGTCGACGTTAATGTCGATACTACACAGATCACTCCCTGTAATCGTTCGTGCAGCTGGTCCAACATGCACGCTTAATTAGGCGTAGCTATGCGAAAAGAAATTAATTACCAATTAAACTTTTTGACACGATTCAGATTTTTCAAATAATTTCCTGCAACAACCATACAACGTTTACCAACAAACCTCTCTAAAACCTCTTTAACAGGATAGATTTTCGCAACTTTATTTCGCAATTCACGCTGTTACATTTGATTTTGCAAAAATTCTGGCTTGGATCATTTTGTAGAACCAAAGTCGATTAATCAATTTGGTTAAAATTATTGACTCGACCAATCATTTTCCTCCTCGATTTTTTATTGTTTTGGGATAAATTGTCATTTTTTTTGCATGCAAAATAATAAAATTTTCGAAGGTTAATGATAAGCAGGGTATAAGAGTGAATCGATGTTGGCGATTTTCCATCGACTGTCGGTGTCGTTCGTTCGTTTTGCAGTGGATTGGAAATTTGGTAGGATCGAAGCTTCATAGCTGGGAGAGTGAAAACATATTTTCGCACCCTCGGGGAGAAATGGCTGTGTGATTTTTCAAGTAGAAAAAGGGGGAGGGGTTTGTATGGGTGATTTCGTGGTTACACGATCTTCGCCTTCCTCTACGTCACGTATTATACTATTGTGTATATAGAATCAGCAATATACATATATATATAACGAAATACATGGATCCTAGCGAGCTTCGATATCTGATGGCCATTGTGATTAAAAAAAAAAAAAAAAAAAAAAACAGCAACGAGTTTTTCGACTTATGCACTATTTGCAAATTTTCAAAATGATTTTACGACGACAAAAAATAATGTATTATCTTCCACACAAGTTTATCAAAGTTTTATCAATTTTCTGGAGAATTTGTGTTGGAGGATTGTCAGTGTAACGTACATGCAACTTGTGGATGTAAGATACTTTTGGAAGAAATTTTTGATCCAGATAAAACTTTGTTGCTAATGCGAAATATTCTACTATATATACTATATCTATACAGTGTATTTCAAAATGATTTGACGAGAAAAAAAATAATTGACATTATCTTCAACGCGAGTTCATCAAAGTTTTATCAATTTGGTGGAGAATTTGTGTCAGAGAATGGTCAGTGTAGCATACATGCAACTTGTGGATGTAAGATATATTTTCGGAAGAAATTTTTGGCCCAGATAAAAACTTTGCTGCCACTGTAATATATATATATATATATATATAGAGTGTAATAGCTTTCACGTATATTTATCGAGACAACATGGATGGATTTTCGGTGGTGGGCCAGACTAGGGAGAACTCTGGTGATTGATTAAGCGCCGGCCAGTGGTGCGAGTCTAAAATCATGATATATGTAGGCATCCCCTGAAAATTTGATTCTGTACGGAAGGAAAAGCGAAATATTGTCCATCAATATGGAGTATTAGAGATGTAACGATTTTTGATGAATAAAACAATAATTTTCTAGCGTAGGATGAGTGTTCCATCATCGGTTGCACCAGGGCATTGTGCGGTAGCGAGGTATACATTGGAGTCATCGTGATGTGCATTATGGAAATATAATTGTGTTTATGAAAATCGCAAGATTAGAGAGGGAAATGTCGTATTAACCCAAAGTAAATATAAAAAGGAAGTGGTAAGAAAAGGATTGCAAGGAAAATATTTGCATGACCTTGGCAGAACATTGCCCGTTGAGGCAAAATTTATTCAACCCTAGGTGGGGGTAGTTTCTAAGGACATTGTTCATTAATGAAATACACACTTAAATCATCATAATGCGTATTACGAAAATTTAGTCGTGTTTATGAAAAAATCAATATTAAAAAGAAAAATACTATATCAATGTATAAGTGAAGAAAAGGATCGCAAGGAAAAAATTTGCACGATCTTGGCAGGACATTGCTCGGCGAGGCAAAGCGCGAGGTAGAATTTGCAAGCTTAAGCTCCTAAGCACTTTGTCCATATTAAAGAGATACACTTTTAAATCATGATAATTCGCATTATGAAAATCAATATTAAAAAGAAAAATAATACATCGATCTAAAAATGAAGAAAAGGATTGCAAGGAAAAGATTTGCACCGTCTTGCTTAACACGAAATCGCCCGGCAAGAGATACAATTTATGCAACCCTAAGTACCTAAGGACTTTGTCCGTTAAAGAGAGACACTTTTAAATCATCGTAATACGCATTATAAAAATTTAATCACGTATATAAAAATCAATATTAAAAAGAAAAATACTACATCGACGTATAAGTGAAGAAAAGGATCTCAAGGAAAAAATTTGCACGATCTTGGCAGGACATTGCTCGGCGAGGCAAAGCGAAAGGTAGAATTTGCAAGCCTAGACGGGGGTAGTTTCTAAAAATAGACCAGCATCGAGTAAGGAGGAGTAGGGGGGGGGGTGGGGGGAGAGGTTGCATTGTGAATGCGTGGATGTGTATACGAGTGGCAGGGCAGCCCTGCAGTGTGTAACGCTGGATTTGACCCAATGACCCAGCGGACCTTCGCGAAAGTGCGCGGAAACGCCCGATCGACAACTCCCCCCCCCCCCCCCATTCCAACCTTTTTACCAGCGAGCCTACCAGGCTTTTTCGCTCTTCAACTTTCAACTTTTGGTCTCTTCGGCTCAGCACGGTTGCGGACCACTTCCTTCCTTCCTGTCTCGCTTCCCCCGTGCTTTCTCCGGCACCCAACACATTTCTCCGCAATCTCCACTGCCTACCCCATATATATAGTCACTGCACAACACAGCGTCTACTGGGAAATACGTCCTGACACCGATCCACTTCCTTAACAACCTATAAACACCCGATACAACCCTCGTTCCCTTCCTTATTGTTCCTCGACTCTATCCAGAAAATTGTAACATTTTCCCTCTATATATATATATATATATATATATATATATACATATGTGGTACTCGAGGATAAAGAACAAAGTTGCCGAAGACCAAGAAATATCAACACGAACGATGCAATAAATATTGCATAAAAAAATGATTTCTCCAGACTCGCAGTATTTTATCTCTCTTCACCAGATTTTTCTGATGGAACAACTCCTGCGCACCGATGACGCGTCGTATAATTCAATGTATAAGGAACGGGCCAAAGTTTCTCGTCTTCTCGTCTTTATCGCGTCCTCTCGAGCGTAAATTTGAAATTAAGACGCGATTGGCTTCCTTCCTTCTCTCGCAACCCCGAGATTTTATCACGTTCCAACCTGCGTGGATGTGCTAGTCGAATGCTCCATATCGATGGAACCACCATCGATTCCTGTTAATTAAATTTATTATTCCAAGCACAGTCTCTGGCTACGAGGGTTTCGGGGTATTAGAAACTGTGCTGCTATGACGTATATGGTAGTCACGAAATTTACCATGATCCAGATTTCATCGTGAAATTTGCAATTTTGCTGTGGAACATGTTGTTGGAGTTATTGTGTTTGAAAGTGTTGAGTTTGGTACAGGGGGTCGTTGATGAAATTATTTATATCTGTGATACACTGCAAAATTTTGTTAATCGTCCACTCGATCGAATGTCTCGAGGAAATAAGGAGATGCTGCAGATGCAGATTCCTGGTAAAAATTCTCATAATTTTGTTGCAATATTTCCCTGAGTATCGAAACGATACAATTGGGAGGACTGTTGGTACACGAGACGATTGACAAACCTTAGGACCACTGTACAGAGGCATCATCATAATAATAATATGCAATTGAATCATTCCGTGTAGTTCAGTATACAAAAATCTGTTGATAAAATAATTAATTCCTGATACACTACACAAATATATAAATTGTCCACTCTACTATAAGTTTTCTAAATAATAAATATAGATGCACAGAGGTTCTTGGTGAAAATTCTCATAATTTTGTTGCAATATTTCCCTGAGTATCGAAACGATACAAATGGGAGGACTGTTGGTACACGAGGCGATTAATGACAAACCGTAGGACCACTGTACAGAGGCACTATGATAATAATAGGCGAAACGGAGCTGCGTTAATTGTACAAAGTTAACGAAGCAACGCGAAACTGGATATTCGAACCTTGAATTGCCATCATTAGGGCGATTTTACGCGAGCGATTATATTCGCGTTTAACCGATTCCCCTGCGTTACTCCCTTCCAATCTGTAGTATATATATATATATATACATATAATTACTATCTATGCCCTTATACAAATCCATAGACCCGTATCTATGGCCCGCAACCATTTCCACTTTTATGGAGGATTTTTACAGCTATACCATAAAATATCCTCCAATCCTATTCCGATTCCCGGACATTTTCCTCGGCCTCCCCCCTCCCCTTATATATATATGTACCATACAACCAGACTACATGTGTACCTAGTTTCCCTGTCTTTAACACCAGCACTACAAATTTAACAATCTCTTATCAACGTGAATTCTACATTTTAATTATTATTTTGTACTTGGCATTTAAAAAATCGTTATAATTTATATTATTATATAACGTAATTATCATAATATGTTTATTTTTATATGTTGTCTTTTCAAACGACTTTAATTATTATCTTACTTTTCTATAAAAAAAAAGAAGCCCGAATTTCGTTAAATTCTCATTTTTTTCTCGTTAATATTTTCGATCACACAAATACAGTACAAGGTTTGTCAACCTGGTGATTAAATTCGAATGACGTTCGTTCGTACATAAAGAGAGAGAGAGAGAGAGAGAGAGAGAGAGAGAAAATTTACGCTCGATAAGACAGTTTCTTGCTGATGAACGTTGTTTTTCGGCAGAAAAGCGTGCTCGGATGATCCAGAAACGATGGAATTGAAGAGGCGCGATCGGATAATCCACGTGGAGAGAACGTCAGGCATACCTGATAAGCATCTCATTCCACAAAGCTATAATTCAATTCTGACAGAAATTTAACAAACGCTGCGCGGCGAGCGAGCCAGAATTTTGCCAGAGTCTCGCAGATGAAACTGGGCCATTATTGTTGTTGTTGATCGAAATCCAAAGTCCTTGTGATAATAATTCTCTGTATATATGTGTGTGACGTCAGGCAGGAGAAATTTTAATAAAAAAAAAATATAAAAAAGTATGGATTTTCAAGAGAATATATTTATTGATACAAAACACACACACATATATAATAAATCCTGTTCAATTATCAACTATTGATTAACAATATGTATATTTCAACTTTTATCGAATATTCATTTACCTGTATGTTTATTCTCCGTTAAAATCCACAATCATTGTGATAACTCTCTATATTATTATATTGAGTAAAAAATAAAATTAGAGTTATAAAAGCCATTGGGTTTATTAAAAAGATACTATCTACCAAAAGAGAAAATATATTGACTCGTATATGTGTATAATTTTGAATCTTATTAAGCTTTGATATTTTATATATATATGACATGTTACCAAAAACTCTATTATACCTGCAATATTATATATATATAAGTTGGAAGATATTTTGGAGCTTCTAACGAGGATGAGAGAATAGAAAGAGTAATTCACGAATCGATTACACGAAAGGAGATTAATAAACAGTTGGCACGTAGAGTCTCGAGCTCGCACGAATCATGGCAAGAATTTGGAGAATCTCGCCAATGAAACCGGGCCACTCATTGTTAATCGAAAGCCAAAGTCTTTCGGTCGCCACGAACTTTTGCCAGTCATAAAAATTTGTGCATATCTGAATTTTTTTTCATCCCCTCCCCTTCAACGAGGACGAGAAAAAACAAGACGTAACCCTGTATCGATTTCGAGGGTAGATTATTAAACAGTTGACATATAGGGAGTTGGAAAAAGTTAAAAGTATGAAATGGCTTTTTAATGTAGCAGAGATATAAGAAAAATTCTCAGCTTTATTTTTCCCCAACTTGGTGAACTTTGTTGGGTAATTTTAAGGTGGTGGTTTGGGTGGAGTAGGAATGTGGATGGAGGGAGGGGTGGGGGAAGGGAAGGGGTGGAATTTCAGTGAAAGGAGGGGGGATGACACCCACAGATGCGGTTAAACGCTGAACCAACGACCAAGTCGTGCGCTTGCTCGAATTACTTTTGATAAGGTACATTTAGCTATATATATATATATATAAAAATCGTTGACTCATTCAGCGAATAATCTCTATGCGAATGGTGGGCTCGTAGGATCCATCGATGGTGCTATTTTTGTCAAATAATGCATAACGATATAGCAGCCCTTTTAAAAGCTGAACTCTGTGAGAGTAGCAGTAGATTCAGGCATTTTCAGGCCAATTTTCTCAATATCCCAGTCGTGCCTTTAACGAGTATTAAATATACAACTAAAAAAAATTAAATATATATAAAAATCTTGCAGTTTTTAAAAAATTAACATTATTTATTATCGTATATATATATATATAGAAACAATTAAAAAGTGCTCTATAGAACGCAGCACCTATATAGTATATGGTTTAGTGGACAAGAGAGTTTTAGTGAGATCGATGAGGTGGTAATCTCGAGGGTAGTTTCTGAATCTTGATAAGAACGGATCGTGGTTGATAATTGGAAATGGGCTAGGTTGTTTGGTGGGATTGAATGATGTAACTGTGGATAATCCTGCCTCTCGATATCACACTCACACATAGCCCAGTTTATTCCTATAACTAACATGAAAATATTTTAATATTCCAACATAAACGAGTCAGTCCCTTTCAAATTTTCACTCTATTCACCATATAAAGTTAGTTTTAATAATTCGATAATATGTGTGTGTGTGTGTGTGTGTGCGCGCGCGATCAGACCCAATAAACAGAACTTATCTTGGTCCAATTTCGTGACCCATAGCCGATCAATCGAGATGACGTAACGCGAAGGAAAAAGGTAGAAAAACGCAATGAAAAAGGATTAAGCCGCGACGATGCTGTGTGTTGTTGCTTTGTTTGGCAAAATGCAATATCCGCGCAATATGTCGCGAGTGCTCGCTCGCTTTCGGGATAACGGAAGAGAGAGAGAGAGAGAGAGAGAGAGAGAGAGAGGGATTGCTTTGGAGTGGGGCTGCTAGTCTCGGCTCGATATCTGACCTCCAAACTCCAGTCGAACGCCGGCGAGTGCCCTAACGAACGACCTAATAATGTCAATAAACCACCAAAATAAAACACAATATTTACACTAGTTTTATAAAGTTTTAAAAGATCACTGGAATCTGTCTAGTTTGATTCCTGATCGTTTACTTAGTTAAAACTCAGAAGACTCAAAACACGATATTTAAACTAGTTTAACAGTTTTAAAAGATCACTGAAATTTTTATAGTATGATTCCTGGTCGTTTGCTTATTTAAAATTAAAAAGACTCAAAACACAAAATTTACACTAGTTTTATAGTTTTAAAAGATCACTGAAATTTTTATAGTATATATGATTCCTGACGGTTTACTTATTTAAAACTACAAAGACTCAAAACATAATATTTACACTAATATAATAGTTCCAAAACATCACTAGAATCTCTCTATTACGATTCCCCATCGTTTACTTATGAATAACTAAGAAGAATCACCATAACACAACTCCAGTCTCCGCAAACTCAGGTTATACTACTAGCAAAACCCCTTCCCTATAAAAAAAATGACAATTCCCCTTTTAGCTCAATTTCCTCGGCACGAGCAACGTATAACGTAGAATTCAAATTAAAAAAGAAATAAGAGAGACGCTTTCGTGGTTACTGGAAGGTAAAAGCGAACGATAGGAGGAAGAAAATGAATAAGGAACTTTCTACGTTCTCACTCCCAAGTATATTAATAGTGATATAGGTAAAGCACAGAGCAGACGCTTAAATTGGGGTAAATGGGAAGATTGTCAGTGAACGCGTAAATCTGCTTAAAGCAGGAATACGGGGTTGGGTTGGAGGGTTCTAAAAATAGAATGGAGAAAATGTAGGTGAGAGGATGGGCGAATGGTCGAAACTGGTGAAAATTTTGCTCCTATATATAAGAAGCGACTCTTATTCGCTTACGGGGCGTAATTGCATCCTGAGGAAATTTCTCGGTTGCGCAATATGGGGCTTTTTCATCAAGTCTACATATACATATATATATATATATATATATACATAGACACTGAATGAATACTTGGAAGTGTTTTCCTTTTTTCATCATTGAACGAGCGACCGATCCATGGCAGTCGAAAATGGGGCAGACGTCGCAAAGGCAGAGCGAGTCTCGAACGGTGAATCTTTTATACTCGCAAAGGGACGATATCACGCGAGGTAAAAATAGCCGAGTGGATGCATGGGACTGGAGACAGGCTGGATACACGGAAATCAATCGAAATCGGGCGAATCGAAACTTCGCCAAATTCCCTTGAAAAATCCCAATTCCTGTGTAATGCGAGAACCACTTTGTACATAGCGAAACAAAAAATGTAATTTCGCTGAAATAAATATTTATTAACGTATATAAATGTTCTTTTTTATTCCAAGTGTGTAAAAAATCGGTTTAACATTGGAGGAAGGAACGTGGAAGAGGAAAATTGTCTAATTTGGCAAAACACGAATTTCTCGGTCGTTTGGACGGGAAATGAAAATGAGTTTCGATACGAGTATAGTTAGCTATATATATATATATATAGGTAAAAGGGGGTTTAACGCACCGTGGACGATGGAGAGTCAGCTCGGAAAAAGACCAAGGCTACGAGGGTCCTTGTCCGGAACGTCTCAATAATACATAAAGTTGCTCTACACACACTACTACCCCCCCCCCCTGCAATGACCATTATACTGACCCTTTTCGAGCGTCAATTCCAGGAGCCGTTCAATTCTTGGCGATTGATTCGACCAGCGGAGCTTTGACCGCGTGCAGCGTCCGATCGAATCGAACGTAGCTTCAATGGGGAGGGGATCGTTAAACTATATATACAACTCGACTATAAATAGCGAGAGCAACGACGGGCCAATGATTATTGAGAATGTGCTCTCGCGAGAAACGAGTTTCGACGTTGGGATTCGAGCGAGGGAAAGAAATTTAATTGTAAATTCGTTCGTATAATTATTTCCGTACTTTGTAGCAGGAAAGGCGAATTTTCTCTTTGTTGCTAATTTTCATCGACGCGGAGTATCGTTATGGGGATTGCAGTTCTTTATATATATATATATATACGACAGAGGGGGTGGAAAGTTGAGAGCACGGAGCCTCTGGACCAAGAGGGTAATAATGATAAGGGGGGGGGGGGGGTCACCAAGAGGGTCCTCTTAGAACCGACCGACCATTTCTACTTGGCAGAGAAACAAAATCCACGCGCACCCAGCTCTGTACTGTATATTTGTAACTATATATACATGCAGGATACAAGAGTCGTTGGAACGACCAGGAAATTCGCCGAAAACCCCGAAAATAGAGCGTAACGTGCCGTGGATACTTTTTTGGCCGGTTTTAATATTGACTCGTATCACTGCGGCGGATTTTGGCCGTGGCTGCTCAAGTAGATACACCCTTTATAACGCCGCCGGAGCATTCACCGTATCAGCCGACCCGATTTATCGCTTCCTCTGCCTATTTTTCAATTCGATTAGCGTTAATACAGCCAGTGACGCGCTACTAACGCTTTTTGTTCGATGCAAAAAAAGCGTTTCGCGCGAAATCACTCTGAAAGCCCGTTGAGGCTTTGTCCGCTGTTACGCGGTTCGATCATGTTCGGCTGACTCGATAGCGATTCGTACTACTCGTAAGTGTAAACAGAACCTGCGTTTTTCGAAATAAATTCAAATTTCTTTTTATACTACTGTATATATATATGTAGGAAATTGAAGCATTAAAATCTCTGCACCATCGAAAAGATTTTACAACCATAATCATCAAAGATACGTTTCAACGTGTCAAATACATTCCAGAAATGTACCAACGAGGTTTCCAACGTTGTAAGAGCAGTTTACATTGTTTGGTGAATCTGTCAAAACTTCTTGACTCGTTATATCTATTGAAATAAATTCATAGGAATTTTATCAGTTTTTTTTTCTTGTTTTTTTACACCTCTTTAATCGTATGGAAAGAGAAGTGATTCTAAAATAAGCTGATGGGGTCGCCGGGGTACGATACGTAGGAGGATTCATTGATTACCGATGATCAGAAATAAGAGCGAGGGCAAACCCAGGGGGTTCGCTGCGAAAGAAAGCGTGCGATGCCTTCGTGTGCTCGTAGTACCACTAATACGACATGAATTACACAGTCGAGAAGCATCGTTAACCATGTGTCTGCACGTATTTATCATAGTATTCCTCACTTAGCCAAGAATATTATCATATGTATATATATGTATATATCCAGTTTTTGCATACTTGGCTGAGCTTAAGGAGCATCGATTCTATTTATGAGATTTTATCATAAAGAAGAAATTCCATTTCTAGAATCGAGTTATTTATATCGTGTTGTATTGTTTTGATGGAGCACGATAGAAATATTGAAAGCAAAGACATGCCTATCTTGCGTTTCTACTGTGAAGAGTAGTTTCGTCAGTTCCTACCAACTGACGCAGTATATTTTTCATTAATATACATATATATATATATATATGTATGTATATATTCAGTTTTTGCATACTTGGCTGAGCTTAATGAACATCGATTCTATTTATGAGATTTTATCATAAAGAAGAAATTCCATTTCTAGAATCGAGTTATTTATATCGTGTTGTATTGTTTTGATGGAGCACGATAGAAATATTGAAAGCAAAGACATGCCTATCTTGCGTTTCTACTGTGAAGAGTAGTTTCGTCAGTTTCCATCAACTGACGTAGTATATTTTTCATTTAATTCGCCTCGGGAGAGGAACGTAAATATTTCTTCATCTTCGTCAATACTATATCAATTTTACTCTCAGAATCTTTTTGAAGATTTTTATAGAAAAAAATTGATAGCTCTTACAAAAATCGAGCCAGATAAACTCGTATAAAAGAGTAGCGATCGACGTCGGTTTATATATGTATTTATCTACTTGTGTAGCACTTGTCATTGATACACTTCCCTAGCGTCTCTCAGTAGTCACGAAGATAAATGAATTTTTGCACCGACAAGTGGTTCTAGATCGAATAAAGCGAGATACCATTATATAGCTCCTAAAATAAATCCAAAAATTTTGCAGCTTGTGTCCGTGGACACAATTTGACAGATTCTGGAACGTTTTACGAACGTTCCTGACACGTTACGCGCCATGTGCTACTTCCGCCGCTGAAGTATTCACGCGAAATAATTGCACTTGACATTTTTCTCGATAAGCATTACACACTGGTTAAGAGCTTCGGGACCAGATATATATATATATATATATAATACTTCGTGGGGGGTCTCAAACAGTGAATTTGTAGAAAATGTTCAGAGTCGTTTAAACGAGTTTGGAACAAGTTTTATTTTATCAGGTACATGTATATAAACTGGGACATATTTCAAAGCGAAAGATCTTTCGTCAATGGTCCTCGTATTTCTGCAATTCTTTGCCTCGCTCGAGACGCGAGACGGTAAAGGAAAAACGCGTGCGAAAAAAACAATGGCAAAGAGCTATATATACAAGGCTCCTTGTATTTCCCTCTAAAAATAAACTCTCCCCTTTTCATCGTACGACTGAATCGATCTCGCCACTTTTTCTCCTCTCCCATTTATTTACAGTTACTTTATTTCGGTCGGACTCTTTTTTTTTTTAGGTTTCTGCCCTATGTTTACTCGCCGAGTTTGCCAATGTTCCACCTTTGCTTCCCGGTACGAACAAAAGGAGTCGAGAGTTTCCTACGACTAATAATTCTGGCATGCTAATTTATGACAAAGTTAAACACACCAATGAGGGGAAGGGGGGGGGGTGGAATTTTGAAATGGAAGCACACACAGGTTTTTATTGAATTTTTCACAATTGGTCGTCCTAGTGCTCGAGTCTCACTACTGTTTATCCTTTTATACTACTTTCCATAGAATTTTGTAATTCCAACGTTGATTTTTTTAAAGAAAAATCAATGTTTTAATTACCCCATTTTGTTGCACGAGCAACATTATCTTCGACAACCAATCCAGTTATCTGCAAAATTGAAGCTATATATATATATATCAAGATAAGGTGTATATTTGGGAATTCAAGTGGAACGAAGTAGCGCAGGAGGGTTAAAAGAGAACAAGGGGAGTAGAGGAGTTGGGGGGGGGGGCGTGAAAGAATAGGATTAATTCGTGGTATTTCGTAGAAGGAAAACGAGGTTAGGGATGGAAAAACATGGTCGTCACAAGGGAAGTTAACGAGGCGAGGGTGAATCAAACATAAAGTCACAATGCGACACGATCGTCTTCTCGCGGCGCTTGACACGAATCTTCCCTGGCGAAAGAGAAAGAAAGAGTGGGGGGTGAGGGTGGGATACCGCTTTACGGCTCAACAAAAGTCCTAAGTGCGGAAATGCACGAGAGACGAGGCCCGCAAAGCCTAATGCGCCAAAGCGCACGATATACTCGAAGATTCTCCAACTCCTTGCCACCCCCTCCCCCCCCCCCTCCACTTCACCACTAAAAAAAGCCCCTACCGAATTTCGACCCTTTTCTAATTTCGTCCATCGATCAAACCCAGCTTTATTTGCATTTAAACACGAATCTACCTTCGCACCAATTATCTCTCGACGATCAAGGTCAAATATAGGTCGATTTGAATACGCAGCTTATTTTTTATTAACGCATAATCTAGCGTTATGCGAATACGATTGAGAAATTGTCTTTCGTACTTTTCTCTTGGCATTCAATGTTTTCCTTGGCACGGTGCAAATCACACTGATTCAACCAGTGTATCCTGGGTGTCTTTCTGGACAAGTACACTCCATAGACAATTTTATCTTTTAGGAAGAATTTGCAAATGCAAATTATTTTTTATAAACGTATGATTGAGTGTGATATAATCCGATTAAAAAATTGTCTTTCGTACTTTGTTCTTGGCATCCAATGTTTTCGTTGGCACAGTGTATCCTGGGTGTCTTTCTGGACAAGTACACCTCATAGACAATTTTATTTCTTAGGAAGAATTTACACATGCAAATTTTTTTTTATAAACGTATGTTTAAGTGTGATATAATCCGATTAAAAAATTGTCTTCCGTACTTTGTTCTTGGCATCCAATGTTTTCGTTGGCACAGTGTATCCTGGGTGTCTTTCTGGACAAGTACACCTCATAGACAATTTTATTTCTTAGGAAAAATTTGCACATGCAATTTTTTTTTATAAACCCATAATCTAGTGTGATGTAATCCGATTAAAAAATTGTCTTTTGCACTTTGTTCTTGGTACAGTCCAAATAACACTGATTCAACCAGTGTATCCTGCGAGATATCCTGTGCTCCTTTCCAAACAAGTACACCCCACAGACAATTTCATCCCTTAGGAAAAATTTGCACATACAAATTATCTTTTATAAACCCATAATCAAGTGTGATATAATCCGATTAAAAAATTGTCTTTCGCACTTTGCTCTTGGCATCCAATATTTTCCTTGGCACAGTGCATATAACACTGATTCAACCAGTCTATCCTGTGCCCCCTTCCAAACAAGTACACCCCAAGGACAATTTCATCCCTTCGAAAGAATTGTTTCCACAAGCTTTTATTTTATTGCGTTGATAAAAAATCGTGTTCCCCGAGGCACTCTCGCCTCTCTATTGTTTTGCAATTACACGACAGTGGTGAAGGTACAGGATATCGCAATATGTGCTATATATATAACAACCCCTACAGCGAATATCCAATCGAAGTGACATCGAGTGACCAACAGCTTGTCCATTTCTCGTAATGTTGCAAAATAATCGAGAAACTGTGCAACGCCGAGGAAACGTGTTCAATTTCGAAAAATATTTTTTTGCTCGATCAGTGATTCAGTTTTAGAATAGTCAGACTGATTGGAGAATTGAAAGGGAATATAGGGCGAAGGTGAGGAATGATTGGAAGAAAGTGGTTTCTGCTCTCTGTTTGCAAGAAAGAAAATCAAAGCTGGTGGGTGGGGCTTGGCCATCGGAGGTAATGAATGAGAAGGTGCAATTATAGTGGCAATTAGGTGGTTTGTAGTGGGCTGTAAGCGGATGAGCAAAGGACGGGATCGATTTTCCCACACATACACATGTATGTGTGTGTGTATAGTGTCGAGTTGGGAGACCGGAAGAGGGAATGGAACGGGGTGTGCGACGAGGCCAACATTATTATATATGCATATATATATATATATATATATATAGTAGAGTGGCAGAGTCGAGTAAAAGGAAAAACTGAAGCCCAGCCTTGAAGAGCTCGCAAAGCTTGCAGCGAGGAAAGAAAATGGCGCGAATAGCGTCCTCGCTCATTAGGACACGCGATATAGGAAACTGCGTTTCTCGATATTGTCCTCGAGTCGTGTACAATCGTTTCGGAAAAGAGATTCGTAGCGAGGCAACTTCGTGCCATTACCGATAAAATCCCAAAACCTTCGAGGAAATCTCGCGTGCGCCAAACTCTTGATTATTTAGAAAACTGGCAATTATGCAAATTAATATTATTTTCGTACGAGAAATTACGTTAAATTTTATCGAATCGTCCAACTTTTACGAAGTTCGTTTTTTTTTTGTTATAGAATTCCTCGGTGGTTCCTGTAAAGGATTCCTCGGTGGGTGCTGTAGGATTGTTTGGATGGTTCGAGGTGTAGAGTGTTGTATTTATGGGGTTTTGTGGTGTTCGGATAGAATTAAGAGGCCAGGGTTGTTTATACAGGGTGTTTTACTTAACACACCAGAGTATAGATACAAAATGACGCGTATCTCCTTAACTATAAGAGATATTCAATTTTTTTATATAACCTTTTTTATAGCAAATTACAAGAGGTTTCGAAAAGCTCCTATGCAAAAATTGAATATCTCTTATAGTTTACGAGATACGCGTCATTTTGTATCCATGTTCCATAACGTTTTAAGTGAAACACCCTGTATAATAAAGATATCGGTGGGTCGACAAGGGCAAATTTACGGAATGGCCCGAGCCAGTGAAATTTGCCTAGTTTTCGGGATACTTGGAGCGTGCCACAGCAACAGTTTACACGCGTTATTCGGTCAACGAGCAGGGACAACAAGGCTTCTTCTTAATTCTCCAGTCTAAAATGAATTATGAGAGAGAGAGAGAGAGAGAGAGAGAGAGAGAGAGCTTGAAATCGCTGCAGGAAAGGAAAAGTTTTGCACTCGAGATTCTCAGAAAGAAAGTGTCCCGGTGAAAATAGGAGGAGAATAGTTCAAGCTACAACGACCGAATGAAAGATTTTCAAAGTAAAAGAGTAAAGAAGATAAGGTTAACAGCGAGAAAGGGACATCTGGCTGAGAAAGCGTCTAAGACTCCGTGGCCAATTACTATAGTCTCTTGGAGATTCACATCGAGATTATTCCGGCGTGAAATCAGCGAAAAACCGATAAAAATTTTCCAGACAATTTTTTATCTAGCAAATTATTACTAGTGACTCGATAAATAATAGACTTTTGGATTTTGGTGAATTAGTTTTTAGTTAAAGTCCTTTGAATTGATTTTCATTGTTTTATTTACGATAAATGCAAAGATGAATATGAGAATATTTTGTGAACAATATATACAGGGTGTATCAGCAATGATGTTTTTAATTTTAACCAAATATTCTTGAGCATAAACTAAGTCGAAAAATCCTATACTATAACATCCGTAACAGCATTATTGCTGAGATAAATCAATTTTAATCCGATAAATCAGGGCTTTGATTAAATGGAAAAATTACTTTACTCTCACTTTTGTTGACAGTTCCCTTTCGAAAAACAAAAAAAGCTCGTATTTCTCCACGTTGCATATTGCCATATACGCACACACACGCGCACGCACTAAGCCTATTATTAATTATCAACGTATAAAGTTCTTCGGCGCATCAAACTATTATTAAATTAAGAATTACTATGAAAAAATTACAGAGATATTAATATTTTTTAGAAGATAAATTTTTCGAGGTACCTTCTTTCTCTAGATCCATTGCTTTTTGCAAAATCAGGGGCACCTCGTGAAGGGTATAGCAATGGTCTTGAACAGAGCAGAGGCTATGCTTCTTCGTTTTTAGTTTTTTCTTTTTAAATATACAAATTATTTGTATATTTAAAAGGAAAAAAGCAAAAACGAACAAAATACGTTGCGCGTGACTCCGTTCCTGAGCATGTTTGCTCTTACCCCCGGGAAGGGAGGGGTAGGGTAAGAAAATTTGGAAAAAGGAACCTGAAAAAGAAAACCTACCTATCACCGAAAGCTGTAACGCCTACCTAGTACGCAAAATTAAAATGCCTACCTATATCTGAGAGCTAAACCTAAAAAAGAAAACACACGCACGCATAATATAATAACGCAACGAAGAACCTGAAAAAAAACACACGCACGCAAAATATGTTAACGCAATGAAGAACCTGAAAAAGAAAACACACGCACTCAAAATATATTAACGCAACGAAGAACCTGAAAAAGAAAACACACGCACTCAAAATATAATATAACGCAATGAAGAACCTGAAAAGAAAGCCTGCCTAACACCGAAAGCTATAATGCCTACCTAAAACGCAAGCTAGGGGGCCTACCTATATCGGAAATCTAAACCTGAAAACACAAGAAAAAATGAAGAAATAGTTTTAACCGAAGAAGGACCGATTGGAACCTACCGGTAGGCTCTCTCGTTCATTCTTAAGTTAAATAAAAAAAAAAATTCACAGTTTTACCCGTGGGACTCACTCATTCGGCGAAAATCCTACGATGATCCTTCTGCAGCTTGCAGAATATAACGACGATGACGATAATGACGACGATGACAATCGCGATAATTTAATTTTGAAATAAACGACGCGACGTCACGCGGATTTTTTAATCGAAGCTACGCGACTCGGATATTTAAAGAAATTTAATCTCGCGACGCGCACTTACACCCCAAAGTGAGGTCGCCCACTGCAAAAGAAAAAAAAAGAATTTTATGTTATTAAATTAAATCTTATTTATCAAATTTTGGAATTTGTTCTAATTTTAAAAGAAGAATAATATTACTTACAGGCTATGAGAGTCCTTGAGGTTATTGACCTTGGCCACTGCAACCACCAAAACACTGCACCGTCACAACACTCGCGCTGCACACTGTCTTTTTCTTTCGATTCTTAGACGAATTTCTACGAGCGTACTTTTATTTTAATCGCACTATGCATTTCAGTGTTATAATAATTTAATTAAACTCGCACTGAGAAAAATATCCTCAATTAATGAATAATTTTTCATTATAACAATGGTTAAATTTCGTTAATATAACAAATAAATTCATTGATATAATAACGAATAGTTCATTACGTACTAAACGATTCGTTAAGTGAATCAATGTATTTAATATATTAACTCACTTGTTCATTGTTCCAACAAAAACTGGTTCAATTATTGCAGTATTTTCTCTCTGGGGTAAAATTAAAAAATCATAATAATAAAATTGCACGTGCGTGATTAAAATGAAATAATTAACTATTTTTAATCGCGAATAATTAATTGCTTGTCAGTGATTACGACGAAAAATAACCGGTGCGCGCGATTCACCGACAACCACCACGTGCAGATTCGAAAACTGAACTGTCAAATTTGACAAGCAACGTGCTCATCCAAAAGTGACGTAATCGAATCTGATTGGTTGGATCTTTGGACTACGCTAATCAGGCGCAATTGCTGAGCGAGCTGCGTAGTGCACACTTCCGGTTTGGAAGATTTTAAGACTGGAACCATTTTTAATTTAAAATGGCGATTGCTGATTAGTTTTTTTAATCTTTATTAGATAAAGCAGTTCATAGGGCGCATCACCGAAAAAATGAAACGACTTGAAAATGAACCTACAAATAATGATGCATCACATTGCCTAGAATTTTCAACTTGATAGATATTTTTGAGGATTGCCTTAAAAATAGATAGAAAATAAATTTCATACAGCACTATAGGATCAAGAATTTAAGACATTAGGGGAGGTAATATTAATAATAGGCATAATTACGTGCGTGTGTGTATATGCGTGTACGGTAGTAAGCAATAGAGAAGTACGAATTTTTTTTGTTTTTCGAAGGGAACTGTCAAAGACAGTGAGAGTAAAGTAATTTTTTCGTTGAATCAAAGTCCTTATTTATCGGTTTAAAATTGATTTATCTCCGCAATAATGCTTTTACAGTATTAATGGTATATGATTTTTCGACTTAGTTTATGCTCAAGAATATGTGATTAAAATAAAAAGCATCATTGCTGATACACCCTGTATATAAATAGAAATAGAGTGAGAACAAAGGAAATAAAATTAGTACAGTGAAACACAATGACTACTACTCTTGGAGATTCAGAGATAAGTCCAACGTGAAATCAGTGAAAAACCGATAAAAATTTTCTGGGCAGTTTTTTATCCAGTAAATTATTAGACTCGATAAATAATAAAGCTTTGGACTTTTGTTAATTAATTTTTAGTTAAAATCCTTTGAATTTATTTTAAAGTGTTTTATTTACTATAAATGCAAAAATGAATATGAAAATATTTTACGGACAGTATATATATACAAAAATAGAGTGAGAATAAAGGAAATAAAATTAGTACAGTGAAACATTAAGCGTGGTAGCGTCGGGTGGAAGCAATGCTAAGCTCGTAAGTAGTTCAAAGCTTATACTTTATGAGAGGTAAAAAAAGCCTGTGCGAAAGATCTCTCAAGGCTAGACACTTAATCCGCTCAAAGCTCATGTCGATAACGAGTACTCGGCGCGCATTAGTTGAAATCGCCTCATCTTGCAGTATTTATTCGAGCTTCATGCTCCTCTAATGGCCCATTCACATTCCATCGGCACGAAAAATCCCTATTCCTCCAAAAGCCCATTAGTCGGCTTTTAAAAAACAGCCTGACCACATTTTTCAAATAATATTCCGAGCAATATTCGCGTTTGATCTTTTATAGTGTCAAAAAGCTTCCTGCAACGTTCCTGAAACGTTCCAAACGGTCAAATTGAGTCTGGGAACGTTTCTGCCATGTTCCACGTATATTTATACACGTAAAAACGTGGTTCAACGTTATATCGAATTGTGAGACGAAAAAAGATGAGGTTTTTGAAACAGTGGAAATATTTAATTCGTCTTTTGGAAAATCTCGTTATGGTGCAGTGCAAATGACTTGTCATATGAACTAAAAATTCTTTACGAATAGAAATTTTATGTTTTATTTCGAAAAATCGATTCCAGCCTCCATGGATCAACCTTGCTTCATTAATTTAACGTGGGTAATCGCGAGGTATTGTTTCTCGTATTTGCAAATATGATGATATCTATATAATAGAGTCACGTTGAATGTGGGTGGGTGGCTATAAAAGTGACCATGCACACAAGTTGCTCCACGATCTCTGCAGCCTGCAAACCGATATCCGATTAACGTTCGATCAAACGAGCTATATCCTTCTCTCTCTCTCTCTCTCTCTCTCTCTCTCTCTCTCTCCTTCTCTCGTGAATTTTGAAAAGATCAGCCTGCAGCTGAATGCAATAACAGATTAAAATCTACACAAGCAAATGAACGAAACTTGAACTGAACTGATACGAAACATTTCTCATGGTTAATTATTGTCTCTGTTCTAATGGGTTCTACAAAATTTATTGTAATATAGTGATTAATTGTTGGGTGTAAGAAGATGGGTGCAGTGACCATGCACACGTTGCTCCATGATCTCTTCAGGATGTAAACTGATATCCAATTAACGTTTTGCTAAACGAGCTATATTCTAGACTCCTCTCTTTCTCTCTAATCATTGAATATCATCCTGAATATTGCAAAAAACAGCCCACATCTGAATGCAATAACAGATTAAAATTTACACAAACGAGGAAAGATTTCTCATGTTTAATCATTATCTCTATTTTGGTGGCTTCCACAAAATTTCTTCCAACCTAATGATTAATTGTTTCATGTAAGAAGATGAGTGTCTGTAAAAGTGACCATGCACACTTTGCTCCACGATCTCTTCAGGATGCAAACCAATATCCAATTAACGTTTCACCAAACGAGCTGTATTCTTCCTCTCTCTCTCGTGAATTTTGCAAAGACCATCCCAAATCTGAACACAAAAACAAATAAAAATCTACACAACCAAATGAACAAAACTTAAACTAAACTGATAGGAGACATTTCTCATGTTTAATCATTGTCTCCGTTCTGGTGGGTTCCACAAAATTCCTTCCAACGTAATGATTAATGGTTGGATGTAAGAAGAAGCACAAGGAGAGATATTTTATACTCGTTAGAGTCTTTTGTGGTTGAGAGGGGGGGGGGGGGGGGGGGGGAGTTACGCAAGACCGAATGCTGTTGCAATTGTTCGATAGTGGTCCTTTGCGAACGCAACATTGAAAGCTGAGAAAAACTTTTCATCCTGTTTACTCGTGATCGAAGCACTCCTCTCTTTTTGCCAAGACGCAATTTCTCTCTCTATACACGGGACCATCCGATAAACCGAAAGAATGCGCTGCACGGAGAATGCCTCCGGATAGCGGGGGAAACACCGGCATTTTCTCAAACTCCGAGGAAGCTAAATATAGAATGGAGCTTTTCGCGCGAATCGCATTCTTCCGGAATAATTTCTCGCATGCAAATGAGAGGAACGTGCTAGACATGTTTGCCCCGGACACTTTCCACCTTGATTATAACTACGAGAGATTTCCAAAGGTCTTTGGATGCTGTAATTACTTTGCGGACGAGTGTGTGTGTGTGTGTGTGTTTGTGTATGTAAGACTCTCTCTCTCTCTCTCTCTCTCTCTCTCTTTGCAAAGTTATATAAGGGTTGGTGCGATAAGGCTGCTCATTACCACGTTAAATACTGCCACGTTACAATACCAATCGTTCAAAGTCTCGATGTGTGCACCAAGGTCACTCTCAAGGTCACCAGCGATTTTTTCCCCGGCCCCTGAAAAATCACTTCCGACGGCCATTTGTCTCGACGAACGATCATGCGGGAACAACGAAAGTAGGCTAATTTTCTGAAAGTTTCAAGGTCAACACCGAGCAGTGGTAATGTAATAACTACCACAGTGTTACATGGTGCACGTGTCATATATTTTTTAAGAACGTGTCCTGCATCCCACTGGCGAATTTCGCCAATTGCGAATGCTAATTTTTAGCTGTGCACAAAGAGATTCTATTTAATTCGGGGTAATTATGTATATATAGGGTTGAGGACCAAGGGCTGGTCAAGATTGATATTCTTTGAGACCTCGCAAAGCGAGATAATTTGCAGAGATCAAAAATGGTGAAAAGGTCAACTCGTCGATTAGCCAGTCACACACGTTTTTTTCTATACTCTTTTTTTTTGCCAAGGCCAGACGTGAGTGGATGAATGATAGAATCTTGTCGAGTATATATATATATGTGTGTGTGTGTGTGTGTGCCTGCTAAAAAGAGATTCCTCCTATATGAGCATACTGATTGCATTACAGCATAATGCTAAATTTTGTGTGATTTTTAATTAGAGTAATGTGCTCGTTTTGCTAATTCTTTGCAGAAATTAATTCTGGATTTGGATTAATTGTTCATAGTGTGTTACAATAATTATTACAAGTTTTAGAGAGTAATTTGTGCTAAACTTTGTGTGATTTTTAATTAGAGTAATGTACTTGTTTTTCTAATTCTCTGTAAAAATTAATTCTTCATTCGTAATAGTCATATATGATGTGTTACAACACTGTTACAAGTGGAAGCTTGAAGCATTATTTTCTCAAGAGCTGTAATTTCTCCATTAAAACATTTTAATGTTGCATATTTTGTATAATATGAAGGAGGTGCTCTTTGAGAAATTTATGCTAGACTTTGTTTGTTTGTCAATTAATGTGCTCGTATACAAATTCTCTAGAAACATTAATCCTTAATTCACAATAATCATACACGATGTGTTACAACACTATTACAAGTAAAAGCTCCAAGCATTATTTTCTCATAAACTGCAATTTCTCCATTAAAACATTTCAGCTTTGTATAATACAGAGGGGTTGTTTTTAGAGAATAATATATGCTAAACTTTGTATGATATTCAAATACAAATTCTCTACAAAAATTAATTCTTAATTCATAACAATCGTACACGATGTATTACAACATTATTACAAGTAGAATCTCGAAGCATTATTTTCTCACAAGCTGTAATTTCTCCATTAAAACGTTTCAGCTTTGTATAATACAGAGGGGGTGTCCTTAGAGAATAATTTATACTAAACTTTATTTGTTTTTCAATAAATGTGCTCGTATACAAATTCTCCACAAAAATTAATCCTTAATTCACAATAATCGTACACGATGCGTTACAACATTACTACAAGTAGAATCTCGAAGCATTATTTTCTCACAAGCTGTAATTTCTCCATTAAAACGTTTCAGCTTTGTATAATACAGAGGGGGTGTCCTTAGAGAGTAATTCTGTGTTTTGGCGTCGCACGCGACAAGGGCTCTAATCCGACATGGATGAACAATGGGTAGTCGGCTGAGAGCATGCATGCTCGAATTTCAGGGGGAATCGGGTTTATTTTTGCCGTTTAAGGTTGTCCGTCCGAAAGCCGAGCTAAGCGAGCAGAGGCGCAGGGTGCAGCGTGCAACTCGTGCAACGGCTGGCTGCACCTTGACCCGCCAGGCTTTCGAGTTGGATTGCGCCATTCCATTCGCGTGCGAATCGAGATTAAGTAGCTAACCTGCCTGACCTTACCCATGCCCTTAGCCCCTTACCTATACCGGTAGGTAGACACGGTAGGCACACCAGTCAAGTAACTATGACGAAAAGGGCCCTGACTTTTATAATTCACTATGTAAAAGTGTGTACTTTTTAAGTCAATAATCTGCCTAACCTTACCCGTGCCCTAAGCCCTTTAACTGTACCGGTAGGTAGACACGGTAGGCACACCAGTCAAGTAACTATGACGAAAAGGGGCCTGGCTTTTATAATTCACTATGTAAAAGTGTATTTTTTTAAGTAGATAATCTGCTTAACCTTACCTGTACCCTTAGCCCTTTAACTGTACCGGTAGGTAGACAAGGTAGGCACACCAGTCAAGTAATTATGATGAAAAGGGCCCTGGCTTTTATAATTCACTATGTACACTGAGCGAAAAAATCGTTTGGATTTAATGAATATACATTAAAATGAAATAAATATCTGCAGTGAATACCGCCATTGAGCTAATTTATTTGATTTTAATGAAATTATTTGGATGAAATAAACCATGTTTTTGAAATATTTAATTGATTGGAAGAAAAATTTATTTGGTACAAGTAATATTTATTACGAAGAAGAAAATATTTAGTAGAATTCACGAAATATTTTATTGGATTCAACTAAATTTATTCAGTTAGAACAAATATTTGATACAGTCATCCAATATGTTTTTGAACTAAATATATATTTATTGGCAAATATGCAAAAAATGTTAAACCTACATGAATGTTCGTTAACGTGGAATAAATATTTCTTTAAAGGAATAAAATATTATATGACTATAACAGATAGTTCTTTGAAGCAAACGAATATGCGATCATTCATAATAATTATTTACTTGTAGCATATAAATATTTATTGGAAACAACTGAATATTCGTTTATTTCAAAGAACTCTATATTACAGTCATATAATAGTTTATTCCTTGAAAGAAATATTTATTCCATGTTAACGAATAGTCATGTAGGTTAAACGATAATTGCATGTCTACCATTTAATATTTATTTGGTTTAAAAACATATTGGATGACTATAATAAATATTATTTACGACTAAATGAATATTCGTTCAAGCCTAAAAATTATTTGACTACAGTAGTTTTTTTTTAATTGTAAAGAAATGAATATTCATTTAGTTGAAATCTATATTTGTCAGTCATGTAATATATTTTTTAATGAAATGAATATTCGTTAACATATAATAAATATTTCTCTCACGGAATAACATATTAGATGAATCAAATTAAAATTTCATTTAACTAATTGAATATTTGGTAAAGTACAATAAGTATTTTTATGCTATAGCTAAATATTTATTATACACAAACGATTATTCTTTTAGTTCAAAGCTGTATTTGTTACAGTCATCTTATATATTTTTCAATGAAATGAATATTCATTGGCAAATATGCAAAAGTATTAAAATGTACACGAATATTCGTTAACACAGAATAAATATTTTTTTCAAGGAATAAAATACTATATGACTGTAACAGATAATTCTTTGAAACAAACGAGTATTCGGTTGTTTCCAATAAATATTTATATGCTACAGATAAATATTTATTATACACAAACGAATATTATTTCCGTTGAAATAAATATTAATTTACAGTAATAATGTACTCATTTGAAAAAAAAATTATTTCTGATATTTCGTTTATTACACATTAAGTACATTGTATTTATTATATTGCAAATACTACACATATCTTGCCTCTAACTTATACAGTAAATTAATTAATATTATACACTGTGCTTGATTATCTGCTCTTTCAATTATAGTAACAGCTTCTTATATTATGGAGAATCTTTATTAACTAGGTAAACCTAACACAATCGGCTGAAATAAATCTGTTATTAATTTCAAATGGTTAAAGTACTTACGTTCTATACTTCTGTTGATTTGAATGAAGAAATTGTAGTCGGTTATTTTATCTAATATCATCCTGGATAAAATGTGAAAGAAATGCCTAGCTGTGTATATGTAACATATGTATTTATGCAGAAAACTTACATTTTAGTGTTGTTCGAAGTCAGCTTATATACAAAGCACCATGAATATGAATCACTTGTGAGAAAGACTCTCTAAATCTGCCATCTAGATGTGAAACATTAAACTAAATCTTAAATAAATATTATTTTGAATCAACGCAATTTTATGTTCAATACTACGACGGAAAACTTATGTTGCTTTAAATATTATTTGATTCGGATGAATTTTAAAATTGTTTGAAATAAATACAAATTTCTTCATATTAATCATTAT
This sequence comes from Prorops nasuta, assembly GCF_024137725.1. Lineage (NCBI taxonomy): Eukaryota > Metazoa > Arthropoda > Insecta > Hymenoptera > Bethylidae > Prorops > Prorops nasuta. The sequence continues at coordinate 3,239,230 of NW_027116814.1, forward strand.
TTGTTGGAAAGAAGACAATTTTTATATCTTTTTTAACCAATGTAAATATATATATATATATATATATTTGATTGAAAAATTTATATCGAAAAGCTATGTAGATAAATGATTAAATGAAGTAAATAGTAAGCTGTTTGGAAAATGTTATTCTGTAAAAATTAGTCTGTCCGTCTTCCTTGTAACAAAATTAATAAAATGTTCAATGTATCTTAATATTGAAGGTTTGATCTTAATGAATAATTAAATAACATTTATTGAAAAAATGATTTATTCATAGAAACATGAAGTACTACAACAGTAATATTAATACAATTATGCTTGACAAATGAATCACAAAACTGAATAATTGTAGTTACCAAATGAAGTAACGTTAAATCATTATCATAAAAATTTGTAGAAATACAACATCATAACATTAACTTTCAATTTGAATCAATTTAAGTAAATCAAATTATATTGATAATTTATGTACAATGTACATACACCTTGCCACCTGTTATGTTGTGAAAATTATAAGGAGAGTAGTCAATTAAATCTTTTTGTTTGATAACTTCCCAAGAAGTAGATTCTACTACTTCATATGCGTGTAAGTGATTATTAAATGAAATAGTAGACATATTTAATACTATAAAATAAATTTCTCTATCCTCAGTAACAAGAACGTATTTTATTTTTGCAAATGTTAATAAAATGTCATTGGTGTCTACAATAAGTGCCATATCCGGTTGATATTTTGTACCATAAATGGTTGCCCAATTCACTAAGCAGTTCTTTTGATTTATATTTTCTGGAATTTTATGTTTGAAAGTACTATAATTTAAAATACAACACAATTCTTTCTCAAACACACACCCTACATCAAAACCATCACAAAATCCCTCACATTTTAAGAAACGATAATTCAGTTGCATTTGATGCTTTATGGCAATACTATGTGAAGCATTTAAACGTGATGTGATAGCTGAAGAGATATTTTTTAAATCTTTATGTTTTGCCTCATATCGCAATGAAGAAATATGTTTAATAGGTCCATACTTCTTAATAACAAGAGAATAGTGCAATAAAAAATGATGCTTTGGTTTTAGAGTTGTGGAGAACAATTGCAAATATAATTCATTGTGTTCAAAAATTAAATTAGAAAGCAATTTACATGCTCCATCACTAATTACTGGAGAAAAAGTAATGGAAATTATTTCTCGTAATAGTAACCATAATTTCCACGCCTTGTTATGCACCGGCACTAAATCGCCAATAATTAAACCGAAACCACGTACTAAACACAACATTTCTGACGCCGAGAGTATTAAAGAAGACTTTTTAAGAGAGCTATTACAAATAGAAGGTGGTTTATTTACACTGTTTTTACATCCAAAATCAAAAAAGGCAATTCTGCTATTCAAATTTTCTAAAGTAAAAAACTTTTGTACATTTATTAATTCGTTTAAAATATCTCTCATTTCGTATCTGCATATTCCCTCTAAAATATCATGCATAATGTCAAGAGTAATATTTTCTGTTACATCGAAACTATTTAAGGAATTAAAAACACATTTATTCACGATCCCTCTGGTATGATTCATCAAATCCAATCTGTAATTATCTTTTGTGCGTAATAGTGTGATATCTTCTTTTAATTGTGTATCACGAGTTGATTTATCTGCTAAGCATACACGGCAACAATACGAAGAGTTGAAACTAGTCACAAATCCAAGTATTTCGTTTGCTGCTAAATTGTCCCCTATAACGCATGCCACAGCAAAATAAATCTTTATCTCTTTTCCGGAAACATTGATAGTTATGCCGTCCTTTTCCAATTGGAATAATTGATCTATTAAGTTTCTCAACATTACTCTATTACCTAATTTCTTGTAATGAAATGTATTATGGAGTTGGACAACGAAAATATTCTTCAATGAACTACTATATTTATGTGGAATGCAAGATATACAATAGTATATACCACCAATTTTGTTTGCACCAGCATGTGACCCTAAGGGGTTATTTATCTCGAAATCATCAAAGTATAAAGTTAAAGGAAAGACAATTTTTCCAAAAAATTTTTTCTCAATATTTTTCCAAACTTCTCCATCTAAAATTGAATAATAATTATTACGTTCACCTCGTTTTCGATATTCAGAAGATATTGTATCAAAAACGTTAGGCAATTCTAAAAATTGTATTAATACAGGTTTCATTGGAATTGCTTCTATGGTTATATCTTTAAAAATTACATTATTCTTTCCCTTCATTCTGACAGATTTCATGTAGCTGTCAACTTTATGTGACACTGGTGCTATATAAGTACCATATTCCTTAAAATATTTGAAAATAAGGTATTCAGACTTTAAAGAATTAAAAATTGTCTGTACGATATTCGTCAATTCTGAAATTTTAATTTGATAAGATACATTGCCATATAAAGATATCTCTTGTAATAAATTACTAAATGTGCCCTTATATAAATCAAACAAACTTTCAATAACTTCCGTAGTAATGCTTCTCGACATTTTACAGAAACTATAAAATTTTGCAACAAACAAATATATATTTTTTGAAATTTGGTCAGAAACAGAATTTTTATTAGTGTTAACAGAAATATTTCGGACAACATCAATGATATGTGACGAATCAATCTCATTAAATTCAGCTTCTATTTCATTATTGATGTCTACAGAATTATGTTGAAGGCAAGGTGTAACCATTTCACTCGCTGAATCTATTGTTCTATAACGTTGATGTTTATTTTGAAAATGCTTTTCATACGAATAAATAGAATGGAAAGTTCGACTGCAATTCTCAATTTTGCAATTACAAGCTTCGTAGCGCAAACTATTATGAAACAGCTTCACATGTTGCCTGAATCTTAAGTTATTTTGAAGCTCCTCGTTACAAAATGGACAAAGAAACATTTTATATTATTACAGATTAATCATTAAAAGCTCACGAGGTAAATAAATGGTTACGCGGAAAAGTAGAATCTGTAGTAAAATTTGACATTATATTTATCAACTTTTAATGTTTCATTATAAATTCATATTTCGTTAGTGGACGCAATTTGTTAATGTCAGAATAATTTCTATACTGTTATAGGGAAGATCCCACAAATAGCAAGGCTATTTACAATAGTAATTTTCATACACCACCCTATTTAATTTTATAATAATAGCAACATTAGAAATAACGTATTTTCTACACTCCTACAATTTAAGCTGTTTTAAAGTTGCTCGTTATAAAATGGATAAAGAAATAATTTTATAGCATTAAATGTGAATTGTTTATAGTACGCCAAGGCTATTAATGGTAGCGTGCAATTTATCTAAAATTGGTAAAACTTAAATTTATATTTATCACATTTATAATACGATTTTTCATTAATTCGTATCACCTTCTTGGACGCAATTTATGATGTCACGAAAATTACTATATATATTTTTACAGGGAACATCCCACAAATAGCTACGCTATTTAAAATAGTAATTTTTGTGTAGTATTACTACTAACTTTATTCAATTTGTTATAGCAAAATAACTATCTTTCTAATGCTTACATGTACGAAACCATTCAAATTAAAATATCAATTTTTAGGACATTTACTCAGATATATTCTTCATATCGTTCATTAATTCAGTTACGAAGGGAATATACTTATCGAATTTAGTCTTAATTTGGAAAAAGTAGTATTGTATCAATTCCCAAATGTGTTGACTCTCTGGAGGATACTTGATATTCAGTACAAAAAATAATTGGAAGCAGATGTTAACAGCATCAAGTGCAGATGATACTTCGTACAAAATGTCATCAAGAGTTATATAAATTTTCTCAACTTTTGTCAATGTTGAACCTAATACAATTATCGATGGCTGCAACGGTATTTTATATTCTTTCATTGCATCTCGTCTTTTTTCTATCAATAAGTTAATATCACCTGCAATCTGAAAATAATTAAAATTGAATTAAACAAAAAAATACTTTTTTTTTCAGCATTTCACAATTTTTATTCCTATTACGAATGTTAAAAGATGTTAATATTTGTATTTTGCAAATGTCCTTACCGTTACATGATTTATGATACTTTTCCTGCACTCGTCAATGGATGGTTTCCAATTTTTTTTCGCGCAACGTACCCTTCCACGAGGTGGTAAAACGTGAGGTAATAAAAATAATGTAATGATAACCATAGAATCTGAAAATTAAAATTTCATAATGCCTTTCATAATATAGACTATTTCACGATCTACTTAAAGAATGGGGGCTGCAACATGTCATTACATTAGAAAGTTGGAAAACAATAGATTAAAAATTAAATTAAAAGAAGAATTGCATTTTCGAAGAAAAACTAATTATGAAGGGCTACATTAATCTCACCGTCATTCAAATTATTGAATTTTAATAAATTATTTAATTGTTGGGTTTCAGTATCCTTCTTATCCATTGACCGAATCAATTGTAACAACGAAACAAAAGTTTTCCATGCAGTCAGAGATAAAAATGAATCTGTTATTTGTAGCTTATTAAAATCAAATTTGATTAATTTATATGCATGGGGATGTTTTAGAATAGGCCAATCCTCAATCATTTTCTCAATTGTAGCATCATCATGTAAAAATTCATTTCGTCTTAACATGTAAGAACATTCCCAATTGAATTCCACCATATTCCAAGGTGCCAAATTTCTCTTTAGCCATTCCTTGCTTTTATGCTCATCTGCTAAATCTAAACTTGTAATAATTTCGTTTAGTATTGGTAGGGATTCACATTTTGATAGTATAATTTTTTTTTATTAATTTTACTTGTCCAACAAATTATTTTTACTACGAAATACCTTCAACTTCTGTAACAACGTCTTTTGTGCTGTCGTCAACATTAGTTAACATCTTAAATTGATGGAGACAATTTCGGTACTTATTTACCAGCTTACCACGACAGGGAATGGATTTTTTAAAACCTGAACATTTTTTTTTTATAGCCGGTACGAAATAAACTTCCTTTTCTTCATTAGGAAAAATTTCAACAATACTGTCGCTTACATTGGATAAATCAGTAGAACTCAATTTACTTACATGAAAGGAATAAGCATTAATTGATAATCACTACACTTAAAGGAAAAAAGAAAAAAAGTTAAAGGAAAAATAAATTTATTAATTGGTTACCTGTTTGAAGTTTTAAGAATTTCCGGAATAATCAAATCGACAATTACATTCCTGTTTTTACTTGTTAAAACCTTTTTTGTTTTATAAGATTTTAAAATAGCGCGTCCCTTCAGAGATTTGTTCAATATAGAATGAACTTTATTTTCTTTATTAATATTAAAATCGCCTATGAAGGTGTTTTGTCTTGGAAAATCATCTTTTTCAATATCCGAATCAGTAGAATTTGTAGTTTCGCACGAGCTTTTACTATATGTTTCAATTCTTTCCTATTTTATATGTAAAAATTGAATATGTAGTACATTGAGTGTTTTTCTATGCAAAATGATTAATAATTTAATAGGATACCTGAGAGTGAGAAGTTTCTTTCAGTACTACATTATTCTTGTATGCCTCTTTCCACTTTTCCACGAAAATAATTCGTACACCAATTTTAGGTATAAGTTCTTTAATTAAATCATCATTTAAATTTTGTAACGATTTCTCAGTTATCTCATTATCTGCAATTAAATAATTTGCAAATTACCGTCTAACGTATATTGTTAGACCTCTTTTGGAAATATTAATTTTACTAGTACATACAAGTGTAATTTTTAACTAGATTGTATTTTCTGTAAATGCACATAGTGAGTATTTAAAGAAAAATAACATACCCAGTAATGCATAAGGATTTTGTTAGCCTTTATAAAGTCTGAGGGAATACCTCCTGCATTACTGCATCTATTATTTGACATCAAATATTACTATGTTTGAAATCTATTACTGATAACATTGTATTGGAAAAAATGGTAATTATAGAACAGTATAAATACTAAAGCTTTGTTATTAAGTACCTGCAAACGTCTGTATGAGATCTTGCAGCCCCCAATTCCTTAGCAATTCTTTTGTAAAGTCGTCCATTGCTCTTACTTTGCAATTAAATTTTTAATATTTATAATAATATATTTATCTGCAATGTAAATATATTTTCACGCATTATTAGTGGATGTTTCGAAAAACATTAAAAAAATGTGGCCCCTTATTTACGATCGCCATTATATATTGTTTTCAATATTTCGTAGTATTATTTGTATAGGCCGTCCAACGGACTAGTCATATTTGCATAATAGTAACGCATACTGCTTTTTGTAAAGTAAACAAATGAAGAAAATTCAAATAAAAAGTAAGCTCTGAGAGATGCCATGAAGCAGTATTAATATTTCTTAGTATATACATTTTGATCAACTGTTTCAACACAATAGCATTAAGAAAAATAATTTCTATAAATAAACTATTGAATTTATTTTTCTTCATAATTATCTTTTTGGTCTCTACTTTTGAGCAAATTAACATGCATAAGAAAGTTTATGCAAGAAAGTGAAAAGTATAACTTGACCTTACATACTTAACTATTATTAGAAAACAGTAAATTATTAAAAGGTATCAATAATGGATTAAATGATGAAACACTTACGGATTTCTCTATATGCGCTGATTAGATGATCCTCTAACTTTCACTGAGTCCTAATATCCAAACACAATTACAGGATTCAAATACGCTGCAACATTACACACAAGTGGTAGATGTTCCACACTGCCCTTCCTTCTGTTGTGCTTGTCTCTTTTCGTTGTACTCTTCTACAATGCTCCCGAAAGGATCCGAAGAAAGCCGAGTTTCGTCGAAACAATTACTTTCCCAACAACTAGATGGCGCTAACTTTTCAAATGTGTATTGCTGGTTATACTTTGTTTTATTGCAGACGCACAGAATGAAAATGTAATGGATAACTTGTAAACTTGTTTAAATTTTACGTTTGGCATAAAGAATGTATTAAATTAATACGAGTTAAATATAAGATAAGTAAGTATTTGCTTGAAAAAAAAATTAATTTTTGCTTCTCTCTTTATAATAACTTATTCGAATTAAACACTATAATCATAGAACATAAATGCTTAGGGATATCCCATAATAGCAAGCTATTAGCATTGATGTGCTTCGATTTTATTTATATGAAAACTTTATTAGAAATATATACATGGAACTTAAAATTTACTTTTCCGTTAATATTATCGCCGTCTAAGGGGAACAAAGGAACCAAGAAACCCTTGGTTGTAAATGATTTCGACATTCATAAGACGACGATCCTTTCGATAAGGCCTTGCAGCTGTACCTCCGAGGTACACACGTACTTTACGCTCAGGAGCATTTCCGAGTACTCGTTTGATGAAATCGACTGTTGGTCTTCCGACATTAGGACATCCCTCAACATCCAAAGTTTGAAGACATAAACAGTCCTGTATTACACCACACGTATCTTCATTTGTAATCCCTATGTTTTCACGGCATATTAACATTTTTAATTTAGGCAAACGCACGAGAAAGTAGCCACCAACACTTATGTGAAGTAGAGACATGTTTAATGTTTCGAGTCGTTTGAGTCTTCCCAAAGGGTCTAGAGCGAATTGTTCTCTAATATTTGTACAACCTGCTATATCTAAATGTTCCAGTTTAGGCATAAATTGACCAATCTCCCATATGAACATATTGTCAACCCATCCACAAAACTGAAGGGACAAATCAGTTATATTTACAAATCTCCTTGGTATTGAAATCTTGGCATTCAAATTATTGAGCGGTATCTCAAAGTAATCCAATATATTTCCATCGTCATCATCATCTTCGATATTCATATCGTCTATTGCTTCAAGTTTTGGGTTACAATAATTTAAATGTAAGATCTTCATAGTGTCACCCAGTATTTCATTATTGACCAGGGCATGTATAATAGAGTTCTCAAATTGTTTTGGCCGTACTATATACAGGGCTCTAAGTTTAGAAAATGATGTAATAGCAATGGTAAGATGATGGCTTCTCACATGGGATTCTTCCAGACGCAACTCCTCAAGACTATATATCAGACCCAACAGGCAAAATCCTGTAATATTTTTACCAAGAGAAGCAAAATGTGTCAATTCACAATTTGTAAAAGCTATGCGCAGATCCATATCTATTTGACCTTCACAAGCTCCCAATTTTAAGATCTTCAAAGATCTTATTCCGCCGGCTAACTCTCGTATAGCATTGGACCGTATAGTAACAGAAGTTAGGCACAGCTCTTCTAATACCTTGGCTGTCTTCACCAATATAGATATTAACTGAGGTTGGAAATTAGTACACAATGACGAATCTACGTTTACTTTGCGTAAATAGGGCCCACAGCGTTGAACTAACCAATAGAATGCCTCCTTCGTCACTTTCTTGTCTTCCCAACGAGAGTCATTTAGCTTTAGCTCAGTTATTTCCCTCATAGATTTTCTCATACCTTCTCGCCAGCTACGACATACAATTTCCATCCGTGACCGATCTGCAAATGGTAGATAGGTACCTATTATTGCAATAATATCCTCCGGCAACTTTCGTTCTTCCGGTAAATTGCAACGTTCAAAAGTACCGGGAGAAGAGCCCAATATCTTTTGTGGTACGATCAAATTTAGGTCGTGCCACAGATCAGCCCGTAAGACACGTATTTTTCGATTGTGTACTATCAGTGGCACATCTTGTACAGCTTTCAATGCTGCCGATGTCTCTTCTGGTGTCCGAAATGTGATAAATGCTGTATTACCGGTTGCTTTCCTTAGAACCACGACATGAATTGCTCCGTACTGACTGAAGAGTTTAAGGAGATGCAGCTTTTTCGTTTTCGGATTCAGACGGGTTACATACAGCCTCCTTGATTCCGGGCCCTCTCCAGAACATTGTCCTGCTATCTCCATGTAGCTATTTATCCAATTGCACTGCACGTTAATGCAAATATGCCGTTAGTCACTTCCTTACTAAGGTGATAACATTCAAAGATCCACAATCTGTAATAAGTTTTATCTATTGAATATCAATATATAGTTACACTGAAGCATCAGAAAGCTACTATCGAATTTACCGAAATTATAATAAATTGTTAAAACGATGATTATTACAAAAGCCATGTTGTGTTTGTATTTTTTTGACAAATACACGCTTGAAAAAATTAATTCAATTGAAATAAATCTTTTATGTGAATAAATAGCCACAACAATTTTATTCCATTGAAATGTAACAAAATGCAAATAATATATCTAACACTAAATAACAATGTTCACGGTGTGTAATATCAGCAAAAATGTATTTTAAAAACATGACGTTTGTTCAGTGCAAGTATATCCTTCTTAATAATAGTGCTACTTTCTTTATCTATATTCATACTTCCATTAGCAGTAAAGATTTAAACTCAGACGTTTCTAGGAAATACCAAAAATATTAGAGTTTTGGTTTCTATTTATACAAAAATACATGTTTTTATACAAATTATCAAGTAATGTTGGGTATAATTGTAAATGAATTAATTGTAGCAAAAAACTAATATTACCTTTATGTCATTAATAAACTGCGCAGCTCAATAATTGATAATGAAATAAATTTTATTCATTTACTTCAACACTTTATCCTTCTTGCGCTGATTATAAATTTATTTCCTGAAATATATTTTGTTATTCGTATCCACACATATGCATACTGTGTATGTATTTATTTATTTAAATTATAATATACTTTATGGTTTTTTTGACTGGCAAACTCATGCATAACTGAAACTGTTTATAAGACTTGGAACAAGAACAATGTCATACAAAAACTATAAACTTTTAAATAGCGAACTCTCTTCTAAACAATTTGACAGCATTGGTCATGCGTAACCCAGCAATAGCACAATAAAAGTATTATATCGAAGACTCACTATTTATATATATTTAATAGAAATGATGAAATCACTAATTCCAATTGTTATATACCAAGTAATAATTACTATCCTCTTCCCTTTTAACTTGGCTTGGAATTTTATAGTAATTATACCAACGTTGGAAGTATTTAGGGCTATCCCACTATTAATTATAATAAATACTTCCCAGGTTAGAACAAATACCTTTCCAATGCTAAATGCAATAATAAGTGTTTGTGGTTATTCCAGCTAGTGAATATGTACAGAATCGTTCTTCTCCCTTTATTGTTACACTGAGGCTGGAATATTATGTAGCTCACTCTTTAAGTCACTTTCTTCCCAGAAAAACTATTTAATTGGAAAGAATCTGAAATATTAGGTTATTAGATATAACATAATGATCAAGAAGTTATTGGGAAGCTATTTTTTTTTAAAAGATTGCGGTTTACCACATTTGAAATAACCGTTTACTGCTATTACGATAATGCCGGCCGAAACGCACAAACGTTGCTACGAATATATTAATTACTTACGATTTTAACTGTTGTCGCCAATAACTTGTTGCCTTCTCCTCCTTTAACTTCAATCTTTTAGCAAATAGTACTAACGAGGGAATATTGAGGGTTATCCCACTATTGAAAACAATAAATACTTCCCAATTGGTACCAAGAGTGCTTTTCCAAAGCAAGAGCTGTTTATTAACTGCGTAGTTGAAGTAGCTAGTAAAAAATGTAGAGTTCTTTGTTCACTGTAAAACTTCTCTCTTTTTCTCTCTCTCATTTCTTTACTCTAACTCACAAGATACTGCGTCGCAATTTTTATTCACTTTTCATTTTATTAATTAATATTTCGTACAGAAAATGGTAGGCCGGCGACTCATCATGTGCTTATACAGTATGGAGTTTTTCGGGACTTCCCCACTCCTCTCAAATAAACCGACGAGTCGCGGCTAGCAACAATAGTAACTAGCGAGTCTTGCAAGCTCGATTGAGGGGTTAGGGAGGGGAAATTTCCGTAGGTTCGGAAAGTGATCGTTTGGAGGTAACTTTCATATAAGAATTGTTCGGAATTAATGTGAAATCATTCATTTACATTTCAGTTTGTTTGATTCAAATAGCTTTTAAATGAAAATCAAACAAATATTATCTCTAAATTAAAAAAAATATTTCAGGGAAATATTAAATATATTTATAATTAAGAAATATTTGAATTTACTCGTAACGAAAATAAATAATCAATTAAAATTAAAACTATTCGTTTGAAATATAAACTTCGCGTTTATTTTGTGGAAATAAACTGATTTCATTTGAAACAAATTTAAAAAGATTTTGGTTTAAACAAATATTAATTCTCACTAAACGAATATAAGTTTATATGCAGTAAATGTAATATTTTAAAGCAATTGTTCCTTTCGTTTGAATTAAACATATAGTAGTTGCAAACAAATGCAATATGTTTTAATTCAATATATATATGTTTTTGATTAAGTATAACTGTTGTCTTACATTGAGTTCAAAGTTCATTTGATGTAAACCAAAAATATTTACATTCCACAATTGTTCGCTTGATGTAAATAATAAAATTTTTTGTTTCAAAAATATGTGTTATTGAATACAGAAATTTATGACAATGTTTTCCAGTTATTTCATACGAGTATTAAGTTTCATTAATCGAAGCAAATATATATTTAGAAGTAAGAAATATATTGTTTCCTAATTTTAACAAAATTAATTTTCAGCCAAATAATTTTTCTTTTCTATTAAATGAATATTAATTTGAAATTAAATAAAAAGTTACTTTTGCCTTGTGATCATATATTTAGTTGAAGAGAAAACATATTTAATTCATTCAATAACACAATGATTTCACACAAAGAAATATTGATTTATCTAGTTCAAATATTTATCACTTAAATATATTCATAATACTAATAATTTTGTTGTTTGAAGCAAATAAATAAATATTTAAATGAAAATATTATTTTTTCGCCGTGAAAATTGCCTTCTAAATGAATCACTTTATTTCAATCAAATAAAAAAAGTTTTCATTTGAATTAAATATTTTTTTGAATTTATTAAATTTGCATATTTCTTTAATTCAATTGTATCGTATATTTGACATAAACAAATTTATTTATTTAAATTTATTATTCGCTTGATTATAATGAAAATTATTAGATTCAAATAAATGAAAATCTAAACAAACGCATTTATTAAATCCAAACGATTTTTTCGCTCAGTGTATATACTTCTTTTTCAAAATTATTTTTTCCAAATGTAAAAGTGTGTTTTTTTAAGTAGATAATCTGCTTAACCTTACCAGTGCCCTTAGCCCTTTAACTATACTGGTAGGTAGACACGGTAGGCACACCAATCAAGTAATTATGATTAAAACGGCCCCCACTTTTATCCTCCTGTAAATTATTTCGTCCAAATGTAAAATCGAGTTTTTTAAGTAGATAATCTGCCTAACCTTACCCGTGCCTTTAGCCCTTAAACTCTACCGGTAAGTAGATACGGTAAGCACTCCAGTCAAGTAACTATGATTAAAGAGCCCCAACTTTTATCCTCCTGTAAATTATTTCATCCAAATGTAAAATCGAGTTTTTTAAATAGCTAATCTGCCTAACTTTACCCGTGCCCTTAGCCCTTAAACTCTACCGGTAAGTAGATACGTGTACTCCAGTCAAGTAACTATAACAAAAAGGGCCCAGCTTTTATAATTCACTATATATATAAAATTTCTCCTGCAAATAATTTTGTCCAAATACAAAATCGAATTTTTACCAGGAAAATTCACCGAGTTGCTTGAAATAAATAAACTTTTTTTACTTTTATTTTCATAATTATTAACGCAAATGTGAGTTTGAGTGAAAAATCTGAAAGGATGGTTCTACATCGCGTGGGGAAATTCGGTTGGAGGGGGAAGGGCAGATCCTGGAATCAATCGGTGATTTCGCCTTCGCAGGAGGTTGGGTCGTTGGGGTAGGGGCTCTTGTGAGACATGACCTTAAGACTACAGCACAAACCAACTGCGGTGCACCCTTGCATCAGCTATGACCTTCTTTCTGCCAACACCCAAATACTGCATACCATTAATTTTTATACAAATCCTCTCTCTCTCTCTCTCTCTCTCTCTCTCTCTCTCTCTCTCTCTCTCTCTCTCTCTCTCTCTCTCAAGTCACATAATTAATTTCTTACCCACCTTTCATCATTAATGTTACACACAAACAAATTCCTCGTACCAATTCGTATCACGTAGCAAAGCTTCCTTTTGTTTCCTCAAGGCTTGAATAAATTATTTCACTGAACAAAACAGACTCTTCAGGAACTCTCCGTGGATCGGTGCAACTTTGGAGACACATACGTTCTCATTCTCATTCGATAAATCATTTTCTGCAACATTGGTAATCCACGATATATCAGCTCCAAGTTGAAACGTCCGAAGCTTTTGTCTGATAGATTTAAAATTACTGTAGTCTATTTACTCTTTGTATATATATATATATATATATATATATATTCGCTGCAAAGTTAGAAACGTGTTAATAATTCATGAATGATGCAGTGGAATTTAAAATTAAAATAATTGAAAAAAAAACATTAAAATTGTTATTACTGCAAAATTATAGGAATTTCAGTTAAAAATTAGTGTCAGGTGTTTTACACTTTGAATTTTTTGTTCCTCCGGTCACATATATAAGAGAGAGCTTAAAGAATGAGTGATTTTTTTAAATGGGACTTGCGCTAAGCACGCGGGGCAGATGGGACGTGCCCTTATAATAAGAAACTTTGCTCGGTATATAATTAATCAGAGCAACGCGAAAGTTTTCGCGCGAAACAGTTAAAAAGTCCGGCCCCTTAATTTTCCGCCGAAACTGTCGCTATATATCAAAGCGACTAGCCGGATCCGCGTGCTGCGCGGTGTTAAGTGAAAAAGAATGGATATGGGCGGGTTATTTCGCGAGGAATAACAGGAATGCTGAAGAGCATTGATCCGGATACAGGAAATTGTTTTTTTGACCGAAATTAATGTATAAAAAGAAAAACAATTAAAAAAACAAAATGCCTATTACAAAATAAAAAAGTCAACTTTTTTCTAGAATAAAAAAACCTGCTACGAACACTAGCCAAGAAGATGAGAACTGTGCTGCGTAGTGTTAAGTGAAAAAGGATGGATATAGGCGAGTTATTTAGCGAGGATAACAGGAATGCTGAAGAGCATTGATCTGGGTACAGGAAATTCGTTTTTTAATCGAAATAAATAGATAAAAAGAAAAACAATTAAAAAAACTAAATTTTCATTATATAATAAAAAAAATCGAAAATTTCCTAGATTAAAAAAATTGCTACAAACACGAACCGTGCCGTGCAATGTTAAATGAAAAAAGGACGGATATAGGCTGGCTATTTCGCGAAAAATAACAGGAACGCTGAAGAGTAATGATCTGGATACAGGAAAGTCGTTTTTTAACCGAAATAAATAGGTAAAAAGAAAACAATTAAAAAAACAAAATGTCCATTACAAAATAAAAGAAATCCTAAAATTTTTCTGAATAAAAAAGCTTGTTACGAACACTAGCCAAAAAGAGAACTGTGCTCCGTAGTGTTAAGTGGAAAAGTACGGATATAGGCTGGCATTTCGTGACAAATAGCAGGAATGCTGAAGAGCAATGATCCGGATACAGGACAATCGTTTTCTAACCGAAATTAAAATATAAAAAGAAGAACAATTAAAAAAAACCTACGAACACTAACCATGAAGAGAAATCAAAGGATAAAAAAAGACAAGAGAATTGAAGAAAAATCAAACTCTGTCCAGATTGCCAGTGTATTCCAACCGGAAGTATAATCTCAAAAGTTTGCTTCGAGTCTCTGGAGAATTTTTCAATTACCCCTAAAAATTGCTTCTATTTTCTCGCCATAAAAAAACTCGAGTTTCGCCCGACTCGTAATAACAGGAACATGGAAAATATCGCATGGAGCGGGGTAAAATATTGAGATTAAAAATTGAAGGCCCTCGAGTTAATTAACGGGAGCGTTAATTCGACGTGTGGTGGAAAATTAACGTTGTAAAAGTTTCGATCGCGTAACGAACGTCGATGAATCAACCAGCGATGCTTTGGTGTATCGAGTGCACGTGACGTGGTGTATAATTGCAGGTTTAATTAGCATTGGTTAATTTGATGTTTGTGGAAGGGTCACATGGGTTCTTTGTTCGAATTAACGCGTGGTCCTTTTGGTGTCCAACCTGTACGTTTATATGTATATATGATTTGGTTATTATATCAACTATATGCATATATATATGACATATTCGTTGGAATTCGAAATGGATAATATGGAAGGTGCAAGGCTTTAACGTGAAAGAAGAAAGATGTTTGGAACGTTCAAGGCACTTTATAGGACTCCAAGTAAATCGTGGTGTTTAATTGCAAATTTAATTAGTATTGGTTAATTTGATGTTTTTTGGAGGGTCACGTGGATTCTTTGTTCGAATTCGTGGTGCTTTTGGTGTCAGACCTGCACGTTTCTATATATATATGACATCCCATAAAGCACCAAATGTCTTAAACACATCTTTTTGGTGTCTTTTAGTCAATTGGATAACTAAAAGATGTCTATAAGACCACTTTTAGTCAAGTGTGCTGTATAGGATATTGGTAGGAATTCGCAGTGGACAATATGAAAGGTACAAGACTTTAACGTGAAAAAGAAAGATGTTTGGAACCTTCGAGGCACTTTATAGGACTCCAAGTAAATCGTGGTGTTTAATTGCAAGTTTAATTAGTATTGGTTAATTTTATGTTTTTTGGAGGGTCACGTGGGTTCCCTGTTCGAAATTTGTAGTCCTTTTGGCATCGAACCTCCACATTTCTGCATGACTCGGTCAAACCAACTACATGCATATATATATGACATACTGGTTGAAATTCGCAATGGACGATATGGAAAATACAAGACTTTAACGTGAAATTGGAAAGATTTTTGGAATATTCCAGGCACTTTATAGACCTCTAAGTAAACCGTGGTGTATAATTGCAAATTTAATTATTAATGGTCAATCTGATATTCGTCAAAATATCACACGAGTTCTTTTTTTCAAAATTCGTGGTCCTTTTGGCATCGAACCTCCACGTTTCTGCAAGACTCGGTCAAACCAACTACACACATACATATATATAACATACTAGTTGGTATTCGCAATGGACAGTATGGAAGGTACATACACCTTCGAGAAAGTGGAGCTATTCAACCGTAGAGTGTAGGTTAAGGCTTTAGCGTGAAAGGGGAAAGATGTTCGGGACGGTCGAGGCACTTTATTGGCCTCTAAGTAAAAAAGTCCATTAAAACGGCCACTCGTTTCTAGCCCTCTATGCGCGTTCCCGCGCTCGACATTGATACCAGAACTACATCTCGTCTCACCCCCCCCCCCCTACCCCCTCTACGTCACAAGAAATAACTCGTGACACTCGATGGACTTCAAATATTTTCAATTTTATTATATATATACATAGCCCCACAAAAATATATATATCAACAAAATTCTTTAAATAAATCAAACATTTCCTTCAGCAACACAAAAACATCCACGAAGCTCAAATAAATTCCTCTAAAACTGAGTAAAATGTTTAAAAAATTATTTTAAGAACTTTTTCATCCGTACAAAAATTAATTAGCGCAACAAGAAGTTTCATAAATTTATAATCACTTCGAAGGAACCGTCAGCTTTAACAAAGATTTATTCAACAAAAATAAGGGTAACCCCCCCCCCCCTTTCTCCGTAGCGTGCACGGCACTCGTAGGCCAAGAGAGGAGAGAGCGAGATATCGATTACGCAGAGGGATAAATATAACACGACTAAAGCCGCGTGACCTTCTTGGTCGACATAGTCAATGCTCGTTCTCAAGGTGCTCGTTTCCTTTATCTGATTATTGTTTATCGCTCGCACCTATATATTTGCTATTTATATATACATATATATACCATCTGCTGAAAACATCCATTAGGCAAACGAGCGAAGCAGTCGAGAAATACCAAAGCCATCCATCTTTCGTTTCCCCTCGAAAACGTCGTCCATTTTCTAGAAAACTACCAATGAGCTTTTACTTTTCATTCTCGATTGTCTATATATATATATATATATATATATATATATATATAAGAAAGGAAATGACAGATTTTTCTAAAAAGAGAAATTATTTCTTTAGGTGCACTGCACATTGTGGAACGTTTTGATTCGATTAAAACATGCGAAAATATGTGCAGTTTTTGAAGAGTCACATTCACGTTCCGAAAATCCCCCCCCCCTTCCCATACCATCCGATATGTACGGATTCAAGCGAAGATTTCTTTAATAAGAGGAATTATTTCTTTTCCTGCACTGCATATTGTGGAACGTTTTAATTCGATTAAAACGTGCAAAAAGGTACGTGCAATTTTTGAAGAGTCGTATTCGCGAACCGAACCCCCCCCCTTACCAGCCCGATATGTACGGATTCAAGCGCGTTACACAAGTGGCTCTGTATAAGCAGGTTCGACGTGGCCGACCTTATTACGGGGCCGCCACACGACGCCGGTCGTGGGTACCTCGACACTCGAGCAAATATTATCCTGACTCGCGAAATACTGCCATTAATTAATGTCGCGAGCGTTATTATGCTTTCTTTATTATTTTATTGGAGCTAAGGGGGGAGGACTCTTTTAGATGGGTGGGGAACACTGAATTGCTCTTTCTCGTGTATGTGGGATTTATTTGGAGTATGTTAAATTTGTTTGAGGATACTCGTGAGGAAATTTGAAGAAAACGTGTGAAAAGTGTGGAAGAATTTTTTATTCGTTCAAAGTTCTTTGCGTTATAATTAAAACTTGCTGGAAAATAGTTATATATATATAGTTACAGAGTTAAATGCTATTAAAAAAATAATTTATAAATTTTAAATAAATCACACAATTTAAAGATATATTTCTTGTATCTCGTTCAAGGTTATATAATAGCTTTTTAAATTTTTATTGAATATAAGGAACTACGATATTTCTGTAATTTCGTTAAGGAAATAAACAGTTTCTCTCTTGTGTGTCTCTCTGCTGCATTTCTCTCTATATATATATATATATGTATATAGGTTCTAGGGTGTGTCGAGCATCCATAGCATTCGCCCGACAGTTCGTAAACCACCGGGAAGAGTCAGTCCGATCTTCAGCATGAAATCCGGAAGTGTCTATAGCAGAGACTCGGCTATAAATCAGATTAAACCTATTTCTCAATCTACGCTCCAGCTGCAAACTCCGCTTAATTTCATTTCTCGACTAACCAGATTCATTCCCAGAGACACCTCGACTAATTTTCGTTTATAAGCGAGTATATGCTAAACGAGGAAGATTATTGTTGAGTTTTCGGCGTGCTTTTGTCTCGGTACTAAAATGAAGGGGAGGGGGGGGTGTCTTTTGCAATTTTCAGAATTAATTTCATGTATCGAGGGTATTTAAATACATCGTGTGTGGTAATATGTGGGTGAAGAGACTGAAGATTGTTGACTCGTTTGGTACTCAGGTACTCTTTAGCTCTTCTCGCTATACTTCCAATCGAGTAGATACTCGAAAAGAGACTCTCGTTGCTCTTGGGGGTTCCCAGTCACTCAGAATGTTTTGTTGTTGTGCATTGATGTGAAAATGAAGGAAAAGAGGTGTACTCTGCCATTTTCACACAATTAATTTCATATATATATATATGTGTACGTCAAAGTTATTCAAATGTATTATGTATATTAGTATATGGATGAAGAGACTGAAGATTGTTGACTCGTTTGGTACTCAGGTACTCTTCAACTCGTCTCGCTATACCTTCAATCGAGTAGATACTCGAGAAGACTCTCTCCTTGTCTTTGGAAGGTTCCCAGTCACTCATAGTGTGCATTGATGCTAAAATAAAGGAAAAGGGGTGTACTCTGCCATTTTTACAATTAATCTCATTAATACAACATGTGTTTTAGTATATAGGTGAAGAACCTGAAGAATGTTGGCTCGTTTGGTACTCAGGTCCTCTTTAACTCGTTTCACTATACTTTCAATCGAGTAGATACTCGAGAAAACTCTCGTTGCCCTTGGGGGCCCCCAGTCACTCAGAGTGCATTGTTGTTGTGCATCGGGGCCCGACAAGTGCTTCTCCACTGACGAAGCAAAGCGATCCACCCTTCCAGCGTTCCAACGGCTTTCACCAGCGTTAGATTCATTGCCCTCGACGCTCTCTCAACTCGACTCATTCCTCAATGAAACCACCAAGCATCGAGAAATTCTCACACCTGGATATTTCGACAGTTACCCTTTAACACACTGCACCAACTTCGCTTATACCCACTTTGACTATAAACTATTTATGTTCGTCATCCTTGTGCTCATCAGGATAATTAAGATAACGCTGGATTGTTCGAAGAATCTTAAAGATACTTTTTGTATAAAGTTAATCGAAAAGTGGTTATAATTAATGTTTTTCTTTAGATAAATAATTTGTAGTTTAATTGCTAAATATGGTTCTTTGTGTCGAGTGAATATTTTTTATTCTTTAACACACCAACCTAATAACTTGTAGTCACTTTAACTATGAACTGTTTTTGTTCGTCATCCTTGTGCTCATCAGGATAATTAAGATAACGATGGATTCTTCGAAGAATATTAAAGACACTTGTTATGTAAAATTAATCGAAAAGTAAGATTATAATTAGTGTTTTTCTTTAAATAAATAATTTTCACTTTAATTGCTGTTATTCTCTATATTTAGTTTATTATAATATTCTATCATTCGTCATTTAATTGAATACTAATTAAATAATATATATATATATATATATTATTTTATCATGTGCATAATTAAATATTTTCAAATAGAAAAAAAATTTCAATTTTATTTTTTCCAAAAAGTAAAACTATACCAAAATTTTTAGTTTCATTTGAATCTTCTTTTTAAAAACTTCAAACAAATAATCTAATAACTTCTTTACCAAGAAAAAACCATTCATTTAAATCAATAAAAGCATTCAGTCCACCAAACTCAATTTCCAACTACATCAAACTCGTCAGATTTAACCAAACATTTTAATTCCTTCGTACAAAAATTACCAAATAAAACTGTCTCTCATTTAGCAAATGCAACGATACGAGCAACTAAATCTCGGATTTAATCACACGTATTTGCTCGAGTTCATTAATTTTTTCACTATAGGATTCATTCGCATGGAACGAAACGAGCTTAAAGCTCCGCAAGCCAAGGTCGTGTAGCTGTATAGTGCACCTAACAACGATCCACGCTTGCCGCTTATTAGGAAGGATCATCGTTACTCAAGGGTGAAACCATAAAAACCTTATGATTTGCAGCAATTTCCATAAAAATCACTAAAACGCTACGAGAATAATTTCATCAAGAAGATATCGCGAAACGCCCCTGTGCACCGCATATGTTTCTTCCCTGAGCGTTGTAAAAGTCACCGATAAAAATGTTTAAAGCGTGTATATAGATACTGGCACACGCAACGTGTACAAGGCGACTGCTTAAAACGACTCGAATCATGAATACGAGATTCTGCTTATCTTCCTCGTTAGGAGAGACGTAAATTTTTCTGTAAAACATTTTCCAAACGTCTTTCGATTCGAACGTTGAACAAAATTTTACTTCGTTGATCAACGAGGAGAAAAAGAGTTTCTGGATTTTAGTCGTTTTAATTGTCACACCCTTAATATAGTATATAATATATATGTATGCAGAGTTTTTAGTGCAACGAGCTGTTCGAATATTTCCCAAGTCAAGCAATAATTTACAACAATGATTTTTTATTATCGAGTGAAATAAAAATACTGGAATTATTGAGTAATAAAATAATTGGAAAAATTGTAAAAACAAAATTAGAATTACACAAAATTCATATGTAATTTTAATGGAGCATTTTAAAAAAATTATTTTGTAGTAATTATAAAGAGCTGTTTTTATTTTAATTGCAATTTTAAATAACCAGTACACTCCATTAATGATCAGAGGCACAGGAATAAAGAAATATTCGTATAGCTGCGAGAATAAACTGGCGGAGGGGGGGGGGGGGGAGAGAAGGGAAAGGGATGATGGAGAAAATAAAGCAAAGCTGCACGATAGCACTATTTCGACCTCGCTAACCAAACCCGCGGGGTTTCATTCAAATCAAACGAGGACAGCACCAGCCTTGAAGGTTTCCTAGTCGCGCGCTCCGATATACTTTAAGACAATGCGAAATCCCGTAAAACGTAAATTCAATCTTCGGGGCTGATAATAGGCCTCTTTCCATTCCTATATATATATATATCTCGCTAAGTAAATTTGATTCTCCCATTGAAGCGAAAATTACCACTTTTATCACCACGCAGTGGTAAATGTATCTCGGAGTCTGATATAAACAGTTTTAATAAAAATGTACTAGATTACGTTGAATAGGAAAATAAACTTGGTCGTGGTCTTCCTTTTCAAAACTTTAATTAATTCTCTCTCCCCCCTCCCTCTCTTTGTTTCTTTTTCTTTCTCATCTTATTAATCTCCTTATGTCACGTTTAATAAAATCGCACGACTAATAATAGGCCTCTTATCATTCCTATATATATATATATATATATATATCCCGTTAACTAAATTTCTCCCATTGAAGCGAATATTACCACTTTTATCACCACACAGTGATAAATGCATCTCGGAGTCTGACATAAACAGTTTCAATAAAAATTTACTAGATTAGTTGAATAGGAAAATAAACTTGGTCGTGCTCTTCCTTTTCAAAAACTTTAATTAATTCTTTCTCTCTCTATCTTTATAGTCTCCCTGTGTCACGTTTTACAAATCGCACGACTGATAATAGGCCTCTTTCCATTCCTATGTATCTGGCTAACTAAATTTAATTCTCCTATTGAAATTAAAATTACCACTTTTATTACCACACAGTCGCAAGCACACCTACAAGCCCGACATAAACAGTTTCAATAAAAATTTACAAGAATACATTATAAATCTATTCACTTTCTTCCATGGCAAAACTTTAATTAATTCTCTCTCTCTCTCTCTCTTTATAATCTCCCAGTGTCACGTTTTACAAAATGTCACAGCTGATAATAGGCCTCTTTCCATTCCTATATATAGTATATCCCTTTAACTAAATTTCTCCCACCGAAGTGAAAATTACCATTTTTATTACCACACAGTAGTAAATAAACCTCGAAGCCTGATACAAACAGTTTCAATATAAAAATTTACAAGAATACGTTGGAAAGGAATTGTTTCCTCGCAAAACTTTCATTTATTACCTCCCCCCTCTCAGCCTCCCCATATCACGTTCTCCAAAATCACACAGTATTTCAAATAAATAATTTTACTCCTGAAAAATTCGCAGCTCGGAAAATCGATACTTCCGTTTGTTATGTACATTGTTGTTATAGAGCGAAGCAATTACAGACATCGTTATAACTGTATATTAACATTGCAGCTGAGGGAGCAAGGGTATAATGAGTTTTTCGTGCGCGTCCAAGCGAATGAATTAATCGAATGGCTAAAAATATAAGAAGGAAGTGATATATATATATACACTAGAGTGATAGAGGGGGTGCCTCGAAGATGTAATATATATATATATATATATATATAGCCCTACTCACTGTAGAAAGGAACTTTCTTTCTATATATATGTGTGTATACAACTGAGGCTTGTGTTGCTGGTGCCTATAATGCATTCGACCTTGACCCATCGCTTCAACACTCGTCGTCGTCAACGACCAACTCCTATAAGTCTGCGTCTACCTCCCCACGACTCGCGTGAAATTTACTCAAATACTCGATTTTACCTCATGATGGCAAATATGCTATTTTGTAGTTATTATATATTTGGTTTACGATTATGTATATGTATATATAAGTAATGCACTGGGCTGAGTGCATAATGGATTAAAATCAATTGTTAATAATGTTGGATAATTTGAAAGTTTTTGTTTTCATCTAGTTTTTTAATTAATTAAAGCACAATGTGATTTTAAAGGACCTGGAGATGCAGGAAATATAAGATTTTTGTTCATTTGGATGAAAATGTAAGTGTACTGCAGGGAAACAAGTCAACTATGGTCAGACTAGACCGTATATTGGAAAAATCGCTTGGAGAAAACTTTACGTGATTTTTATTTATTTTTTTTATATCCAAGTGCTCGATTTTATCTTACGATGGCCGATATGTTATTTTATAGTTATTACATGCACTTGCGTTTGGATATTCTGCTGAGATTTATTATATATAAGTAATGGACTGGGCTGAGTGCACTCCAGATCAAAACCAATGGTTAATAATGTTGGATAATTTGAAAGTTTATTTTTTCATCCATAATTTTTGAAATAATTAAGCACAATATGATTTTAAAGAACTTTAAGATATAGGAAAAATAAGATTTTTATTTATTTAGATGAAAATGCAAGTATACTGCATTGAAACAAGTCAACTATGGTCAGACTAGTCCATATATTGGAAAAATCGCTTGGAAAACACTTCACACATGACTTTTTATTTTTTCAACAAAAATTCTAGTCCTTCAAAGAAAAAATATAAGATAAAACATTTTATATCCTGAAAATTATCAAATTCCCAGGACATTGTTCATCGCTGGAGATTAATACGTAGCTTCGAAATGACCTATATAATCAGCTGTCTGGCAAATCCCATGGGACTGCCTGGAATATTCCCAGAGAACATTTGGAAACGTTACGTTCACCAAGTGTGTTGACGTGTCCTGGGGAACACCCATGTTACGTAATAAATTATGCTATATATAGAGATGGATTCTTCACTCATCGTGGAATTAATCTTGCAAAAATCAGCAATGCATAAATTATCTAAAAATAATTATCTCAACCTTAAACCTAAAATCCAATTATCCTTATTAATGCAAACTTTAATTGAGAAAACATTGCTTACTGTATATATGTGTTTTATCTTTTCAAAATTAATACACATATATAATTACACACAAAAAGCAAAAAAAAGTACCTTCGTTACTTTACACACACAGTCAAATAAATTATTTACTCGACTCCTGATAACGAGTTATTCCAGTGAAATGGGATATTTAATCAATTTCGGGATACCAATAATAATGGGCTTGGCAAAGTGATCCGTGGGACTGTAATAAATTGTGGCAACTGGCTGCCACATTGCGAGTAGTGAAATGCAGCTTTATGCTGGCTAATTTCGCATCACCGCAAGGGAAACGTCGCTTCGTTATTGTGTTCGTGTTTAATTACATCAAACGTTGCTTCGATCGCCAGTAAAAGTCTTTATTCGACCAATTTTCCCAGCTCCAAACTCAGCTTCCAACTATCGATATCACACGAGTGTACTATATTGGAAAACTATTGGTACACCTGCACCACTGATCTCGTGCGATAGTAATGTACAGGGTGTAAAAGAATTTTCAGTAAATTTCTTATTTTTACGTAATAAACAATTTATAAGGTGTTTGGTGAATAAAAAATGCATTGTTAAAGGTGAAAATAAAACATTTCTATCACTTGATAATGTTTATGGAGAATTATGAGGATCTTGAAGCTTTGAAGAGTAAACTGTGATAAAAAGTTGTTTAGTAATCTTTGTAAAAAATAATAAACATGAAGAAGAAAGGAAGGTGGGAAACTGGGTGTAAAGAGAGTTGAGGTGAGATATTCAGGGGCTCTTGTTACGTAATAATCAATTTATAAGGTGTTCGATGAACTACGGATGCATCGTTAAAGGTGAAAAGAATAAATTTCTATCGTTCGATAATATTTACAGATATCTTAAAACCTTGAAAAGTAAACTGAGATAAAACGTCGTTTATGTAATCTTTGTAAAAAATAATAAAAATGAAGCAGAAAGGAAGGTGGGAAATTGGGTGTAAAGAGAATTGAGGTGAGATATTCAGGGGCTCTTGTTACGAAATAATCAATTTTTAAGGTGTTCGATGAACAACAGATGCATCGTTAAAGGTGAAAACTATAAATTTTTCTTATTCGACAATATTTATAGCAACTTATGAGGATCTTCTTAAACCTTGAAAAGTAAATTCTGTGATAAAGCGTCGTTTATGTAACGTAATGTAATCTTTCCAACAAAAAAAAAAGAAAGAATAAAGAAAGATAGTAGGAAATTGGGTGTAAAGAAAATTAAGGTGAGACATTCAGAGGTTCTACTTACGTAATAACCAATGTTGAAGTGCACAATGAACAACAGATGCGTCGTTTATGTAATATAATGTAATCTTTGCAAAAAAAAGAAAAGAAAAAGAAAGAAAGATGAAAAATTAGGTGTAAAAAAATTAAGTTGAAATATTCATAGGCTCTTCTTACATAATAATCAATCTGTAAGGTGTACAATAAACAACAGATGCAAGTTTATGTAATATAATATAATCTTTGCAAAAAAAAAGGAGAGACAGTGGGAAATTGGGTGTAAAGAAAGTTGAGGTGAAATATCCAAAGGCTCTTCTTACGTAATAACCAACGAACAACAGAAGCATCATTAAAGATAAAAATAGCACATTTCTATCACTCGACAATATTTATAAAACCTTACGAGGATCTTCTTAAAACCTTGAAGAGTAAACTCTGCGATAAAGCGTCGTTTATGTAACATAATGTAATTTTTGCAAAAAAAGGGAAGAAGAAGAAAGGAAGATAGTGGGAAATTGGGTGTAAAGAGAGTTCAGGTGAGATATTCAGGGGCTCTCGTCTAGGAGCTCCCGCGAGGCATCGCGTTATAGCGCAGGCAGCAAAACTTTTGACACGCAACACGGTCGCTTTGGGCCAGCAGAAACCTTGCAGAGCGAAATGCGATTACCGTCAGATAATGTATCAAGCTTATGCGAATGGGCAATTGTGCACACATCGAATCATACACAATCGAGTCGAGAGTAATGGAAATTTTGCAGTGAAAAAATGCGCTTCTCTATATATATATATATACAGGGTGAAGGAGTTAATAAGTCAAAGAGTATATATAGATCATCGACCTTGGAGTAAGACGATATATTTATTTTGTTAAACCTTTTCCAATAATATAAATCACTCAAAAGGATTTTACAATAAAAATGTATATTTTATATATATATATATATATGTGTGTGAATAATCTTGTTAATGCAAATTAATAAATTTTTCCTGTCCAAAATTCTAAAGCATCTCAACTGTCTTAATTTACTATAATTAAGCTAGTTTTTTTATACATAATTTGTACACTGAATTTAGCACAGAAACACCAGAAGATGAAGGTGTAAAAACTTAGTTATCTGTGTAATAATGAGAGATATCAAATTTTTTAGACTTTTTTAAAGCTCGTACTTATTTACATTCTGAGAAATCTAGAGGAAAAAATTAATTTCTGTTAAGTAGAAAGAGAGATAAGTGAGTCTTTTCGAGTTCACAGTCTGGTGCACCCTGTACACACTGTCCAGTTGATTTATAACGTAGCAAAATCCAAGACTGAATAAAGAAAAAGCTGCTTGATTTAAGAGAGAACTAAACTATCTTGCCATCTTATATACAGAACGACTCAATTCTCATACGAGCAAAAGCAAGCTTCCTGATTGAATTTAATTTTTAACCCAACAAACAAATACCCCACGCGTTTATCCCGAGCCCCCTGGGGCTAGGGAAATAACAGCCAATCTGCCGAAACATTCGTTGAAAATTTCAGTAGGTACGTTTGCACGTTAGCCATATATATATATATATATATACTTACCATCAGAAACAGCTCGACTTTTTTATCGACCCCAAAATCCATCAATTTTCCTATTGACTTAATACTTTCCAAAACATTTTGAAATTTTCTGCTCCAATTTTAGAACTGTCTTTTCTCTTTTTTTTGCAGCAGACAGCAGTTTCTTATTAGCCAACGCTCAGATCGTGGACTTCCCCATTGTATACTGCAACGAGAGCTTTTGCAAGATTTCTGGTTACAACCGTGCAGAGGTGAGAATGATTATTTTTATTTAGAGATAAATAATTATCCCTACTCCTTTTTCATCTTCCTCTTAATTTCTAATACTTTTAAAATATAACAAAGAAAAAAATTTTGAAATTTTACATATATTCTGCCTCCTGAGTGCTACGAATCCTTAATGATCACGAGATTCCCCCTTTAAGCTTCCACTTCTCTTAGGAATACTCTTTAAGAGTAAAAAAAAAATTCTCGTATAAGATGATGTTTATCCAGAAACGAGGGGTGTTCCTCCCTCTCCAATCTCCAGTGTTCTCCATTATTCTTCATGCTTTCTGATTATAACCGTGCAGGGGTGAGGCTAATTATTTTTATTCAGAGACAAATAATTACCCCCTCTCCTTTTTCCTAATACACTTATAAAATATAACAAAGAAAACAATTTTGAAATTTTGCATATATTTTCCTCCTGAATGCTGCTAATCCTTAATGATCATGAGATTCCCCATTTAAGCTTCCACCTCCCTTAAAAACGCTCTTTAAGAGCAAAGAAAAATTTCTCGTATAAGATGATGTTTATCCAGAAACGAGGGGTGTTCCTCCCTCTCCAATCTCCAATGTTCTCCATTATTCTTCGTGCAGCTTGGACCACGGCGCGACGCCTTGGAGTTTTTCTAAAGTGGGAGTGGAGCTTCCGCGAGATTCCCAGTTGTATTAAACAAGCGAGCGAGTCGAGAGTTTGCATCGATCCGTGCAAAAGTCGTCCTACGTAACGTGCACGTATCACGAAACACCAATGTCCATGCAACATTTATTCTCGAACATTTTATTCGTGTGGAGGGTAAATTATTTTTAAGACACCCCTCCACTCATAAATATATATATAGTACAACTTACATATTTATATAACTATTGCAAAATCTTTGACAAAATTTATTGCAATATTTTATTTAAATTGCAAATGTTAAAAAATTTAAATTTTTTATAATAGAAAATTTTTAAGCAAAAATATTGAAACTTTGATAGAGCAACCTTCGTGATAAGAGAGAAAATATTTGGCAAAATAATTTGAATGCAATTTAAATGCTTATTATCGTCGAAATACTGCAATAGGTTATTATAGCACCGGAAGCAATTAGCAACAATGTCATGGTGGATTTTGGTACTCCAACGCGAGCTCCAACTTAATGATTCGGTTAGTGCACAAAGGGATGAAAATTCACATCGAGCATCGAGCAGCGTGACGCGCGTTAAATACCCTAAGCAGCTCCACGGAATATGGCATATATATGACATATTGTGTAGTGCTGCACTCACCGAGTCAGCCAGTCAGCATTGATCTCAACCAACACAACACTCGTGCACTATCCTTATGTTATGTATATATAGCACCATCCTTGTGTTATATATATAGCACCTCCTGTAACCTGCAACTCGTCCAACTTCCCTCGCAGGAAAATTCACCACAACCACTTGGTCCCTTATCACTATATATATATATGTATATGTGTGTCCTGCCTCCTCGAGTAATTCCAAAATAAAATACAGAGTCCCTTTGACACGAAGGAGAGCAAAAGCTCGTACAACTTTCAGCAGCAAATATTCGTCGATTTTCAGGGAATTTCAAAAACTTTTCTTTTCTTATCTTTTTCTTTTCTCTTCTTTTCTATGCTGCAGGTAATGCAAAAGTCATGCCGCTGCGGCTTCATGTACGGCGAGCTTACGGATAAGGAAACCATCGCTAGAATAGAGGAGTGCCTGGAGGGCCAAATTCACGATCAATTTGAGATCCTGCTCTACAAGAAGAACAGTAAGTCTTTTTACAGAGTAAGGCAGCATGAAAAAGCCTGAATGTCGTGTACTCGTCATGTTCTGTGAAAGAATCGACGATTTGTGTGATATGTAAAAGTTTGATAGATTTTAAGAGACCCAAAATTTGTTATTCTTATAATTATTTTTTAATTTAATTGTTTTTAATTAGCAAGACGAGTTCACTCATGTTTTTATGTATAAACGTTGTGAAATAGTAAGTTAAAATTGCGAAAGATCGTCGATTCGAAATTGTTATTCGTCGTACTGGTGAAATTTTCAGAGAACTGCATGAATGAAGCTACGTTGCCAGATCGTGGGATAAATTCTTAGAAATTGCATTGAGACTCCATAGAGAAATAAGAGAATAGATGTATATAAATACCACGATCTGGCATCAGAGGCTCGAAGTGCGGTTGAGAGGGAAAAAAGCAGTAGCATCTCATGTGAATTAATTTTTTCAAACCAAGTCTCAGTTTTTTTGTCGTACGAACGCTATCGAGGAGAATCGCTTCTAAATATTTGAGAAATTTATAAATTCTCCCAAAGAAGAAATCATTTAGCTCTGATTAAATAAATTACTGCAAATAATAAACGTTGATTAAATTTTATCCTAATTTGGCTAAATTAAGATGCTAATTACAGTATTTCGGAAAGATAAAGAATACGAGAAATTCTGCTTGACATTATTATTCTGTATACCAGCCAGTTTCAAGAGACACTTGTAATTTTATTATTAAAACATTTTTAAATTGCAAACTTCATTACAAAAAAGCTGACATTGCTGCACAGCGCCTAAAAATGGCTTCCGTGATTCAGAGGAATTAATTTTATAATAATAACCTAATAATTCATTAAAAGCAGCAAGCCTTGTGTTTTGGTACCTGAAGAACAAATTTACCGTGGCCCTGTGTTCTATATATAGCGATACAGAAGAATAAACAAAAATGAGCGTTCTATTATGGGAATTGGACTTAGCAAACGATGCACTCAATATGTTACGAATGCATTTACCACAAGGAAACAGCGATACACTCTTTCTTCCCACACATTTTCAGCTGTCAAAGCACAGCATCAACTTTTCCATTAGCGAATGGCCAATTTTCGTTTCTCTTTGAAACCTCGACTCGCACGATGCTCTCTTCTATGTATCGCTGACCTAATATACATATATATATATATATATATATATATATATATATACATATACGTTCCCAGTGGAACATTGATTCGAACCAAAGAAAGAAAGAAAAGGGGAAAAAACAGTAACGAGAATGTACATTGATAACTTTGATTGGAAAAGGTCAAAGGTCACGAAGAATTTTGCCTAACTCTGCGAAGCAGCCTAGGAAGATTGTGCAATATTTGTGTATTGGTAACTCCTGTTCTCGTGTACGTGGCTCGCCTTATTAAAACTGCGACACGTACGACAAAATTACCAAAAATGATTTTCGCATCATTATCACCGCTTAATCATTATCAATGAGTTTCACCAATCATGCGTGACAATTTTTCGTAATTTCAATGGAATTTTCAAAGAAAAAAAGAAAATAGAAAAAAAAACAATAACAAGAACGTATATTGATAACTTTGATTGGAAAGAGGTCAAAGGTCACGAAGAATTTTGCCAAAGTCTGCGAAACAGCCCAGGAAGAATGTAAAATATTTGTGTATTGGTTACTCCTGTTCTCATGTACGTGACTCGCCTTATCAAAACTGCGACGTACGACAAAATTACGAGACTGGTTTGCGCATCAATTATCACGCTTGGTCGTTGTTGATTAGTTTCACCAATTATGTATGACAATTTTTCGTAATTTCAATGGAATTTCCGAAAAGCGCACAGATTCAGCAATTAGATATATATATATATATATATATATATAGTTCTATTAAGTAGGGAGAGATTCACGTATGATTGCAAAATGTGCACGCGTTGCGTTATTGATTTCTTGATTCGAATTTTGCAATAATAATCGCCCCATATTCTCCTTTGTATAGCTCTAGGGATGCAAGCGTTAAAAAGCAAATAATGAAAGCTCGTTCTGTTTAAAGGTACTCCACGAGGTATGTGTATCTCAGGTTCGCAAAAGCGTGCTCAGAAAAGAAAGCAGTAAGTCAGCTCGATTCTAGAAGTACACAAATACAGTGACACGATATAGGGGAATCGTATATATAATACAAAGCTATATATATACATATATAGTATATACATGTAGGTATAAAATAAACGCGGGACCAGGAGGGAAGGTTTCGTGGTGCAGGAGAGACACGTTCGCTTTTTTCTTTTCTAATTTAAAAATAAATAGGTAAGGGGGAGGGAGGGGGGAGCTATTGGCCCTTTCCTTTCGCAAACGTCCAACGCGAGGATCGCAAGTTTTTCCGGAACGCCGCAGGAAAAGTGTAAACGGAAGTGGCGCGCTCGATCCAGTCGCTCTTTTGCTCGATGTTCCCCTGTCCCTGATATCTTCACTTTTTATTGCTCGGGAAATACCGTTAAGCCGCCCTACTTTCTTTTTACATTATGTATTTTCTACCGACGACATCAGTTTTATTATGTATTTGTATAGAAATAATTTTTAATGAATAGATTCTACATTTTTGGATCAATTTGTTATTTAGTGTAATTGCGTTAATTAATATTTTGCTCAAATAGTTTGGTGTATGTGAAATTTAAATTTGATTGGTGATCTCGGTTTACGGTACATGTTTCCTCGTTCATTTAATAATATAAATATACTCATAGAGCACCAAATGACTTAAAGACTTCTTTTAGACGTCTTTTAGACGATTGGGTGACTAAAAGATGTCTATAAAAGAACTATTAGTCAAGTGTAATGTATGAGTAAATAATCTTCACTGAATAAATTCTACATCTTTAGACAATTTTATTAATTATTATAACTGCGTTAATTAATATTTCGCTCAAACGGTTTGCCTTATACAAAATTAAAAGTAAATTGGTAATCTCGGTTCCCGGTACACGTTTCCTCGTTGATTCGGAGCCCCACGAACCTTTAATGAATTTAGCATGAACATTCGCACCACACACGCGCGTTTCTGCTTCCATATTAATCATCGAGCTTAGACGAAATCGTTTAATTATGTGTCAACGTGTCGTCGACAGTCTCTTATTCGAACGTGCGAATAAAAAATGGAGTGACGCAGTCTATTGGACGAAAATACTCGCATGTTCCCCAAAGAGCAAATTTGCATGTTCACCTAACTTCCGGGTATACCCTTCTGAAACTCCAGCAAACTTTTGCAATTTGATTGATTAAATTTCACATTTCTCTTAATAAGATTTTCGGGCGATACTCAAATTTCCTAACGCACACTCACATGTAAAATAACTGATGCATCGTAAAACACAATTTTCTCTCTGTCGCATTGGTTGATACGAATTTTTGAAATTCAGATTTCAGTATCTTTATCAGCGTAAAATACTTGGAATTTCTTGAATTATTTAATGAACCCTCTCGTAGAGCTAGTTGACTCAAGACTATAATATTAATCCCACTTTACATCGCTTTGACTGTCTAGATTGCATTATATTTTTCTCAAACAACTTTAGTATTCATTTATTCGTTAGCATGCTTTCTGCAGGTGTACTTGTGTTACTGTAAAACGAACCTATATGCCGGGTGACTCGTTAACTATGATCAAATCTATAAATTGCAATAGCATATAAAAAAATGTATTGTATCATTTTGAAATCCTGACTTTATCAAGGAAAATATTATCAAATAAAAAAATTAACTCCTTCGAGGCTTCTCCTATTGGTCCAAACCAAATTCTAGCAAAACGGACATTAAAAACAAATCAGTGAATTGCCTAAGTGTCGAATTAAGTAATTTTTAAAAATATTAAAAAAACATTTTCCTCGTTATACAATTATTCCTACTACTCCAATTTAAAAAATGGATCATAATTAATCAGCCACTCGGTACATTTTTCACAATTTAATACTAAACGCACAGGAATAATTTACCAACAGCCTAATTAATATAAACCAAAGTCTGTCCTTGATATTTTTTAACAATCACATTAACTCAGCACGGTAGATTAATTACAGCGACTGGTAGGTAATATTCCACGTCAAAGCTTTTATCAGACTCTGATTCTTAGAGAAACTTTGCTTTATTAACAATTCTCTTCTGAGCAGACATATTCCATGTATAAAGTAAGTAATCTATAGAAACGTAGTTGGATGAAAGAAGGTTGAAGAGGAGGGGAAAGATGATAACAAAATATTAAT
Organism: Prorops nasuta; assembly: GCF_024137725.1. Taxonomy (NCBI): domain Eukaryota; kingdom Metazoa; phylum Arthropoda; class Insecta; order Hymenoptera; family Bethylidae; genus Prorops; species Prorops nasuta. The sequence continues at coordinate 3,272,131 of NW_027116814.1, forward strand.
GGTAGAAAAACGTGGGATTACGTTGTATTGGATCTTTATTGGTATTACACTATATATATATAGTAGCTAGCACTCGAGTGGAGGATCAAGGCATGTAACGAAAAATTAATTGAGTACGTGTGTGTGACTTATACAGAGACACCACTATGGCTGCTACTGCAAATAGCTCCGATAAAGAACGAGCGGGACCTGGTGGTCCTGTTTTTGCTGACCTTCCGGGACATCACCGCCTTGAAGCAGCCGATCGAGACGGACGACACCAAAGGTGGCCTCTCAAAATTTGCCAAGCTCGCCAGATCGGTCACCAGATCCAGATCGGTTCTCGTTTCCCAGTTCAGCGCGCATTTACCGGCCCTGAAAGATTCGGCCCTGCCAACAACTGCAAAACAGTCCCACTTGGCGCATGTAAGTCCACTATATCCGAATCACTTGTTTTATGCTACCAACACAGGATCCTTATAACCAGGCATTTGGCACAGGACCTATCGGTTTACACGCTCATTTCTCGCCAAGTACTCCTGCTCTTCCCACTCTTATCTTTATTCTTCAAGAATAATCGAATGAAAAAACAAATAGATTTTTTTCTGTTTTAATCGTTTGGTTTTTACAGTTTAAAGTGATGTTGGTCGTATCAAAAGATGTTTGACTTTTTCTTGTATTTAAAGATCTAGTACTTCTGGAAAAGTATACTGTCTCGATCGTGTATAGCTTGATCTTTAAGATTGAAATAACCAGCATCTACTTGGATCCTAAATTAACCACCGATATGTTTGTATTCTTCTTTTTTATTCTTATCATCCCTGTATTTATAAATTATGATATATAAGGATTATTTAGAAATCGGTACCCCATGACACCTTAGGAATCTGTCAAGGTCACAGTAAGAGTGTGGTACCATCACGGTGGACCTCAGCCAGATTCCTATAGGTACCACGAGAGGTACACTATTCCCAATTGCCAATTAGTCTCTCTCAGTTGAGGGAACATTTCTCGCTGTTCCAGATGATGTCGTTGAGTGGCGACGTGATGCCACAGTACAGGCAGGAAGCACCGAAAACTCCACCGCACATTCTTCTCCATTACTGCGCGTTCAAAGCGATTTGGGACTGGATCATTTTGTGTTTGACTTTTTATACGGCCATAATGGTCCCCTATAACGTAGCTTTCAAGAATAAAACCAGCGAGGATGTCTCGTTGCTAGTCGTGGACAGTATCGTCGATGTTATATTTTTTATCGATATCGTGCTCAACTTTCACACAACGTTCGTTGGTGCTGGTGGTGAAGTGGTGTCGGATCCCAAGGTAAGATTCTTATTCAGTTTCTCTTCTTTCATTACTTCCGCTTTATTCGTATAAAAACATAAGATTGTTAATTAATTTTACCGGTTCACAGGTGATCAGAATGAATTACCTCAAGTCCTGGTTCATCATAGACCTCCTGAGCTGTCTACCCTACGACGTGTTCAATGCCTTCGATCACGACGAGGACGGAATAGGGAGTCTGTTCTCCGCGCTCAAGGTCGTCCGGCTTCTCAGGCTCGGTAGGGTCGTGAGGAAACTCGATCGATATCTGGAGTACGGTGCCGCGATGCTCATTCTTCTACTCTGTTTCTACATGTTGGTTGCTCACTGGCTGGCCTGTATCTGGTACGTCACATTAAGGTGATTTTACCCTAAGTTCACACATACAGGTAACAGACACTTATCGTACCAACGAGGAGCAGGAGCCGAGCAGAAATGTTATCCTTCTCTTTGAAATGCTAGCATCGCTCTTGAGGCTGATCCACTGCACAGCACACGTATAAGTGCATATGGGATGATTCCTCTTAATTGGTCCACGCAAATATCTCGATAAAATCTATAGAGACTTTGCACAACACACGTACACTGTTCACAATTGAATCATATACATGTACAGTTTTTGCTTCCCTTTAAGATGGACACGAATCTATTTAGTCAGAAGTATTTTTGCTGTAGGATAGTACTGTTCTACAGAAAAATGCTTCTGGCCAAATAGATTCGTGTACATCTCAAAGGGAAGCAGAAACTGTACATGTACATGATTCAATTTTGAACAGTGTGCGATAGTGTCAAAGAATTATTTTCTTCGGACGTTCCTATAGGCCCGCTTAATTTTATCAACACTGTGCCTGTTGTATCTGATATTTCATCTCAGCTTCTATTCTGCTTCCCTTTGAGATGGAGATGAATCTATTTGGCCATAAGCATTTTTGCTATAGGAGATTACTGTCCTATAGCAAAAATGCTTCTGGCCAAATAGATTCATGTCCATCTTAAAAGGAAACAGAAACTGTACATGTACATGATTCAATTTTGAACAGTGTGCAATAGTGTCAAAGAATTCTTTTCTTCGGACATTCTTATAGGCTCGCTTAATTTCATACACTGTGCCTGTTGTATCTGAAATTTCATTTCAGCTTCCAATATAATTAAATGCTATAGGCAAAGATCGCTGGATATTGTTCATTAGTTTGAAGCAAACCACGCAGCATGGATATAGTATCGGGAACGCTTCAGGAACGTTCCTGTACTCAAGTTTTTCTTTGAAAAACATGAAATGATCAATAGTTCTTCTTCAAGTATGCTTTACACGCTGCTTGCTCGTTTTGATTGGCCTTTGTGTGGATACGTTAAGAAATGATTTTACCGTATGCACACACATTCAGGTATAATATACGTGTCACCAACAAGGAGCATTAACAACCACTTTTACACACCCTCGAATGCTAATTCGTTAATGTTTTCATTTCAGCTTTCAAATTATGTAGACCAAGATCGCTGCAGAATATATATTATTTTTATCTCATAATTTATCACAAGTCACATAATCACATACATAACATCACCACTGAGAAAAACAATTTTTCATTGATTCAGCTAGAATATATAAATATAATTGAATTCAAAATTAAGTTATCCCAGTGATTTATTTCACAGAAATAAATATTGATTTCGGTACTTTGAAAAAGACAATTAATATACTGAACGCGAATGCATATTTAATTGATACAAATGTATTCAATTTTTGCTTTGACAGCATTTTTAATGAATTAATTATAAATAAAAATGACGTGTGATTTTTTGGAACATGTTTCTCATACCATGTCAAAGACAAACATCAAACGTTACTTGTATCGCTTCTACTGGAAAAACGTTTATATATAACGTTCGATGAAGAATCTTTTTCCAAGTTATACCCCGATTGACAATATTTAACAATCGAATCTCCTTAAAAGGCTGAAACTCTTTCAACATCACAATGCAATAGTCCGGCTTCGCTCTCGGTTAGGAAGCTTAAAAGCAGATCAGATAAGATCAGATCAGATCACACGATACACAATTCTCTGCACCATATTATAGACTGGAATTTGATGTAGATATATATATAATTAACATTCAAGCGTGGCTTGTGTAAGATCTAAATGGAACCTCGTACTTGAAGGTATTCGATAGGAAAATCAGACGCTGATGGCGGTCTTCAGTATTCGTGGTTATGGAAATTGGCCAACGTCACACAGACACCCTATAGCTACCTATGGACCAACACCAGCACAACCCCAGAATTAATCGCAGGACCGTCGCGACGTACGACCTACGTCACTGCTCTCTACTTCACGATGACTTGCATGACTTCCGTGGGTTTTGGTAACGTTGCAGCAGAAACCGATAACGAGAAGATCTTCACCATCTGCATGATGATCATAGCTGGTAAAATAGATTTTCTTCGTTTTCCCTTCGTTTCAACACAAATTTCTTCACTTCTATCAATCACGAACTCGTTTATACTTTCATGAAAAGCTTTGCTTTACGCCACGATCTTCGGTCACGTAACGACAATAATCCAGCAAATGACGTCAGCCACAGCGAAATATCACGACATGCTGAATAACGTGAGGGAATTTATGAAACTGCACGAAGTACCAAAGGCTCTCAGCGAGAGGGTTATGGACTACGTGGTGAGCACGTGGGCCATGACCAAAGGGCTGGATACGGACAAGGTGCTAAACTATTGTCCGAAGGATATGAAGGCTGATATCTGCGTACACTTGAATCGTAAAGTTTTCAACGAACACCCTGCCTTCAGGTAAGACGAGCATGATGGATTTAAGCTTTGGTGCAGGAGGAATCGGTGCCGAAGATTTTCTCTTCGACCGTCCATTCGTTGGCATTTTTAGGTTAGCTTCCGATGGATGTCTGCGAGCATTGGCCATGCACTTCACCATGTCCCACAGTGCTCCTGGAGATTTGCTTTATCACACGGGAGAATCCATCGACTCGTTGTGCTTCATCGTGACTGGTAGTCTCGAGGTAATCCAGGACGACGAAGTGGTAGCCATACTTGGCAAGGGTGACGTCTTCGGTGATAGCTTCTGGACCAACTCTAACGTTGGCCAAAGTGCTGCCAACGTTCGTGCCCTCACTTACTGTGATCTTCACACCATCAAGAGAGATCGATTGCTCGAAGTCTTGGATTTCTATCAAGCCTTTGCCAATTCCTTCGCGCGCAATCTCATCCTTACGTACAATCTCAGTCATCGGGTAAGTGTCCTGAGTCCTCCACCAATGGAGATCCTACATCTCTGAAAATTCTATAACGAGTTATTCAGGCAAAAAGCTGCACATTTTAGTGTCTCAAATGTTTTATTATTGAATCTTTCCACTGTGCAACAACATTGAATGAATAAATTAAATTATTGAGTCTCTTCGATTTTTCTAGAGCTTCTTACAAATTATATCAAGTATATGTGTATGTATATTATTGGATCGGTGTGTATATGCTGTAACGTGACTGTCTTTGATCGTAACAATCAATATTGATAAACTTCAATAATTTAATATTGAGCAACACATTGATAAGACTGGTTAAAAATTATTCTAGATATTGTAGGCACTAGATAATAGGCATTCAGGCGACACCGCAATTCATACGATATAATTTCTTCTTTATATAAATATCAACAGATCGCAGTATTAACATTGAATAACAAAGTCGTAAAATTTATGAGAAAGAACAGAAATTAGTGATTTAAAACGCCGATGGCGCAATATGGCTTTAAGCTAGACGGCTGAAGCTAATAAACATGCATAATCAACGAACCGAAAGTGGTGTATGGATGTATAAAATTTCGTTCGCGAAAGTTATTTATTATTTAGTATTATTGCCTCGGTTCAATCTTCCAAAATACTCATAAACGTTTAAATGCGATGCTTTTACAGCACTCGATAATCAATTTCGTATCCAAAAAAGAATTACTTCTTTTTTCTTCTTATGGTATAATCTTTGGTTGTCCATACGATAAAAATATGTCAGATGCGACGATCAAAGATAGGAAGAGGATATTCTTAAAGTAAAATATCGTGGAGAGTATTGAACTAGATAAATCTCTTAAATATCTACACAACCTGTAAAATCGCTTTATCGGAACAGTCAAATGTATATGAAATTTATCGCTTCTCGTCCCTCAAACCATCACTGTGCATCTTCCGTCCAGAAAGTTCGAGCATAACTCTCGATGCCGGATCTTGATCTAAAATTGATTTCGAGTCCCTAACATCCTCGTCTACCTCTGGTAAAGGACCGACGCCCCAGACTTCGCAGTGCTTGAGCGTAAAATTTTCCTTACCGCTAAGCTGTACATAATTTTGAAATGTTGTACACGATGGACTGGACTTGCCAGTTCCATATTCGCAATCTAACCAGAGGCCGGGATAATTCAATTGCCCGCCCATCAGTAAGCCATTGGGCATAGTCTGCTGACGTAGATTCAAGTATTGATAATGACTATTGTAACCAGTCGCGTAGAATGTTAGAATATCCGGTTCTAGCTTAAAAAGAAAGCATGTTTGATTGCCAAAAAGGTTTGGTCCGATTGTCCAGCTGTTAGAGGCAAATCCACCAAATACGTGATCATCGCTATCTTGAAGAATAATAATCGTTGCTCCTTGCATGGTAATTCTACCTAGCATCGTTGAAAATGATTCTCCATGCACTTGGCTGGAGAATAAAAACCTCCATTCATTACGGAAATCATGGGGCAGACTGAGATTCAGAAAAAGTACATCTCCGAGTCCCAAAATGCTTGGAAAATGTGGTATGTTTTCTAAACCCTTACACATGGGTAATAGACTTATGTCGTTAATTTTTGCACCAGTATTCTTTTCATTCTTCTTTTGAGAAATCAGGAAGAGGCACTGAAAAACTCTTGACTGAATTCTTTCAAAAATAGATGCTGTAGTAAACCACTTGTGTACTTGATCGATTGTTAGAACATCACCATATTTAATGATATCTTCGCATAGACTTTTTGATCTTAAATTTATTCTTCTCTTGTTTACTGTGCACCCGATGCTGCTCCAGCTGAGGTAGTGAATATTGCCTGAATTTTTTTGCAATCTCAAGTAAGAGTTAATTGTTGCTTGAATATATTGAAGAAATATTGAAGTAGGGATCTCGTACTTTTGCTCCTCTTCTGAATAACCATCAAAAACTAAGCTTGTGCGTTCCTCTGCACTTCCTCTCACAGCAAAAACATAGAGCTTTCCAAAGTTTTCTCCATTAATGGCAGAGATCTTTTTGCCAGGATCGTGGCAGAGAAACTTGACAACAAATTGTAGGAGTAGATCGTCCAAGTGTGTTGACCAATGTTTAAATATATCTTCCCGTTTAATAGAGCCAGAGCTACGGGATAAAGATTTGAAAAGGTTCTCAACTAATGTTAACTCCTCGGCAGACAAAATATTTGCAGATGATGCTGAACGACTTGACCCATGTCCCATCTACAATGACAGATATATTTCAATTTTAAATGGCAGTTATTTTTGTTACACTGTTTCATTTACACATAAATAATAAGCTTAAAAATCAATTCTAAAAGGAAATGCATTTTCAAACCTTTAAAACTTAAATAGCTTCCTAAGGAGTAATCCATAAACTTCAATCAGTTTTAACTCTTTTTTATATAGTATAAAATTTATTAGACTAATATTTATAGGTATACTTCATAATGTGGCACATTTTTCTTACATTCCTAGGTCAAAACCGTAGAAATTCTTATAATTTAATGAAAAGTTGACAGGACAGATTGCGCACCCCAGCAGACGAAATAGAACATTTAAGGTTATATATGGAAATGTCGGTAATCAGAATGGTGAAAATATACTTATCGACGTGTTGTCTAGGCGCTTGCGCCCTGAACTCGAAAAAGGAATTTCAGTTTTAATTTAAACACTGTGCGGAAATGAAAGTAATTAAGGAAATGAATTTTAACAGAAAACTTGCTCAAATATACAATTGAAGTAAGAGCAATTTGTTAATTAAAATATAGTAAGTATATTCGTTATCCAATGCTTACTGAATACTAAAGGAAACCTCAACTTCTTTTGCAGCTTATATTTCGGAAAGTAGCTGATGTACGTCGAGAAAAAGAATTAGCGGAAAGGAGAAAGAACGAACCTCAACTTGATCAAGCACAGGACCACTTGGTGCGCAAGATTTTTTCAAGGTAAACAACAATTTTGCTAGTTAAAGTTCAGGTCGTAAGATTAAAAAAAAAATTATAATCAATTTTATATAAAATGTCTTGAATAGAAGAGTCGGAACAAGGACACATTTAACTAGTATACACAAGTGTTTAAAAAATACGGAATTGAAATTAATTTAACACAAATATTAATGCACACAGTTCAATTATCGTATGAAAATTGGAGCCAATTGAAGAAATAATCGATACATATTAATGTGAGAAAAATACAGAGTTTAAAACGCATCGGTTCTTGTATTTACCACCTTTTAAAATTAATCTATAAAATAGTATAAAGGTGTATGGTACTAAAATCCAATATAACGTATTATTAAACATAACCTTGAAAAATTCATAATAAAACGTTATCAGGACGAAATAAGATTACGCAATGTATCGATTACACAGAATCTAACGGTTATTGAAAATTATAATAATGCTGCTGGTAATAGAAAAAGAGAAATATAGCGTCTAGTACAAGTAGGGCGCGTTGAATGGGTGTTTTGTTCGACAAATCGTGGAACATTCACAAGGGTTGTCGAGTTAAGGTTATGGCAGTGAACCGTCCGTAAGCGCTTACGGGCGTCGTAACCATAACCGTAGTTACAAGGCAGAGAAAGCGTAAGCCGTATGGGTCATAGCGATTCTATCTCTTTACGGCTTACATTTCCTGTGCTTTGAGCTACGTTACGGTTACGGAATTCTCTGCCATTAACCTAAAATTTACAGGCATGTACAATATTGTGATGAATGCAAAGTGATTATTATCCAGTGCCGTCTCATATTTATATTTATCAGTATTTATTGTGCGATAGCTATATATTATAATTATTATTTATCACGGGTGTACATTTTCACACAATGTTTATCCATATCGAATGCAATATGATATGTTATTAAGAGTCGATGAATTCCGTACATATAAGAGAAAAGGATTTCATTTCTCTTATGTTGATCCTTATTGTTAACTGTTATACTGTTGATCGTTGCTTGGCTGGCCTGTTGTCCAATAAGGTTCAAGACCGACGGGGAACCCCAGATCAGCATAACCAGAGCGAGCTCGCGCTCCCAGCAGGATTCCGACGAGGAACTCAACGTGAACGTCCTGCCGCCATGGCCAAGTTTTAGGCAATTTCATTATTTCTTACATTATTTATTTCTCTTCCATTCCTTTCTACGACATCTTTGCTACGTGCTACATTACATACACACTCTCTATATATACTTTTTTATTATTATAATATTATTATTATACAATCATTATTATCATTCTTATTTTTCTATCCACACTACCGCATTATTATTATTACGATTATTATTACTGCCACCATCGTTCTCATTATTATTCGAAAACTATTTTAACGATATTCCTATAGTGTTACCATTATCATTATATCATTTAATGCGATATTGTGATGTACATAAAGATGAATATATTAGACACATGCCCATTTACTACATCCAAAAGTACATGTGCTCTCTTATATGTAAGAATATCCTTGTACAGTATACATATGCGCGAGCACGCATGTGCTCAGCGTACTCCTGCTCTCTATTTGATCCTTAATTAATTACACCATTTCCACTACTTATTAAAAACTCAAATATTAGAATGAATTTTTTCGCAGATTAAACTGTGCATTAGAGATTTGACATTCATGTTAATAATTCAAATTAAGGATCGAACATGTACATTCTTTGAATGACGTAAAATCTTTAATAATAATTATCGTCACTTTTCCATTATAACAATATAATTATCTCAGAAAGACGTACTCTCTTTGAATCTTTGTGATTATAAATGATCAAACCTCTAATAATTTTTCTTGCAACTGGAATGCTTTTCACTTAAAGATTATATATATGCTATATGATCGATAATTGAAGGTACAAAGTGTAAACGTCTTTTTTAGATACATATCTATACTTTGCAAGGCATAGATATATAGTATATACAAAATATATATTTTGCCATTTTACTAATTATCGCAATCTTACGAATGCTAGAGTGCTGTAAAATACTCGCCTTTAGAGGAATATGCACATATTTTTACGCCATACATTATTAGCATCTAAATCAAGAATATATTGTAAAAAGTACATTTTTAAAGATTCTTTTTATCTCGCTGCAACTCGATTGGATATTCCACGTCTTTTTTACTTCTCCCAATAAATTTTAATCAATTTCAAATTATACTCATATTTTCTCAAATCTTCAACAACCTTCCACATTTGCAATCTTCTTTAAATTATTAACGGAATTAATTTACTGCTCCGTATACAATACTGTATATGTATACTTTATATATAGACTTATGTTAAATTATTTTTCTTCTCGAATACATTAAAATATTCAATTAATTTATTTCTCGTTACAAATTTTTAAATTTCATAATTCTTTTCAATTTTTCTGCAATGCAGAATGCAGCATGTAACAAACACACTCTAGGATTCAAATTTCTATTTATCACCTGTATTTAAGCTCTTTGTACCATTTATTGCTACACAGCTGCCTGATAAATTTTCTGAATAATTATAAGCCATTTAATACAATTTTTCACGGTATATTCCGTCCACCAAAATGAGCCTATATATAGCCATTAAGTATAATAGGAATTAATAAGAAAAAAGTAAAAAAATTGAACAAAAATAATGCACCGAACATACTTTTAAGAGTGCTTGAAAGAAACTCAATGGATTATTGTTCTCCTGGGAGCGAAACATGTTTCACCTTCCCAGTCCGATCAAAGCAAACAAACAGAAACGAACAAAACATTTACAGAATTTTAACAATTCACCTAATTGTTACGCACAATCTGTACATACAATATTCTTAAAGTTTATTACGCAGCTCGTTATTACTATTACTATTGTTACTACTATTATCGTTATTAAAATATGAAATCGTGACAAAGACGAACGCGGACGGGAGGCTATTTTTCACGAAAGAGATCGTTGTTGAGTAATTTTAGAAGGAAATCTAAAAGCAGCGGGACGTCATAAATTTGCCAGCCATACTGTAAAAAGTCTGTTTTCACTTTTTAGTGACTAAATAATTGTAGCACTTGGCAGAGAATAGCTGCTGAATTTCACGTAAAATGAATAAAGATTTATCAGAGATAATTAATTTTCAAGGTCTCTCGTCCAACTGGTCGCCAATGTAACGTTCGTTTCCTAATCGTTTTCTCAGTATTTTGTAACAACACAGATCTGTGATACTCTTGTTTATCTCGATCCCGTAGGCACACCACAGTAGGTTGCTCGTCAACACCGCTGGAGTTGCTGCCTCCCTCCACCCCTTTCCCCCTTTTACCTAGTATATAGTAGACTTATGAAAAATCCTATTAATTTTGAGCGATCGAATCTTTGGAGAGAACAGCTTTCAAGCTTTAACTCGAAGCAGGCTCGGGGAATAATTGCATGCTTGAAAGGCTCGCTTCAGGGGGTGTTGATAAGTTTGAGAAAAAATCAACTGGAATATTTCGTTCGTGAGAAAGCAAGAGGAAAGCAACCATTCATTGTTTATCTTTCAAGTTCTCTTAACGCATAGGCTGAAAGGCAAATGAGATAATATTTACGACTCAACTGCTACTTTTATACATAGCAATGCTGTAATCTCACGATGTACATACAAGGAATGTAATATTTGCCTGAAGCTAATATGGAGCGATGATCCGATCCTGCCACGAGACTGGAAAGTATGAATGAGTGTGTGGGCAACCAGAGATGCGTTTCTCACAACAGTTGTGTGCAAACGTAGGCCCTGATTTGTTCGCAAGCCACGTGTAATTGTATAGCAACTGGATTTTATTTATTACTGACGCCCCCTCCCCAACCCCCCCCCCCCTTTACCTTATTAACGATTAATAAACGTAGCATAACAAAAATACGTAAAAGTGATTTATCATTCATGATTATCCGTTTAGGTTTCGCCGAGAACGACACACTGCCGACGTTGAGAAAGGCGGAGAGGGGGGAAAAGAAGGCAAGGACGGCGAAACCTCGCATCCGAAAAAACCAACAGCCACCGAGGAGACCGTCTCGACTAAACCGCCACGTCCAGGTGGCAAATGGGGTAGACTACTAGGTACTGCAGATATAATTAATGAAAAGAAAAGTTTATAAACACGCGATTATTAAATGCACGCTTTCATCGACAGGTAGTTCGAGTTTGGATTCGGGTAGCGAGGTCGGTACTGGCGCTGATTCGTTCAAGAGGAGCTTGAGCGCGCGAGACAGTCGTGCCGGATCCAGCGTCAGTACCAACAAAATTTTCCCAAAATTGGGCAAGCTCGGTGGCACCATCGAGGAAGGCGCTGCTGATCACGCGGATTCTCCGAAGGATGGACAGCAACAACAACTCCAGCTTCGTAGACTGGATAGCTACGACGGTGGCTTGATATCGACTCAAACTGGCCACGAACGAGAGATCCTGGCTGCGGTGCTCGAGGTGAAGGTTGACTTGAAGCTAGAGGTGCAGCGAGTCAATCAGCGATTGGCGAAGATCGAGGACATGCTGCAGAGTCTGATACATCGGTTACCGACTGTGGCGACTCCTACCGGTAGTGTTGGTACTGGTGGTGGCGCTGCTGGTGGCGCTGGTGGCGGCACCGGTGGTGTTGTTAGTCAATTGACCCAACAGAGAGCAGCACCGCCAACCGGTGGTTTTTCAGTGGTGATTCCCAGTAGCGTGACAGGAGCCATGCAGGTATCCGCGCAGGCGCAAAACTCCTCAGGCTACCAGAGTGGCTCCCAAGCCACGCAAACTCCCATAGGAATTTGTTCAACAGAGCTGCAGAAACCTGGCATCCTGGCAATATCTTCGGCAGTTTCTGGCGTTAGTACCGAAGGCTCCAGGGATCAGTCCACTGCCACCGAACGCCCCTCCAAATCTCAGGAGCATCACCATCATCATCATCACCATCATCATCACCATCAACAGCAGCAGCAGCAATCCTCTTCCGAACGCATAAAAGACTCTGAGAGGCTGTCGGTTACTTCGGACTATAAAAGTTCGGTGAAGGAAGTGAATAAGGAATTGCTGGAACGACTGGCCCAGGCTTCCACTTCGAGGCCAGAAGATTCCACAGGTCCACTGGGTCCGTTGATCCTCAGGAAGCGTAGGAGTAAATCTAGAAACAAAGGAGTAGCACCTTTAGCACCATTAACACCTTTAACACAGCTGGCTCCGTTGGCTTCGCAACCTACCAGCCCTACGGAGCCCACGGAGACAACGCAAATGTTGGAAAGCACGGATGATAGGGATAGGGATGATAAAGATAGAGAAAGTGCTTCGGGCGAAAGAACTGATCGTCTTAACGAACGAAAGAGGCCACCGCCTAGACCCAGGGAGTACTTGTGAAATTTCTTGCAGCTTGCGAGCAAGCTTGCATTTCTGCTCGGTCACTGCCACCTGACCTGCGCCAACGTCTATCCAATAGTTTTTCTTGCTTCTCCATTATGATAAGGGATACATTCCTATATCGCGTCTGACACGAGATCAATCCAGAACCGTCTGGGATACTACACACGTGTATATAAATACAAAAGTAGCGATTCACTATTCTTAGCTAGTAGCTTTTGCAAGCAGGACGAGAAGGTGATTGAGAGTTACGATTATAATTTACTTGGATAACGATTGGAGTCGGTAATTTTTACACTGTTACTTCTTCGTAAAGTCTTGGTACCACTCGAATTTTCTGTGATTGTAATTGATAAACGGGCGAAAGAAAAATGCTTCGTCATAGGAAATTTCTCACTTGCGATGGCTTCTTCGATACATCGAGATTCTAAGGATCGGAGATAATACCTACCTACCTACCTACCAACGTTAATTATTAAGCATTGCACGCGTAGATTAACACGCAGCGTAGCATAAAACGTAAAAATGCGGCTGTGCTAGATTTAAGCTTTAGAAAGATTCCAATTTCGTTTTCGAGACGGATACATCAAATGGATGAATGACTGTACCATATAACAGATTTAGCTTTTAAGCTTCAGAAAAGAAAACATCGAGTCTGCCGTCTGCACGCCAATCGTGCTACTTTTTTTTATACATTAATTAATAATGTAGCGGCTCAAAACCACTCGTGCTTATAACTATTCGACAGAAACTTGGCAAAGTATCAACCATACTTATAAATAACGCAGAGAGACGATAAATAACATTTATGTGCAAACTTTATCATTATTACCATTCGAATAATACGGTTAACGCATTAAGTTTCTCGGTTACAGTTCTCAAGTTCTTAAAATTTACGTGGATGAAATGGAAGTTTAAAGTACGACGTAAAATCTCTTCTTTCACGATACGCAAAGCAGGTGTCGTTGAATTTTGAGAATCTCTCCAAGTGTCAGGTGCCTAGATATTTCAAATATGTTACACATCGACCTTCATTTTACAAGATTGATTTTACAGAATGGAGCTCAACTCTAGATTTGCTATTGCTTCTAAAGAGACACTGGCATTGCAGATAAAACGTTTAAACGATAGCTAAATACTTTTCAAAGCGTAATAGTGACTGTATTGAAAAATCAATCGCGTCATCGAGCCGATGTACGTTGCTGCACTGCAGCACCGTACACCTGATAAGCCCTTGTACTAGTAAGCCTGCAAATGCAAGTAAGCCAAACAGCAATATTAGATGTATATAACTTGTAATTACGACGTGTATATATTCATATAATTATGACGCAAAAACTATATCTGTGCACGTGCATACACACACGTAAAACTTTAACATTCTACAATTTTCTCTCCCGTTGATTTTCGGTCATAAAACTACCCTTATATAAATATTAAAGTGACAAAACTTTACAGATCAAAAGAGGATAAAAATGTTCAAACTTATCTCTCGTAGATACTTTCTGCACGCGAAATTACGACCTATATTTATACTATAATAATATAGAAAATAACCAGAGCTTTTTTGAAAGCACAAAATTTATCGAGCGAACTGTACAATAAGATATTGATTAGGCACGCGCACAGATATACAGATGCGTGTATATATATATAAATATAGTATGAGCGAATACAGCAAATATTTATTATTTAATGTTATAAAAATGAATTATTGGACAGTTATGAGGACTTTGTTAATTAGACTTTAGAGGAAAGGGACGAAATAGTTGGCTCTATCGTAGTTTATATACTTAAAGATATGCGAAAGTTTAATGCTGTTGAAATTCTAGCAGCTAAGGTCACATCATGATCGGTAACTTGCCGATCCTGCGACTTATAGTTGTTATACTATTTTTTTCATATCCTGCTCATCTCGCACGGGACACGTTATGATGGTATACATACTCTGTGATACTCAACTTGCAGATCCAATCATTATAAAGATGCAACCTTAGAGAAGTATACTTTTTTTTTATTTCTACGTACCTAGATTTTTGTTGTAATCTTAAAACTCAACCTTTGTGTCATAGTAAACATTTTAATATTTGTGGTCCATCAGCTATCTCATAAGGCTAAAAAGTGGGCCAGCTAAAGATTAAAGATAAAAACTAGAATTCAGACCTTGTTTTTATTGAAATAAGTAGGAAACGCGAATATCACTTACATTACAAAATGATCCTTTCACACGAAAAATTCTCCAATATTAATAAACATGATTTCTGCTGTGTTGAATTTTTGTTTGATTTTCAAACTCATCAAAGTTTTCCTTTGTTTTACGGCAAAGATTATTATAATGGTTTATTATAATTTTGTCTGAAAGCGATTGTTTAACATATTATCCCCTACATTTAAAATATTCACAAATTTGAAAAAGTTACAGCAAAATCAGACACATCAATTTAATACAGAACTGAATTATGTATTCACGTTAGTGGCATCTTAAGGTATCATTGGATTTGCAAAACGATCTGTTCTATTTGCAATAAAATAATGCCACAGGCATGGAAAATATGATTTTTGTTTGCGCTATGATTGAAATTATGATCCGTGTTTCTTAATAAAGCCCAATAATGATTGCTTCCTGGTAACAATCAAATATAGCAGATCGTGATTGATTGAGTATATAATTTTGAGAGAACAACAAAAATGTGATACTACGATGTTTTATATCAGCTACTTTGCAATAATTCTAGTGCATTATAGCCATCCGAACGAGAACGTCGTGACACGATTTGCCGTCTTCTAATCTGAAAATTGCATAAGGTAGATTAAATAACGCAATGGCATCTCTAATTCAAGTACAAAAATTGTTAAGCAAAGTGCAATCAATCGCAAGAATTGCCTACGCAAGAAAGTAACAATGATATATTTCCTTCTGCCATTTGAATTCATTTTTAAAATCAAAAACTACATTATGCTCCAGCATGCTTGTTTACAAAAATAATCAAATCGCAAATTATCTTAATAAAACAATCTGAACTATAATTTAAAACCAGTCTCAAATCATTATTCAAATAGCCCTTACTATATTATAATTTAGCACGTTACAATGAACGTTGTATTTAATTTTTGGGGTAACCTTAGGGAAATTGTTTATGAGAAAAGAGAGAAAAGGGAAGTTCAGAAAAAAAGACATAAATTTAAAGGGAAACTATTTAGGAATGTTTTAGGAATTCACGATGCAAGTAGTGACTGAGAAGAATGTGAAATTACAGTTTTAATTATCTGCTAGGAGAGAACGATAGGTAAATTTTAAATAAGTCGTAATTACCTATAACAAAAACATTCGACGAAGGGTGGTAGAATAGAGCTCTAAGCTTTCCCGAACAAAGAGATTCTGCGAACGAAACTCGCAGTAGCACAACATTGAAGTATTCTAAGAACTATGCACGAACAGTCGCACTATCTGTAAATAATACGCAGTTTTGTTATTAGAAGATTCTTCATCGTGTTCTACTATCATTATTTCAAATACGTATTTTCCCTCAACTTTTTAAATTCTTCGCTATTCAATTCCATATACAGGACGTGTTCATGCCGAAAGTTTGCAATTGATTGTTTTGAAAAATATGAAAGATAAAAGCAAGTTAATAAATCACATCTTTCTTGATTTCGAGGGGACCATTAAATAGTATCATTGACTTGACCTTGAAACGTCATTTAACAACTGCATAATAAAAGATACGTCGTCCTAATGTTTTTAAATGGAACATACTATACACATTGTAACATTTTGTTGTATTTAATTCGAAGGCGGTTCAAAATACTTTTGAATTTATCAGTTTGCTTAGTCATCTACGAGATACATTTATATTTAAAATGGTAAGTTGGTGTGAGTACGACGAAGTAGCGTATTTAACCGTTATGCATACACACGCCTATATAGTAACTTACACACTTATAATTTGAAATCAAAATATTTCATAAACGACTAGATGAAACGATAAATACCAAAGGGTTTTGGAAAGCGCTTGAGGTTATTTAAAAAAATATGATAATAATGATATATATGTATATAGCGTTGTATTTTGAAAAATTCAAGATGACCTCTGTTGTAACAGTCAAATGACCTTTCAAAGTCAAATCAAAGATATACTATCTTATGTCCCATTCGAAACTAAAAAAGACGCGCGCGTGATTTTTTCTTTGTTTATCTTTCACAGTTTCCAAAATAATCAACTGGAAACTTTCAGCACGCAAACACTTCATGTATTATCTCCAAGAATATTGTAGATCTCCAGCTCTTGCTTCGCTAGTTTTTCTTTGTTACACACTCGCTTTTCTTAATTAGTTGTCATCCTTTAGCGTATCATTTTTATAAAATCTGAAAAGTCAATAAATAGATTAATACGGATAATGCAGTGTACGAAAGTAGAAAAAATATCAATGCTTCATCAATTATTTCACCTCTTTTTAATATTTACTTGTTCAACGTAAAATAAAAAGTAAATTGCGCAAATTTTGAGTAGAAATTTCGAGACAGTCTCAACAGTAACAAGATAATAAAAAAAGATAACGACGTAAAAGTCGATAAACTTAAAAAATGCATTTGGAATAGTAATGAATTTTAAAAGTTCAGTAAAGTGAAAAGGAAATCAGTATAGCTATAATTAATGGAACATTTAATATACACGCCGCTTACAGACTTATATATAATACTCATTGATGGTAGAAAGGGAGAATTTTTGCTATACCACTATAATTAAAGCTTCGTCCAGATTTCTATAGACGGCTAACTGCACAGTAAACAATCCTTAACCGTGTAAACTTTGCCTTCTTGTCATCTCAAATGTGGTCATCATCAAATTACGGAGCATCACGTGTGTGATAAAAATGTTTTTAATTCGAGCTCCGTTGAACAAAAGCAACGAAGGATTTTATCAGTGAGTGGTGATCACTTCTGTTTTGAGTAAGAAGCGCATAAATTTGACTTTAACCTGATGGGGAAAGACAACAAATTTTGCGATAAAAAAAACAATAATGAAAAGCTTTTATACGGTGCTCTCAATATGTGGGCGTGTGTGTGTGTATGTGTGTCTGGTAATAAAGTGAAATCTTGCAAATGCTCTCGAATCTCTAATCTCTTTTTCTTTAAATACATTTCACTTTCCCCCTTTTTCCATATAATACTACTACTTGAATTACAATAAAAACAATGCAACTGATTAATCGTTTGTTTACTAGCCATTATACATACGCAACACAGTGGCCATCAGCTAGTTTGGTAAAAGTAGGTTAGGTTAAAAATTAGGATAATGTTAAGTTCTCTTTTTCATCCTTCCTAAATCTCTTTCTTTCTAAATAATTTGGCTACAGTAAATTCAATGAGAATATGTACCAGTTCCACTTTCATCAAACATCTTTGTCCAGATATAGCAAATATGATAACACTTTAATCTGAGTTTAGGAATTTACAACTACAAGGAAAATGCAAAGTTTTCTTGTTATACTTACTTGGAGAAAACTCCCAATTTACAAGAAAATTGCAAATAAGCCGGAAAAACTTGAAGGTTTAGGTATGATGAAGCTATGTATTAATTTCCATTCTTCCCGCCTAACTGCGCCTGCGGCCTGACTGCGCCTAACCAATAAGGATTGGCGTCATTGACGTAGGGGAAGGGGGGGGGGTGCGAAAGTTTATTCCACACACTGTTTTACACCTCTTATGAATGCACCTGGTAGTGATGCACCAATAGAAATCTTTAAAAATGTTAAAAGAAAATTTATGACATTTATGTGATTCAGAAAAAAAATAATTGCATCTAGATTTATTCAAAGATCTGAGAAATTGTTAGAAGGAGGGCGATTAGACATTTGAAATATAATATAAAGACTAAGCGTAAAAAAAATTGAAAAAATATTTTAAATAACATATAGAATATGCAGAAGAAATATGGAGAAGAAAAACTATAAGGGCTTTCAAAAACACAGGTATTTTAAATGTCCCAAGAACTTTTTTTTTAAAGCAGGGAAATAAAGATTTACAAAAATTTAAATGAAGGAAACAATTATATTAATCAAAAAGAATAATAATTTGTAAAAAAAATATCTCAATGCGTACGTTCAAATTTATATACACTATATCAAAATAAATTAATTTCAGATTTTTTGTTATATTGCAAAACAATAATTTATTAAAACAGATAACAGGTAAATAATTTGTCTTTTAAGGTTACCTTAAACCTACAATTTTCGACACCGTCAATGGAAGATCTTGATTTTCCAGCACACTTATAAATACATGTATAAAGTAAGGTACTTAAGATGATCTATATTTAGAGCACGAAAATTCTTTTACAATATCGCAAGAAATAACAATTTTTATAAGTCTTCTCTAAATGCCAATAGAATGAGCTTCCAAAAAGTATAAAAATATTAATATATATTATGCACAAACGCGCGCGCGGATATAAGCTTTCTCTCACATCTATTTTCTGGCCAAAAGCTTCAAGTTCCTTACCCTGTACATGTAAACGCAAAAAGCCACTGGCATAAAACGTTATTACTACACGTTTATTTATCGCTCGTTCACGGAAAACTTATTACAGGTTATCTCGCGAAAAGCATCGAAACTCGCAAGTTTTAAAAATATCGCTGGAGAATTTCTATAAAGCGCCCTTCTTTTCCCCAGTGGCAATAAAATCAATTATAAAAGTGTCCCATCTGAAACAGCACAGCTGAATAACTTGCAACCAAGTGGCAAAATGGAAACACTTTGTCAGCAAAAGTTTTATGGCTTCAAAGTGGATGTACATAAGATAGTATCAATGGCTTGATTTTTTCAAACTTCATTTGAAGGTCAACATAGAGCAAATTGAAGTAAAAAGACCATAAGAGGGTCATAGAAAGTATTTGAGGTTAGCTCTACAAGGCTACATGATAAAACAAATACAAGGTTCCAC
Source organism: Prorops nasuta (assembly GCF_024137725.1). Lineage (NCBI taxonomy): Eukaryota > Metazoa > Arthropoda > Insecta > Hymenoptera > Bethylidae > Prorops > Prorops nasuta. The sequence continues at coordinate 3,291,978 of NW_027116814.1, forward strand.
TGAATAAAACTGAATTAGCCATTGTGTTATGTTCAAAAGACCTTTCAATGTCATACCAATGGTACCATTTTGTCCCTCTCGTAGTCATGCAAGTTTCGTTAGAAAAGTCTTTCCATTTAACCACTCGACTACGAGTCTTTCAGCTGTTCTGTTTTAAACGAGATGTCCTGTACAATTCGTTTCTATTATCGACCTATGATACATAATGCTGCGCACACATACGCATCCTCCGTATCAAATTGAAAAATAATTTAACCTCTCCGCAAAAACCTCACATAGATTTTTCCACTACGTGAATATAAAAGGCTGGCTTCTCGACCAATTCAAGGGTCTTGAAATCTCCATAAATAGTGTGTTTCCCTTGATAATCAAAGACTTCGGCCAGCATATCACGAAAAATGGCCAATCTGTGAGGATAATACGATAATCGGAACTCGCTCACGTTTTCTGGGTTATATTGGTTATCATCGCCATTCAGATTGATGATATAATCCATAGTAACGATAGCTGGTTTTCCGCTAATGAACAAAACGGAAGTTTTTATGTCTGTCATGTGTTGGCTCTAAAAATATATAGGTATAAATGTACATTTATATATATACATATATATTTACACGTAACAACGAAAATAAGATAAACAGAAGCTTTTCACATCACTTACGTTGTAATAAATGCATTTGGAAGGTGTGTTACCCGTCTCGATGATATAATCATAATTTCTGTGATCTATCAATAATAAGCCCCCGGGTTTTACGCAACGCTCAAAATTTGACAAGGCTTTCCTGCAAAAAAAAAATAGAAAATTAATAATACTATAAACATTGCATATAGAATTAGAGTTTAAAAATTGTTTATAAATACTTTTGTTCTCTTTGGTCCCCAAAAGAATCAGGCATGTGAGCGAAGCTATTTCCAAGGCAAATCACAGCATCAAAACCATCTCCGATTAAGTGGCTGATATCTTCGGGCAACGTTAGCCAGTTGGCTTCCTCGATTACTAAAAACACGAAGAAAATAATAAATTCAAAATTGAGAGATAATAAAATTAAAAAAGAAAAATACGCATATGAAACGACCGATTAAATTAAATCATGCTTTGTTTACAATAGCGATTCTGCTTGACCTTCGTTGATAACGCTAGCGACCCTTTGCCATTTCCACGTTTTTTTCACACACGTATATATAGATAGAGATAAGCAAATTTGTTTTTTCAGCTGGGCCAACGAATCCTTATCATCGTATTATTTCGTAATATACATATTGTTTTATAGGAGCAACTCGTACATATTTACAACAGTTGCATCAACACCGTCAACGCGTTATTTCTATTTTTTTTGTTTTTCAAAAATCAACTTGCATTACCAAATAAAATACATTGGGGCTTCACGCACAAGGAAAAAACAGATACCGAAAAAAAGAAATCATGAAAGAAGTGGATGAAGTTGCACATTCGTAGCGTTTATCAGAGGACTAATGCAAGAGATATTCTATTATTGTTTTGTTTTCCACAGAATTGAATATTTTTTTATAAAGTAGTAAAGAAAAAAATTAGTACCATAAAAAATCAGAAACCATAGAAAAAGAGTTTAAGTGCATGCTACTTGTTTGCATCTGAAGCATTTATCAAAGGAACGAGCCAAGAGAGCTGCTCTATTATATTATTGTTTCCAAGGACGTTCGCAGTATTTTTTCCAGGGGGTGCAAAAGTTTCCCTGTTAGCACGTATGATGTTCAGGGGATACTCTCAGCATGTCTACTGGATGTGCATGTGAATATCCTCGGAGCGTCCTAAGAATTTCCTAAAGTTATTTTTGCTATTGAAATTATCGTATATTGCCTTTTACATTTATACACGTATTTCCAAATCCAGGGGGGCGCAAGTGTGCTGGTTTGCACCCCCCTCTTGACGCCACTTTGGTAACAACATTGGTCCCATGACTCCTATGACGGTGCATGGGCATGACGGCCATGATATTAAATTGACCAATCTTGTTACCTGAGCTATGATTGTGTCGCAGAAAGAAATTTATATTACAACAGCAAAAAAACTGCAACGATGGATTTTCATTAACGAGGAAAAAATGGATATTACAAAAACACAATAGAGAAAAAAGTACCGAAAGTGTAAAAATATTTGTAAGGTTAACTTGGTTAGTTTGCAAATTTGGCTCTCGCTACATAAATATTTACACAACACGATAATTGAACATTGTTCAGGGTTGATTGGTATTCGAAAATAGCTCTCACCCCAATTGTCGAAAGCGTTTTCCTTACGGCGTTCCCATCTGGATTTTAAGGCGTACTTTAGCATTTTGTCGGAAGCGTCGACACTCACTACCTGGAAACCTTCCTCGAGGAGCATAAAGGAATCCACACCCGTGCCACAGGCTACATCGAGGATTCTTCGGCATCCCTTCTTCCGCAAAAGACCAACGAGAAAGTCACGATAATTTTGCGTACGCTGCTTCTTGTCGCCTATGAACACCTCCCAAACTTTAGCAGCTCTTCCATCAGCATATTGGTCACGAACACCTTCTGCTGCAGTACCCAAAGAACGCGTACGAAAAACCGAATCCTCCATCTTTGCAGCCAAGATTAACAAATATTACAATTTTTAGGTTAACTTTTTGGGAATATTCTTCTATATTATAATTATAAATAACTCTGTTACACTCAAACTGAATTAATGGATTTCGTAAAATACTGGTAGCATGAAAACTTATCGAAATCTAGATGAAAACTGACATGTTGGTAGAGCACCGGAGCTCTTATATAGAGTCAGTGTCAAATCAAAGATCCCCTATGCTAGCTTGTTGGCCTGTACTATATATATGTACATTCTCGCATCAGCCACTAACGGATGACCGATTTACTCATAATATGATGTAATATTTTCCACACAGGTCCCACTCACAACTGACGCGATAAAGTATCGATTTATAATCTAAACGCAACTTTTAGAATGTACACTTTTTCCTATTCTGCTTCTTTCAACTACTTCTTATTGCTGCTTGATTTTCTGATTTGCTTCTCCAACAACCCCGGTAGTAAGGATCGTAGTTTTTGCTTCATTATCATCAGAAATCTCGTCATTTTATGACGCAGGACCTGTTTTGTTACAAGGGGTCCAAGGGGATCCGGGATAGAGCTTAGAGAGGTTACAATAATAATATCTTTATTCGATTGAATTGTTTTCGCACTTCATTTCCGAAGGTTTAATCGAATCAAATCAAACTGTTTGATAATCCTTTTTCTTGTATATATCGACATCCTCTGCAGTTACGATACTTACGATAGGCTTTCGGGTTGCGTGGAATTGGTTATTACTTTTATCCTACATTCACAACAATCTTATAGTTCTGGAAAATGATTCAGATTACTATGCTTATGTACTGTAATTATCTTCTTAACATATATAAAATAAATATGCTCGATACCCGTTTGCTTTAGTTACTTGAAGAAAATGAATGAAATTTTGCTATTTATATGTAATATCTCTGTAAAATCGTACGTTAGAATTTATCTTAAGTTATTAATTTATAAGTCATCCATATTACTATACTGATGCATAACTTGCGTCATGAACAGAGGAAATGTAACACTACACATATCGTTGTACCATAGTATACAACTTATTAAATTTAAGCTATTCAGATAACAAATTTTGCTCAGTCATAAATACCAGATCGTGGATAGATAATGAATTATGACACCTTGATAGCGGAAATATGTAGTTCACTTGACTTTTATAAAATCATGAATCGAAGAATTATTAATAATAACGATAACGAGAGAATTTAATAACAGGAAGAGATAAGGTTTCAAGAACGTTTAATTGAATGATCTAATTGGAAATACAAATTAATTCTTTATTTGAAATGCAGTTATTCCTTAAGAATATTTGTCAAAATAAACAAAACTTTCTTTTAACGATCAAATATATTTATAAAACTTAGGAATTAAAATAATTGTTAGTTTTAGTATACAATATAAAACCTACAGAAGTATTAATAATTCAAAACAAATAAACAGAGCTCTTTCATTTACTTCTTTGCTCTGTATTAAACGAATTGATTTTCCTTAATGTACTATAACAGATTAACTGTAAGAAAATTAAATTGCAATTATGCAGCATAAAATGCTGAAGTTATTTTTATACAGTATGCACCTAATATCTTACTGTACACATTAAAAATATTTGACACTAAGCAGTTTTATATAAATACAAAGAAATTATAAAACATTACTAAGTACTTGGTGTAAAATTTTTTAGTCATTAAAGTAAAGGCAATTGTAGAGAATAAATTATATACATTCCATTATTACAAATATTTAAATTTACAAATAATGCAATGGAAAAATTAATTATTCTCAAATTGATATGAATAATTTGAAGTATATTAATATTAGTATTAAATAATCTTATAAAACTTAACCATGTTTTTACTCTATAATGTATATGTATATATTTCTATTTTATTAGTCTTTTAATGCACTGAAAACTATTGAAAATGTTTATGAAATATGTCAATTAAAGGACTTTACTGTATTACATCTTTAATTGTAAGAATACATGGCAGGTTCACTATGCATTGGCAGTTCCTCTCTTGAATAAACATTATTGTTTATCTTTCATGATTTTTGTAACAGTAACAATATGAAACTTATAAATGCTTTTCCTTAGTTTATAATTTAATTAAGTTATTGCAAATAAAGCTCAGCAATTGCTTCTCATTTTACAAATTAATTGATTAACTCAATTTAGCTAGAAGTTTAATCTGAAAATGATTTATTTTATAAAACTGTGTAAAATTCACATTATTCTTATGTTAGAGGTAGACAAAAAATGATAAACAATTTTCCAACAACTTATACCATTTTTTAATCCTGGACTAATAAAACCTTTCATTTCTCTGTTTGTCAATTATGAGTATAATGATATTTATATGTATATGTATAATTAGTGAAAGCTAGTAACTACATATTATAAGAAGTCTTGAATTTATTACAAATTTAACTTCTTCATAAGCACATTGCCACTTGTACTACACCTGGATCATGCACAAGAATTCATTTCTTGACTGTACAAGTATTATTTCAAAACACTAAGAAGGTATATTTGATCTCTCAGCTTGAAATTCTTTAGTCATTGGATGCATTTTAAATTATGTATCACTTTATATAATTTACAGGGTCTCTCAATCAAACCATGCTTTAATTGTAACTCCGCAATCTATCCTCCATTTGGCAAAGTCTTATTCTCATATATTCTTCAAGTCATCCGGTAGTTCATTTTTGGGATGTTTGTTTTCAAAATGCTGCTTATAAGTCTTTGGGTCTGGCATCTGTGCCTATTCATATAAATATTTAAAATTAAATGAAAGATCTAATTATTTAAAAATATTTCTATTGATTGATATAAATGAAAAATGTAAAATAGTACAAACCTTGCAAACAGAGCATACATGTACCAAAGCCTTTTGCGCTGCTTTTTTTTGATCAGTAGCACTGTGCCCCTGCTGTTTCTTTGCTTTTGCAGCTTTTTCAGCTGCTTTAGCTTGAGATTGTATTTTCTGCTGCCCTCGTGCCATGTTATACAAAAGAAGAAGCCTTTAAAAAATCAAAATATTTAACATTTGAACTTTGATAAATACTCAGAGCATATATTTTTACTTTTTAGCTATATAATATCAAAAAATTCATGGCAGAACACCTAATAAAGTAATAAGGTAAAAAATTGTGAGGTGAAAATAGTACAATCAAAAATTATTTAAATATGGTTCAGATATTTAAATCGTTTGTAATTATTTATGAAAATTAAATTCAGTATAAAAAATTGGATTTATTATATGAGAAATTAGGATTTACTTTTTATAAATAAAGTATACGATTAAAGTTTCGATGGGTTCTATGAAATATTTTGGAATACGACTAAAAAAGAATATACCTTGCAATAGTAATGTTTTCTTAACGGAATTTTAACTCTCTTTGCTGTGGAAATGAAAGAATAATATTACTTATTCTAACATGAACCTTGATTAGAAAATACTGTAAGAAATTAAAGCAAACGTAGCAAACAGACTCAACAGACGGAGATTATGAAGAGGACTTCGCTCGCGTTTGGTATGTCGGATGTCGTCGTGCACGGCACTAGTGACCTCAGTTCTCTCTTTTTAGAACGAGTCAGAAGGAAGATACTCACAATAGAACCTTGCTTATCCCATGGAGGTACATACATACGAAGTCGAACAGTAAGAAGATTACGAAGACTACCTGGACATGGAATGGACATCTGAAGCAGCCCCTGGCAGTTGGCACTCCCTGGAAGGAGCGTTATACATTTATAGGAGCGTATTTGTGTAGAGTTCATAGTGACCACAATCGGCACAATCCGGTAAGAATGTGACATATGAGTTGATGATATATTGAATGGAATTTCTACTTTATCGACTAAAATTGCCGCCAGAACTCAGCGCAAGCGCATTTTTTTTTACAGTTCCGACGCTATTATTCTGTACTCGTCAGATTGCTAGAATGTTTGACTTTATAAAATAAATGTATGTTAAACAATTACTTTCTTTTATGAATGGCTTAAATGTATCTTCGAAGATTAGTCAAGTGTGCTAATTAATTAGTGGTGAGTCTTATTTGCCATTTTTTTTAGTAGCTTTGAATAAAGTCGAATGCTGTGTTATTGTTGATTGTAGTAGGTTAATTCTGTGAAGGAAACATTGGCATAATGATGCATAGAAGGGGAGGGAAACGAATCCGTATGGATGATCCTGTGCCACCAGAATATGAGCCTACATTGACTCAGATGAATGAAAATTCTGGTGGCGATGTTAACGAGTATTCATCGTATTCCTACAGTCAAAGACAGACACCAGTGCACAATACTGTGTAAGTACTTTACTTCATATCAAGTTTATTTGATAATTCAATTATAAATAATATTTCTTTTAGCCCAGAGAATTACTCTTCGGAAAGCTATAGTTCTCCAGGACCATCCCAGCAACATTATCAGGACCCATCAAATAATTATGAAGTGCAAACAAGGTTTGAGCAACCAATGACACCTGCTACCCCCACAAATATGAGAATTACAAGAAATGCTAGAGCTAGATTACGTGGTATTTATTTTTTTTAATTGAAATCTTATTAGGAAAATAAACCAATTTTTTCTTTAGGTGGAACTGTACCCCAACCTAAATATAAAGAAATTGATTCTGACTTTATTCCTGCACCACCTAGTCGAGGACGTGGAGGAGGTGGCCGTGGACGTGGTAAACGTACAGTTCAAACTCATAGCTTAGAAGATGAGGCTAGCTTGTATTTTGTCATCAGAAATAATCATTCATCTCTCACTGTGAGCTTAAAATTTTTATTAATGTACAATAAATATTTGATTACTTATAAATTGAATTTTTAAGGCAATTGTGGATGATTGGATTGAGAAATATAAAGTTAATAGGGGTAATGCTCTGCTGATGCTTATGCAATTTTTTATAAATGCAAGTGGCTGTAAAGGTAGAATTACTTCAGAAATGCAAGCTACAATGGAGCATGTAGCAATAATTCGTAAAATGACTGAAGAATTTGATGAAGTATTTAAAAACAGTCTTTTTCTTTACCTCTATAATTCTACATATATTTAATGAAACTAAAATTATTTTTAGGAAAGTGGTGAATACCCATTAATAATGACAGGGCAGCAGTGGAAGAAATTTAGAGCCAATTTTTGTGAATTTGTACAAATATTAGTTAGGCAGTGCCGATATTCCATAATTTATGATCAATTTCTAATGGATAATGTTATTTCTTTATTGACGGGATTATCAGATTCTCAAGTGAGAGCATTCAGACATACAGCAACACTTGCAGCTATGAAGCTAATGACAGCATTGGTAGATGTAGCTTTAACAGTTTCTATAAATTTGGATAACACTCAAAGACAGTATGAGGCTGAAAGACAAAAGGCTAGAGAAAAAAGAGCGAACGACAGATTAGAATCATTAATGAAAACGAGAAAAGAGTATGAGGAAAACATGGATGAAATAAAGAACATGTTAACATACATGTTTAAATCCGTATTTGTGCATCGCTATAGGGATACGTTGCCAGAAATTCGAGCGATTTGTATGGCTGAAATTGGAGTATGGATGAAAAAGTTTCATCAAAATTTTCTGGACGATTCGTACCTGAAGTATATAGGTAAATAAATCAGTAATCTTTAGAGTGATGTCTATGTTAAAAAAATAATATTGTTTTCGTTTTAGGCTGGACTCTTCATGACAAAGTAGGAGAGGTAAGACTGAAATGTTTACAAGCTCTTCAACCCTTGTACGCATCAGAGGAATTAAAGACGAAACTTGAACTTTTTACCAGTAAATTTAAGGATAGAATAGTTGCAATGACATTAGACAAAGAATACGATGTAGCTGTGCAAGCAGTAAAATTAGTAATTTCTATATTAAAGCATCATAGAGAAATATTAACAGATAAAGACTGTGAGCACGTCTACGAATTGGTATATTCATCGCATCGTGCAGTAGCCCAGGCAGCAGGAGAATTTTTAAACGAAAGGCTTTTCAGACCCGACGAGGAAGCTGTTGCTGGAATAAAAACAAAGCGTGGTAAAAAACGTTTACCCAACACACCACTCATTAGAGATCTCGTTTTATTCTTCATTGAGTCGGAGCTTCACGAACACGGGGCTTATTTGGTGGATTCTTTAATTGAAACTAATCAAATGATGAAGGATTGGGAATGTATGACAGATTTGTTACTGGAAGAGGCCGGAATTGAGGAAGAGGCACTAGATAATCAAAAAGAAACGAGCTTAATAGAGCTAATGGTGTGTTGCATAAAACAAGCTGCCACGGGCGAAGCTCCTGTAGGTAGAGGACCCACCAGAAAACCTCCATCTGTCAAGGAAACTAAGCAAGTTCACGATGATAAACAGAGACTTACTGAACATTTTATCCAAACCCTTCCCCTTTTATTAGACAAGTATAGAGCGGATCCAGAAAAATTATCTAATTTACTTGCTATACCACAATACTTTGACTTGGATATTTACACTAAATCCAGGCAGGAACAAAATTTGGAATCTTTGCTGAGCAAAATTCGCACTATTGTAGAAAAAATGCATGATACTGAGGTCCTGGACACAGCGGCAAAAACTTTAGAACATATGTGCATTGAAGGCCATGCTATTTTTACTAAGTAAGATTATTATTTTAATTTTAATTGAACATAAAAATAACAATTTATTCTATTTGACTCATTACAATTTGTAGATGCGATGTTGCTCGCTCAACGTTGATAGATTCAATCGTAAATAAATATAAGGAAGCAATTGATGAATATAGAAATTTAATCGAAGGCAATGAAATTCCGGACGAAGATGAAATATTTAATGTTGTGCAATCATTAAAAAAAGTTTCTATATTTTATTCCTGTCATAATATGAATCCATGGGGAATATGGGATTCGTTATACAAAGATATTCAAGATGCTAAGGGTCCTCCTAGGTCAATAGATATTTATTTAGGTACTTTTATTTTAAATATTACAATTTCATCAAAGGAATACTTGTTTACAGATCTTTTCCTGTGGAGGCACTCAAATATTGCATAAGTGCTTGTTTCTTTGCTATTTTATGGGGTCAAAATCATCTATTAGAAACAGTGGACTCCGGAAACAGAGTAGAGGATGAATGCAATCAATTAAAAGAAAGATTACATGAATTTATGGGATCTATGAGATATTTTGTTTGTGGAGATAGCGATACGGTAAGTACAGTTTATTGAAATTCACATATTGATTACAGAGATTTTAAAAAATCGTTTATTACCACGTAGCCAATTCCACCGGTTCTTCGAGAGGAAGCATACAATACAATTTGTGATTTATTAGTGGTCTTCTGTAATCAATTAACAACACATACCAACAGTGTTATCCATCAATTGGTCTATGAGCCAGATCAAGCAATGCAGAACATGCTCAATCGTTTTATCCAACAATATGTTTTTTTCGAGGAAGAAGATGGTTGGTAAAATCTAATTTCAATATTGTTAACGAAATATGCCGTTATTATACTTAATTTATTATTATAGATGGCCACGATGAACATTCAAAAATTGAAGAATTGCATAAAAGACGAAATTTCTTGGCTAGCTATTGCAAGTTAATTGTATATAATATGATTCCTACGAAAGCTGCGGCGGATGTGTTCAAGCATTATGTGAAATATTACAACGATTATGGTGATATCATAAAAACAACTTTAGGCAAGGCTAGAGATATCCATAAAGTAAACTGCGCATTGACAATGCAACACAGCTTAAATATACTTTATAATGAAATTGTTGCTGAAAAAGGAAAAGTAAATAGAAATAGTGAAGAATTTACAGCAATTAAGGTCGGTATCTTGGCAATAAATTTTTTTCGTGTTTTTATTTTATGAAAATAATAGTCTGTTTTTTTTTGTAGGAACTTGCAAAAAGATTCGCTCTTTCGTTTGGTCTTGATGCTGTAAAAAATCGAGAAGCAATTGCAGCTTTGCACCATGCAGGAATTCTATTTGCCATAACACCACCTGATGGAATTGAATTGGATCCAACTGGACCTCCGCCTAATCTTCCTTTCTTAGAAATTTTATCTGAATTCACCAATAAATTATTGAAACAAGATAAGCCTGTCGTGTAAGTTATACTTTGACTGAAAAAGAGACGAATTATATTTTATAAAAGGGATAGAGTAATCCAATTGTGTATAACTATTTTTAGACTGAATTTCTTGGACAAACGTTTACAAGCAGGGATGCCCTCCTCCAGAGGAGAAGACTGGCAACCTTTACTTCTTTATAGGAATAGTCTTTTACACGGCGAAACTGATCAAGTACCAGTGACGAGCAAACGAGCCTATACGAGACGTAAAAAAGATCATTTAGCAGGTAATTAACTTTCAAGTAAAAATACACATTTTTTTAAAAGCGTATTTTGTAATCTGTAATTCATTTTTATAGAAGAAGAGGATGCTGATGAACCAGACGAGGTATCTGATCACGAGTTTTCAGGGTAAGTTATAGAACTGGATAAAAAATAAGATTACTCCAGCTTTCTGGATATGTAGTTGTTGTAATATAGTTAATTTATATCTTTTCTCATATCTTCTATAGACAAAATTGTTTATTAACTGCTTTGTAGATTTTGTTTGCTAACTATTAATATATGCAAGTGCATCTGCTTGCTTAGTTTAGTAATACTCGATCGCAAATATTACTAATATATTAATGTTGTTATAATTTTTTTTTCATCTAATATTCACAATATATGTTAATAAGATACTTGAAACAGCTAAGTTTTTTCAAAATATAACTATTCCATTTCTGTGATCCAGAATTTAAATTTATCCTTTAATCTTTGGTTTATAAAAAGATAATTTTTTTATTTTTTTTTACAGACGATATGTATGAACTTTGCCAGGAGACAATAAATTTTGCAAAATATTGCAATTGCTTGCTAAGGCTTTCAGATACAAATTTTCTTTCGTCTATATGCATGAGTAGAATTCTTTATGAACGCTTGTTGCAGGCTGTCTGATCGTTAAATACCCTAAATTTATTATTGATAAATAAAGGCATAAACTATTGTATACGTGTAGAGTAGCTCTAGAATAGAGTATCCCGTGTGCCTGATTGGTACAGAGTGTTGATAAGCAAACAACCTCTTAAAATTTAGTTTAAGGAATTGCTGAAATGAAAAACTTTATTTATATGTACAATATGCATAAATTAATATTTAGCAAATAGAGAACGATGTGTCTTTTATTTAAAATTCATATGCAAACTTTGTATTCTGTTTGTAAATAATTAATAATAATTGGTTATGGATAGCAAGGAAATGTTATATTGATTCAAACAAGACCCTGTGCTCCTTCCTAAATCCCACAATGTTTCAACACGCCGTTCTCTATTACCACAATACTTTACACGAATACTTTATACCAGAAACAAGTGCTTTTTGTTTCTTTTTTTACTTGGATTATTCTATAATTTATACTATTTCGTGGAAAACTTGGTATCAGTAGCATGAAGTAACAAAAAATCAATTGTTCCGGAAATCATACTGATTGTCTGTCATAACATTTTTTTTTATTTTCGTTTTAGCAAACAAAAGAAAAAAAGATCTCCAAAAAAATCTTCGTAAGTAATATACTTTAAATTATTGTCTTCGATTGACTTTGATAATAAAAACGAAAGGGATGAAATATTTATTTCAGTGGTTCCGTTGGTAAAGCGCCAGGGACAAGGGTATCGAGAACTGCTAGCTTTTATGAAGTTAATGAAACTAGTCCAGTAGAAACTTCGCCTCCCGCAACTACGGATGACCCAGGAACGAGTCCGTCGCAAGATATCGATAACAGACTGAAAACATTGCACATTCAGTCGCGATCGTTAGTATTTACTTGAAGTGGCATCGCAGTAATTCGAATGGAGCACCAATTTTCACGTAAAAGATGGTTGCGTCTTTTGATCCTCAAAAATATTTCATTTTACAGGCGAAGGCATCCAGATCAAACTGAGCAGAGAGAACTCAGAAGAACATCTAGAAATTCAGGCCGATACATCGAAGGGCAATATATGGTAAGTCCTATATCAATCATTAGTTATTTTTACATCAGTCAATTTACATTTTATCTTTCAGGAATCTGATTCGGAGTAATTTTTATTTTTATAATTAAAATTTTACCAAGTTTCGTTTTTTATGACTCACAATTAGATGATAATTATTAAGTACTTAGAACCCATTTTTTTTTATAAATAATATTACATTTTATTTTATACATAGTCTGAAGTTCTAAAAAATGCGTTATATTACCATGCATTAGTATAAAATACCAAAGTATTAATTGACTTTTAATAAACAATTCTCTTATATATTTGTTAAGTAATTATATATCTAAAATGTATATATTTATATATCTTGTTATAAAACCATTCACATGGAAAAATTACAATCATCTTTGCTTGCGGAAGATACTGCTTATTCTGCGACTGCGTGGAGTTCGTGGAGAGTTCTATATCAATTGCATTAATTTAGTGTCTAGGTTTTTAATAAAAATAATAATTAAGACAATTACCTCATCTTGTCGTTTTGTAATTGAAGTACTAAAAAGACTCTTTAGTCTTCGTGGAGTTACGGTTGCTCTTCTTTCAGCGTTCCGTTCTTTTAAAATCCTTGAATTTGGACTTTTAAACTCGTCACCCTATAAATTAAAAAATTAATAATATTGATACAAATTTGAAAACTTTCATATCCCTGCCGAAGTATATCATCACTCAACTCTTAGCACGAGTCAATTAATGTTTTTGACAAGGTATATTATTTCCTAATACCGTCGATTTAACATTTTACATAAAATATTGTTTTCTTTCATCTTGATATGCATATACTTTATAGAGTTTTTCTAAATATTCATTATGTTGCTTCTATTATATTATGAACAATGTATTAATAATTACTGATTTGAGAAATAGCATTACTCTGATATACATATCAAGCAAAATTTGACAATAAAAAAATAAAACATTGTTTATATACTTAAATTAATATTTTTGCACAACGAAATATTTCTTTGAAATCATAAATTGCTTAGTAATGAGCCGCGAGATATCTGGTCTAGCGATTTGAAAGGGTTAATAAAGATCTTCAATTCCTTATTAACATTAAGACAAGTGCAAATAAAGAAACGTGTATTATTTACCTGCAAAGATAGCCTGCCTCCGTTTTTGCTAGGAGTGGGGGGCCCAGGTCTCTTATAGGAAGTCTACAAGGATTAGACAAAAATAACAAAAGGAGAACAAAACAAATCTAGCTACCTTTTGTACAACATATTTTTAAATATAATACCTGATTCCTATCTTTTCTTTTTTGTTTTTGTTTTGGCAACAAACTCTGACTAAGACTATCGTTAAACACATCATCTGTCACCGAACCAGACTGCAATAAATTGTTCGTGCAACACAAATAAAATTTAAACGCATTAAAAAATAACGTAGAACATACAAAATAATTAAATTACAATTACTTTAATGTCATCCTCGGTGACTCCTAAAGGATGAAATTGCGTCTCAACCGGGTACGAAGACTTTAGATGAGGCCTACATAAAGCATTTCTCAACTGTAGAACCGACACTCTATCCGGATCTGATGCTGCTACGCAATTTCCTTCTTTCATATCGGCTACAAAATTTAATATAAATAACAAGAAATGCATAACGCGCACTGATATATAGCAAACTTAATTACCTAAATAAGTATTGTTGAAAACTTCTCCCTCCTCATCCTCAGCGTTAAATGCATTTCCCATAGTTTGAATGCTTCTCACGCTATGTCTCTCACTTCTCGGTAAACTTGGATGTAATTCAACTGGCGATTCATGTTTGATTGGTAAACTACAAAAATGTTTTAATAAATTTTTCATAGCTAATATAAGTTCAAATAAAATTTAACTAATCATACGTCTTTGGTTGTTGCTTAATAAATTTAGGCAGCTCATCAGGTTGGCTTGCATCGTGTGTATCCTGATACTTTGTTTTGAAATAATTAATTTGTTCAAGAGCCTCATTCTTTTGCTGTTTTTCGTTGAGAAGTTTCTCTCCTATGCTCCACATCCGCGTTGTTAACTCCTCTACATGCTGCTTATATTTTTGTATCTCTTCAACATGTTTTTGGCACTGATGCTGCATCTTTTCTTGTAATGACTCAACCTTTTGCTGTATCACCTTTTCCTGATCTTTATTCAATTTAGCCACCTGTTCATTGTATGCCATTTTCTAGAAAAAAGTTATAATTTAATTTTTAGTTATTATTATTGTATATCAAGTTAAAATAATAATTAATAACTTACCATTTTCTGTTTTATTTCATCCAATTTTAATTCATATTTAGCGTGAATTTCTTTTACTCTATCTCCATCGGTTTGCTTCAATTTATCATCTAGTATCTGCTTTTCTTTTAATAAAAGCTGATTTTCTGTTCTCAATTGCACTATTTCCTCCATCAAATTATTTGTATCTTCTTCAGATGTTTCTGGCTTCTTTGCTTCAAGCTTTTGCTTCTCTGTCCGAAGTTCATCTAGATTTCTTTCTAATTTAGAACATCTTAATCTCATACTGTTTAGCTTATCCTTTAGATCTGATTTTTCTTTCGTCAATTTATCGATCTGCTCTTTTTGCTGATCTGACTTTAATTCACGGTTTACTTTCGATGATTTGAAATTATCCTTGTACATGGAAACCATTTCAGAAAATATCTCTACCCTCTCCTGAGCTAATATAATATCCTGTTGAATATTTCGTATTCCATCCATGTCCGATTTTATACATTCTTTTTTAACACAAACTGAGTCAAGTTCTTCCTTCACATTAATATTTTTTATTTCATCTAATATGCTTAAATACGTTTTATATACAGAATCATTAGACGGCATTAAATTTTCTATTAAACTGACCTCTTGATTCTGCAAGGTAATTTTTAAATCATTTTTTTTTGCCAATAAATTCTTTTGTTCGTCACACATTGAGCAATCTTCTAGTAATAAACTATCACAAGTTTCTGAAGCTAGTTTCCATTTTTCTCTTAACAATAATAAATTCTCTATTGTGCTCTTTCTTAAGGAAGCAATATCTTCAACAAAGCTTGATTGATTGTTTACCAATTGGTCCAATTTTTGTCTTATTAAATAATTTACCTTTTCCACTTGTTTCAAATTATTGGAAATTTCTATTTTTTCTAAGAGCTCTTTTTTCGTCTCTGTAAATTTGGTTGATAAAGATTTCATTATGTTTTGAAGTGCATTTATTTCTTTAGTCGAAGTTTGTACTATTTTCAAAATACAATTTTCTTCAATAATCCTGGGAAAAGACAAGTCAAAATCAACTTGAAAATTATGAATAGTATTTAATACAATTGGATAAAATTCTTCCAAAGAAGTTTTCAAATATTTTACAGCTTCTTCAACAGATAACATCTTTTTGCGTTCTTCTTTTAAGCTATTTGTTTTCTCTTCGAGTTCTTGTACTTGTAATCTCAATTCTTCTTTTAAGTTATTGACACAAGAATTTACTTCTTCCAATTGTCGCTGTACTTCATTTTTATTTTCTCTTTCTTTTATTAAATGGTTTTTATTTTCTTTTGATTCTTGTGTCTTTAATCTTAGTTCTTCCTTTAAGTTACTTATCAAAATATTCGATTCGTTCAAGTTTTGTTCGAAATCGCTCGTCCTTTTTCGTTCTTCAATCAGAAATTTTCTACTGTCTTCAAGCCCCTGAGATTTTAATATAAGCTCTTCTTTTAACTTAGTTATTAAAGCTCTTGAGTCATTTAATTGTCTTTCTATATCATTTATTTTTTTATTATTTTCATGCAGAGAATGGTTACTTTCTCCAAGCTCTTGTGTTTTCATTTTAATTTCTTCTTTTAAGTTGTTTACATAAGAATTTATTTCTTCTATCTGTCGTTCAGCTTCAATTTTATTTCCATTTTCTTTTATCATTTTGTTTTCTAATTCTTCTAACTCTTGTGCTTTCAATTTGAGTTCCTTCTCTAAATTATGTACTAATCTGCCTGAGTCTGCCAAATGCTGCCTGATCTCATTTGCTCTTTTGTTTTCTTCCTGTAAAGAACGTTTATTTTCTTCAAATTCTTGAGATTTATAGCTCAATTCTTCTTTTAGACTATTTACATAAATATTTAATTCTACCAGCTCTTGTTGAGCCTCATTTTTCTTGTTAGCCTCATCCTGCAAAGATTCTTCACTTTTTTTTAGCTGTTCGCTTAGATTACATGCAGAACTCTTTGATTCTTCCAAATGTCGCTCAATTTCCTTTCTCCTTTCAGTTTCTTCAAGTAAAGAAATTCTATTTCTTTCGATTTCTTGGGACTTCAATCTAAGCTCTTCCTCTAACTTAGTTACAGATTTATTTGATTCTTCCAATTGCCACCTAATGTTAATAAATTTTGTATTCTCTTCTTGCAGAGAGTATTTGTTTCTTTCCAGTTCTTGAGTTTTCAAATTTAGCTCCTCTTTTAAATTATCAGCATAATCCCGAAGTTGACTTACATTTTTTTCACTTTCAAACCTCTTTTCTTTCTCTTGTTGCAAATAATTTTGGCATTCATCAAGCTCTTGTAACTTACTTTTTATTTCATCACTTAAATTATTTACAGAATCTTTTAATTGTTCAGAAGACTTTTCAATTTCTAATTTCTTTTCATTTTCTTTTTGCAGACAAGCGTTTTTATCTGCTAATTCAATTATTTTTAAGTTTAGCTCACTACGTAAGTTTTCAATCAATTTAACATCTGTGGAATTCTTCTCATTTAATTCGTGACATTTATTTTCTAAATCTAATTTTTTAATATTATCATCATCAAAATGTCGATGAATAAGATTACTTAAAGAATTAAATTGTTTTGTAATATTTTCTAAGTGTAAAGATTTTTTATTCAATGCATTTTCAATATTAATCTTTGCTGTATTCTGAATTGCCATTAGTTTTTGTATAGTCTCAACAAAACTCTTTGTTTGATCTTGTGCATCATTTTTTTCCTCAATTAATTGTTGAATTCTTCGTTCGGACTCTACAACTCTGGTTTTATTCTCAGTATCTACCTTTTGTAAATTTTTACATAATTTTTTCTTTTCATGTAATTCCTTCTCCAAAGATTCTATGATTTTTTTCATTTCCCCTTCTCTACATTTATGGCTATCAATTAATTTTTCAATTTCTTCGTTTAAATTTTCTATCTTAGAGGAAAACTTTTTAATATCATTTTCTTTCATTTCTAGCACCAAGGACAGATCAGAAATTTTATTATGAAGCTGCTTGCAATTTTTATTCAACATATCATAATCTGATGCACTCTTAATATTTTTTGAGTATAATTCATCAATATTTTCTCTCATTTGTTTTATTATATTCTCATGTTCTAGAATTTCTGTGCTTTTTTGTTTCAATAAGTTTTTCAAAGTAAGTAGTTCTTGAACTCTGCTTCCTTCTGTTTCTTCCATCTTGGACAGTTTGTTTTCCAATGTACTTACTAAAGAATTGGCACTCTCTAGTTTTTCATTTAAAAATATTACTTTATTTTCATTTAACATGTTTGTTTCCTTGAATTCCTTAAAAATTATTTCAAATTTCTGTAATTGATCATACAATGTTAAGTCATGTAAGTTACTAATGTTAACATTAAAATCATGTCTGAATATCTTTTCAAATTTCTCGGTAATATGCTTAATATCTATTTCAAATAACTCATTTTCTGCTTTCAGTTTATTGATTAAATCACAATCTTCTTTGTGAGTTAACTCAGCTTTCTCAAGTGAACTTTGTAATTCCTTTGTTTTTAGATTTTCAACCAACAGTGTTTGTTTTAAAGTGTCTCCTGCTTCACTTAAATCTTTTATTTGTATATTCATATCACTCACAGATTTCTTACAGTATTTTATTTCTTCCTCCTTAGTAGTTAACAAATTCTCTAAAAATGTACAAGTTTTTGTGAGTGAAGCTTTTTCTTGAAATAAAATGTTAAATTTATCATTGGAGAATGAAATATTTTTTTCAGCTACACTTAATTGATTTTTCAACTCAGAATTGATTGATTTAAATTCCTTAAGTCTGTCAGTAGTAGATGCTAATTCAGTTTTTAGTATCTCAATTTCAGTTTTTAAATTAGTGCACTCATTTTTCGATTCTTGAAGTTGAATTTCAATCACAGTGCTTAAAGCTTCACCTTGACAATTTAATCCAAATGACTGAGAGAACATTTCTCCTTCAACTTCAAAGCTTTGATTAGTCTTATTAAATTCATACAGACAGCTACGAAGCTCATCATTATTTGTTTTAAGACTTAATAGTTCTTTATCCTTGCACTCCATTTCTGTGGCTAGGGTGTTCAGTTCCTTTTCTAAACAGTGACATTTCTCTTTCAAAATATTACGTTCTTCTTCTATCAATTTAAAATTTTTAGATAATTTCTCCTTATCTTGTTCTAAATTTTGAAGCTCTAGTTGCAGCTGTGCACAATGATCCTCCAATATATCTATTTCTTTTCTCTGAAGACTAGATTTATCATAATCTATCTTACACTTCATAGGTGTGCTAGCTTTCAATTTTTCATCCTTTAGCATTTGTATTTCAACCACTTTCTCTTGAAGTTTTTTTTGCAAGTTTTGAATTTTTTTTTCTTGAGTATATAAGTCTTCTTGTAAGTCATTTTTTTCAAATCTTTCAATTTCCAATTCATTTTTGAGTCTTCTTAATTCTTTGTCTCTTTCACTAAGCTTTCTTTGACTGTATGTAATACTTTGTGAGATAGGCGATGTTAAAAAATCTTTTAGAATCTGAGACTTAGGTGTAACTGGAATGTCTACTGCAATAACATCTTTTAATTCAATTATAGCTTCATTCATAACTTCTTTTGTTAAATTTTTTTCATACGGAAGAACCAGCTCAAGAAATCCTTTAATTTTAAGTTGACTATCATGCTCCAGTTTTGTACACATTGGTTTATGAAACTTTTCATCCTGAGATATATGTAACAATAATAAAGAAGCAATATAAACTACAATCTTGTTGTTTTCTTCTTCTCCACAAAATTCAAAACATGGATACTCCTCTGGAAATTCAATTGATTTTTCATAAAATATCTAACAAATAACTAAAAGTTATATAAAAAGAAGGGATTAAATTGTACTTACTTTTGAGAAAACTTAAAATATCCAAGTCATTATTTATGTTTTTAGATACTTCATCAAGACTTTTTTCATTATATCTTAAAAATGAAAGTTAGATTATACTATTATTATGATCAATATATAAATACAAAATATACTATGGTATTTTTAAGAAGTTTAAACTATGCTTACACAATCTCCATGATCCTTCTAAAAAATTTAGTGTTGTCATTCAATTCATTGATATCGTTGATTGGTTTTTCATGTACATCTAAGCAATTAATCTAAAAAAATATTAATTTTCATTATTATTATTGGACAAATATTTATGTAAACAAGTGATTTTTGTGTGAATCAACAAATCCTATAATCAAAAATTTACCCATTTGACAAGAACTCTTGACCATTGTTCCATGATGAACTATTTTTTAGAAATACTTCACTCGAAGACTAAAATAAATTCTAAATTGTATAAAAATTAATAAAATTGTAATTGTTAGGAGAGAAATAAGCTTGTTAGGCAACCAAAGTCCGTTTCATTTTTGAATATTGTTTGGTTTCGGCGTTGCCAACTCTGCCATTCTAAATATGCTACGGTGTGTATTGTGTATATATGTGGTATACATACATAAGACTCGTAAGCGACTCTACAGGATTTTCCTCTGAACCAACACGACCAGTACTAAAACCCTACAGTGTATGTCACGTAAAATATAGATATTCAGTACTAGCAATACATAAACGCAGAAGATAGTGCTGCCTTGGCGGTACGCTTTTTGAACACGGCCGTTCTCACCAGCCAATCAGCATCAAGGTAAATCTGTTTGACATTTTGTGACGTCATTTGTATCGTCGCCTAGCGACGAAATATAGAACTAAGATTTAAAATTACGAAACTTAACGGGATCTCTCACGCCTGCTTTACCAACAGTACAGGTCAATAAACAATTAATTTAAGAAAATTGAAATGTGAAGCAAATTGAACAAACGGGCCTTTTTAGGATAAAGTGCCAGTCCCAACGAGTCCAACGAGCTTAAAATCACTCAAATCGGATGAAAAATAACTCTGTACCATTGTCCTGCGTTCTTGAAGAGAGGTTACTTCTGGTTATTTCCACTGCAAAAACATGGGGCAATAGTGCAGAGTTATTTTTCATCCGATTTGAGTGATTTTAAGCTCGTTTGACTCGTTAGGACTGGCACCTTGTCCTAAAGACGTCCATTTGTTCAGTTTACTTCGCATTGGAATTTTATTAAATTAATTGTTTATTGACTTGTACTGTCAGTAAAGCACGCGTGAGGAATCAAACCCTCAAGGCCTTTCTCTCCTCGCAACTTTCCCTCCTCTACCCACCCTCCTACTACCACCACCACCGATTACCAAAGGAGTTCCTCTGATGATAATCTGCAATCGTCGCAGCGCACCCCTATCCAATCGACTGAGCGTAGTGACAAAACACTACACCACATCACTTTATAAGAGTTAAATATCTTTAGTGAAAGATGTCAGGTCAGAGTTGGCGAAAAATTGGTCCTATGGTAGCTGAAGCAACTCTGCTGCGAGCGGCGACTTCGGTGAACTAATCAGTAAGCGATTGTAAGCGATTGACTTCGGATCGAGTAGGATAAATTAAAAAATGGCATCCGCGGCGACGTCGCATAGTGAAGTCTCGCAGGAATTTTCTGTCAACAAACTCATTCGAGTCGGCTACTATGAGCTGGAGAAGACAATTGGCAAAGGAAATTTCGCGGTCGTTAAAATGGCCACTCACGTCGTCACAAAATCGAAGGTAAGACTATTGTCGAGAGTCTGCCATTCTCGCTGGCAGGAATCCGTCATTTTGTGTTGTTAATATCTTCGGATAAGCCAGCAATTGGCTCAATTCCCGATATCACCGATCCTGGCGCTTCAACTGATAAGCACAAATCCTCCTGTTAACTGGCCAATTAGGATTACTTAAGGAATGTTTTTTTCTTGCCCAACCACTGTCATAAAAGACCTGGCACTAATTTAAATATACTCCTTATGCTCTATGGTAGCTGTCAAGAAATTCAGTGCACCATCAATTTCCAGGTGGCCATAAAAATTATTGACAAGACCAAACTGAACGAAGAGAATCTAGCTAAAATTTTTCGAGAGGTTCATATAATGAAGAGATTACGCCACCCACATATTATAAGGCTATATCAGGTTATGGAGACGGAAAAAATGATATATTTAGTCACTGAATATGCTCCGGGTGGTGAGATCTTTGATCACCTTGTCAGAAATGGTAGAATGGCAGAGCCTGAAGCTAGAAGAATTTTTCGGCAAATTGTTTTAGCTGTTAGATATCTACATCAGCAAAGAGTTGTACATCGAGATCTTAAGGTACATAATTTATTTCTAACTTTTTTAAATTTTGTTGCAAACATTTCATTAATATACAAAATCATTTAGGCTGAGAACTTACTCCTTGATGTAGACAATAATATAAAACTGGCTGACTTTGGATTTAGCAATGAATACACACCAGGAGTGCCATTGAGTACTTGGTGTGGTTCCCCGCCATATGCAGCACCAGAAATTTTTGAAGGAAAACATTACGATGGACCACGTGCTGATGTCTGGGTACATATTTTAACAACTCAGCAATATTATCCTTTCTTAAATTATTTGATAATTAATAAAAACATTTATCATACTACAGAGCCTTGGGGTAGTCTTATACGTATTAGTTTGTGGAGCACTACCTTTTGACGGACCTACCATGCAATTACTCCGTTCAGCAGTGATTTTAGGAAGATTCAGGATACCCTTTTTCATGTCTGCTGGTATCAAAGATTCTTTATTAATAAGTAAAACTAATCAACAATATTAGGAAAAGCTTGTAAACTTTCTGTTCTTTGATTTGTAGAATGTGAAAAACTAATAAGGCACATGTTAGTGGTAGAGCCAGATCGTCGTTTGAATATTACACAAATTCTAGCTCATTCATGGATGGGTGGAGATGGAATAACGGAGCCAGAACCAGGAGGGTATGTATAAATATTGTTATTCAATGGAAAAGGGGGCTCAGAAATTTATGTTGATCTAAAAAATATTCTAGATGTAGTCCGGAGACACATGTTCAACCACAAATAAACCAATTAGTACTAGAGAACATGCTGAGATTACCTGGACTTAGTGCGGACACGCTACTGCAGGCAGTACAAAATAATGCTTTTGATCACGTATCGGCAATATATAATTTACTGGTAGATCGATTGGAGCCCACTTTGTCCAGTTTACCTAGCATTCAAAGTTTACCAGGAGATTATATGCCTGATGGAGCGCATCAGCTGGAAAAGGTGAAATCAATAATAAAGATATAGCTGAAAACATTGGGATATATTTATATTCGTAACAATTTAACTTTTTAGTTTGGAGAGGCAGAAGCAGAATCAGAAGATAGAAGCAGCCTTCAGCTATCACCTGGTACACCATATCACGCAACGAGGAGACATACAGTGGGACCTGGGGACACGGCACACCAGCCGCCAACAACATATCCATATTCTTGTAGTCAATCACCAGGATATCCCACTTTGATGCTTCCCATATTGCAGTGTAACAATACGGATCCACAAGTTTTACCACACACGAATTTACCACTGAATCTTCCACTAGTTCAGCATCAGCCTCCACAAAATTTCCAAATAAAGGATCAACATTTACTAAAACCTCCTACCGTCATGGGAGCAAGTGAGTGCAGGCTACAACAATTAATTGTTGAATTAATGTTTTTCATTTGATTTACATAATTGATATAATTAAATCAATGCATCATTTCAGCCGGAGGTTTTGGCAGGAGGGCATCGGATGGTGGAGCAAATTTGCACGTGTTTTATCAGCAGCACGGCAGTAATAGTGGAAGTGGTGATGATGGTGGCTGGAGCCAACCAGGAAGTAGAGAACATTTGCAACCACAAGGAAATGCCACAATTGTGCAGTGTGCTCAATCTTTGAGCGTTAGTGGTGGGAATGGGGAAACAAATGGTTCCAATAATTCTGGGGGAGGAGGTACAAGCGATAGGAGAAGAAGAAGCGGATTAACTGCAGTCATGCAACGTCCAGGTACGCCGAGAATTCCCGTATCTTCAAGTATTAGTGATGTGAATGTATGTTTCTGGATAAACGTAGTAATTACTTGCCCAAAGTTTATTCTGCTATGACAAAGTGAAATTAGATGTACAAATTGTATCCTCATACAGTTAAGAGTTGCACAATTTCAACAAGAAGATTGACACAATTTGATTGATTTGATTTACTTTTATTACACTATAAATTTGATTTTTATTGCTCTGTAGTATTCCTTTTATGATTTTGCATGGTTTTCTTTTTTTTTCTTGTTTTTGTCCACGCACCTCCATATGACCCTGGCTGGTAAAATGCATGTAGTTATAAATCCGGAACTGGTAATGGAGGTGGAAGCCAGGATGAATAGAGCTTATCTGCCATCACGATTATTACCGACTCACCTGAGAGGCCCTGCACTCCCGCATCATAGGAAAACTTCTTTGTACCATACTTCCACTGGTAAATGTTGCACTTTTTTGTTTATCGTGCTGTGTTCAACTTAATAATTGCTCTACATTCGCCCCCTGTATTTTCCTGACAGATATCAGCGTATGTAGGTATTATTAATTGCTTTAATATTGTAATTATAAGGAACGATGGATTAATTTTTATGTATCGAAAGTACTGAGATTATTAAATAATACTAATGGAAAAAAATATAATCTAGGTGGAAGTAGGGATTCCTATAAGGAGACCAGTAGCCATGTGGCGACAGAACGATACTCGCCTGTGCGAAGAGCTTCAGAGGGTTCTGGACCACCGGGACCAGGAATTCAAGCTCTTCAACAAGAGTACCAGCAACTTCAGAGGTTAGCGTCCCCGTCACATAGTCCTGCTAGTATTCCTGGCTCACCAGTCCACGAAAGAGGAGTTGCCGTTATCACACAAGGTCTGCCATCGATTAATTGCAATTAATGCAAATTGTGTATATATTTATAAATATTTTGTTAATTTGTGTGTTACGATCGATAGGTTTGAGTGGGTTAACGACGGCACCAGTACAAGGAAGTATAGTTCACGGGACACCAGCTCAACCTCCAGCAACACCCTTGGATTTAAGCCCATTAAGACATCATAGGTCACCCGCGACAACGCCTGTTAGTTATTCGCCCAGTAATAGTCCAGCGTTAGATATGATTCAAGAGGAACATCCTGTAGATGTATCAAGGGTTGGTGTAAAATACGTTCTATCACAAGAAAGCTTTCATTTCTCTGCAAGCTTTGTTATCAATTGTAAGCCATTCCGTATTTTGTTATTAGGTACCGCCACAAATCTCGGTAACGGATGTTCTTGGTGGCCAAGTGACATTGATCAGCTGTTCGCCTTCTTCGTCACCGTCGCCGGATTCTTTGGAAGAGTCCATACCTCACTACAGTCCACTTCCAAGTTTTATAATATCCGAGCCATGCGATCCCTCGAGGCCGAGCATTACTCGTGGGATCGGACGTCCACTGAACACGTCAATTCCAACCGAGGTCGAGGTTACCTTATCCGACGAGTCTAGCAGATTGAATTCCGAAGCCATTCTGGGTCGGGTGAAGCAAATTATCGACGTAAAGGCGCCACCAAAGGGGTTCATCTTTTCCAGAGAGGAAGTGGACGGCAGTGGACTCAGTCTAGAATATCCTGGTGGCGTGCAGATTGAGTTGAGGGTTTGCGAGTCAGAGGAGCGTGAGGTGAAGGGTATAAAAATGCGCAGAATTAGCGGGGACCAACTGCAGTACAGCCAGCTCTGTCAGCAACTGATCTCGTGTATTACTGTTTGACGAAAACCAGTGTACGCTAAACTTTTTTACACATTGAATTACGTTACATTCCTGGCAATCGTGATGATGTATCTCTTCACCATCACTTGTCGCTATTCCTCTCCTCAAGCCCCACCCCGTTACAGTATTGCACCTAGCACGCTACGTGTATACAGGCGATAGCCCGTAGCGAAGCCTGTTACAGAAGATAAACATATTTTATCATTTGAGTGTATGTATATACACCTTACACACTATTTGCCCATTCCTCTTGATAGGACTTGTAGATTAAGTCTGCGATCATGAATTTCGAACTAGAACAATTGTTGAGCCAATATCTTTAACCTTTAGAGGATGGGGATCTTCCGTTGAAATTGATCTTTTATTTTACAAAAAATGTGCTCATATATGGAATGTACCCTTGCATGAAACAGCCGAGTTTTTGGGCGGTCACTATTGTGACTAGACTCATCCTCAATTGGTTAATCAGATCTTAGTCATATACTTGTTAATGAGTTTTATTTTTATCTTTCTTTTTATTCTAGGCTTTGATTGTTAATATTGGCATTGTAGGTACTTATTACCTTCTTTTAAATAACTGACTGTCTATTATTGAAAATTAGACCACCTTGTGTTTCCGTCGATGGTTTTTCACAAAGATCCTGTGCGACTTGACTCGCCTTCTTCAGCCAAAGACACTTTCTTTTTTTTTATTAATTATGAAAGGAAAGTTTTGTCACTTGTATTTTAAAGGAAGAAAAGACATCTATATATTTATATTGTATTATTGAGCTATAGAAAATTGTTTGCGCTAGAGATTTTTAAGTATTGAAAGAACATGCTTTTGTTACGAATGGAAATTTGTAAATTCGGAAAATCGCAAAATATTTTTGACGGTCAAATTAGTTAAGAAATTAAAGCAACAAATTTCCTTATGGACTGCTACACTGTTGGCGTAGTTTCGTCATACACATGTAAATAGTGCAATTGATTGTAAATATTCAACATTTAAAGGAAAATTATACTCCACAGTTTATCTCTTCTGACTGTTTTCATGTATAATGTTCCGCACTGGTAAAAACTGTAAAAATATCTTTTCTGTTTTCTTTTATAAAGTTTAAAATAACGACGCTATTTGAAAAAGTAAATAACTTCAAATTGTATTTAAAAGGAAGCTCACTTTTAAAAATTGTTTGAAAGGATAAAAAATTTCTGAGACTGACGAAACTTGAATTGTCAGCCAGATTAGATTAATATGCCATATTGCATTTTTTTGAAACATCCAGTTTCCACCGTTTGTATATCCGTTGTTGTATATTCTATTTGTTTGTATAAACACAGAAACACCAAATGATAGCAGATTTGCTCAGTTAACAATTCAACTACGACATTTTAGATGGTTTTTTTATTTCACTAAATGCACTTTTTTTATTGCAAAGTTAAATTTAAATTACAAGGTTTCTATTTCTTACACAACGTTTTACTATTTCAATGCTAACACGAAGGACCATTTTAGAAGGGTCGTAATTAAAAGTATTTCCTCTTGTAAAATATCCTCTAGTCTAAAAGAGAAATCAGAATTAAAATATTGCGAATAAATTGTTAAGATTATTTTTTAACGAGCACAATCTGCTTAATAATTTATTAGAACGAACAAGGTTTATATACGTAGTCCAAAACTGAAACACCGTAGTACTCATGTCGCCATAGCGTACAAAAAATATTGAATGCTTTAAAACGAAAAAAAAAACATACAATTAGAGAAATTCCTTGTAGTGTGTAGCATGCATTTTTCAGCTGAAGATGGAAAACTGGAAAAAAAAGTTTCCATTGTACTCTGTTAATGTTTCTTTCAAAGTTTAATAGCTTCATTTATGGAGAGGCTATCAATCTGCATGTTTTTCGAAACCATTTAATTAGAGAAAATGCTGCGAGAGAGTCCTCGTTGATTCCATAGCGTCTTATATTAATAACATATCGTTAAATATATATAGTTTATGTGCGAAGTTTTCATTTATTGATGGCATTTCGATTGGAAAGGGGCAAGCACGCTATCATTTACGCACAACAGTGCATACCAAGGTATAACAAGGAAATGTAGTTTAATGTAATTCAACTATTGTACATAACGCGATATATAAATAATGTTCATCTAAAATACATACCGAAATCGGTATATATACAGAGAAAGAAACTATATACATTATAAATATTTACTGTATGGATAGAATATACAGATAGTATTTTCTGCTGTCAATTCTTCAACTAAGACTGTGATTTTTAAATATACTAATGATAAGTAGAACGCATAATTAATACATATTGATTGAATATGATGAATAAAAATTAAAGGAGTTATCCAAATATTTTCTTATATATTTTACAGCCTTGTCCTTCCTCTTGTTTAACTATCACTCCCCATTTTTCTACTCCGTATGTATATATGTATATACTTCTATTTGGTATGTCAGGTAATACTTTTCTTTGGACTTTTTTCTTACAAAACTTAAAATTAATGTCATAGTTCAACAAGCTAAATACTATGTATACCAGATAACAATAAATACATGCCATAATGTACAAATAAAAGTACCTCCGCGTTCTTACGTAGCTCAGAGTGTGTTTCTTAATATAATTTATAAATTTTCTTAAAAAATTAGAAATAACAAGGCAGTGGTTTTTCACACTTTCTCAACATAATTCGAAGGGAAGAGGCCCGTTTTCCCTTTCAGTCTTCCATGCCACCAACCACCATCGTCTGTAAGATAAGAATATGTGTGTGTGAATTAGATGAACTGTCATAAAATAAAAACTAATAAAATTAATTGCTTACGTTTTTTAAGTACTTCGAGAATATCCCCTTCCTTAAGACCTAATTCATCCAAGTCTTGAGGCTCATAATCGTAGAGTGCACGAACTTTTGGTAAACTTGGCAATGCTGGTTTTACTCCAGGTGGTTTCTTAGGTCTGGAGGAAGGGGGTACAAAAGCAGCTGTATTCACATTTGCAATATTTTCAAAACGTTCTTGAGTATTCGACGCAGGAATCTTCGTGCCAGATCTTAGAGTCGCATCGTTAGTTTGCCCACCACTCATAATATTAGCTAATCTCATTCTAGCTGCAGAGTTTTGGTCTAAGGAGTTCTGCGGCGGTGGAGGCTCCGTTGGAGGCGGAGGAAACCGAATAAATCCACGCGGAGCAACCTTTGAATTTGTCGGCAGAACTTGATTAATATTATTACCGTGACTAGCAGGTAGCCTTAATCCTCTATCCACCTGCGTTTGCAAAATCCTTCTTTGCTCGGGTACTGGCTCTGATGGTACTCGAGTATTTCCTAGGCTAGGTGGTATTGTTCTTTGCGTGGCCTTTATAATTTTCTTTGACATACCCGTTGTTCTATTCTCGTCAGGCCGAGTGTTACAAGGTAGCCCAGGACCTATAGAGACGTTCAGAATTTTTCCCGAAGGTCGTAGAACCTCCTTATCGCCATAATCCAACTGCAAAAATTTCACCTGCCTAGTTCCACCTCCTCCCCAGCCTTCTTTCTTTACCCTGAACTCTAAACTGTTACTGAATTTAATTAATAGCGTGTGACCGGTCTCCTTGAGATAGATCTTGCTCAAGGTCATGAGAAACTCAGTCTTAAAAACCAATTCCAACAGGCTGGCATAGTCCTCTTTTACGTGGACAACAATAAAGTTGTCTTGAAGAGTACTGAGGGAAATGTGACTTAGTTGGTCGAAGGTCAGCCTCCTTTTGACAACTTCGACAGATTTTCCTTTCTCTTTCTTTACTTTTTCTCGACCAATTAAATAGATATATTTTCCCGTCAGTATCAAGTCCCTTCTGCTCATCTTAAATCTCCTATCGTATTTTTTCACTACTTCCGCGAAAAGAACTTTCTCCCTTCTTCCAATCAGACCCATTATCTGCGGTTTGTTCTCCAAACCGATATAATCGCCAACAAACTTTCTGTTTAAGCTCGCCCATCGTCGCTCTTTGTGACCGAACAGCAAATCGGAGGCTTCCTGCTTCTCTTTTTCTTGCTTTTTCATAGTGAAATACTTCTTAAATGCCTTCTGAATTATTCTGGCGTAGTGATTGTACTTCCTGTCTCTGGCTTCCTCGAGCATGAAGAGCTGTGACAAAAATAAAATGGTCAAACCATTGAAAAATTGTCATCTTAAATGCGATTCTCTTGTAAGCGGATGTAATTAACTGTTTTTCCCTTACACTCTCCGGTGCTTTGATGAATAATTTAGACTTCCCCAGTTGGTACTGCGACCTGTCCATGTACACACTCGCTAAAATCCATTCAACTCCTTGCTTTTTGTCGCCTGGCCAGTGAGGCCAGGTCTCTCTAGTCAGAATTGCGTATCTATGCAGAAATTTAGCGAAAGGTCTCCTATAAGCAAATCCTGCTCTACGAACCCTAATATTCTCTTTCAGGCCTAAATATTCTACCTAGAAAAGTTTTAAACCAATGGTCACGTTGCATGATTATTAGCAAGTGGTTATAACATTACCTGATGCTTCACTCGTGAATAATCCCAAACACGTGGTTTTTTAAGTTCATTCGGTTTTATACAGCGAATGTAATGCGGAGTGCATTTCATTAGTTGACTTACAAGTCTGCTTGCTTGGCAACGAATCTTATTTCCTGCTGTAGTTGGACGTGACTTTAAAGTTTTAGTTTTGATCGCTTCTTGGTCTGGAGGATAAAGCTCTCTTATCAAAGGACTGGAAATAATTAAAAGTTAATTTTTTTACCAACACATTGTTATTTAATATCTTACTTGGTACTGGTTCTCATCAGTTCGATCAGGTCCAAGAAAAGTACGTCTCGATTTTTGTCACAAAATCCATCCACGTTGTAAGAAACTACGCCAGCGTAGTGCCTGATAGCAAACCCATCGCTGGAATTCTGGAAGTGCGCGTGGCTTCTAGCAGAGCTTGATAATTTCTAAAATACAATACGATAAGTTTCATATGCATTGGGGAAGAAGCAAAAATACTTTATACAATTGATAAAAAAATACAAACTTTCTGTAGGTCCAAATCAGCACCACTGCTTCCACCATGCAAGGTTGCACAAACATCGTCCAGAACCAGGAATAGTCCTGGTGGTTTTCTTCCTTCCAGCAAATCCACCACAATTGCATTGTTAAAGTAATCGATGGGTGTCCAATTGATATTCTCAGCTACATACTCCTCCTGGGAACACATTAACATAATTTTTTTGATTTACAAAAGAAACAATTTGGAAACATAAATTGTCAGACAAGTTCTATTTGCTCAGTCCAGTGAATATGATTTAACGACGGTCTGAAAATTTATAATGGAGGGTAATTTTTTTGACAAGCAAAAGAAAGACAATAAAAAGAAAGGAAGAAAGAGAGAAAGATTGGATGACACGGTTCTGGATCTGTTGATAGTGGAATAAACAGGACGAGGCTCGTGAAAAAGTCGTTAACGCGTGTAAAGGCCAAGACGAAAAACATCCAAGTCGTGCCACTTCTTGGGGAACAGTGTCGGTGGGCTTAACTAGAGCAAAAAGTACGAATAACGTTGGGTACTGAACCGATACTGTTGACAGCTTTACAAATTGCTCAGATGTGAATTATGACCGCCAGATTAATTCTTACTCCAGAAATTCTAGCACATTTTTCTCTCATCTTTCTTCTCTTCTCAATATAATACCTAGATTTTTTTCGACCGTCGATTAATTAATCACAGGAAGCTTCTTTTTTACTCCAATCCATCAAGATTAAAATAAACAGGGATACAGAGTGATAGTTCAATTGATATAAATGAGATGTTTGATTCCGTGGAGTGAAAACTTGACTGAAAGGAATAAAAAAGAAAAAAAGAAGAAAGGAAGCCACGGAGAGTCGAGAGACAAAGAGCTCTTTAAGTGGGTCATGGTGGAATGACTTTTGGCGATTGTCCGGAAGAAAATCGTGGGTCCAGGGTGATTTTGAAAGAGCAGGGTCGTTAAGTGGGTCAGACCAGACTGCCAGAGATGACTTTTGGCACCTAACTGTCTCTAAGATCGGACCAGTAGTTTTCGTAGAAGCGCCAAACGGTAGCGAGTTGACCCAGATTGCTCCTTGATATCTCTGAATCATTATTTCTTTCTTCCAACTCTATTTCTCTCCGCTGTAACTCGAGCTACCGTTCTTGGTCATTTTTCTCCTTCTTCCACTACTTTTTCCTCTTTCTCCATCACTATTCATTCTTCACAGTATCTCACGGTATCCCACGTTGGTCCCCATCTTCTTGCTTTCACAGACTATCCAATTATGAGAAAAACCAGTAAAACCAGGCGTGAAAAAAATTCACACACCCCTCTCTCAAGGACCGTGAAAATAATTAGGGAACTTCCAGGTTGTTAGAAAGTACTTTCTTTTCGCCAGCTGAGAATTCCTAGACTCTTCGCAAACGAGATACTTCGATCTTGCAGCGTTTCCTGTCTTCCCAGCAATGCCAATCACAAATATACAAACCAACACATACGCTTCGCACTCGCACACGCTCTCCAGGGATACTTATGGTTTAATTGGTCGGGAACTCGGAATAATTCCGACTGGTTGTAGTTTCTATCGAGGAACGAGGTTTCCTTTCTTTCAGACTCCGATCGATTAATTTATCCCTTCGGGTTGAAATCGCAAGACTAATTAACCAATGCTGCTCAACAATTGAAATTAATTGTCTCAATCGAGAGTCTGGTGCATCCTTGGTTTAATTAAGCCAATGCAACGGAAACGAAAAAAAGTAGGAAATTGATGAATGATGCAAAACGGTATACAATAATTTACAATATTGAGAAACAAAAATAATAAAATTCTCAATACAAAAGGAAACAGAAAAAATTGTTTGAACAGCATCGAATTAACTTCATCAATTTCCTGAGGATAATGGAGATTTGCTGGAGTTTGCGGAGTCTTGGTTGGATTGTGGCAAAGAATGGTCGGTCGTGGAACAAGAGGAGGGGGGGGGGGGGGGGTATTATGGGAAGTTTGAGGGGAATTACGAGGAGAGTCGTGGCACCGGTGACAAGCACAGCGAGGTTTGCTATTTGATTAGCCGGCCAATTCACCGAGGACTCAGTGCTCGGTTCTCTTCGAACGGTAACGGGTTGGCTGCTGGCATTGGTGTGTACACTGGGTGTTCCCTGGCAGTGGTAACAGTTAATGCCCCGGGTGCTCTCTCTCCTCTGCTTTGCTTTTACTCCACTCAGTGATAAAACTACTACCGGCCTGTGCACCTCGCTCAGAAATTATGCTCGTCGAGTAACGAATCTAGTGTGAGATACTCTCTCCAGTGTGCACCAGTTTCATTCATCGTTCCATCCAGTAGTTCTCCACAGGGTCTTCTCTGGTGTACCAGGTACGACTACGATCATTAAAAATCTCTCAAAATTCATCCATATTTTTAATAATAATACAAATTTCACTTTTCTACCTTGAGCAATGTTCCTTCTTACTCTAATGCAAATTATCTTTGAATTTCCCTCTTAATCCTTTTACTCTTCGACCATCCTCAACACTCTCATTGCCTACAAAAAAAAGTAACTTGGAAATTTTTAGAAATTGAAATAAAAGGCATGGTACAGTATCAATTTTCAGAAAGCGCAGGGAAATAACAAGGTTCAATAATCTACTATGATGGCAGTAATCTGCAATTGACCGCTCGTTAAAACCGCGAATTCCACGTGAACTTTCACGAAAATTATTGCTTTGTGTTAATGATTAATTTCCTGATAAATTGTACAGAGATTACATAGTATATATATATATATATATACATTAGTGGAAACCGAGCAGCGTAATCCAATACACGTGAATTAAATGGAAACCAAAGCACCACATGAATTATTATTATTAATTTCTCTGATATCTCAACATCAGTGTTACGCAAAGTGTAACTCGCGTCTATTTCAAGCTGAATCATGCAACTTGGATAATAATATACTACTCCACATTCAGAATTTCTATCTTTTTCTACCAATAATCAATTAAGCACGAATCTCAACATCGAGTATCTTGACAAACGTTTCTCAGGAAAAATAAGAATGTCTGGTGAAATTCCAAGTGGAAATGCCAGAGATTGATGCGATGGGAGAAAGAAGAAACGAGTGCGCGAGAAAAGAGCAGAGTTTGGCGTAAAAGTTGATTGTTATTCCGCGGAAAAACTGCGGCCCGATGCGTGAAGGTGGGAAAAGGGTGAGTAAGAAAAAGAAAAAAAGTCGGTGAGGAAAGACTGGGTGAAAATAGTGTTCGTGTGTTTGAGTGTGGAGAGAGAATAGAGGTGAAGTAGGTGGTTGGCGTAAAAGCTGATTGTTATTCCGCGGAAAGGCCAGCTGTAGCGTGGATTGGTTGCACGTGGGGGGCATGCACGTTCACTTGTGGCACGTTCACCGGGGCAACGAGTGCACTTGCACTTTTTAAGAGAACCTGTTTCTTTCCCCTGAGGTAGTCTAGCCACACCCACCACGAGTCGATGCTTTCCAACGGAATTGGCTTACGTGCAGCCTTCTGTAACGACACAATGGACGCATTTACGTAAGAAGCCAGTGAAATTGGATGAATTTTATCCATCGTCGCTACGGGGCCAGGCCACTGTCCCTGTCCGATAAAACTTTCACTCAGCTTAATGAGAGCCTTGTGCATTCGCTATGCGTGCTCCTTTGGTAGCCACTCATTCCATTTTCATTTCCCTCTACTTTGGTGTTCGCCAGCAGAGGAAAAGACAGCTACAAAATTATTGGCCATTCAATTCGCAGATTCATCATGCCAATCAAATGGTCCACGGCAGCTCTGATGGTTCTTTTCGAGGTCGCTTCGTCCGCTGTGGTCCTTCCCAGACCACCGTCTTCCTCGATCAACCATATCCTCGTAGAGGACAAACTCTCCAAGAGGACCAATCAGGAGCAAACTCCAGATCCTGAGAATTTCAGGTAACAATTTCTTCTCTCTGTTTACATTTTTCTTGCTCTCCCGTGGTTCCATTTTCCAGCATTTTCCTTTCATTTTTCTCTGTACTTTGCTCTTCTTCTCAGCAGAGAGAATATTCGTCTCTTTCCTGTGAAAATAATTCATATTTGTACTATCAATAGGCTTTTGGAAATAGAACTGCAGGGACCAGGCGAGCTCGATGAGGAGAACTTGCAGGGCCTGATCCACACAGTGTTGAAGAATCAGCGCAACGTTGGATTGGCCAACTCGCAACGCCCACCGAGTCTATCGTGGGAAATGTTGCCACAGCCATTGCTGCCTATGGGAAACTTTACGTACGCACCGAAATATCTGGAACGACCTGGCATGGAGAAATCGCACCAGGCCAAAGAAAAGGCATATTTCCTTAACAAGCTCAAGCACACCGTGGACTACCGTAAGGCAGGACCAACGAGGAAATTGAACCATCGTACTTGGAGAACGAGGAGCTTGATCGATCAAGCTGCCCCTTACACTGGAGACGATTTGTTTACAACTGAAAATTCCATGGTCACATCCAGCGAGTTACCAAAGCAAATACCCGCACCACCGAGTAAAATATCGAGGAGTTTGCAAACTGCACACACCACTCCAGTGCAGAGATATGGGAGAACTGATATTCTACCCAATTACACCGAGCTTTCCATGATTTTCACCTAGTTTTTTACATTTCCTCCCACTCAAAAAACCAGTAAGATTCCTTTGCAAAATGGTTCTAGACTCTGGTGGTGCGTGTAAATACTTGTAAGATAAAAACTTTGAAATTATTTGTACAACTCGCTGCTGTGATCGTGCGAAGACCAAGAGTCTTCGTTTTTACTTAAGATTACTTAAATTATTGTTAAAGAAGCGTGTAAGATTAATTTAGCTCGTAAAGGGTTCGTATTTAAACAGATTAATATATACTTAGAGATTAATACGAAGAGTAACACCATTGTACACACTCGGAGAGTGCAATCTTCTTAATCAGACTGTAGATAAAGCAGATTTCTGTTCTGAAGCAATAAATATAAATTCGAATTCACCTGTTCTGCTTTCAAAGTGAGTTCGATGAAGATTTGCTGTAACTTTTCGTTGACAAAATTTATGCAGAACTGCTCGAAGCCATTTTTGTCGAAAATCTCGAAACCATAAATGTCGAGGATTCCAATTTCAAGGCCATCGGTATTGGTCTCCATCGCCAAGTTAATTTTCTGAAGAGAAAACAAAGATTTTCATTATATTCTCTTTGACTAAGGTCAGCTCAGTGATATTTCCATTAAAGAAATATTTACTTTAACCAAATAGTCGAAGAGTCTTGCATAAATATCCTTCGCAAGGGCGTCTCGAGTGTAAAGTGCTTGTGCCACGTTTAAAGTGACGTCCAGACTTTCTGAATGGTTCCCCCACTTTGACTCAAACTCCCTTGACGTCAGCTTGTGGCCTAATTCGTCGGTGGATATGCCCAGAAGAAAAGCTGGAAACTCCAGAGCTGGAAGTGAAATGAAAAGCATGTTTAATTGGTTGCAAAGAATTCTTCTCTTGGAATAAAAAACCTCAAATAAATTTACCTTGGCTATCTTCAATTTGCGAATAATTTCCATGCTCCGCGAATTGAATGTTTCCTACGTGCAGGACACCAGCCACGAGACGAAAAATATCATTCACCTCCTTCTCCTCAATTCCCATCACGTCCAGAGCCTTCAAAGTATCCTGGAAATCCCTGGCATCGTTGGTTCCCTCAACTTTATGATTTCCACCATAACTCAAGTACTGATAATAATCAAGATTGGTCAATCCAAGCTCAGCTATAAACAGAAATCACAACTGTATAATTCTGTTCATTTTTCACGATCTCAATACAGTAAAAGACGCAAGAAATAAAATACAGTAACAATTACATTTCATGCGTTCGTTGGCTCCAGTGGCTAATTGGTAAAAAATATGAAAGTTTCTCTCTTTGGGATTGTGACACGTGACTCTGGATTTTTCAAGAAGAAAATTAGAGATCCTTCCTCCATAGGGCTGGCCTCCGGAATCGAACAGCATTTCCACGTATTTCCCCTGTGAAGCATACGTGATGGATTAAGATGGATCGTCGAGAGCATCGAGGAAATAATCGTGCAAGAGGAATAAAACACTTACGAATCTGCTGCTATTATTATTTCGCACAGTTTTGGCATTGCCAAAAGCTTCTAAGAGGGGATTCGACTCCAAAATAATTTCCTTCACCCTCTGGACCCTCTTCCCCCCTCCACTCACTTTGGCTATATAGGACATGATATATTTAGCTGCTACAGTTTTCCCAGCTCCAGATTCACCACTGGAATAAACGAGAAAAAGATTCGTATCAAAATCGTTCCCATCAGCTCAGAGTACACAATCGAGAGAAAGCATACCCATAAAAGCTAATTAATTGGGTAATTAATAAAGGGAACTTTACCTGATTATAACACACTGGCTCTCAGTGTCAATCAGCATGTTCCTGTACATTTCATCAGCCAGTCCATACACGTGGGGTGGATTCTCATAAGAAACAGCTCCCTGATAGGTCTCCACGTCCTTTTCGCCAAAATATGGCATTTGCGTGAAGGGATTAACGGAGACCAAAACTGGTCCGATGCAAGTCTACGTGCATCATTAAGGAATTTTCCGGATCTAGTGTTCAAGTTTATTCTGAGTTGTAAAAATTGTAACAAAGGATACGAATATGTAGTCATCCATGTATCTCTTTCTGAGATTGTCCGTGATTGCATCGTCATTGATTTTTGGCAACAGGACCATATCGTCCACTCCTGAGACCTTGACATTTTGACTTTGCCAGTGATAAACCTGCAAAAAGGTCAAGGGTTAGAAAAGAATTGAATAAAATTTGATAAAAATATTAAATTTATTAAATATACACTAAAAACATTTTTTTCAGTCAGTAAACATTTTTTTTAATAATTAACAAATTTACTAATTTAATAAATAATTAATAATTTAATTATTATAATTAATTATTTACTAATTATTCTGATTAAAATGTTTACTGGCTAAAAGAAATTAGTGTAATATGAGAGAATTAATTTGGTGGATTTTAATAATATTGGATTTATTAATGTTTTTTTTTCTTTTATACTAAGTTTTTATTATTGTTTTGCTGAATGCATTGAATATTATTGACAGTGGTGAGTCTCGAGTCCCTTCCGGCCTTTCTCAAGCCATAGAAAATACTTTAGCGTCAGCCGTGACAAGATTAGTCCGTAGCTGGTCGTTTCTGGTCGGTCTGGCAAGTACCGATTGCTCCACTTGAGCGCGCCATTAAAATTCACTTGACTCGCCTTTTGTCAAACCAACTGTATAGCAGTGCCAACGTCTCGTCGAATTTCATTTCCATCACTGCACTCTTATCACAAACATTTTTGTCGCTCCGGAATGGCTCAACATCGAAACGTTGATTTAGAAAAAAGTTTCTCTTGAGACGGCGGGATTCTAGGCTAACGGATGAATTTATAAATATATATATATATAGATGTATCGTTTTTGTATTTGGATAAGCTAAGATAAATATAATAAATAAATATACATGAGATATTTGATAATGTTGCATTATTATTTTGTTGAAACGATACTTTTTTCTAATTTGATTTTGTTTAACAATGAAACGGGATGAATAACGATTTTGCAAAGTTTTGCACTAATGGCGCGAATCTAGGCTGCCGGATGACACCAAAAAAATGAGTCATTACTGTATCCTTCGGAGATATTAGAGCAGCAAAAAGCCAGTAATAAATTCACAACTCGGTGATAACACCTTTATCGGCTGCCTTGATAAAATCCTAGGGAATCAATTATTGTCACGTTCTACTGATAAGAGACATCCCAAGAAATATTATCTAAATATCTTCCATCTCTTTCCTTTTGCGCAATTATAACGCTAAATTTACTTTATTGCATCAACAAGTAACGGAGTTTTGTCAATAGAATGAAAGAATTATAAATACAACGAGCGAAAGTATGATACTCGAATGATCTCGATTATTACGAAATTTAATCTTTTCAGGCTCGATAATTTGATGCTAATTGAAGAGAAAATAAAAGCGTTGATTGGTGCGCCACCGTGGGATAAAAGTGAGTTTTTGGCGCGAAGCGG
Organism: Prorops nasuta; assembly: GCF_024137725.1. Lineage (NCBI taxonomy): Eukaryota > Metazoa > Arthropoda > Insecta > Hymenoptera > Bethylidae > Prorops > Prorops nasuta. The sequence goes on from NW_027116814.1 coordinate 3,330,679, forward strand.
AGAAAAGTCCCTGAGATTCTTCGAACATGGAGAACGAATGGAAATGGTACCGTCATCAGGCGTGACTCACCTTGCAAAATAATGAGTAAGCTGATCTTTCCATCGGAAAATCTCTGACTAATCCCGTAGCGGGATTATTTATTTAAAAAAAAAGCGAGCATATTTATAAAAGTACCTGCCATGTGATTCGTACGCCGAATTGTTTACGCGGGAAAAGCAAATGAAGTAAGAAAAAAATTATTATGTACAAGGCCGGAGGTCACGTACCTTTTACGTTTAACGAAAATGGCACGTGCCTTGTTCATTAACATAAATAACGACACCTTGGTTCCTTTCCTGTCTTTCCGCTTACGTCCTACTCGTTTATAACCTACAACGAATCAATCAGTCTCTTTCTTTCTATCCAATATTATATTATCTTGTTCAACTCAAGCATTAAGCGATATCCATTTATTACCCTTCGATTCATTCTCTCAAACGGTTACGAAATATACCATAACTGCTTGGGAAAAAGTATGGAATATTTCATTGTTTGAAAGATAACAAAGAGATATTATTGATACTTCAAGATTTTAAGTACTAGCTATTATATAAATATTTTCATTGAAAGTTACAAGAATTTCGCAAAGTATCGTTTGTTTACGAACTCTTTCGAGTGATCAATTGAGCTGCCAGGTAGCAGTCTCGGGTTCCAGGGATTCTCGTCCGAAACAGCTACAATTATCTCGGAATTCTGTAATTTCCCCGGCAGAGGAGGAACATTACACGCTCCGTTTCCCGTGTTACGATCGAACGGTTCTTCCCGAATGGGAGCGCAATGATATCTATGTATATAGATATATAAAAACTATATCTTTCTTTCTCCCTCCCACTCGTGGCGGTTTAAGAAAACCAACGAATTTCAGAACTCACCATGGTGGACGAACGATGAATGGGATCTGCTGCTTCCGTTATTCGCTGTTCATCATCCGCACCAGTGAACACCGGCTGCACAGGGGAGATTCGAAATTCGAATCCCCCAGTGTTAGTATCCCGAGTGACCCAAGGACACTATAGCACAGCCAGTCAACTACTTCAGAGATTAACGCTCCTTCGGTCACTACAATTTCGCATTGAAAACACCAAACATTTCTCTATACACTATTCCAAAAACTTGATAACACACTTTTCGAATTTCACTATCCCAGGTGTTAAGATGCACGGTTCTATTGAATGGGAAAAAGAGGTTTTTTGTAGAGGACTAAAATTTGGAGCAAGAAAGAATCGTAAAGGTTTAATGCAGAGGTTTGAGAAAGAAAGGATTGTATGGATTTTGTAAAGAGGTTTTTAGAGAGTGGTAGTCAGTGGGTTGTGACAGGTGTGTCAAGCAGTCGAAGAACGAATGTCCCCGGGCACCCTGGTGGGGCGAACACGAGGATGGCAGTGAGAGCCACTGAACTCCGTCACACAACACGACGTTCTCCCCGCAAAGGCCTAACGCACACTGAAGTGACTGAACCAATCGAACTGACCCGCCACTCCCGCAGCGCCAGCCAACCCGTACCAAGTTATTCAAGTCCCTGGCCTATCAGCGGCTAGTGTTTCTTACTCACCAAATTACTCAGCCTACAACTCTACCAATTATCTCATTGACCAACCACGAATTTCTACCAGACACTTTATCCTTCTATTTAACAAACACGCAATCCTAATCTTATACTAATTAATCTAAATAAATAAAAAATGAATCATACTCCTAATAATAAATTTTGTCGTTAAAAAAACATTGTCTAAATGGTAGAAATTAAATCTTTAAAAAAGCCTATTTCATTATTTGCTCCTAGGTCCTAGATAATAAATGAAAGGGTTTCCCCTATGCGTAAAAAATAAGGGGAAATTGACGAATCTAGGAGAAATGACCACTGGTGGAAGAATGAACAAATTTTATTGACTAATAGAGCGGCGCATTTGCCATGCTTTTTATATTAATTGTAAATATTTTATTTTACATTATTTACAACAGAATAAGTTCGAAATCATTGACCTCAAAATATCGCGCGTATTACGTTTAAAAGCTAAAAATTACTTTGTTCCGCAGTATTTGCATAATGGAGACGATTGGTAAAGGTCAGCCTTCCTGCCGTCCAGTCAAATATTAATTAAGAACCTACCTCACTTTTTTCCTTATTATTTATTGGATTTAAAATGTTTTTCTTTATCTCTCCACAAGTATTGCATAGAAATATTCCGAATAGAGACCACCTCACAATAGAGTAGGCGGACCTATCGCTTTAAACGATCGTCCAAATGGTATAATTCCCTTATTACCTTTACATCTACAGATACGTTAAATTGCAATTGACATCTGTTTTGTTTATACAATTTGTTCGCTCGCCTATAACACACGCTTGTCTTTGAAAAAAAACCTTCACTAATCATCAAAGAAATATCATTAAAGGGAAAATGTATTTTCCCCTTTAAATTGCACATTAACTGAAACAAGATGTTCCATGAAAGTTTTTTTTACAAATTATTGAGCGTGAATAGCACATGAACATTCTCCCTTCGGAGGAGCTATCTTTTTTTGAGGCAATTTATTAATCGTTGTCGAAGTAAGATTTAAGCACCGTTTCGACTCTAATTAATTAGAGTCGTAGGTGCATCTTTAATTGCATGGACAAAGTGAATCAGTCGCTTTCCAAACACACTAACTTTTATCTCGCAAAGTATCAACATACGCTTTTGCGTCACGCCTGGCAAACAATTTTGATTTGTCATCTCTCTCATACCACTATGCCTACTCATTTTTGTAGTTCTTATCATAGAAAAATAAGTTTGAATGGAGTGAAAATTAGAAGGAGAGAACATAAAAGAGATACAAAGAAACGTTGACAGGTATGAAATATTGCTTGAAGCACTGGCTGGCTTTTTCGAATTAGAGAGCAACTTTTGCTTACTTCCTAGATGCTTCAGGGGTTGAAGCGAAATTTCCGATTGGCGAACAACACCAATGGCAGCAAAATATGAAAAATTCAATGACATTTCTAAAAATTAGTACGAACTTGAAACAACTACCTCCTACATGGTTTATATATATACTGCATACGTATAATATATATTTGTTGTATGTATTACTGAAATGTTTAAAAAAAATTCTCTCCGTTCATAACCAGAGATGATTGTCCATCGAAACATTTTCGTAAAAAGATTAAGAATTTTTGTCTTATTTGAGAAAATGCAGCACGATTGCGTACGAATGCTTATCGCTTGAAAGAATTGATTTCTTTAATTGCTTCAATAGCCCTATAGTAATTATTACTTTAGTATACACACACTGCAGCGTGTGTAAAATCACCTCATTGTTAAAATAAATTATTTCGCAATTACGTGTATATATACAGACGTATAATTATAATAATTGTGAGACGCATAAAATATTTAAGGAAGTCTGACATTGCAAAATTAAAAATAGGCCATTCACGAAACGGTTTCTTGCGTTTTGACGTATCGACTGTTGATAAAAGAATCGATTATGTCACTTTGGCCAAGTGCATGTTTTTCCAAAACTTCGATAGGTCATAACTGGGATCTAAGAAAACGCAAAATTAGACTTCGCTCGCGCTTCTTTCATTATTGGTCAACGAATCGCTTTCTTCCTACACGATTAAGCTGAGAATTTCCAGAGTGCTGCTCGATCAGCTTAACAAAATTATAACAGCTTCCATTAGCGCACGGAGAGTACGGTGAGCGATGAAAATAAAGCTATCGGGCAAGAAACCCAAGACGACAGCGGACGTTCCATCGAAGGATCCTCGACTTGGCACTGTAAGGAAATAGCATTCAAGGTCGATCTACGCAGTGATGTGCCGCATCAAAATAGGCCGAGCTTCCTGAGGAACTCCTTGATGGGTACATAGTACTGGGTCCTTAAAGCAACCATTTCCGGTGTCTTCCTGAGACTACTGAAGAGAGACGTGTCAGTCTCGAAGACGACCACGATGACGATGAAGAGAACGGTGACGGTTAAGACGAACGCAGAAACGCAGAGTCTCACTATTCGAAGACTCTTGTGACTGAACTTGCCACTCCAACGACGATAAAGCCACTGCTGTCGCTGTGGCTGCTGTTGAACCGGCAATTTCGAGTTCTGCAGCTTCTGCATTTTCGGCACTGGTGTCACCGAGCGACTCTGCGGTCTACCCGAAGCGTCCAGTAGCTGACTCTCGGAGGAAGAATGATCGAACGAGTCCCTGAAGTAATAATCGCTCGCGTCCACCTCATGGGAGCCCACTGAAACCATCAAAAACCAATTAGCTTCCGGTTTACAACAACGCGAGAATCAAATTATTGCCATCGATCGATCTTCCCAAAATAAATAAATAAAAGAATAAAACTATAAAATACCAAATAACGATCGATCGTCGACCATAATTCCATCCACAGCTTATCTTGCGTTTAGACATCGATTACTCCAAGTATTTAGGAAATTTCGTGCAACTATGATAAACAAGGATATGGGGCGTGACATTGGCCACATGCTGAATGCAAAGAAAGTTAATTTCAAAGAAATAAATTTTTGGATGTGGTTGAGAGGTGAGGGGTCGATGCAAAGCGACGAATAGTACATAGTAAGAGAGAGAGAAAGAGAGAGAGAGAGAGACAGATTAATCGAGTGAGAGAGATTGGCTGATTGGAGATTCCCCGTTGCTTACCTGATCGACAAAAAGTTCGATCCAGTCCATTTCTGGTGTCATTGGGAATAGGCGATCTTGCGAGGTTTGCAAGGCCATTTTGCTGGCTCTTCCTCGTGCCCCTGCTCAGGCTCTCCTCGGGGCTTACCTGCAGCCTCCCTGAGGAGTTCCTCGAGCTACCAAACGTCCCTACCGAACCACTCTTTATCAGCATCCCATTGGAGGAACTCTGCGACTTTGACTTAGCAGGCGTAATTGAAGTTTTTATTATCAAGGCCGTTGACCTAACGGCCTTGGGGCTCTTCTCAAGCTCGTTGATTCTCTGTCTGACGACGTTCTCGATATCCCTGCCCGCCAATTCGTCCGAGCCTATAACTATTCTCTGACTGTACAACGCTTGAGGCCGGTTCAGCGTGCTCTTGGGAAATGTCAGTTTTTTCTGGTTTGTGGTGGATGTGGTGTAGGTGGCACTCGCATGCGTTTCTTTTTCGTCTACGGCTAAAAGAACAGAAAGAATGGAAAACCAAATGAAAATCTAAGAAGCCAGGAAGCCGTGGGGTGACAATTCGATTTGTAATGGTTGCAGCTAAGGTGCAACCCTTTTACACATGCAGCTTGTACGACTTTTAATATAGCTCCAAGAGCGTGCTTGGCATGCGATCATCGAGATATCCAAGTGTCTTCGTCAACGATGGTTCGTTCTACCAATCTCATGGATTCTTTCTCATCGATCGGTTCTTCGTTGGGTGTACACTCGTATATTTCGTGGTTATTCGAGACAGGTAAAGCCTGAATCCTCTAGGCACTAACCATTGTTTCTCCTAGCTTGAATTTCTTGGTCCTCGGAGACGGTCTCCAGGAGCGGCAAGGTGTTGTCAGGACAGTAGGGGGAGCTCAGGGGTAGCCCTGTCGCACCTTCCGACATACCAGCGCCATCCAAACCAGCACTGTGACAGCTTCGTGGCAAACTAGAGTATCCTAGGTCATGCAACATATAGTGCTTTAAAAAAATCTCTCATGCCAAAGTTGAGAAAAACTTCTCTTCAGCTACAAAGAAAGTTTGACAGTTAAAAATTCTCTAGGAGAAGAAATCTTCAGCTAAAATTACTGAAACTGAACCAATTGACTTTTCATGTTTTTTTAACTAGAAACTAACGTATTTCTACGAGATCCTGGCTGGGTGTGCTGGGAGTAGCTGGAACACTGCTGGCCTTTCTTCTGAGTCCAGTGCTGGAGCAACGTTGGATCGTTGGTTCCTCCTTTCTTAGGGGACCTGTACCTTCGAGGACTTCCCTCTCAGTTCTGCCTGTGTACTTGAATTTCGTTCCCCAGGAGAAAATCGAACCTCCACTCACCACTGGAGCATCGGATGCTCTTGGCAATCTAAAAGAAAATATTTTATTAACATTTGAATTTTTAAGATTTTCTTTTTAAATGTATTTTCAATAATTTACGTGAAAAATAGCATCTGCTCGATGGCACATCTCCAAACGTGACGACAGTTTGATCCAGTTGGGCATTTGAATCCAACAGTGTGTTTTTTCTGAAAATTGCAAGGTATCAATTAGACCAATTGGTTATTTATTTATTTTTTTCTTTGGCATTCTATGGAGGCAGAACAAACAAGGCAAACTACGTGAAATACAGATGCAAGGTCTGACGAGGTTTCTAACGTGGGAAAAATCCACACTTTGGTACTAAATTGTTGCAAGGACAGTAATAAACTAGTGGCTCTAGTATATGTATAGATCATAGCAAGAAGTTTCTACGAGACGACTCACCTTCGTCCTCACATCCTAATAGGGTCCGGCAGTGAAAAATAATCAGATTTACTTCACGCTCGTTACTATCCTAGTCCTTGTGCTAACGTGACAACCTGCGTACGCAGGAAGACAAAACTTTTTCACGTGTATAAGATTTTAAAGAGACGTTTCCACGTCGCATTACGAGACCATACGAGGGACTCTATTGTTTTCCACTAAAAAGACTCTAATCAATAACATATACACCTTTGCTCGAAATTCAATCGTTCCCAGTGTGGAGAAGTTCCAACTATTGACTTATGATACTACAAGAAACTTTGTTATATATATAAAAATATATATATGTGGTAGCTGTGTTTCAATCTACAAATATTCAATAAATCAATACAATTACAAGGGACGAAGCAACGAATTAAAATTAATTGAAATTAATTCAAGTCGATAAACTCGTGACAAATTAAGTGAAATTATTTTAATAAAGACTAAGGTGCAGTTTCTGATGCAATGTTGGAGGTGCCTGACAATGGGTAGACAACGAAGCAGAGTAGTGGAATTTGTAATCCTATAAACTCTAGCTTCCGACACTGGGTCGAGGTTATTTTATCGATCATGAAAAAACACGAACTTGATTATGTTATCCTCTCTACAAAGCCCTGTCGTATGGTCTCCTTAATCAGAATTTTAAATAGGTCGTAATCGAGTATCTATACAACGATTTTTGATAAATTTTACATTGGACTCTATTCGATAATTCGTGCTCAAGTTTGATAATCACCTCGTTAATGGTCAGATGGACTATAAACATTTTGCCTTCGTAGTTGATTTTTTGGACTTCGGACCACCGGAAATGATGAGTCTTTTTGGAGCCTTGAAACGTGAGTATACCACAGTGATTGATACCAAGGTAAAGCTGAGACCCTTTGTGGTCTTTCACTGGATGAGGATCAACTGCATAGGTGTCCAGAGTCGATGCCAGTCTCAGGAAATGGGTCTCGGCTTGCTCCGGTGTAAATCCCTTGAGTTGACCTTGATGAAGCTCCATAGCTTTCTCCTCAATTGTCTCAGTTTGTTTCAACAAAAGCTTGTGCTCCGAAATATAGTTACCCTCGTGAATTTCAGGATCGTAATCACCAAGTTCACCTAAAAATAATATTTAGTTATAAATCAAAATACATGAATCAATTAATCTTCAATAAAATTTTAAATTCTCGTCTCACTCTGAACGATACAGGCAGCTAACAAGGCTGCTTCTCCAGGACTACAATAAAGCCTGCCATGAAGCAAGTCTCTCTTCAACTGTTGATACACTTGATACTTGGTGATCTCCTCTTTCAACCTGAGAGGATCCGGAGGATAGAATTTTACACGAAAGCTGAACAGAATGGGATCCATATCTGGAAGGAAAAAAATCGAAATAGGAAAAATGTCTAGAAATATCATACATAAACAATGATGTTTTCTTATAGCTAAGGCCGAATGAGTCGATCGAATGCGACTATCCTTGAGACTCGCTGTGGATCTAGTTAGTTCTGGTGAAGTTATTCCAAGCTCGAATGGTCAACTAGCTTTATTTGTGTCCAATTCAGCGAGAATGGTGTAACGGGTCGCTATGCCTTGAAACTTTCATGTGACATCGACCCAAATATAATTAGAAATAAGGCATACGAAAGAGGATAAGCCGATCGTAACCTTGGTCACAGCTGTTTAATACTATTAGCTGATCGTCCAACTTCAGCCACATACGATATCCTGGACTTTTAGGAATAAGGAATGCTATACGAGTCTTTGCAATTTCTTATTCATGCCTCCTCGTCCTTAAGCACCAAATGTCGATACATCTCTAAGCTTTACTTTCTTTGACCCAGCACGTTTAGCCTTGTCAAACAACCTGCCAGTCATTAGCTTCCACCCTCTTATTACTCCCAGATGATCCTCCAACTCAATTCCATTCAAACCATTGAAGAAAACCAACCTTTCACTTGTTTTATTGCAGTTTTGGCTAAATCCAACCAGTGCTAAAAATCAAAAACACCATAAATTAATTTCATCTCATTATAATTTCTTCCATAATCATAAATAAATTAATTTACCCTCTGCCTGCAGTGATCAACGTAACGAAGACCAAAGTAGTCCGTTTCCAAGATGTTGAGCTGTTTGCAGACATATTCAAGAATGTATCGTCCCTTGTGCTGTGGCTGAAAAATTCAAGAACTCGTTAGTCGACTGATCTCTTCAGAGATTAAACAATTTGTTAAGTAAAAGAGGGGGGGGGGGGGGGGGGGAAGAAAAAGAAAGTTTCTTCGTCCACGTTCCACAGACATGGAAGAAGGCACGTTTGATAGAAAACTCTCGCTTCGCTCCAAATACGTTTTGCCTTACGTGGCCACGTGCCGTTGGTTTTCACGAATTCCCTCGGTGGGCCGCGGAAACGAGCGATATTTCCAGTATCAGGGTCGCGATAGTTTAATCGGCCGAGACACGCGAACCTGTGGAGCGTCGCTATATTTATTAGCGTTTCGCAACGAGGCAGGAAATCTCTGTGAGTATGCATTCGCACCATCATCGGTTACGTAAACGAAGAAGCTTCGACCGTGACCTATGCACCAAGTTCGCGCCAGGTAATAATAGCCAGGAATAAACCGTCCAGGAAGCGCTCGTTTAGCTTCCGTGGAGCGTCCGCAGGGATCCACCAATTTCATTAACAATACCGGGAAAACTTGATCGATGGACTAACGTAATCATCTTTCTACGTCAAAGTTGGAATTAATTTTGATGGGTACGGGTGGGTGCTCTGAAAAATAGAGCGAGACTTTGGTTATATTTGTGAAGATTTGGAGAACGATGGGGAATAGTATCACGAAACGAGTCGTTACTAGTTCATTCGAAAAAAATATAAAAATTAGTTTAATTTTCAAAAAAACGTGTGAATATTTTTTGTGGAGCTTCTATAAAGATCAACCAATCATGTTATTTATATCAAAATAACTTGATAAATGAACTATATAATTAACTTTCTATATGAAATTTTATACAGAAGCAGAAATTAAAAAATGGAACGAGCGATTACAGATATTTGTAGAGATTAGAAGAACAATAGGGAATAGTGTCTTCAAATAAGTTGTTACCAGTACATTAAAAAAAAAAACAAAAATACAGTTTAACTGTACAACAAACGTAAGATTATTTTTCGTGGAGCATCCACAAAGATCAACCAATCATATTAACAATATCAAGATAATTTGATAAATGAACAATCAAGAGACACTATAGTGTCTCGACAGCGATTACATATAATTATCTTTTTACGTGAAATTTTATACAGAAGCAGAAACTATATAAAAAAATAGAGCAAGCGATTGCAGATATTTGTAGAGATTAGAAGTACAATAGGGAATAATGTCACGAAATGAATAATCATTAGGTCATTAGAAAAAAAATACAGTTTAACTATCCAACAAACGTACGAATATTTTTCGTGGAACGTCCACAGGGATCAACCAATCATATAAACTATATCAAGATAATTTGACAAAATGAACAACGTAATTATCTCTCTACATGAAATTTTAAACAGAAACAAGAGAGCCTAAAAAATGGAGCAAGCTATTACAGATATTTGTAGAGATTACAAGAACAGTATCGAATATAGTATCACGAAATAAATAATGACTAGGTCATTAGAAAAAAAAAATACAATTTAACTGTCCAAAAAACGAGCGATTATTTTTCGTGGAGCGTCCACAGGGACCAACCAATCATATAAACGATACGAAGATAATTTGACAAATGTAAAATATTATCATCCTCCTACAATAAAATTTTATACAGAAACAAGAGAACCTAAAAAACGGAGCGAGCGATTACAGATATTTGTAGAGATTACAAGAACAATAGGGAACAATGTCACGAAAGGTATCGTCGGTGGATGATTAGAAAAATACAGAATTTAAACGAAGAAATATCGATCGAGCGTGGCACGCAGCTACGCGTAGGTTTGGAAATGGGGTAAGGCTGGAAGCTCCCATCTGGTTTCGATGTTGGCTAAAAGAAAAAGGTCTCGCTCGCGACACTCTACTCCTCTGCCAACTAGAAAACTGGGTCGTCCACGAACAAATGGCCTTACCCCCTGTCCATTTCCTCTCCTAAAGGAAGCTTTCCGGCTGCGTGCGCGTGCAAACGTGCCGCTAACACGCGATCCCGGATTACATTATCCCCGCGACGTAGTCCAGTCATTTACCAACGCGAAATACTCCGTGATCGATTAAAGAAACTCCACTTTGCCAATTCCCATATTCTCTTCCTCCGCTCGATTATCTCCGTTAATTAAATTTCTCGATAAAGAGACGCCTTAATAAGGAAGAATTTCACGCATACTCGTCAAAGAGATAAGAATCCACCACTCATCGTTGAAATTAAGAATGTAAATCGGAGAAATTCGATGCTGCTTTGTGGCCATAAAAAGCGTGACTGAGACATGAATAGCTTTGGAACTCTTTGGGGCAACGATGAAGAAATTCGAGAATCTTGGGTAATCCTTGTTATGGAGAAGGGGGGGGGGGGATACAAGAAAATGACGAGGCAACCGAAAAGTTAAAAAGGACAAAAATAAACGCAGTCTCGTCGGAGGAATAGAAGAGTCGGATGATTTTCATCATCAACGACTCAAGCGATTTCATAATACTGGAAAGAATTTCACCCCACTATAGAATATTTGAACAAAGCGCGAGCAATGTAGCATGATGCAGTTCTTATGTAAATTTATGCAAATCTTTCTTTGCATATAATTAATCACGCGCACGCTCTCCTATTATTTTCATCTAGCGTTTTCGATATTAAAGAAGATTTCTTTTCTGCCCAACGCTGTGCAACGCTAACCCAGTTAGGTAAAGAGCTTCGAGCACGATTGTGGCGAGAGAGCCACGTTGAATTAATTAGAAGAAAAATAATAACAAATTTTTGATCGGCCAATGGGGATGGTCGAGGTCGCGATAGTACATTTAGATTAGGCGAATTAAATTAATTCATACAGGAAAGTGCAATCAGCTTAATAACAGCTTATCAGCTTTTCGTCTGGCAGCGGTTAATTATGCAATTGGCCATAAAAAGGGAAATAAAGAGCGAGCTACTTATGAAGGAATTTCTGGAGTCCTCGAAAGCTTCGATCAGCAGCCCGTCATTAGTGCTCCGGTATAAAAATATGTCAAGTGTGTAAGTCGAGTTGACGCAGCGCGTGTGAAAGGATAGATGAGCAAGAAAAAGAGCTCGAGTAAACTCGAGGGGCAATTATCGAGATTGCATGTTACGGCCGGAAATCATCCCCTTCCCCCGATCGCCTGTAGGAGCCGGCATGGCCGGAAGAGATAAAGATTGCACGGGCTTTGACAGTTTGGGGAGAAATCGATCGATGCCGGAGCCACCGCGATGGCAATAACAACTAGACTAAGTCGAGAAATCTCGGGAAAGCAGGAAATGGAACGAGGGGATACCGTTCTCTGGTCCAGCGGGCCTGCTTATCATCCCCTCGTAACATTTCCGCGAGCCACCCAACGAATTTCCTCGATTATCTTGCGAAAACACGAGTCCTCGAGCAATATAACCGATTCGTTCGTGCGAATCTTAAACTTCTAAGCTTATAAATAAAATGCGCTTGATGGAGTGCTATCCGAGTCGTCGATAACGAGTGTTTTCCTCAAATCCGGCCAAGGTTTTCCGGGAAAAAGCAGGATAGCGTTATTCCGGGACGGGTTACGGACCTGTGCAATTAGTAAAAGCGTGTTACAGTCATGGAAGGTCTTTAGGGGGTTGGGGTAAAGAACGAGGGGAGATGTTGAGATACCTGGAAATCGCAGTGGATGATTTCAGCGTCGTCCAAGAGTCGAATAGTGGCGCGATGCACCACCGTCACGTCGCTTTTGCTGCCAAACTTCAACATTTCTGTCCTCAAGTCGCCAGCCGAATTATCCGCCCGGGCCTCATCGTCCCTTAGCCCACAGCACCACACACTGCTCGTTGATTGGCCAGCACGCGACTGTGACTACCCTGTCTGGCTCGGAGGAGCTTGGCTTCTTCCTGATCCTGATACCTGCTGCTGATAGTCTGTCCCTGGCGCACCAGCAACGCCGGCACATCACCGTACTACGTTAAACTTACACTGTTAACCGGTTCCATCCGATATGTTAACGCGAGCTCTCCAACGCTGCCACGTCTACTCCAACGTACATACATCCATCCACGGTGCAAGCAAGCGCTGATACTACGTTGCCAGGTCTTCGATACGCATGCGCAGTTGTACCGGTCGATGCAACGCGGAAGATTCGAACTTTCCTATGTAGACGCCATTTTGAATTTAATATAACCAATATTTTCGAAATATGTAAACAAGAACGTTAAACTGGTATAAAATAATTACAGAATTATACCTTGATTCCTTGGATCTTTTTCATCCGAAGAAACTAAATGAATATGTTGAACAATAATATTAATGATATAATTTCCAACGAAGGATATCACGTTTCGTGAAAGTGATATGGAAAACGTTACCTCGGTAATTTGATCGGAAGATAAAGCTCTGGCGAGGTTCATTGTTTCATGTATTCTGGACAGAAACGTTGAGATGGCAGGACTGAGAAAATCTTCTTTATCGAGAGGTTCTGCTCCCGGCTCTAGAGCGCTCGTGAGAGGTCAGGTCGACGCATGCGCTCAAAATGGCGTACGCTGCTGCTGGACCATGGAGCAAGGAGGTTTATGATGAAAACATCTGGCGGGCAAGTGTGTGAGAAAAAAACGTGGATGGTGGGGGCCAGCCCGGGGCATTGAACAAAGGTTGCTCGCTTTGGACGAGCAGCCGGCGGCGCATTCACGATTTAAACATGGCAGCGGCTACAAGCGTTGTCGTTCTCGACAGGGGCAACAATACCACCTGCACAATCAATTTACACGGTGTGTGCGCGAAAACATCCTCCAAACTTGATCCTCCTGACAAACGTCTCCTCGATATTTACCGATCTATACTCAATCTCGCTGAATCCTACAGTTATTCATGGTGAAACTCCTCTCTTCCGTTTCCTTCAGCTGTCACCCGAAAACTGCATGACCAACACCTGCTTTTCCCTTCGACTTATTCTATCCCTGTGCTCCGTGTTCCTACAACCAATCGTCATCTTTGCTATCTTCTTACATACCTTTTATACATATACAGTACACATGCATGTATATGACAGTGGAAGTTCAGTGAGTTTTTTTCATACTTTGTGCCAACAGTGACGAGTCTTTGCATTTTCAGGGGCCACCGTCGTCTCCTGGAGAGTGAATAATCAGGAACAGTTGTTCGTTAGGTGAGTATATAAGTTGGTTTAAGAGGAGGTAGAATTTCTTGCTTCGGGAAAGTCGACCCCGGGACACGTGTTCTCGTGGTTTGCCCGCAACTTTATTTCTCTCACGCTTTGCCAAAGCTGCTACACACGTGACCGGGAAAGTTTCGACCGATCGATTATTGTCGAGGTTAAAGTGTTAAAGTTGCCGGCGGAGGAGATCTTGACATTCTTAACCTTTTTGTATTGATAAATAATTATTGAATTAACGAATTGAGTTGAGCTGAGTTTTATCGCTTTAGCTGTACTTGCTGCGTTTCGTCCAAATATGAAACAATAATAGTGAAGAAAAGTATTGTAATAGATTGGTGAGGAGTTTTTCGTGAATGGGGATGAAGGGTGGTTAAAAAGAAGCTGATGGATCGTCGATGAATGGTCGATGATCGCTCGGGGAGTGATTATTCGTCGTTGAGGGAGATTAATAGTGGCGGGAAAGGAAGTTTTGGAAGTTGAGGAAGGGGCAGTAGGGGCACCTGCCGGGCAGTGCGTAAAAGCGCGACGCCTGTGACGATGTTAAAACGGCAGACGATGAAAAAACTGCGGTTGCCCGTTTTGGACCAGCATTACATACACCTTCTGCCATTTCATCCACACAGCAACACCAGTCATTGGTCTTCCCGCGATAAATGCTCTGTTAAGACCATGATCAGCCTCAATTACATGACGGAATCCTAACCTAATAGAATGTTTTTTTTTCACAATAATCGAGGCTCTTTGCTTACACCGGAAATGGAATGGTACAACAGGAAGCTTAAACAATTATCAAAACAATGTCTGAAAACTTTTGATACGGATGTGAAAAGTATTGGTGGGAAAATACTAATGAACAATGATAAATAATCAAAAAGAGAGTTAAAATTCGAACGATTGAAACTGACAAAAATAGTTAACCTTTCTAATTGCTTCTAGGAAGGTTAATTAAGTTATTGCTTATGAAAGATTTTAATTATCCGGAACTTTGATGATTTGAACATTACGGATGCTATTGATGAGAGAATGATGCGTATACTCGGGGCGAGGAAATGGAAAAGCAAGGCTGACGGGGAAGGACAATTCCGTGCAGAGTGCGCTAATGATGCTGCGCGCGTCAGCAGGTTCGAGTTTTTGCCGCCTGAACCATGGATTTCCAGCAAGGCGTCTCTCGTATAACTAAAGCAGAACGTAATACAAAAACGCCTTGATGAAAATTCATCCCGCATCAAATATTCTCCACGTTCGAAAAAAGTCCGTTTTAAGAAATATAATAATTTAACAAACCAACGGAAAAACTCGAAGCTTTTCCCCCAACTTTTCTCCTGGATATTTATTCAAGAATTGAAATGGATGTTTTCATCGGGGGGATGGGGGCTGATTTTTTCCAAGCTTGTATACATGAAGTTAACGTAATTTCGTGAAGTTGTAGAGGCAATATCGAGCAATGGCGGATTATGGTGCATCATGGAGGTGAAATAACGCTGGACGAAGGCTCTGGAGGAGAATCCAGTTGAATGGGGAATGCTGTAGAATGCCGGCAAAAACCGCAGCCACTGGGATCATTAGTCTACAGGCCGAGCCTCTCTACCCATCGTAGTCCTCGTATACCGGGTGGCAAGATCCTCCAACGTTCACCAGGACTCTCTTTGCTAGTTCATCTTCAGCATCTCCAGCAATCTGCAAACCACGATGAATCATTAGAATCATTTAAAAATGGCGCCCATCCTCGATGTTATCCTATCTTCACGAGCAAAGCTATTCAAATTATTTTTCTCAAAGACTTTTATAATACTACTACAACTTCAAAAATTATTATTCACAATTCATATGATCCTTCTTTTCGTTATTCCAGGTTGATACAATATCCTTGGACCTCACTAGTATACTTACAATCCGCAAAGACACTCCTTGAATCCTGATTCACAAAAATGGAGCCACTCTACTACCAGAAATATTCAAATTATTTCTTAAAGGCTTTTCCAATACTATACTAACATTAATAACTCTCCTAAAGTTCACATAATCCTTACTCTCTTTATTCCAGGTTAATAAAATATCCTTGGACCTCGTTGGTAACCTTACAATCCGCAATGATAGTCCTTGAAGTCTGATCCATGGAGCCTCTCGGATTGGAATATGAATTAGTGGAAAGCTGATGTATGGAATTATGTAATACACGCAGAGGAGGATATTGAGATCTTTGTCCTCCGCTCCGACTCTACGTAATGACGGAGTAATTTCGGCCGGCGGGGCACTTTAAAGTTTATTGCCAGGCCGCGATAACGAGCTGATTCGTGCGTGGCCGTTCCTCGGCGAAACCTCGGCGTAAATGAGTTCGGGTAGCGAGTGGGCCGTGAATTCTTAGCTAGTGATGCCGTTTGCTGGCCTCTCGCTGCTTCGTTTCGACCTCTGCAACGCGGAGGATCGTCTAGCAAGGCTTTGCCGGTATAAATAGGCTGGTTTCTTGCTGGGCTTAGTTAAACAAAGTTCTCCCAGGCTGCCTGGATCTGGCGTAGCTGCTGGGTCCGGGAACAAGCAAAAACCAAGGCCCGAGACCAGGGTGCTTGCCCGGCTACACCTCAGTTTCCTCCGCACTATAACGGGTGTGCCTCCCCGACCACCTCCTCTCATATGTTTAAACTCAAACATCAAACTAAAATCCCCTCCTCCCTTGCACACTCCCTCCCCCCCCCCCCTCTTACCATCTCTCAGCTATAAAATCCAATTCGTCGTTTCATTCCCCTCGATTCTTCCCCAGATCCTATCCTTTCCTCGTTCTCTAGGCACGTACCTGATTCTTTCTTGTAAAACTGCACCGTCACCTTTACCAATTATTTACCAGTATCCCTGCACTTTGTAACCGTTGCGACGACTGCTAGTTGTATAATTGCCTCCTTCGCTAGAAAGGATATCTACAAGCTGTGCCCAGTTAACGGGATATTTTATTGGATAATCAAAATGATGATTTTGGAAAGGAGCAATGTAACAGGAATAAGAGAGAGAGTTATCAGAATGGTCCTCCATGTTACAATGATCTAAGGTGATGTTCTAAAGAATGAGAGTATGAGGAATTAATTACTGGAATTTCTGGAAATAAACGGTGGATGTGGTTGAGATGATAAGATTTCAAGAGCTATCAGAATAGTCATTTTCATTATAAAGATGATCCAAGAAACGATATTCTTAGTAATAAGTAATGTGAAGAATTAATAATTAAAAATTCTCAAAAAATAAATGAAGAGAATAACTGAGATGACAAAAGATGGTAAGAATTAGGATTACGAGTATTAGTGAAACTTACTGGACCACGGTTGAAGAGTAGTTTGGAAAAAGTAGAGCTGATATGGGGGGGGGGGGATTGAGGCGGAAGTGGAAAAAAGCTCGCAAGACAGTTGGATCGAACTGTTCGACCATGCGGAGCTCCGGTGATTCCAGCCTGTAACTAACTTCCCTCCCCTCTACCAAGAAGCAAGTCAGTCCTATAGGAAGTGTTACCAGGCTCTTGAAAATGATTGATCTGGATCAGCCTCTGTCCTGCTGTTATCGAATTTCCATGGAATCATAGACCACAATTATCCACTCATTCATCAAGAACATCCTCGAGTTTATCTCACTTCAGGTACAGTACATCTGCAAAGTAATACAAGAACTGTTACCATTGTATCTTTCATGTTTTAGCCAAAGAGGTATCTCGTGCTCCGTTCGCTTATATGGTGTGACGAAAGCTTGTTTGGAATTTGGTTTTGGTGAGCAGAATGCGAAGAGAGGGATTTGGAGATCGATCAAAGCCAAAGGGGAATAGAATAGAATAGAACGAGAGAAGCGAAGGTGGTGCATCGTTAAAGTGGATTTATGCTGTGAGTGGAGTCTCGAATTCGTAAGAGAAGAAGAAGAAGAAGAAGAGTAGAAAGAGGAGGAAGAGGAGGAGGAGGAGGTAGATGGTTCTGGAGAAGCGGGCGTAACCGCATATCCAGCGAATTGGGTAGCTATCTCTTGTGTTGCTCCCTCAGACCGAGGCTCTGGACTGCCCGGAGATGTTGGGAAGAGAAAGAGAGAAAGAGGAGAGAGAGAGAGAAACGGCAAGAGAGACCGGGGAGCTGTGACGGGCGCAAAAAGCACGGCAGACAGCGCCGCTCGTTTTTGCAGCCTTGCCGCAGCAGCTCTGCCAACCAATACCAACGACAACGTTGGAGATATTCCACGAGAAATCGCGAAAACGGCTACCCCACGCTCCGAAGCCACCCTACTCTAGTGCCTCTGCTCCATCCCCTCAGAAATATCAACCAAAAACCGTCCACGAATCCTATCATCCGTACTTATAATCCCAATGGAATTCCAAAAATCCCTCATCCCTCGCGTGGAAGCATGTGGAAGGCCTGGAATTGAAAATAAAATTGAGAGAATTTTTCTATGTAGGATCGAAGATTTTTTTCGTCGATTAATGAGAATTAAAGATTGAAAATTGTACGAGAGAGAAATAGGAGGGTAAAAATGTTTAGACGAAACTTATTCATCCGATTTCTTTGAGAAGGTCTCCTCCGTCTGACAGCGACGTGACTAATGGCAACTCTTGTCAAGACAGAGAGCCGAACGCGCTTTTCGCCCCTTCTCCCATGCTTCCCTTCCACCGTGCAGAGAGCAAAGCAGACCCCGACAGCCAACTACATATAATTCGCGAATCCACAACTTAGCCACCCTCTGCCCCGTTTTTCTAATGAAAATCATTTTTTCTTTTCTTTTCCAGTAAACAAGCAGTCTTCGATGGCAAAAAGGCTATTAGGGGCGGCATTCCATTTGTCTTCCGTAAGTAGGAAAAAATTGGCTGGATGTTACCACTTTGCACCATCTCTTGCTTATCTTCTCAATGATACGTATATTAGGAAACGTATAGCAATTCCTTTCCATTCGTAGTATGGATTGGTTACTTATTTTCTTATACAAGGAATCGAAATGGTTTGAAGAGAGAAATTATAATTTTGTAGAATTAAATGAAGATTGATTCATGTTTTAATCGTTTCTACAGCTCAATTTGGAGCATGGACATTTGGACCACCTCACGGATTTGCCAGGATCGTTCGTTGGAACGTGGAGAAATCACCGGAGCGACTGTCGACAGGTGACGTGGAGGCCATTTTCTCAATAATGGACAGCGAGTTCACCAGGTCCATGTGGAACTACCCATTCAGGTTAACCTACAGGTTGATACTGCGAGAAAAGGAACTTCATTTTAATATTGGTGTCTACAATCCTAGCAAGGATCACAGTTTTAGCTTCAATCTCTTGTTGCACACTTACTTCAAGGTCCCCGATGTGAGAAGGTGTCAAATCACTGGTCTTCATGGTTGTACTTTCATCGATAAGGTTGGATATTCGTTTAAGATTGCGTATTATGTATTGAAGATAATGAAATATTGTGACTAATCTGGTTGAATTTTTTAGACAAGAGACAATCAGATATTCCAAGAGGGCAGAGATGTTGTTACGGTATGCGAATGGACTGATAGGATCTACCAAAATACCCAGCCAGAGCACATCATAACGAACGTGGTTTCTGGCAGGAAAATGAGAGTGCAGAAGTACAACTTCCCCGACACGGTAGTATGGAATCCTTGGCAGGAAAAGGCGAGGGATATTCCGGATTTTGGCGACGATGAGTTTCCTAACATGATTTGCGTTGAAAGTGGACACGTTAGTAGTCCTGTTATACTTTTGCCTGGCACGGCATTCGAGGCCAGTCAAATTCTTCAGGTATTATTTTATTCGATCTCTGTTTCAGGATTGTATTTGCATAGTAAAAACTTGGCTGATTTGAATAATCGATTGATCATTTTTTTCAGGTGATGTGAGTAGAGGGTGGTCCAATCGCACAATCGACCTGCCCCGTAGGGGGTGGCAATTCGCAGTTTTCGCTGCTACAATCAGGAGCTGGTTGGCCAAGCGCAGGCACTGCTTGGCTTTATATGTCGTCTGCTCCGCCACCTCCGCCACCTCCACCGCCTCCTCCCCCACCACCGCCGCCACCACCTCTGCCATCGAACATTCAATTAGCTCATCAACACGATCATTGTATCGCCCAAAGCTGCATGATATGCTCCCTTAATCTGTAGAACGTCGGTAGCTTCTTCTCCATTGACTTCAGTTTTTGGCCCAAATTCAAACACTTGCTCTAGAAAGTGCTTCTTAATTTCGTCTCTAAAAATCTTGATATTTTGCAAGGTATACCAATTTTCTGATCCATCTTATAATATTCCTTCATTCTGTATTGTCTCATAGCAGGACAGTCGCGATAGCAATTTTATTCAGCGTCGATCATTCTAGAAGAGGAAAATGCTTTGAAATCCTCTTCTTATAAAATGTCGACAATTTATCTTTAGTAGCTCTCTCATTGTTGTTTCTTTACATTTTCTTATCAAGACTTGAATTGCTTTTTACAATATGCTACGATACAGATATGGTGCTAATTTTGTATACTGTATTATTGCTAAGTAGCGTCAAGTAGATAAACGTCAGCTGGCAGTATTGCCACAACAACTTAATCCCTCGAGGCCAATTTGATTAAATAAATAATATCATCGAAATAGATTTAAGAACCTTATGCCATATACTGACTACGATACTAAAATTTAAATAGTAAATGTATGTGTCCATAACGTTTGTAAAGATATTAGCTCATCGGCACTAATCGTTCCATCTATTCGCCCTGCTGGTCACTGAAATGAAAGACCAACTGTCAAAGGCCTTAACTTCGTTACGTGTAAATGGTAGACGACAAAGATCCCAATGATAACTATAATGTGCAATGACAAATCTCTGAAACACAATTTTTTACAAATTTTTATCGATCAAGGTTTTAAAATTCTCCCGAGTAAATACATCTGCAATTTTTATACACTGATGACTATTGAATCTTACTCTCATACTGCATATTATAGCTGGTACCACGTGCAATGTTTTATTAATTAATCTGTGCTCAATTAGGAATTACGAGCGGTGCCATCAATTTATTTATTAGGAATAAAAATTGCTGGTGTCGGTGGTACGATAGTTGTCTTAGAAACTTTGTCGCTGTTCTTCCATCACTTTTCTATTTTTGTTTTTTCTATATTGAACTTGCAAAGTTTTCGATTTAGCGTCAAGTGGAGAGTAGCGAGTTTTAATTTTAGCAATTTTACTGAGTACATACAACGTTTGTTATTAAGTTAATGAGTATATATGATGACACTACGGTATGATTAAAAATATTGTTCGAGGCTAATATACCAGGTACGTAGCATAACGGTGTTAGGGTGTGAATAAAACGAAAATAGAGCTGATTAATTGCAGACTCGTTTTTAAATTAGACATAGCGATCGGCGAGACTTAGCCTCGCGATTTTACTTTCAAAACAAAAAATTATTCTTAAGATGTGATATTTGTCAGTGTAATTCCATCGCGAAATTATAAACTTTTGCGTATAAGAACCACTAGGTGTTCTACATACCTTCCATCTGATTTCTGTTGTTTGGATAATCACTGATAGGACTTCCTAAATTTCTTAGGAAAAATAGCACAATTTAAAATGTGACAATTAATGATTAATTGTTATTTTAAATCATTTATGGTTTAACGAATGCTCAAGATTTAAATCCTTGGAAGTTCTGTCAATTATGTTATTAGCTGATGATGTTGATGAATATCTAATATAATTAGATATAAACTAAGAATCATTCCTTTCAGGGAACACAATTTTCTTCTGTAGAGGCTATTTGTCGTTTTTATATCGCTTTTTCTCTCTCGCATTTTTAGTATTAGAGCGCAGTCTTCCATAATGACGATATATTCAACTGGCCATGCAATAGTCATATCACGTATAATTTTTTATCAATCAATTCTCAAATAAAAATTTTATTTTATTAATGCAGTTAAAAATGAATTATCAGCACAAACATCGAACTATCAAGAAATGTACTCTCTTTGGGAAAGTGCAATAAAAATGTGGGAGATAATTAGAAAGAAATCTTTCATTTATATTACCTTTCTATAGCGGAGCAAACAATGCTCTGTTTCTCAAAACATTCTGAAAAGAAGTCAGAGCAGAATTTAATGAGAAGATAAATTTGATTTTAATAAAATGTGAATAATTTATTAAAGTTCTCACTAAAAGGTTAAAATACATTAGTGACTCAATCCACGTTTGTCATACGCATTTAAAAGATTAAGTAACACAATTTGCATCATACGCTTTGTTCTTGGATATAGGCAGATCATTTATAAATATCCGCTTTTGATCCAACGATGCAGTGTAACAGCTTTTATACATATTAATAATTAGATCCATACATAATACTCAAATAATACAAATATAAAGATTATTATAAATAGTTTTATGCAAAATTTTACACCATAACATACAACTCAAAGAAATAGCTTTAACTATATATATAACGTAGCTTGTCAAGAGTGTAATATTTCTAAAAATCAAGTGCATTTGATTTATATCTTAATCTTTGAAAGCATACTTGGTAATTTCCAAATAGCCTTATTTTTATTTACGATTTATCTACAACGTTAACTCTCGCCTTGCTTGCTATGGTCTGAATCTTGTTGCTTTTTTTGCTGCTTTTCTCTCATTCTCTCAGCATCTCTATAATAAAAAAATATTATTAAAATAAATGATATTTTTGAATTTCACATTCTATTTAACTCACCGTGCTTTTCTTTGCTCCAACGAAAGACCCTTATTGCTGTCCTGTTCTGCAGCAGCTTTTTTTTGTGTCTTTTTCATATTCTTTGCTCGAGCCAGCTCGCGTTGATTACCACCTAAAATAGAAGTAATAGTTGAGTAACGTCTAATTAAATATATATCATTTAAAAATTACATACCTAGGTATAGCAAAACAAGAATGTAAGTTAAAATCAAATGAAAATTATAAAGAAAAAGATCTCAAGAATTTCCAGTAAAAACAAAATTAGAAACTAGTGGATTCTAAAAAAAAAAAACTATTTTTGGAAATCTCAAGAATACTTTTAAGAGCTCACAAATCGCATAACCTCAAAATTCAAGTTACATTAGAAAACAAACCATTCTTCTTTGTAATATTACGAAACCCAAATCAGTTATTCAAATAAAAACAGCTTGTATCGAGTAATGGGAAAAAAGTCAGTATGTAATTACTTACGGGTCATTGTTTAAGCCTTGATCTCCGACAAACAAGAACAACTGAAGCTGACCAGGCGATTAAAAAGAATGTTCAATGGAATCTTGATACTTTTAATAGTTCCACTAAATAAAACTTCAAATTAGGCTAAAGGTAAATTAATGCTTGATGTGTTAAAAGTCTAATTCTTATACAGTTTCTCCCAAAATGGGATTATTAAAAAAACTACAGTATTTAAAGCTTGTTCAGCTATTCGGATGCTTCAGGAGACGGAGGCATTGGTGCCCTCCTACCTAGCGACATCAGCTGTTACTTGGTAAAACTAAATGTTTAAAGTGTTTAAGCGTCCTGTTTATAAAAACTATCATGTTCATTCTACTTTAACCCTTTAAAAACAGGTGATTTTCTCATTGATATCAAACTATTTTTCGTGAATACAAAATTAATAAATGTTTTGTTCACAGTGGCCAAGTCGATTACTAACTGATATTTTGACATTTTCAACAGACTGAATTTGCTCCAATCCTTACTCTTGTAAAGGGTACAGAATATTACATTTGATTTCCTATTTCCATTAAGATAGTTATAATTAACTGTGTTTATTTTTTTTACAAATTCTACAATTATTTTGTATACATTCAAAGAAGAACGTTGTTTTTAAAAGGCTATGTATCAACTATGATTATTCATCTTTATCAGATGTTTTACCAAATAATATACAAAAATAAAGTTATAAATTAAAGTTGAATCTATTATTATTTTTAACAGATTTGGTGGAAATGTTTGAAAATCCGCCATTTTTGTCAGGAGCACGTGGTCCTAGATCGGAAAAATACGAAGAAGGTATCAAGTAAACATAAGAGAAGTAGACGTAACCATGCAGTTAGCTGCAACGCCTGCAGGCTTGCAATGAGTGTGTAGACAGTGTACGGTGTATGTATGTACACGCATAGCTTGACACTCTGGTCGTTCATTGGTAGTCTTCTACTGTCTAGTGTCTACTGAACTGTCTGGACTCTTGACTGGAGTAACTGGACTGCTTCCAACTCTTCCAAGTTCCAATTCACATTCTTGTATTCGAAATGATCGCTCACCAGATGGTGCGGTAAACATCAACAAAGATGGTTGCAAAGACGCGTCAAGTAAGATAGTATTCGAGACTTCAGATAAAAAGTGTATATTTACCTACATTTAAAACAATCTATATACAGATATGGAAAACCCTACAGGTAAAGATTCCAATGTTCCAACGTCAAACAAACCCGAAAAGTGAGCTCCGGGTTACATAAAAGATTTGGCATCGGTAAAAGTTCTCCAAGAGTTTTTAACAGATCCTCAAGAGATTGTTCGCCCATATTCGTTCCCCTCGTATACTTGTGAAGCTTATAACTCACCCTCACTGGATGAATCTTTTTTTGAAGGGGCCAAATTTTGCAAACAATTAAGTGTCAATTGCATAAACCGAACTTATATTTTAGCAGAGTACGCCGACACTGTTGCAGAAGAAAGTGTTAGTGATGACTCAGACGAGAAATATGTGGATCACAAATCGAATACGGAACAAGATATCAATGTGGACCAATTCGAATCTTCTTCCCGAACCCAGAAAAAAACAGAAAAAGACGAAAAAAATGTAGAACCAAGTTTAAAAGAGGCAGTAGCCATAGATATAGCAAGCCTGACGATAACCGCCAGAACAGAAGATTTAATTGATTCCAGTCCCGGCTCTTCCATTCCAAATAAACTCAGTATAGAGGATGAAGAAACTTTAACGAGAAACGAGCCCGAAAATATTCCTGTAAAATCAGGCCAATCATGGACATACGCAAACATTATTCCAATACAATCTGTTGCGGTCTGTGAACGATTTCCGGTGAAAAAAGATGGGACTTTGCTTGAGGATCTCCCATATTCTGTTAAATTCAAAAATTGTGTTGAGCAATGGGAAGAATGGACAGCTCTTTCCTGTAAACAAACAGACGAATTGAGTCATTATTCCTGTTTGGCGTTACCAGTCTTCACTTTGGCAAAGTGGCTAAAAACCATGATCTGTCCCGAATCGCCATTCGAGGAGAGCGCAATTCTCAGAATACTATGCATTATGAACAGTTTGGATATTGACCTATATAAATACGACCCTATAAAGTATCAAGCTGTCCGTAGGGCAACCTGTGACATAAATAGTGTTGAAGTAAATATTGTTGACAATCCACATATAACTAAACCGGAATGCCGTATTTTGGTAACTACTTTTGATACCGCCGTAAAGATTGCAACCGAAGGTACATTCGATGATTTGCCGAAACAGTTTCGACAAGACTCTCTTGAATATTGTTGGGTAATGGTACCAGTACATTTATCTAAAGTAGATTCGCAGTCTCTAATAGCATACATTGCGATGTTCATGACGTCCGATCTTTGGTCTGGACGTGTCAATGTCAAATGGAATATGACGTGGTTTGACTCAACATGGGAGAAAGCGAAGACTGGATTTTATCAAGGAATGCCCCGTTGTAACTCGGTAGATATACCCGGTCCAACAAATGTGATGCTGGTTTTAATGGCCCAAGACTGTCGCTTGTCTCCAGAAACAATACTTGTAGGAAATACACATGTAGATGTCTATCAAGTAGGCAGAAAAACTAATCTCTGCGACTTTACAGCAGTTTGGGAAGAATGGTTTAAAACAGAAAACATACAGTCCATAAACCACCATTGCAGGGTGGCTGCCAGAGAGATTTATAATTTGCTGGCAGTTTGAAACTCATTTGGAGCTGCTTATTCTATGGCGGCCGAGCTATACGGTGGGTGGCAGCCAGGTCTGTATACCCAGCCAGATTTGGAGGACCCATTCTCAAAGTGTCTCATAGGAGCTTATGCCTATGGGAATCCATCATGTGTCAATACCATTGATGAGAAGAACGGGAAGGTCAAGGCCAATGACTGGTCACCTAAAGAAACTGATGGACAAACCACGGATTGGCCTGATAATGAAGACTTCTGTAAAAAATTAGTAGGATTTAATTTCGCTAGCCATAGTCCACTTCTAAGATATGCTTCCGGGTCAAAAACAGTTAAAATTGTCGAAGAATTTGAGAATGTGATCGATAAGAATGGCAAGAAGCAGAAGAAGTTGAAAAACGCGTCCATATTTTGGTCAGATCCTACTTCCGATGTTGGGTTTAACCCGTATTGGCCTACTTATAAAATCTTTACTATTTCTAGTTTGATGCGCTTGAGCATAGCAGCAGGTCTGATAGAGAAGTCAAGGAAGTTGTATAACTGTAAAAGCTCTGCGTATTTCAATAGTCTAGCACAAGCAATAGCAAGCATAACCAACATGGTGATTTTGAAAAATGATTTAAGTTTGAGAATCTGGATGGGAATAGAGACTAAGTTATGTGAATCTACGATATTTATAAGTTATCAAAAGCAGGATTTCATATCTTACATTACGAACGACAAAGTTTGTTGGACGAATCATAACCAGGAATATTATCCTTTATTGTCAATGATATTTCAATGGTATGAAATGAGTTCACCGACAAATTGGATGAACTTTTCTGGTCTGCCTTATACTTTAATTTGCCAATGGGCCGATAAGCTGAAGATTCCATTTGCAGACAGCACCGTTTTACATCGGCCATATTTTTTCCAAGGCCATTGGATTATCCATATAAAAGAAAATAGCGGATTAATTAAAATGATATTGACTGCATCCAATGATGCAATCAATTATCTCCCGAAGATTGCAAATCAAACCACGGTTCATTTAATTCAGTATGTCCCAATTGCTCTCGAGCAGTGGAGTATGATTTCGTTAAAGGATATCAAGAATAATTATTATGAAGGCCAGTTCAGCAAACTTCTACAAACTAATACCTTTTCAGGTTCTATTGATTCTTCTACAGTCATTGAATATCCTAAGTACCAAACTCACAACTGGATCGTTATTGACAGTAACATGATAATAATTGGATATTATGAAAGGTCCTGGTGTGTTTCACCTCTTTCTCACTAGTATTGATAAATAAGCTTGATTTATTGCATAGCAATGATCATAAAATAAACCATTATGGCTCCAAGTTTGCTTCCTAAGCATTACTAATGTACGACACTCTACTCAAAGTATGCTCGTTATACACCTCTGATTTTATATATGCGTATTGTATTTGCATCACTATACTATTATTATTTGTATGTATAACATTGTAGCATTTAAAGTCTGACACTTAACCCTATGCCCTCCATAAGCGCCGCTATTGCGCCATTTATCGGGAAATAAACAGCTTTCCCGAGTGCAAAGGGTTAAAAACATGGAAATCAAAATATGATCAGAATAAGTTAGAACTGCCGGTCATTATTTACTTTTAAAACTTGAAACGTTAAGGATTAAAAGGATTCTTTTACTTCAGTAAGCCTAAATATGTTTGATAATATGAATTTAAGAAATGTACTGCTTTTTCTCGTCCATTGCGACATTTATTATACTATAAACAAAGTTTATAACTGAGATAAATATATTGTGAAAACCAACGTAGTAGCTTTTCTTTAACAACTATGATGTACCCGAGTAGAAATTCTGTTAAGTTTCAAATCAGTAACTGATCATAAAAACCTTATTAATACTCAGTTTCGGATCAGGATGCAGGATCCGTAACTGATGACGAATGTAACGCTGATTTTTATCAGTTTATGGTCATAATATTAGGAACAGAAACTGATGTTTAATCAGGGTTTTAGGACTAATTGCTGATTTGAAACTGATTATTAATAAGGGTTTAAGGGGATGCATTGCGCGTTGAAAATGTACTTCCAAATTATCTTCTACAATTTTAAAAATTTGAATATTTTCATAGGGACCAAATTGACTCGTATTGATCTGCTTAATTAACGTAAAGGCTTATTTTTTGGATAAAAAAAAAATTTCTTTTAAATCGGATATTAATAATAATATTTTATTTCCCATCAATAATTTTGAAAAAGGGAGCCTTTACGACGCTGCACCAAACTTCAACGAGTAATTTCACACCAACAAAAAGCAAATATTCCCATATCTGTAGAAAATTCTAAAGCTATTTAAACACTGATTTTCAAGCATTCAGCACAACTTTTCTTAAGCCTAACCTAACCTAATGTTTTTTGGAAGCCATCTTTGATAACGTTCGCACGCCAGTCGCCATCTAGATGGTGCTGCGAGCGAACGTTATCAAAGATTGATTTTAAAGAACGTTAGATTAGGTGGTTTAGTTTTAAGAGAAGTTATGTTGGATGGCAATGGATGTTTGAGAATCAGTGTTTAAATAGATTTAGAATATTCTACAGTTATGGAAATACCATTACGTGAAGTGTTTGGTGTCCCAGCACTAAAATCAAATCTGTCGGCAACACAAACTGAAAGCGGAGTGAGAACGAGCAATTTTCTTCCGAATTTTATAAAAGATACGGCATCTGTAAAAGCGTTGCAAGAGTTTTTGGAAGATCCTTATGAAACTTTAAATTCAAACATAAAATTTTCAATGGGTCTTCAAATTCACCAACTGGATAGCTGTTCCTTTGTTGGGGTCAGTAATAGTGAACAACTAACCTACAATTGCATGAATCGAAGTTACATATTAGCACAGTATACTGAGACCATCGCAGAAACAAGTGCTGACAATGATTGCTCGGATAAAGTTTTACAGCGTTATGTTGAAACGAGCGACGATAAAAATCTCACCAAGCATGAAAAGAGCTTATTGAAAAATGAAAAATACTTATATGACAGAGTCGAAAAACATTTAATTTTGAAGTCACAAGTAGAAGAAATGGTATACGACCTTCCTTTGAAAGCAGGTCAGTCATGGCAATTTGCAAAGGTAATGCCAGTGCAGATTGTAGAAATCTATAATGTTCCAGTAGTGAAAACTACACTCCCGTATTCTGCTAGGTTCATAGAACTCAGTGAGCAATTAAATAAGTTAAGCGCCACTATTTATAAGCAACAAGAGGAAGAAATGACAATTTTTTATAAGAATTTGATCCCAATTCTCGATTTGACAAAGTTGTTAAAAGACAACATTAATGGCCTATCGCCATTCGAAGAGTGCGCAATTCTTAGATTACTGTGCATTGTAAACAGTTTGGATCCTGATCTTTACAAGTTCGACCCTATAAAATATCAAGTGATTCGGAGGGCAACTTGTGACGTTAATAGTTTCGAAGCAAGCATTATTAATGAGCATACGATGTATCCAGATTGTCGTCTTTTGGTGACGACGCTGCATACAGCCGTAAATATTGTAACTGGCGAAGTATTTAGCGATTTGCCGGAACCATTTAATCGTAACTCGTTAGATGATGAATGGACAATGGTTCCAGTGCGGTTATGTATGTCTTCAGACACTCTGGTGCCATACATTGCAGCGTTCATGACTTCCAGGCTTTGGGCTGGAAGCGTGAATCTCAAATGGAGTATGACATGGTTTGACTCAAACTGGGAAAAAGCAAAGACTGGATTTTATTATGGAATGCCGCGTTGCAACTCGGTGCAAATACCTGGTCCAAGAAATGTGATGTTGGTGATAGTCGACGGAGACTGTCAACATATCCCGCAAATAATGCGCATAGGAAATTTAAACGTAGATGTCTACCAGAAGGGTAAAAAAGCTATTCCCTGCGACTTCACAACGATTTGGAAAGAGTTTTTTCAGACAAAAAATATAAAACGCATTAGAACTACGTGCCTGAATGCTATAAATGAGATTTGCAATTTGTTAGCCGTCGGGAAGGCATGTGGGGCTGCTACTGCTTTGGCAGCTTGGCAACCTGGTTTATACACCGATGCAGATACAGAAAACTCTTTCTCAAATTGTCTTTCAGGAGCTTATGCCTATGGAAATTCATCGACCCCTAATACCATCGATAAACATAATGGGAAAGTGTTGGCCAATGTTTGGGTACCTAAAGAGACCAATGGAGTAAAAAAGCCATGTGTTTTTAACAGCAGCGGCGGTAATAAGGTATTAATGGGATTTAACTTTGCCAGCCATAGCCCACTCCTTATGTATGCTTCTGGGAAAATAGATGTGAAAGTTAAAGAATATTATGAACATGTATTGGATACGAGTGGTAAGGAACTAGGAAAGTTAAAAAGTGCGTCTTTATACTGGGATTATCGCTCCAACTGTCTCGCGAAGTATCCCGCTTCTTACAGAGTTCGCCAAGCTTCCAGTTTGATGCGCTTGAGCATAGCAGTAGGATTGATATCCACACAGCAGCCCATGTTTTGGAACTTAAGTGGAACTACTCCATGGATACACATAGTAGCACTAGCAATGGCAAGTCAAACAAACGTGATGCTTCTGAAAAATGATGTAAGTTTGAGGGATTGGATGGGCATAGAGATCAATATAACGGACGGATTAATCCCAGCTAAAAGACGTAGAGTATTATCTTTTTCTACCAACGGTAGAGTTTTGGATATCTTCAGAGATAATGAAAAACATAAGACGTTCTTACAGCAAATGACATTTCATTGGTATCATATAGATCCAGCAAAAAATCCATGGTGGATGACTTTTTCTGGTTTGCCTTTTACTCTTGTCTACCAATGGGCTCAGAAACTAAACATTCCATTTGGAGACCAAATCCCTACTGGAGGCCCAATTTTAATGAATTGCAAAAACGTCAGTTGGGCTATCAAAGTAAAACCATGCAATGGGATAAATAAAGTTGTACTGGTCTCAACTAATGATGCAGTCAAATATTTACCAAAGATAAAAGGTCACCTGAGTGATGTTTCAATTCCGTATGTACCAACCGCCCTGGAGCAGTGGAGCATGATCTCGTTGAACGATTTCGTGCCACAGTATGCTAGTCAATTTAGCCAAGTGCTACAAAGTAATACTTTTTGTGGTTCTGTTGACATCTTTGGTAGTTCTTATGATGTCAAAAATGCTTGGTATGTTATTGACAGTAAAATGGCTGTGGAAGGATATAGCAATAAGGGTGTGTGTATTACACCTCTTCGTTTACATTAATTTTAAATAATATTAATTTGTTAAGAAAATTGTTGATGCTTATAAGAAGATTATCCAATCATTGTCAGATTTAACTGTATTCTTTTAAGATAAATGTAAGCGATATGTTCTGATCTTGTTTTTCAAGATGTTTTTTTATTACGTTTGTATATATTTTAGAGAAAAATAAATTATGATAGTCAAAATTATAGCTTGTTTTTTCTTTAATCTTGACATATGTAGAAAGAAAAACAAAATCGAAAACCTCTAAGATGGAACAAATATTTATGATTTTAGTTTGAGAAAACGAATAGGTACAAACAGTAACTGGAGATTGGATGATAGGGCAGACAGTCAGGGGTCCTTCCACTCTTGCTATTTATCATTGTTCATTCATCAAGCTAATCATTACACCTAGTGCATAACCATTCGTAATTTAGTATTATTCAACTTTCCATTCCACCTGACCTTCTCTTTCGTTACACGGATTTGTGTCAATATAACCATCTCTAATGAAAATAACAGTATTCTCAATTAAATGATAGAAAAGTTTCAGTGAAATGAGAGAAATAGAGAAGGTAGTGGAGCTATTTTTCTGAGAAGCATTTGCTTCTCTCCACTGAACCAAAAGGGTATAACCCAATAGTAGAATGAGAAGGTACACCGAGAAAAATATTTCAATTAAGGAATATTTTTTTGCTGTAACAGTGAATAAAATTCGTTAATATGACGAATAAATTCATCGATACGACGAATAGTTCGTTGTATTGGTGAATTGTTCGTTTTACAGATGAATTTTGTTCAGTGTTATAACGCAAAACTGTTAGGTGGTTGAAACATTTTTCTCGGTGTAACACGTTGTAAAGTAAACTGTTTTTTTAATCTCCTTTAACGCTTATAAGTAGCTTTAATTTGTCCCGTTTAAAACGTAAGAAAAACATTAGTACTATAACCATCTGAGAATATATAAGATTTCTATGTATTAACTTTTAGAATTTTAGAGATCAATATTTAATTCTTTTCTTATATTTTTTATTGCAGAAACGTAAAAGTCTCTATATAATGGCTGACAGATCTACCCATGAGGTAGATTCAGAGGACCTATTCTCAATGTGTCATATAGGAGCTTATGTCTATGAGAATCCATCATGTGCCAATACCATCGATGAGAAGAATGGAAGAGTCAAGGTTAATGATAATTCACCTATGGAAACTGATGGAAAAACCACGGATTGGCCTAAGAATGAAGACAACTGTGAAAAATTAGATTTAATTTTGTTATAAATTTATGAATTTAAGCAATGTACTGCTTTTTCTCGTCCATTGCAGCATCTTTCTCAACTATAAACAAAGTTTATAGTTGAGATAAATAAATGGTGAGAATCAACGTAGTAGCTTATTTTGTATAACAACTATCATGTAGCCCTTAACAGACTTTAACTGGCTCGACCCCTAACGCATTCGCAAAGTCGTGTAGAAATCCCTCACTAGATGGTGGTGCGAAAGTTATCAGAAGATGGCTTCTAAAAAACATAAGGTTAGGTTTGAGCAGGTTTGAGAGAAGCTATGTTGGCTGTGTTGGATGTGCTTAAAAATCAGTATTTAATTAGATTTAGCATATTCTACAGAAATGGAAATACCATTACGTGAAGTTTTTGGTGTCGCAGCGTTAAAACAAAATCCGGTCCCGGTGATGACACAGACCAAGAAGGGAGAGAGAACGAGCAATCTTCGTTCGAATTTTATAAAAAATACGGCATCTGTAAAAGCGTTGCAAGAGTTATTAGAAGATCCTTACGAAATTTTAGAATCAAACATAACACTTTCAATGCTTCCTCAAATTCACCAAATGGATAGTTGTTCCTTTGATGGAGTCAGTAATAGTGAACAACTAACCTATAATTGCATGAATCGAAGTTACATATTAGCACAGTATGCTGAGACCATCGCAGAAACAAGTGCTGACAATGATTGCTCGGATAAAGTTTCACAGCGTTATGTTGAAACGAGCGACGATGAAAATCTCAGCGAACATGAAAAGAGCTTATTGAAAGGTGGAGACTACTTATATGACACTATCGAAAAACTGTTGATTTCAAGAGACAATGTGGAATTAATAGCAAAAGATCTTCCTCTGAAACCAGGCCAGTCATGGGAATTTGTAGACTGCATTCCAATGCAGATTGCTGAAGTCTATGATGTTCCAGTAGAAGAAAACATGCTCCCGTATTCTAAAAGATTTATACAACTCAGTAAGCAATGGGAAGAGTTAAACACCACAATTTCTAACCAAAAAGAAGAAGAAATGAACATTATTTACAGGAATTTGATCCCAGTCCTCGCTTTGACAAAGTGGCTGAAAAACGATTTCAACCGTCAATCGCCATTCGAAGAGAGCGCAATTCTTAGATTACTGTGCATTATAAACAGCTTGGATCCTGATCTGTACAAGTACGAGCCTATAAAATATCAAGTGGTTAGGAGGGCAACTTGTGACGTTAATAGTTTCGAAATAAACATTAGTAATGAACATACGATATATCCAGGTTGTCGTGTATTGGTGACGACACTGCATACAGCCGTAGATATTGCAACTAGCGAAATATTTAGCGATTTGCCGGAACCATTTAATCATAACTTGTTAGATGATGAATGGACAATGGTTCCAATGCGGTTATGTATGTCTTCAGAAACTCTAGTGCCATATATTGCAGCGTTCATGACTTCCAGGCTTTGGGCTGTAAGCGTCAATCTCAAATGGAATATGACATGGTTTGAATCAAACTGGGAAAAAGTAAAGACTGGATTCTATTACGGAATGCCCCGTTGTAACTCGGTAGATATACCCGGTCCAAAAAATGTGATGCTGGTGATAATCGACACAGACGGCCAACGAATCCCGGAAACAATACGTATAGGAAATGTAAACGTAGATGTTTACCAGAAGGGTAAAGCAGTCATTCCTTGCGACTTCACGGAAATTTGGGCAAATTTTTTTCAGACAAAAAACATAAAACACATAAGAGATACGAGCGTGAATGCTATAAATGAGATTTGCAATTATCTGGCCGTCGGGAAGACATGTGGGGCTGCTACTGCTTTGGCAGCTGAACTATATGGCGGTTGGCAACCTGGTTTATACACCGATGCAAGTACAAACAACCATTTCTCAAATTGTCTTTCAGGAGCTTATGCCTATGGAGATTCCTCGTTCCCTAATACCATCGATGAACGTAATGGGAAATTTTTCGCCCATCTATGGGTACCTGAAGTGTCCGATGAAAAATTATGGTCTAGGGAATTTAACAGGTGGTACCATCATGAAAAGTTAATGGGATTTAACTTTGCCAGTCATAGCCCACTTCTTAGATATTCTTCTGGGAAAGTATCTGTGGATGTTAAAGAATAATTACGAGCGTGTATTGGATGAGAGTGGTAACGAACTACGAAAGTTGAAAAGTGCGTCTATATCCTGGGGCTGTCGTTCCAACTCTTTCCCGAAGTACTCCCCTGCTTACAGAGTTCTTAAAGCTTTCAGTTTGATGCGCTTGAGCATAGCAGTAGGATTGATATCAACACAGCAGTCCATAGGTCTGTTCTCGTTGCCTACACTTTTTACACTTTGTGCACTTTTTAGGGTGTCAACTTATACAATGGACAAAGACAGAAATACGGAAAGTGTAGAAAGTGTTAAAAGTGTAGAAAGTGTTAAAAGTGTAGGCCAACGAAAACAGACCTCATGTTTTGGACCTCAAGTGTAACTACTCCTTGGATACACGTAGTAGCACTTGCAATGGCAAGCCAAACAAACATGATGCTTTTGAAAAATGATTTAAGTTTGAGGATTTAGATGGGGATAGAGTTCAAAGTACCGAACGGGTCAATTCCAGCTTTAACAATTGAAAAACTGTATTCTTTTTCTACCAACGGTAGAGTTTTGAATATGTTCAGAAATAATGGAAAACATAAGTATTTCATACAGCAAATGACATAT
Source organism: Prorops nasuta (assembly GCF_024137725.1). Classification (NCBI taxonomy): domain Eukaryota; kingdom Metazoa; phylum Arthropoda; class Insecta; order Hymenoptera; family Bethylidae; genus Prorops; species Prorops nasuta. Next base: position 3,365,586 of record NW_027116814.1, read on the forward strand.
CATTGGTATCTTATAGATCCAGTAAAAAATCCATGTTGGATGACTTTTTCTGGTTTGCCTTTTACTCTTATCTACCAATGGGCCCAGAAACTAAATATTCAGTTTGAAAACAATATCCCTGCTAGATGCTTAAGTTTAGTGGATTGTAAAGACGTCTATTGGGCTATTTCGGCTGTCAATGTAAACTCAAGCATTTGGAAGAGAAATCTTTTACTGGTTTCAACTAATGATGCAGTCAAATATTTACCAAAGATAAAAGCTCAACTGGCTGATGTTTTAATTCCGTATGTACCAATCGCCTTGGAGCAGTGGAGCATGATCTCGTTAAACGATTTCATGCCACAGTATGCAAGTCATGCAATTTAGCCCAATGCTACAAAGTAATACCTTTTCTGGTTCTGTTGCCATCTTTTGTAGTTCTGATGGTACAAAAAATATTTGGACTGTTATTGACAGTAAAATGTCTGTAGATGGATATAGCAATAAGGGTCTTTTTATTTCACCTCTTTCGTTTACATTGATTTTAAAAAAGAATTAATTGTTATGAGAATTGTTGATGCATTTAAAAGGATTATCCAATCATTAGCAAATTTAACCCTTATTCTTTAAGATAAATGTAAGCGATATGTTTTGATCTCGTTTTTCACGATGTTTTTTTATTAAGTTTATATATATTTAAGAGAAAAATAAATTGTGTGATACTCAAAATTATGGCCATTTTTTTTTCAAATCTTGACATAAGTAGAAAGAAAAACAAAATCGAAAACCTCTAAGATAGAACAAATATTTATGATTTTTCATTTGTGAAAACGAATAGCTACAAACAGTAACTACTGTTTAGATGATTTGGCAGACTGTGGGGGGTCCTCCTCCTCCCTCCTTTGCTATTTATCACTAGGTATTGATCAGGATAATCATTACACCTATTACTGCACAATTATTCGTAATGCAATATTGTTCAACTTTCCATTCCATCTGATCTACCCCCCCCCCCCCTTCTCTTTCGTTGCACAGATTTATGTCAATTTAATCATCTCTAATAAAAATAATAGTAATCTCATTAAATGATAAAAAAGCTTCAGTGAAATGAGAGAAATAGAAGGTGGTGGGACTATTTTTCTGAGAAGCATTTGCTTCTCCCCACTGTACCAGGAGAATATAAGCCAATAGTAGAAAGAGTAGGTAGAACGCGTTGCAACGTGAGCTCTTCCTTTACTCTCCTGCTACACTAATACGTAACTTTAATTTTTCCCGTTCAAAACGTAATAGAAACGTTCTCACTGTAACCATCCGAGAAGATATAGGATTTCTATTAACTATTACGATTTTTAAAAACAAATATTTAATTCTTTTCTTTAATTTATAATCACAGAAAAATAAACGTTTTCTGTTAATTTATAGGAAAGGATAAAGATGTGGAAAATAGATAAAACATATTATTATGGATTTTAATATAATTTGTACATAATTAATACGTTTATTTTACAATTCAGAGCAATTTCTGGATATAATATAGACCTAATCATATATCTTTCAAGTTTCACGATCAAACGAGCCAAGTAAGCAGCAACTATTCTACATTCCTTCAAGAATGATAGATTTCCCGTTTGATGATCAAAACAACATGATTATTTCCTTCAATAACAATATCAACAATGCTTTACTTATAACGAATCTAAAACATAGACGTATAGAAAATATCTCAATTATTCGTAGTTCGATTACTCCGAAGACTTCAATTATTAATGTAACTAGTACATACAGAGTTTTGCACCTATCTCTCGTTACACCGTGCTAGTTTACAAAGAGACACGTGTTTGAAATATTTAAAAGAATATACAAACTTACATATTTATATTTACATAGATTCGTCTCATAAATAAATGATACTTAACAATTTTTATCGTCGTTCTATTGCTACTTTAAGCACAATGTTTCAAACGCGGATTAATTTTTGCATGGATATCTTCATATTTTATTAACTAGACTAAAGCTTACTTATTTCCATAAAAGAAAGTATAACGTGTGGTCTTGCTTTGTACTTTAATATGTGTTATACTATGTAGAATTATTGGTGTTACGCTAAGACAATCTCATCTCTAAAATTCGAGACGAAACATCTGGAAAATGTGCAATAATACTGGTCCAAAGCATCTTCTTATTAAGAAATGCATAACATCAATTAAGCACACACTTATCATGCGCACTATTCGGAGGTACGACTTTTCAGCCTAGAGATATATATATATATATATATATATATATTTTAAATTGGTGTATCGGTGGTCTTTAAATATACGGTGTTAGCTTTTCTTTGAAAGATATTTGATTTTCTAACGATTGATTAGAGAGCAAATAAAATATTATAACAAACAAGTATAAAAATGTTGGTTTCTTGGTTTTCCGTTAGTGAAAGCTGGACGGCTTTGAAGAATAAATTTGGTAGGACAGGAAGCAATACGATGAATCAAAGTAAGGCTATCCTGTCTTAAGGAAAAATCCATAAAGTAACATTTTTAAAGTATAATAAAATTAATTTCCTTAAATCTAAAGAAAACTTACTTGATTTCATATTCGATGGCTTCAAATTTTGGTCTGTGTTTAGGACACTGCCTTTTATTTTCGCAAAACACCATTTACAGTAAATGGCCTCTAGTGCTGTCAAAACGATGAGCAGAACTACCCCTGCTTTGGCCATAGCTAAAACAAACACAAATAATTATTAAAAAAAATTAAATCTTAAAACATTCAGAACCAATTATTTTGCATCTAGCTTACTTTTTTCTATCCGTATTTCCAGATACCGTACGTATATTTCGATCAATGTCTAAATGAGCCGACCTGAATCGGAATTCTCTGCTTCTCTCAATTGACTCACAATGTGCAGAAACCTCATACTCCTCGACAGGCAAACACGTTTCAACCATAGCCTCTAAACAATTAACAAATAACTCTGCACTTTCCGCTGTACAGTTGCACTGTAAATTGATCGACACATTATTGCAATATAAACTTTAAAGATAATTTGATTTATATAATGAATAGAGAAGCTTACATTGGTATAAGGTCCAGCAAATCTCCATAAACCACCAAAACCACAGCTCTTCAAATAGTGCAATTGCTGCTGACTAGTTTCTTCGCAAGCTATCATATTTTGTATGATTGCTTGAACAGAATTTAAGATAGACTGATCCTGGCAAGAGGTCAGTACGACGTTGATCATAGCATCGAGCAGATTGTGTCTATAAACATGAAAAATCATTAGATTTATAAACAAAAAATTTAAATGTTTTAAAAATTTGTACTTACATGACTGGGAATACTTTGGGGAATACGACGGAAGCCTCTGCTAAGTATTCATACAGAATTCTCGTCTCGTTTTCATCCGCATATTTAACCAGTGTAGCCAAGACAGCCAGTACAAGTGCCTGGGTTGAAAAATCCGTGAGCACTTCAGGGTCCAGTAAGACATTGTTTTCATTGCTTACGCTGACTCTAGCACTTCGGTTCTGAAAAAAATCCTAATTAATGGTTTTGAAATATTGCAACTCCAAAATATTGATTTACCTTGGGTTCCTCTTCTTCGGCTGGCTTGGTTTCCTTGGCGGTGGGCACCGAGAAGGATCGCTGCGTTTTTAAAAATAAAATCCGGCCAGTCTGGTTAATGACGAGCATCATTGTCGAAATCATAGGTCATGATACACACAATAGTGAGAAGTTGAATGGTTGTTTTATAGAATCCGGTAGAATGGGCAGGCACACACATTGAAGGGAGCAAATAATACATAGAAAACATAAAATAAGTTAGGATACAGAAAGCAAGAGTATTACTCGCAAAAGCGTTGGTAGAAAGAAAAGGAAAAAATATATAAATTGTTTTTTGAAACAGATAAATGCGATAGAATTAGATGGTCAGATTCGTTTCACGCGTACCTGATGAGCCGTATACTGTTTCTGTTGCCTTGCTTGGGTAAGAGCAGACTGATCCAACAAATCCCAAGATTTCTGTCTTCTATTTGTTGGATTAGATGTGGTACAAGCTGCATCCTGCAATAAACAAAGGACCAATAATGCAAGGGTTTTTACTAATACGATTTTTTAATACTAACAGGTCCGTATGGTACAAATGTGTCCAAAAAATCTGAACTGCCCGTGTCTGCAGCACTTCTGTTCAAAGAATGCCTGATGTGACATCTGCTTCGAACTTCTTCCGAGACAGAAACCAATGCTGTAGAACAAACAAAGTTTGTTTGAAAAAGTACAAAAATAAAAATCTTTGACATTAACTCTTACCAGCTAAATATGCAACGCTATCAGGTGTGACTTCAAATTTGTCTTTCCTAAAAGGTTTAGCTACTATAGCTAAGAGCATTGTTAATACTCTCGTAGTTCTAGTGACTGTGGTTGGTGTTGGATGATGGTAGCCTTTTAATAAATGTCCAACCAAGGCAAAATGAAAATTAGATTTAAAGGAGAGACCTACTGCATGATCCAACTGCTTAAAGTGCCACTCCAAAGGTTCTCTCGTTGACATCATAACTTTTTCTAATGTCTAAAAAATACAAAATTATTAATACATAAAACTATCTGATAATATTAAATTAAATTATGAACCTGATCATCGAACGTCCCCTGAGAATCGAGGGTGTGTAGATTTTGTTCAAGAAGAGCCAATCCAGAAGCGTACAGAGACGCCTCTTCTAACTGAAGAACTGAAGTGGCAACCCAGAATAAATATCGATGTATTGGAGATTCCTAAACAAAAAGATAAAAAATTATTAAAAATTGTTCAAATTGATTTTATAGCTTCAAAAGGCAGAGCGACATACTTACCGGTCTGAGAAGTGGCTGCAGCCTCGTAAGGCACATAACAATAGCTTCCAATAGTGTTATATCATTGAAGCTTTCAAGAGCTTTGACCAAAATCCTTAGCAACTGTTTCATATCATGGTCTGTAATACTTTTGCTGATGCAACCAAAAACGATTAAAGCTCTAGGCTGAAGGGCAGGATTGAAGCAGAACGCGAAGCTTTTGGCCAGAGATGTCCAAGTTTTGAGCCAGTCGCATTTGGGAATATCTCTCATGCAAGCTTCCATAATTTCCAAAAGTGCATCCGTGATCACTTCTAGACTCGTCAGAGACAACCTTTCCCTGTCCTGACCACTGGAAATATTTCTCTCGTTGCCAAACCATTTTTCGCTCGAGTGCCTGTAACTCGACCTGAACGCCGTCACAGCAGCAGATTTCACTTTGCTGATACCGAATAGCAAATAAAACTTTGGCAAAGAAAACTCATCCAGACTCATTCTAAGGATCCTGTACGTATCTTCTGAGAAAGAAGGAGAGCTACAGGTGCACAACGAATGGATGCTGTTAATTACCAAGCCATGAGTGGAAGCCCTCATACTTAAACTACCACAGCAAACAAGAAAAGTGACTGTGTGGAATAAATATGGTAAATGTTTTCCTACGTCTAGGCAATTATTGAAAGATAACATTAACAAATATCTTGCTAGAATAGCTATATCGTTCCACATGACGTGTTGCTCTAGCAGAGGAGTAGGAGACGTGCAAGTTCTGTCGACTACTCGACACAATCTGCCAATGACTTTTTTGGCTACGAGCTGAACATTACCGGATGCAAGGGCTACAGCAGTATCAGCCATGATCTCTACCATGGGAGAGCCCAAACCATAACGAACGCTTCGATGAATAAAATTATCCAACACAGTATCTATCAAATCAGGCAGCCGGCCTATCGTACTCCAAATCTTAGCCTGAATACTGGGATACATCTCGATCTCTTCTATCGTTAGAGTTATCAGCTTCTCCAATATTTGTGCCACTTGTTTTTGTCGTTTTCCTCCCTCGTCGTTAGGCTTGTGAAATCTAACTAGATTATTCAGCCAAGGTGTCATATACTCTAAGCACAAGTGCTTCAATTCTATAGTGGATACTCTGAAACCTTGTATGCATTCCTCGAGGAACTCGAGTGTTAGGTGAGGATCATTCGAGGCAAGAGTCTCACTGAGGCGTTTGATGAAAATTGTGTTATTCGATGGGATGCAAAGACCAGAAGTCTCTAGTAGTTGACCCTCTATTTTCAGATCAAATGTTGCGGTCAAAGCGCATAGTTGGTTATAAGCTGCTGTGCGCAAATTCGGGTCCGAACTTCCTAAATTTAATAAAGCCATATTTAACAAAGTTCCAGGTACGTCCTTAGGCCTAATCTTTGGATGAACTGACATGGAATCTGGCTGGGATAGTTCCCAGCGATTTCTAATGTGTATTATAGCCTGCACTATACTATCACAATCGTTATGGATGAAAGACAAAGGTCCAGCTTCATTGGAGATAGTTAAAGTAAATTGATTGTCATCTACCAAGCAGACTTCCTCGATTTCCGATGCATAATACACATCGTTCAAAAGCACTGTGTGCGACAGCACTTTGCACTTTTCTGATGATGTAATTTGAATAGCTGTGGGTCCGACTTTCACAGCAACTTTCGTGTCTTTGTGGGACAACTTTAATGCACTCGTGAATACCTTCAGATCTTCGTCAAGAGACAAAGTAGCTCCTGGTAACTTTTGCTGTTCGATGTCTATCACGTCGTTCAAACGACCTGGACCATCTATAAAAACTATCTTCCTATTACCCTTCAAGGGTGCTAAAATTCTGTCATGAAACTTAGTGTACTCTCGCACCCAACTGTTGCAATTGTAGATATAAGCTGCATGGATATTCTCATATGCAACTTCTGGAAGAACGTAGAACCATTTCTGCAGGAACTCTGTACGGAATCTGTTATCGGAGCAAGTATGGGTAAAATCGACTACAAGCTCGAAGGGAGAATGGCAGAAAGGCTTCAAGGTCAGAATAACGTGGTAGATCAGTAAATCTCCATTTGTCTCCCCAATTTTGTACCTCCTGGCAATGTAATAAAATACAGGGTAGCCCTGTTTGCTGGTACCAGCTTGATAAAATATATTTAAACTCTGTATACTTTTAAATTCTTCTTTCTCATGGATATTGTGCTTTATCATTATTTCCTCAAAATTCGTAGAGGACATATCGATACTCGACCAGCGAGCATAAGAGGATGCGAATAATAAGTGAGAATCAATTGGTTTGTGCTCAGGTGGTCCGAGATAAGCTAATAGCGTTGCCATTTTGTCGAAAGGTCTTCTTCCTACAGCTTTGTGATCTCTACTGCTGCTCAAGTAATCTCCGATTCTCTCCTGGTGATTCCAGAGCAATCTGTGCAAAGCCAACACATTTGCATCTGACACGAAAGACATTGGATGACTAGCCTGATCAACGGTCTCGCAATCAGATGCTATCTGTATGAAGAATCTTCTACCAATTTCAAAATGAGCTCGGAGAAAGTCGTTGAATGGTAACATATGCTGCTCCTTGCTAAATTCTACGTGGTTTGCAATATTCTGCAATATCTTTGACATTAACATTAGACCTCGTTTTATCTGAGGTGGAACTGGTTTGCTGACGAGTCCCATTTCTTGAGGTGAAACAATGGCTGGGTTAATGAAGCGTAAAAATAATACTGTGCCAACAGCTCCTATTTTATTGTGAGGGCACTGTGGAAATCTCTTGCTAAGCACTTGGTACAGACAATGGCACATTGACCTCAATTGGGGTGGGAAACTGAAAATATTCATATTGGTTAATTAGCCAATTGAGATAATTAAAATTTATATTTTAATTATTATAGAGAGAGAGAGAGAGAGAGAGTTTAATAAAGTAATTTACCTATCAGCAGATGACACAATTGCATCAAACACTTTCTGAGTTAAAGCAATCAAATTTTTCCTATTTTGTTCGATATCGTCCCCAGCATCTATTCTAGCACTATCGACTTCAAATCTCGTATCTGGATCATCCAACAATGGCTTGATTAAGGGCTCCAGTAAACTCTGCAGATAGCCAGCGCCATAGATTTTAAAACAAAACGCCATAATCTTGCTGCCCAAACTGTTTCCTCTAAAAAGAGTCTGCATGCAATCTGACACTTCTACTTCTCGATAGAACATATTCCAGAGAAGAGGTGAGAGCAAATGCTTGGCATCGAATAGAGTTACGAAGACTCTTGCCAATTCGTCCATTTGATTTGTCGTTACTACGTTTGCTAGAGCCATTGCTATCGGGAGTTCTCCCTTGTCGCTGATCATAGTGACTAGCTGGACTAATTGTTCAAATCTGTCTGCTAAAACTGTTTCTGCCAAAGTATCAAATTCTGTGCCCTGCTGGAGAATTTTAGTGAGTACCTCCATGAATGCTGCACGAGTCTGTAGATCAGGATTGTAACCCAAACCTATGATAAAAAGTAATAATTAAAGAAGATAAAAATGATCGTTTAAATAGTTCTTATTCATTATTATGTACCTATGGAATGCATAAGCCCACTATCGATATTGGCACTTAATAAATTACTCATAGCCTGAATAGTTGCATTTCTTAAAGTTGATAATTTCCCATGACTAATTCTAGACTGTCTCCCAACAACATCTACATCTTTTTCTTCGGTGGCAGCAGCATTGCAGTCATTCAACAAATTCATGAACAGAGTAAAATACTTAAGAAATAATTGAGATTTAGCTTCCATTAAATCGCCACGATCCGATTCTTCAGGCTGCAAAGGTAGACCTCTCAGAAGAGCACCAACAGCTTCCATACATGCTTGGTCCAATTCTCTGGTGATCAACGTAACATCGCTGCCACTCGGTGGTGCAATTTGATGAGTGGTGCCCATCACCCAATCAGTCAGATATTCTACGAGTTTATTTCTAAATTTCATCTCCTGTCTGAAAGCTAGGTCATCCCTCCTCTTCATCATAGCTTCAACCAGCTGACATAATTTCGTCTTGATATGTATAGAGTGCATTGTCATATCCAGATGCCTCACATATCTAACGATGGCCAAACTCATTCCTTCGATGCTGGTAATTCCAAGATACTCCGATGGCTGATCGGTTTTCGAATCCAGCACATTCTTCATAATAAAAATTGTGTGTTCGATAAATTGAGTGTTAACGTCCATCAAAATCACTTGACCTTGCTGATCGAAAAATTTCTCTACTATGCTCTTAATCTGATCGAATAAGATTGGATACAAAGCTGGACTCATCTCGTGTCCTACCAATTCTTTGACGTGTTTCTGAATCTGAAGACCGAATTTCTCGTTGTTACAGATCAAAAGACGCAGAAGATTGAATACGAATTGTGTTACTGGACAATATTGAACTTCTTGACTAGAATTTGTTAAACAAGCGCCTGGGTCTTGCATTTTTGTGGAACCCTGAAAAGATATAAGCTGAATCAGTTTTAATATTTTATTGATTTAAAGCTAAGTAATACCTTTTTGGGTTCTGGATTTGATGGAGGTCCAGACATTGGTCTGTTCACGGCTCGTCTTTGAAGGCAAACTCCACCCAGAGCACACAAAAATCCTGTCATATTTGCCCATTCATTAATTTGATCTTCCAATTCATGTTCTGAATTCTGATGAGACGCTCTCCTTTTGCCAGTGCTACGATGGAAGGATTCCACTTGTCCATCGTCCGCTTTCGTCTTTGGATAATTCGACAGTTGGCGCGATGTCACTTCCCAATTTCTAAACGTCTCTTCCCAAGCCTTGAAAAATAAATAAGTTTGCATGAAGATACAATTAAATAGCTTTACCACGCAAAATGTGTCAAAAGACACTTACGGATTGAACGCCGTTTTCACAGTGCTCTATTTTTCGAAGCAATGCCATAATCCTTTTCTGCAGTGCTGCACGTCCTGTAAAAGTGACAAAAATTATGTAGACCATTTTTACATAATCATGGAGAAACGACTAGAAAAAAAATCTAAGAAAATGGAGAAATGGCTATAATACTAAAAGGTACCAGGTCTTAATGGTATTATATTGTTTAATTCTTACCGTGATTCTGTTCATGATAGTATAGCCTACTTTCCCCGCTGGCTGTTATAGCAACGAGTATTTAATGTCTCACTGTAGTCATATAAGAGTATACCGATCGACTTTAAGATATTTAACAGTTAGGAAGGTCAGTAAGATTTTGCTATTGCAAAAAATATTTACCAGTGGTCAGCACATTTGAGGCCTGAGCCAATTCAACGTATAAATGATAATTAGGTAGTAAACAAGGTACTGCTACTTCGTCACTTCCAAAGCGTATTTCCGCTTCTTCGCATAAAAGAGCAAAACAGGACATCGACACTAAGACTGCTTCCATATCGATGCTCCACAGGTACATAAAGAAGACCACCTGAAATTTTAACAATTGTTACAGGTTTCAAGATAAAAAAAATATATAAATATATTTCTAACAAACCTCGAGTTTTATATGAGCCTGCTTGCAAATTGCAATTTGACTTCCAACATTGGCATAGTCCTTATTTTGAGAGAGAAACGCATTTCGACAAATTAAAATCTCTCTAAGCCACTTTAAGATACCAGTGTAATTGATGATTTGATGCTGAATTAATTTTTGTGAAATAGAAAAGAGAACTTGAGAGCTGACGTCCCAGAAAGTGTTAATGGTAGCTTCTGGATTCCATGCTTTAATCTTTTCAGGATGATGAAGAGCCAAGAGAGCCTCCATAGCTTCGTGAGCAATATCCGGCATGGTTGGCTGATGGACCAGTGATACCAAGCCGTTCATCAATTCCAAAGTTGAGCTTTGAATTTCATGACCAGCTTTCCCTTGATTCTGTAACGAATACAATTTTGGTAAGGAAACGAATTTTCATAGCTATTTTTTCCAAAGGAGAAAAACTTACATTCAGCATTAACATAGGATCCGCATGAATAAGTCGAACCATCCACAGCAATAAATTTCTATAGCTAGCTATTTCTTCACCTCTATCCCTATATTTGCTCTGCTCCTTTCCTTTCAAAGTGAGATTCTGAATCATTCGCAGTGGCGTGTGTGATATGTAGCTTTGAGTAACCTTGTTCAAAGTATCTGTAAACAGATTTCTCAAATCCGTACTACGCGAATATACGAGATCTATTTGTGGCCACCATGGCAGACCAGGTTGCGTTACGACTCTAAAAGCACGATAGATTCGAAAATAAAGATGCTTGAAGAAAAATTGGAGTGAAAAAAGAAATGATTACCTGTACAGTGAGCTGATAAGCACAAACTGGTAAGTCGTTGGATAGTTTAAGTTTAGGCAAACTTTCAATACTTCGTTGTTGTGAGGTTTAATACGAAAGCAACTGACAAAGCAATCTATCATAAGATCGATGTCTTGCGCCACGTAATTCTGTCCGCGAGAGAATAGTTTACAGGGATTGAAAAGTAGTGCCGTTAGGTCGCCCATCACATGTTGAACGAGAGTAAAAATGACATTGTTAGAATCCAGATTGCTGATATAAGTGGAAGCTTTGCAGAGTTTCACGCAGGTCACCGCAGCTGCTTCGACGAGTTGTTTGCTGGAACTTCCGTGCATTCCAAGGCCACGTTTAACGCTGTCTATGAATAATTTTTTCTTCGAATGCCTCGGAGAGCAAGGGGCTCCCGAATCAGCATTCACAATCTCTTCCAGAACTTGCGGCGAGAGTATCAGCAATATTATCTGCAGGGGCCATGCTGCCGCACCTTTACCCTTCTTGTTATCCGTGCAAGTATCCAGAACGTCAAACAGCTCCTCGCAAGCCTTGCCAAACTCCTCGTTAGACCTTTTCTGAAGATCGGCGAACTCGTAAGGATAAGTATCCATCCAATTCCATATTGCTTTCTCCAAAGAATTCATTAGAACTAACTGAGCAGGTTTTTTAAGTAGTCTAAATTTCTGTATAGTTTCTGCAATAAAAATATACAGTTAAAGCACATTTGAATGAATTCCATCCTAATAAAAATACAATTTATTGCAATAAACGAACAAATACCATTTAAAAGTCTCGTCAATCTGTGTGCGTCGACATTGATATGCTGGATTAATTCGATGTCGCTGTAATCTGGATTCTCATCACCGCAGTTCGAGAGTTCCTGAAGCCTCGCAGAGATTCGATTAAACACAGCGTTGAAAAAATTTAGGCTCAGAGCAAAAAGAACCTTGCTGGCCAAGTTTTTCAAGTAAATATTTTGTTGAGTATCAGTGGGTATATCTGAGAATTGGTACAATACGTGATATTAATTGGATTAATAAGGGCTGATTCGCATTAATTTGTTAAACGAGCTCTATTACTGAAACTCACCAATAAACTGGCATATTTCCCTAAGTAGCAATTTAACATTCATAGCCTCGTCTTTTTTAGTGCTGTCTTTAGGCTGGTTAGCAAGGCACCGTTCCAAAGTATCCAAAACGATGATGATGGACTCGTAGCAGTGCTTCTCTTGATCGGAAGAGTTCACTCGCTGAAGGATCTTTGTCAGGCCGGATATCACGAGTGAGAATCGATATCGAGATATCTGTATTAGCCATTTTTTATTTCTCTCTTGATTTAGGCGAGAGTGTGTAGTTTGTGGGCCAGCTCTGCGCGGCAGCTGTCAATAAAACAATAAACAATGGAATTATTTCAGCAGAAAAAAATTCTCATTTAAAAAAATTGTTCAGATCCAAATTTAAATCAACGATTCTATCGATGCGGTAATTATTGCATGATTTTCTCGACGGATTCTTAGAGAGTTATTAAGAATGGAGGAAAAGTGTTCATTCATAAATTGGGATTACAATGAAAATGAGGAAAGGGGTGGAGGATAAGAAAGAAGTGGATTGGGGAGGGTTGCGAGCCACACACGCACGCCCTCCCCGTAAATTCGACGAACAATGAAACAGAGGAGTGGACGAAGGTCAAGCCTTCGGCAGGGAGGAGCTGAAAGACGAGAGAGCCCATCTGTGAATGAATGAATGAATCGTCGGCACTTGAGAATCGTAAATAGGGGGCATAACTGTCAAACCGATTCGTTAATAAACATTAAAACCATCTTTAAAACCGTAATACAGCTACCACAAGTTCAACTGTATACCCAGAGGCAACTAAATATACAATAACTATAGGAATACAATGTAATCTACCAGAACTAAGAGGCATAACGAATAACAGAAAAAAATTCAATTTACAAAAGTAACGGAAATTAAATTGTGGTGAAATTCGACGATCGACGAAGCTTAAATTTATCATTCGAGTGATCCTTCCTGGGTATATATGGATTATTTTTAGAGCATTGCGAAACGAAGATCCTATTTTTGGTGTAAAAGGGCCTGGTCCCTCGTAGGAAAAGGCAGGAAACGTTGAATACTTTGGTGCTGAGATTGTTGAGTTAGTGTACCTGCTCCTCGAAACGTGCGATTAGGGAATTGGCCCATTCACCCGGTTTTTGCGTTCCCATCACCGTACGATCACGAGCTGTCATCACGTTCGACGATTCACCAGCTCGCCCTCAGCGAGTGCTCAACGTCAATTCGCCGCCATTTACGAACGTCGACTGCCTACAACTGCCCACTCGTAACTCGTCTAGGAGACTACTAACAACACCAGACACCAGGCAGTTAGCCAGCCAGAGCTTGGGCAAGCCTCGAGAGAAGGGGGCGCCCAGTTCACTCGAGCTCTTTCCTCTCTAGCTCCATTCCTCCTCCATTCACAGCAAAGGCCAGAGTAAAGCAGAACCAAGATAGGCGCTGCTAGCTGTCGCTCGGTGTCGGTACGAGGCAGAGCTCGACCAATCACTTTTCGAGGTTGCCTCGCGCACGTGCTCTGCTCCAAAACTTGTCCAATTTACATCCAATTCATGAAAGAAGCTCCTGTTTCATTCAGCTTTCCAAACTCGGTCTCCCGTGCTACACTGCTCAATATCAATTATCCAGTGGAATATTCTTTCTCGCTCTTTATCTAAGAAAGAAAAATTAATTTTAAAATAAATTTGTTTTTAGACGCATTCAATCTTTTTATTAACGTGTAATACAGACAATTAAAATTATTTCCTCTCTGTTGCTTCTACTGCTAACTCATCAGAAGCACATCTGAGTACATTGGCGTCTCGTTCCTGGTGCTTTTTGATCTTGTGAACGTTCTTCGGATCTAAATCTGCCACGTTTACGTTACTCAGGAAGTATTTATCGTCCGAAATTATCACAGCATTCTTATTACTTATAGAATCATGTCTGCAAAATATTTTCTCGCTTTAACGTCAGTATTGATTACAGTGGCATCGATTTAAAAATGAATGATTGTACAAACTTACAATTGAGTTTCCTTAAAAGTTACCAAAATTGAACAGTCTCTCGCTGTGCAATATAAAAAGTAATTCTGTAATAGGAGCAAAAATTCATTGGGGACAGGAAACGTCTGCTCGAGTAATTCTCGAGTATCCGGTGTTTTATGAAATTTATTTAATCCAAAATAAACCATGTCATTGTCAATTATAGTTGAATATTTGCCATAGATATCATTGACAATTTCTGCAGGCACGTAGCACAATTTTTGCATACGAAGGATCCTCTCCAAAATGCTATTCTCCGGTAATTGGGGCTCGCCAAAGTCGCAAGGCTGAAACAAAAAAAACATCTTTAATATTCCAATAACAAACTCATAAAAGAAAAAAGCAAAAATCAAGAGTTACCTCATTAGTACGAAAAATCACGTTTGCAGATTCCTTTGCAGTGGAAGAATAGGCAATATCAGCTGAATTCCACTCATCCAAATCATTTTCATGATAATTTCGCAAAAGTGCATCGCAAACCACGTTGCAAAACCTGTCAATATTTTTACCGTGCTCATCAAAGCCAAACCAATCTTTCAAAACAGCTCGAGCTAAATCCACATGGGAGTTGTGATCGTAAACAACGTTACCATCCTTGAAAATCTTCAAATTATTCTGCGGATTTTTGAGAAGAGCCTCCAAGGCTCTGCAGATTCTATTTCTGCGTCCAGAAAATAAATCCAATGGACAATACTGGCTCCTCGATTGAATTGCAGCCACCCTGAGCTACAAGAAAAACAAAATAGATCAGAAACGTGAATTATTAATGAACAAGCACTCTCCTACCAGATTATGCTCATCCTGAATCAATGCTCAACGTTATCAAAGAAAGAATCACCTTGTAATACTGCGTGAGACAATACGAGCATTTTTGCAATCTCTGCGCCTCGGCATTGTGATAGCCTTGCTTCGGTTTAATCTCCACACAGAATGCTGGACTGTTTTGCACACAAGCACGTTCCACTTGGTGAGGCAAAAGGCAGTAATCAGGATACACAGTGGCAAACTCCTCGATTATCCTCTGGTGTCGTCGTCGCTCTGAAAAAATCCAAATGCTTAGCAAACCAATTGATTCTTCAGTATCGTTGACTTAAATTCTAGCTCGTGTTTCGACTGGCCGGGGCGCCAGGGAGCGCATAAAAATGTCGAAATGCAGCGCGTCACGCTCTTCGCTATGCATTTACGCAGTTTGTTTGCACGATATTTGCGTTTGGGTTTGAAAATAAACCACCTACACGGTCGTTTCGCTCGTAAAAATATCAGTATCGTCATCGAACCACCGAAGCGATCTTCCGAGTGATTCACGAATACCAGGCGCGTTATAAATTTCCTCCAGGAGGCGATAACTCGGCCGGTGGCAATTTGCATGAGAGGCTCGTGGAATTGGCGCAAACTCTGCACGATTCGGACGGATCGCTCTTCTTCGCCATTAATTTATTCGCCAGGGGTTCTCATCCGAGGCGTAAATATTATTGTGCTGAGTTTTTTTCAGCTTTTTTCGCGCCTATCGAGCCTGCACGTTGGAGTTTGCTGGAATTCCAGGGGAAGAGACGCGATTGGAGCCACCGTGCCGGATCGAATCCTCCGGTTAAGGAAATGCCAAAGGTCTGCGTCGGATGCGAACTGCAAAAATTCAGAGAGTCTACCATTACTATTGCGAGCAGCACAATTGGCTCCTCGAGCCACTGGTTTCGTTTTTCTCTTATTCTTCGCTTTTTTTGCTTACCTGGACGGGATGGGAAAATGCGCCTCGAGAGTTCTTCGACGCTCCTTTTCGAGTACTGGCGGATTTCAGGGACTTTTGCGTAATCGCCCAGAAAGAAAGTCGCTACGTGTTTGGCGAATCTGTATTCTCGCTCGGCCCAGCGTCTCCCCACTTCCGGTCTGCCCTCCTCCAGTGACCATTTCCTCAACCGCAACACGCACCTCTCCTGCAAATACATTTTTATGAGTGTGGGGTTCTTTTTTTCGATTGTTTCACTGTTGAAACTTCAAAATAAAAGGGAAAGAGGATTGTGGAATATTTTTTAGTGTTTTTAAATGTTATAAGAGTTTTAATTTTTCTATGAAAGTGTTAATTAGGATTATTTTCTCCTGTAAATACATTTTCATAAGTATTGGGTCCTTTTTTTTTTATTTATTTCCGTTGAAATTTCGAAATGAAAGGAAAAGAGGATTGTTGGAAATTTTGTAATGTTTTTAATGTAATAAGAATTTTAATTTCTCAATGAAAGCGTTAATTAGGATTATTCTCTCTTGTAAATAGATTGTTATAAGTGTTGGGTTCTTTTTTTTGTTTATTTCACAATTGAAATTTCAAAATGAAAGAAAAAAAGGATTGTAAAAAATGTTTAAGTGTTTTTAAATGTAATGAGAATTTTAATTTCTCAGTGAAAGTGTTGATTAAGGTAATCAGGAATGATTCCATAAAAATAATAATGATTAATTTCTGGTATTTTGCGATCCACGCAAAATTCGAATATAAAATTCTGAGTGACTTTCGCGCGTAAACGATAATTTCTGCTGGTAATTGGGTCGATTACCACGGGGAGGGTAAAAATAAATGTGCAAAAAAAGGGAAATATAGAGAGAGGCATATGCGTCATGTCTAACTTTATTCAGTAATGCCTTGTGCGGCGATTGGATCGATACTCGGTCGAGTATCTCGCCACCTGTGACGTGGCTGCAACTTTTTTATGCGTCACTACGACATAGACTCGAGCGTCTATCGCGAAAATATCAGCGAATCTGGAACAGGAGCTTTTAAACGCGAGTCAACCCTCGCGTAGCTTCCAGCGAGAACGCAATTTTTCACAACAGTTTCACTGCATTTTTTTCTTCGCGATTAGAAACAGCAAAAAGAGAGATTTAACACTGGCCTAAAACAGTTTTTCTCGAGAAAATGAGTTATCGTTGGGAAATCGTGGGAAAAGAGGCATTTTTCTGGAAATTAGAAATTTTCTTACGATTTGGTAAAATAATATCGACGAAACTAATTTCGAGGATTCGAATCTGAATTTCTCGCGACCAAAGGAAAAATAAGAAAAGATTAAGGAGGGATTTATCAGGAGGAGGCAAAGTTTTCTCGAGAAAGCGAGTTAATGTTGGGAAATGGATGGAAAACGAGTGATTTATCTGGAAATTAGGAATTTTACTACGATTTGGTAAAATAATATTATTAAAACTAATTCCGAGGCTTCGAATCTGAACTTCTCTCAGCCAAACAAAAAAATAAAAACAGATGGAGTGTGAATTTTTTGAAAATTAGAAATTTCTTACGATTTGGCAAAATAATATCGACGAGGCTAATTTGGAGGCTTCGGATCTGAACTTCTCTCAACCAAACAAAAAATAAAAACAGATCGAGTGTGAATTTATCATGAGGAGCGCAAAGTTTTCTCGAAAGGAACGAGTTGATCGAATAAGGAGGGTGGGAAGGGGGGGGGGTTGGGATTTGTTTGTCCGAGATTAGGAATGGTGGAATAATTGATTTCGTAATGTTTGTGTAATGGTGATGAAGCTGTCGTACGTACGACGCACATTACTCACGCGAGAAAAAGCGACGACGATGTTTGCGTTGCCCTCGCCCCGATACGAGCATCTTTCCACGTTTAGCCATTCCTCTTTGCTCGACGACTCCTCCCTCTCCCTCTCCTCCTCTTCGTCCATTCTCCTCTCATCGGCATTGACCCTCTCGTTAAAACTCCATTTACTTGCACAGAGAAAAGACACAAAACATTTTTCACTAATCATCCATCGATATCGTTCCACTCGCAATTGTATCGCATACTAAATGCTGTATATATATAGTATATTATACAGGGTCCAAGGGTTAAAACGAAAAATTGAGGATACAAAAATTAATTTCTTTTCTTAAATGAAAAATACTGGTTTTTCATGAAATTATATTATATACTAAATGTGTTTATATATAGTAAATACAGGGTCCAAGAGATAAAACGAAAAATTGAGGATACAAAAATTAATTTCTTTTCTTAAATGAAAAATACTGATTTTTCATGAAATTATATTATATACTAAATGTGTTTATATATAGTTAATACAGGGTCGAAGAGATAAACCGAAGAATCGAGGACAAACATTGTATTTTACTTTTTAATTTAAAAATACTGATTTTCTATAGAACTTTTTGGAAATTTTTTTTATTTGGATTTTCCACTGGAAAATCTCGTGTGGAGAAAATTCAACTATTTTCCAGTCTGAAAGATAAAGAGGATTCTACGTCCATAGACTTGGTCGTTTTATCTGTCGGACCCTGTACACGAAAAGTATCGAGCCTCTCGCGAAGAAAAACACAAACACGCGCTTTTCGAGATATTTTTCTTACAGCTGGTGGCGTAGAACGATTATATTGCTATCGAAGCGTTTTTTCATCCGGAGAAACGCGCTGAGAGGGACTCTAATTGGATTTTTTTGTTTTCTCGGGTTATCTCGTCTCCCCGTGACGCAATGGATTTTTAAATCGTGCGAAGATTTGCCACACGGTTCGTTCGGCCAGCCCTGACATTTCTCCAAGGCGGGAGGTGAAAGTCGAGCAATGAAATTCGACGCTATGAATTTGTTCCGAGGAAATTTATGTCTTTCGATGGGTTGTTATGCTGATGTTTCAAATGGAGAGGGGGGGGGGGTGGGAGAAATTTAAAAAGGGGGGGGAAGAGAGACTAGGATTTGGAGGGAGAGAAATTTAGAGAGAAAGAGAGAGAGAGAGAATGGAAAAGATGGTAGATGGAAACTGTGCCAGAACGGCTTAAGGGTAAAAAGAGAATAAGGTGTGTGTGTGTGTGTGGAAGGAAAAGCCTGGCGATGGCTGAGTAGGAGATCCTGAAGCCGTTTGAGTTGCGGAGGCCAGGGCAACAACCGAGGCTGACCTCTCCTCGCCATTCTCGCGTCATTTGGCACGCCTTGAGTCGAACGAGCCTGAAACGACGTCGCTTGTCTTCTCTCGCTATGCTAAACGCTAAGCTAGGCTAGAAAACCACCAGCCAGCCAGAATAACACTCCTCTCCTAAAACTAATATCCGCCCTGCAAACTTCCATTTCTCTCTCTCTCTCTCTCTCTCTCTCTCTCTCTCTCTCTCTCTCTCTCTCTCTCTCTCTCTCTCTCTCTGTTGGCTTCATTACTATATAATTAAATTAATTTTCACTCCAATTAACTTAGCTTTTATTTTACTCATTCGATCGAGCATTCGAGTCTAGAAAAACTGTAGCGATATTCATGATTTCCTTGTTTATACTGTGAAAAACTGGAATTTGCAATTAAAATAATTTCACTCCAATTGATTTGTTTTTTATGTCACTCGTTCAATTGGGTATTTCAGTGTTGTAGAAAAATTGTGAAGCGATATTTCCCTGTTTGTACCGTGGAACATATAGAAACCAACTGGAATTTGCAATTAAAATAATTTCACACCAATTGAATTGTTTTTTATGTCACTCGTTCAATTGGATATTTCAGTGTAGAAAAACTGAAATGATGTTCATGATTTCCTTGTTTATACTGTGAAACATAGAAACCAACTAAAATTTGCAATTAATATAATTTCACTCCAACTGATTTATTTTTTATGTCAGTCGTTCAATTGGATATTTCAGTGTAGTAGAAAAATTGTGAAGCGATATTTCCCTGTTTACTGTGGAACATATAGAAACTAACTGGAATTTGCAATTAAAATAATTTCACTCCAACTGATTTATTTTTTATGTTACTCGTTCAATTGGATACCTCGGTGTAGAAAAACTGAAGCGATATTTCCTTATATTTATGCTGTAAAACATCAAGAAACCAGCTAGAATTTGCAATTGAAATAATTCCATTCCTATTAACTTATTTTTTACTCCACTCGTTCGATCGAGCATGCGAGTGTAGAAAAACTGAAGCGACGTTGATGGTCTTCCTCGTTGATGCTAAATTGTAGAAAACCAGGCAGAATAGCACTGCTTTTTCGAAATAGCTAATCTTTAAAACTCTCCATTTCTTTTCTTCGCGATTAAATTTCTTCTTGGTCAATTCGACGAGCAACGAGTCTAGGAAGACTATTAGCGTTCTCTTGCCAAGCCAAGTTAAAAAAACAATCGACAAAAATAATAAAAATACCGTTTCTCTATTTCAAAAACTCTAAAAATTTGAATCTCACTTTCTTTAATAATTTTCTCTCTTTAAGAACAAAATCTTTAAAGTTAATATTATTAAATTTCTTTCTTTTTTTAAACAGAATCGAGCATTGAGAATCTATACAAGTACTTCCGTCTATAAGAATACACAACGGCATATAAAATAATGGTAAAAATAATAAAAATAACGTTTCTTTATTTAAAAAAACTCGAAACTCACTTCTTTCTTTAATAATTTTCTCTCTTTAAGAATAAATTCCTTAAATTTAACATTATAAAATTTCTTTCTTTTTTAAGTATAATCGAGCATTGAGAATCTATACAAGTACTTCCGTCTATAAGAATACACAACGGCATATAAAATAAACATGGTCTACCTGATCGGATTGGTGATCGATTCCACCAATCATACGCCTGTTGGTTCTCAGAGCTGAAACGTGCACGAGAATTGCGTGAAATATTTGTCTATATATAAATATAAAATAAAAAAGAAACAAAAGAAAATATCAAACCGATCTAGAAAAATCGAGTGATACAAGAATCTTGCTGATAATTGATTTATTAATAAATTCGCACACAAAGATCAGAATAATTGACAATAAAGAAGATAGAATTTCATTACGCAAGAGCAATTAATTTCGTTGATTTCCTACCGACAATTATCACTCTCTACGAAAAAAACCATTTCGTTACACAATATACAAATATAATATATATAGATATAATACAAACCAAGGAGGATGTAGATGAAGGAATAAAAATACAGCATCGATTATATTCATGAAATTTCATAAGCACGAGGCCTTCGTTTTTATTATCTCTGTACAAAAACAGTCGAAAAAATTATAGATTTCTTTCCATAAGATGAATTTTTTCGAGCTCACGGCGTATGTACAAGCGGAAAATCATAGAGACATTATAATAAACCTAAAAACTAAATATACTTTTACATTGTTTGATAATAGACAATAATAATTATAATTGAATATAATTAATGATAAACCTACGAGTCTACAAATTCGAGTTGTGTATGCGCTTTTTTCATATCTTGTTCGTACGGAGTGCCTGTCTGTCGCAGCCTACCACTACCACCAAACAAAGTCATTCGAACCGTCCAAAGAAATTTCCAGGAAGAACTCGTCTGAGTTACACAATTTTCGTCAGCTTTGCGATATGAACGCGTGGAAACCCTTCGAGCTTTCCAAATACGACGATTCGCACCGAAAAGAGTCTTTGAATTTGCGAACAATTTTTAGGTCGAACGATGAAAAAAATTCGTTCATAAAACGAAAAATTCGAATTATCAAGAACTCGATGAAATGTTAAGCAAAAAATTATTCGCGTATGAAAAAACTCTTTTTGATGCTTTTGGGAAACTCGTTAAGAATTTCCACGAAAATCGCAACGTGTTAGTTCAGAAATTTTGCTTCTCCATACAATGATTGCAGAATTGTAATTTTTATCGACGAATTTTGTTATCGCGAACCACCGAAACCAATGAGAAATATCAGTACGTATAATGATAATGTATATCTATATACACACATTGTTTTCGGCGTGAATCGACATGAAAATTCGTCGTTAAAGTTACAGAGTACATATACAGGGTGTTGATAATTCAAATCGAGTAACGAATTTGCTCGGTTTTACAGATACTAAATTTCCCGCAAAGAAAATTTCTTTCGACGGTGTTTTCCGAGCTCGACGAATAATCCGAGTCTCGTGGTTGTAAAATTTATTTCGTGCTTCGTTGCTGCGAATCTCCAATTTACAATTTTTTTTATGTGTTGTAAGAGTGTGTGTGTGTGTGTCCCGAAACGAAGAAACTCTCACGTCGCACGCTTCTCTTATTCTTAAGTCTCTCTCTCTCTCTCTCTCTCTCTCTCTCACACTCTTGCACAGAAGAAGAAAGAATTCCGGGAAACCGAAAGGTAAGGTAAACACTATAGAAATCAGTCGATTCAGCGAATTGGAATTTGTCAAGCAGTAGCTCGGGTTACCGTTTCTCAGAATTTCGGACAAAAGGAGAAAACATCGACGATGAACGAAAGATCGGGCGCGGATGTAAACAAACAAAGGGGAGAGGGGGGAGTTGGAACGCGAAGGCGAAGAAAAGAAGAATGAAATTTGTTGTCGTTACGAGATGAGACGTTCTAGGTAAAGAAGATATTACATGGCTAACTTATATGTCGAGGGTACGTTTCGTAATCACAGTAAATACGTATAAAGCATAAACGACGCTAATCAACTGATAATTAACGATATAAATGCACTTTAATGGAATTGCCAGTCTCGTTGTTGCTCGCGCAAAATAGAAACCAACAACGAACGTTCTGTATTTTTATATATACTATATATATATCTTTCTTTAAAATTCTATATATTCGCCTCTTTATCAACGCGTTCGAGTAATCCCAGCAATTGCACGAAAGATTATTTTCTCATCGATCGATCGAAAGAAGGTACGAGTAGAAAGAAAACGAGAGAAACAAGAGTATATATATATATGTATATAAGCATAATAATCGGTGTTTCTTCAATTTTCGTTGGAGAGAACGATCGCTACTGATCAACGAGAATATACACAATTATAAACGGTTTACCCTACCCTGCCATTTCTCGCACACCCCCCCCCCCCTATACCCTCCCTTAAACTCACAAATTCCTCAAGACTGTCCCCCGGATCCTAGCCAATACGGTCTCGCTCGCTTCGTCCCTCTTTTTTTATCCTTTACAACGTTGATTATTTTCTCGTTTTATTTAAAAAAATACTGAATTAACCAAGCTAAAATCACAGACTTGCCGGGCTCCCGTGTGGCCCGGCTGGTTTGTACAAATTCTTCCTGAAGGATTCTATATAGTTACAAGATTTGTGTGTGTGTTTATGTGTGTGTATATGTGGTTACACGAGTGTAAGTGTGCGTGGAACAGTGTAATAATTACAATTGTGGCCTCCCCAGGAAAAAATCTCCGGCGAAAACCAGTCGCCCCGAGAGAAACTCAATTGTTTTGCATTAAAACTCGCCGAATCGTCGATGTAAACACGTGAATGGTGGAATTTTTCAACGGAAAGTCTCGGGGAGAGATCGTTTCGCCGGGCTTTTTTGGCCAATCGACGAAGGGTCGCGCGGTTTGGAAAGGACGATGAGAGAAGAAAAGCACGAAAAAAGAAAGAAATAAGTGAGAAAAATCCTAGCCTAGAGTTTGTACTGTGGACGTGAATAGCAACTTGAACCGAAAATAATATTCTAAGTAAAATCGGAATTACGATTAGAACGGTTTGTGTAACTCTACATATATCTCTGTCTCTCTCTCGCTTCGCGCGGTTCGCAAATAATTAGACGTGCAGTCGTTCGTTCGTTACATAATAATAATAATAATAAAAATAGTAGTACTCGATAACGTATGAATAATTACAATAATAATAAAATCAAGATGCTAAAAATACACAAGTTTTTAGGTACACGGAGTTAGTCGGACAGAAAATTATTCGTAGCCTTCGATCACAAAGAAATTTCTCGCGAATAGAGAGAGCAAAACACGGCTATAAGCTATATAGACTAATACGATAGATTACTACTCTGTACTGGGAAGATAGATTCGTCGTGGGTTTGAATATACGAGAATAAATCGATCGGGACGAATACAAAAAGAGAAACGGAGTAATTTCGATTGCTATACACATGCCGACAGTGTAAGTACATACATACATATATATACACACACACAAATCATATATACATACATATACAGACACACGCACGAATATATACGTAAATACACATTGCCAAATCTCTGTATATGTATATGTATCACTGTTCTGTCCAATTAGGTCGTTTACATACGGAGATTGCTTTGTATTGTCTCTCTATTCTTAGTTTAATCACAGACACGGTTTCCATAATTGCTACGTACAGAGCTTTCGAGCGCTTAAAACGCGATACCCCCCCCCCTTTTCAGCAAGCCTTTTTTTCAGCACGCACCAAGCATTTTCACACGCTTCTCGCAGCAGATATAAATTCCATCATCCCCTTTATCTCACAATACGACTCCTCGTGGAAACTCTCGCTATCGCTTCTTCGTTGTATCCTCGCTCGGTTATCCTACCCCCCCCCCCTCTTTTCTCGATCAAGCCCAGCTCTCTCGACCAATCCGATCGACTCGGCACGAACGAACGATAACTTGCCAATTTCTAGCTTTTATATACAATATTCTTGTTGCAGTGCTCTTCTTTTCTTGCACTCTTTTGTCCCCTCTCTTCCCAATTAGAGAATTAAATTTTGTATAAATAATTGTGTAAAAAATACTGTCTTGGACAAGAAAAAGAAATAGCAAAAATATCTAAAATAGTATAATTTAATTATACAAACTATCGCAATATCATATGTACAATTCGATTGCTTTTCTTCGCCGATAAACTATATCCGTAATATTACATAGTGTATATATGTTTATATATATATATATATATATATATATATACGTGTATAGGAAACGCAAGTTGGAACCGTTGCCTGGAACGGTAAGCGTTGATAACTGAGCCGGTATAAAAACGAAATGGACAAGTTACCGTCCGCGCAATAAACGATTAAGCGAATGCATCTCGTTTCGCGTTCAGTGGGGTAAGCGAGAGATTCTCTCCCGGCACGAGCATGCAAGATTTTCTCCACTAGCGTCTGGGAGAGTCCCTCGAAAATGTTTACCTTGGTTGTCACCTGGACACATCATTCCTCCTCCCCGCTGAACGCGCTCGAGATAAAATCACAGCTGCCTGGTTTTTCCCCCCTTTGCCTCGAAAAAGGCGAATTTCGATACATGATTCTCTTCGTGGACGATACACGATTTTAGTGTACAATTTTTTGTCTCGAGCCCTCCCCTCTCTCGCTCTCTCTTGCTCTCTCTCTCTCTCTCTCCCTATGTACATATATAATAAACTCTTCGCTACCTTCCATGCCGCATTAAAAACCTGAATTATTCTTCCCGCACACATTTTTACCCTTTTGTTTCTAAAGATAAGAACGAGAGACCCCAAATAGCGGTAATACAACCAGTAATGGTGCGAATTACGTAGATCCTGGATGACGAGTCAACTGGGGGATGATGACGATAACGATGATGCCGATGGTCCAGCTGGTCTTGGACGAGAAAATGGCGGCTCTGGCGAGCTTCGTCTCGCTCCTCTGTTTACTCTCTCGCATCCTTCCAAGAAGACGATGCATACACGTCCGTGATGTTGTTGTTCAGGCTCGCGTGTGTGTGTATGTGTGATTCCTGGAGATCTCCAGCGACAGGATTGGAAGAAAGAGTACTCGCTCTGTTATTCAACCTCGACGATGCTACCCGAATAACGACTCGAACGTAGCAAATGGAAGCAGACGTTGATAAAAACTCTACTGGTGTGTGGAACGTTACTGGTACATTCTATTGCAACGTTCGCGGGATCTCCCACGTATGTCCGAAGCGGCGACGACTGTTCCTCCGGCAAGAATTCCATCTTCGTAGAATATTTCAAAGAAGGCTGAGATCAAATCGACGAAATGTACGTGTGTATGTGTTTGTATATATATATACATATATATATATATATATATATATCTGTGTATATAAAAAAAAGGGTCGGAGAGTCCCTGGTTTCTCTCACTGAAGAGTCGGACGCACTTTCTCACAGTCAAAAATCGGGAACCAGAGAGAACAACTACTGGCCAGGATATTCCCCTTCCAAAACGCTAACATCTCGCTCTAGATAGGCGAGGGGAAGGGGGAGGCTTATCCGTTCCTTAGGACTAGACTCGATTTTGCCAACAGGCTGGAGATCCTACGGGCAGTAAGTGGAAAGCACGGAATCAGAAATGGTTGTTTCTTCGTTGTTGACGTTTGTTTTTTTCTCGTTTCCATATAGTGTGTGTCGTGGGAGAGCGGCGAAGCAGTGACGGATCGAGAGAGAGAGCACGTAATCGAGGATGCAGGAGAGCGACGATGATGCGCGGCGAGGTGATGATGATGATGATTCTGGGTCGTCTTTTTCTTGTCGAGAGTCGTTTGGCGGTTCATCAAAGATGCAACGTACAGGAGGAGGAGGCGAGAGACGGCAGCGACGGCGAATGATGGATGATCGCTTCAACTGGACACGAAGGCAGCGATTTGCTCGCTAAACTGCGTGTGTTCCAGCAGAAGGGAGTCCTTGCAGCTCTCGAATTGCGGTTGTTGTTGTTGCGGATGTTGCTGTTGTTGTTGGATGGGCTGCTGGATCTGGTGGTTGGGTTCGTCCGGTTCCGGGCCAGTGCGCTCGTACAGGACGCAGATGGAACCGTTCTCGCCAATCCTGTAAGAAACCTCCGCGGGATCGATCCACATGGTGAGCTCCGTTGGAAAAAGATTGTGCAGCACCGTTGGCAGCAAGCCAACGTTTGCACCAGCCTGAGCTATCACCGGGTCCATCTTCCCGTTGATCCTGATGCATCTGTAACCGCTGCCCCTGTTCGGCCTGTCCGGGAACCAGTGATCCCTGTAGCGTAGTCTCAGAACCTCCGTTAGCGACGATTTGAACATCTCCAATTGCCTCTCCGACAGTTGACCAGCTTGCAGACGCAGCAGGTGCACCAGGAAATCCGCCGCCGACACGATTTCTAGTCTCATGATTGCGGTACTCTCGAAACTTCGGTGCGTAGGGCTAACATCCACTTTTGACTTTCTCCCGAACCGACGCGCCGACGCGTCTCTCTCTCTCTCTCTCTCTCTTTCTTTCCTTCTCTTTCTCACTGTTGATTCTCTCACTTTGACCAGCACTATGTTTTCCGTGTGTATATTATTCTATTTTATTCTGTTCCTCTCTCTCTTTGTCCCTTTCTCCTCCAGGAAAGCAGCAGCAACAGCGTCGTCGTCGTCGTCGTCGTTGTCGTTGTTGTTGCGTCGTCACGGTGGACAGGGAGATGGCAGCCGTACCGTTCGTTTCTCCACAAAATGGCGGCGTCGCCACGTCGCAGCGTACCGCTCCAGCTCGTATTTGCCTTTTCTTCCTTTCCACACTCGCACGCCCTTTTGCAAGGCGTGCCCCACTGCTTGTCTCGTTCTAGATGAAACCTGCGAGTCACTTCCAAGATTCTCGCGATTCTTCCACACACTGATATTTATCGATTGTTTCAACTCGGCTCTGTGTCTCCCCCCTCTCTAGCTCTATCTCGCTCTGCTTCTCTCTGGTTTCTCTGCCTGGGAATATTCGCGGTTTTCGGACCTTTCGGTAGGATCGGGTGTAGTAGCGTTCTTGTGTATCAGTGTCGTGTGTTTGTGTTTTCTACGAGTGGATCGCGTTGACCGAGACTCGACGGACCTACAGCCACCGAACGCCGAGGACTTTCGAATGGCAGCATCGCAGCTTTCCAAGCCAGACGTAGCCTCGCGTCTCTTTGTTAGGTTTCGCGGTGGTGGGGGCTCCTGGACGCTCCGCCAACCACGGCCCGCCTCCCGCGGTCACGTGACTGCCATCCGCTGCGCGTTGGCACACAGCGCACGATTCGCGTGCAGCTGCGTCCCGAATACGGACAGCCAGTGTCTACGACCGCGCAACAGTGGTTCTCAATTCGCTCGAATAACGCAGTTTGTGCTGCTCTTCCATCGCGGATAATGATAAACACTCGCCATTACTCGTGCGCGTATATCCATCCCCCTACTCTCGATCCTCCTCGCTTCTTTCTTTGTTTCGACTCTCCGTTGGCTGAAAAATATTCGACGAGGATCCATGCTCGACTTTCGTGGGAAACGCCATGACTCGTTCTCTCGATCGAGGGAGCGCCTTGGAATATCGCGCTGCTCGATATCGTTTACGTAATTCTTTCCGTGTAATTACTCGTGTGGTGTTTTTGCAGCGATTCCCACTTTTTGCTTGCCAAAGAATCCGTTAATTATTCACGATGCTTGTTTATTTTGGTAGAATGAGCACCGCTATTCCTACTAGAAAGCTGCGTAGGCCATAACGCATACTAACCAGCCGCGATTCGCGGTTCGTGGGAGCCTGACATGAAAATCTGCCGCCTACGATTGCCTGATATTTATCGCGCCTGAAGAAATAGACGTCTAACAGTTCACAATGAACTTTTCCGCCGGTGAGAGCTCGTTAACTCGGCACCAAAAAATATACGTCGAACGCTGATTAATCTTGGAAATTTCGTAAAAGCTATTCGTGGAAAGATCAGGAGAGGTTCATGGGAAAAAAGTTCAAGTTGATAGATAAGATTCGTGTACTTGGATGAGTTTGGAAAAATAAACAGGGGAATTAACGAGGCATATTATTATACATTGATCGATATCGACGTTTCAACAGGGGTTCTCAATCGCAATTTGTGAATGGACAGAAATACGCTATACAACTATTGTTACAGAAACGTCTAGGAAGAATCGTAAATACAGTCGTCGGTTCAATGGCCCAGTCGAGCCCTGACGGAGTTAAATAATCCTTCCCTGTAAATATTTGCCGCGGGAATCGAACCGGGACAGAAATGAAAAAGTTTCGCAGCCAAAGCGTCGCTTCCACCATCTTTTCTCCAATCGAAATCTCGACTTGCCGTTTAACGACGGTCGCCGTCGGGTGAAATGCGGGTGCGTGAATCTTGAAAGGCGATGTGCAATGCCGTTGGAGAACTGGTTCGTTTTGCGATCGGCTAGCTCTCGCGTGCAGCTGCCGTCGAACTCGCGTTTATCTCGCCCGGATACACGGAGCGGCGACTCGCTTCCGTCGGAGAGGAGGAACGATAAGTTGTGCCGCGAAAACATTTCGCACGGCTGATTAAAGCGTCGGGAAGCGTCGGCTTCCATTAAAGCTGTTAGTCCATCGTTAGAACTCGGTCGAAAATCAATAGGTCTGACGCTTCGTGCAGGTTTCCACCACCAGTTCCGCACGACCGGTCCCCGCGCTTATAACCGGTAAAACAGCTATATCGATGATTATGTTTTTAACGAGCGTCCATCGGAGATCCTGCTCCAATTAAATTCCCAATATGCGGAAAAATTTATCCCGGTGAAATCCAAGTATATTATACCTCCGACGGTACCTCGAAGCTGCGTTATCATCGCAACATGGAATAATTTATTTTCCACGACAAATCGCTCGAGGAGCTCGCGACGAGTCGCTGCGTGCGGGAAGGTGGAGCGTCGTCGAGGCTCGCGAGTGAAAAATATTAAAGAGGATGGAACCAAGCGAGCGAGACGTCGTGCGGAGGACGAGGCCCCGTTATCAGGAGGAGAGCCGCCGATAGCGATAACGGTGATATTTAGCACTGATAACACTGCTCGCTCTCGTCAGGTCGCAACCCCCCCCCCACCCTAAAATAACCCGACGAACGTGTGTTTTTAGCTGCGACATACACGATTTTTCAGATAATCCTGCGATACAACAATTTCCTGTTGACGATAACCAAACAAAAACTTTCGTTTTCGTCGAATCGTCTCGCGAAAACAAGCGAATCCTCTCCATTCTTTCCACAACCCACCCAACTTTTTCATCCTTTTTCGTATCACCGCCGCAGCTCCACGGGGTACAGTCGCGATAGAAAGTTTTTACGTTGGAAATTTTTCGAGGCTATTAAAGTTGTTGTCGACGGAGGCTCTTGTTCGAATGGATCGGGACGCGAGGAGCGAGATTCGGGTGTTATCGCGGGAAGGAAGCCAGCGCGAAGGCTGACATAACTCTGTACGGGGGCCCACACCACTACTACGCTCCTCGAATGTGTTTGCTCGGGTTCAATGAAAATACGGCGAGTTCGGTGCTGACGTCAAGCTTGGCTCATCGCGGCTACTTTCAAAACCCCCCCACCACTTTGCTTATCCATCCTGAGAAAGTCTCGAGATCCGAGCGTTTCTCGCTTGCCAAAAACCACTGAATTTTTTTCCCCTCCGCTCCTATGACGCAGGGGTGCCGCGCTACACACTGACACTCCACACACCTTGTTCGACATTTTTCGAGGAGAATAATCAGTTTTACGGTCCAATGAAAGAGCGTGGAATTTTTTTTCATCGCGAAAGGTGTTCCTTCGGTATTTTCACGGGCACAGAATTACCCGGAATGACCCACTCGTCAGGAGTAATGAGGTTTTATCGTTAATAATTAAGAACCCCCCCCCCCCCTCTCCTTCTCGTACTCAAAGAACAACACGATTATTGGATTCTTCGATTCACCCCGCACGATCCAAGGTAATAACAGACCTTCCTCCGACCGTTCGATACGTCTTGGAAAACACGTCCGGGTCAACATCCATCGGACGTCACGTATATTTACCGAAGCAACGAGAGACAAAGATTATACCTCGCCTTACCACTTGATATCCAATTTACGATTGCGCATCGCTTTATTTTTGCATATTAAACGTGTTTTCTTTGATTGTTTCATATTTTGATTATTCGATGTTGACGATTGTACAGTTTTTGCTCGTACAAAAATTGAAATAATTTTTTATAAACAAAAACTAAAACTTTGCTGTATTAACAATTATCTATTATGCATGATTGTTTGATCCAAGCTCACTAGGTTGAATTCCGATGGACGATTCATAGAGACAAAAATAAAACAAGGAAAAAGAGGATTTTTGTTGAATAATGGAAATCTTGGAGGTTTTTTTTAATCGTGTTTTATTTAATTGTTTCACAATTTTTTGTGATTCGACCTTGACGATTATACACTTTTCGCTCGTACAAATATTGAAATAATTTTTTATAAATAAAAACTAAAAATTGTTCTATCAACAATGATATATTATGCATGATTGTTTAATCCAAGCTGACTAGGTTAACGAGTTCCAATGGACGATTCGCAGAGACAAGAATAAGACAAGAAAAAGAGGATTTTTGTCGAATAGTGGAAAACTTGGAGGTTTTCTGATGGAAGAAAGTTGGAAAGCTGAATGTAATATTGTCCGGAGGCTGGAGTATAGTGGCTTGCGCGAGACCGTCACCACACTCCACCGTTACTTTATTTTAATCGGTTAACCGTTTCTTACGGTTACCACCATAAGTAGAACGTCTGTACGTGGCGCCGAAGGCTCTTGCTGCCTCAGCCAAGATACTTTATTTCTCTCGAGCCAGCGATAAATCTGAAAAACTTTATAATCGACAAAATCGATTTTTCCATGAATAATCCACATACGATTCTCGCTTATCAACGATAACTCATCGAGGTTCTCAACCTGTCTCCCTTGTACGAGTTATAGAGTCGTAAATAAAGCAGTGGGAAAGAAATTTTTACATTTCTTTTTTCGCAATCCCGTAATTCAGCAATTTTATTACGAGCTTTGTTTCGAAATGCAAAGATTTACGCGTGAATCACGGATAATGCTAATTAGGAAGGGATTAGGCCTGGAAAGTACGTTACAAACATAAAGGAGGGATACGCTAGTGGAAAATGAGCTTGATGGAAAATTATGTTTCGGCTTTGTCATTCTGGAAGGACAGCAAACCCACGCAGCTATATATATATATATATATATATATACCGTCTAAGGTGCGTAGGTAGAAAGGTGCAATAAATGCAGTTACAATGAGACTTATTAGCAATTCTATCCGTGCACCAGAGATCCTTCATTAGTCCCATATAAACACATTATTATAATCCGTTGTTGTTCCAAAGCCAATCTAGGCGTTCTTACCGCGCGTCAGGTGTAATTTTACAATCCTAATAATCACCATCCTTTATTCTCTCTCCTTTTTCCTCCCTTCCATCGAATCAGTCCTTCGCGAAACCATGTCAACGTCGTAAATCTCCTTTCGAGGGAAAAATCCTACGATTCGTGTTAATCTCTTTCGCTGGTGCTGCGGGTCGAGTTTTATGGGGGAAAATGGGGATTTTTAGGAGGAAGCCGAGGTGGGGGGTGGGGGGGGGGGATTTGAGAGTCGAGTTACAGGGTCTGGAATTTTGAATTTTCCTGGGTTTTTCGAGGGACTCGTGCGTGAATTTTCGCTTTCTGCTTTTGTAGAAGGCTGGCCGAAGGGGGGCGGTGGAGAATATAGGAGGGGGGGGGGGGGGGAGAGGATTTGCGTCAGAGGCGCAGAGACGGCAGATGTTTTTTGGGGATGGGTGCCGACGGCGCCGCTCCCCCATTGCCAAGCACGAAAAGCGTCGTCAGCCATGCTATATACCCTTCTCGTTTCACAAAGGTTTCCCATGTTGCCACATCTACACCGCCCTTTCCTTTGTCTCTCTCTCTCTCTCTCTCTCTCTCTCTCCGTTTTTATGCATCCTCCTCTCTTCCTATCTACACTCATCCTACCTTAGACTTAACCTCCGCGAAATTTCTCGCCTTTTTATCCCACTTACCACTTGCAGAGCGTATTCTATTTTTGCACACACCAACACTGTGCACACACAGGATGCTACTCCGACTGAAAAACTGCATATAACGCACCGTACGATCCTCCAACACTGGATCTTTCGATATTTCATGCTGGTTCCATGCTGGACTTCCCGCTTTTCCTTTATCTCGTCTCGTCTTTCGTGCAGTTTGCATTGTTCACTGTCTGTGGCAATGTATTGACCCAGACTTGCCTCGCAATATGTCTCCAGATACCGTCAAATCCTTTGTCTCGTTTCACTGCTTATACAGATCTGAAAATCAATGCTTGGCAATATTTCCCCAGACCTTGCCGCAAGATTTTCCATATTTTTTCCTCCTTCCACCCAGCAGTTTGCACAGATCTCAGTGGTATTTTTAAAGAAAAGTGTTTCCTCGGTTGCTTCGCTCGTCCCTCCCAGCACTCTCTTAGATTCTTGTGGTTATTTAGCCCAAAAAATTTCTGTACTTCAATATTGTAAGTATTCAACGCTTTAGGATGAACGGCAACCTTGCACAAGACTTTCCATATTATTTCTTCCTTCCAGCTACCAGTTTTTACATACCTTAGTGCAAGTTTTAAAGACAAGTGTTTCCCCAGTTGTTTCACTCGTCCCTCCCAGCAAAGTCTCGTAGATTCTTGTGGTTATTTAGCCCGAAGCCTTTCGGTAGTTTGATATTGTAAGAATTCAGCGTTGCTGGAAGGATGGCAAGAGGGGCTTTGAGGGACAGCGAGCAGGTCTGGGCTGGCTATACGTATGCATAGAGGGAGATATGGTGAGTGCACAAACGAGGGAGTCGAGAATCGTGGGCGGATCTTCGCTTGAAATCTCGCTGTAATGCACGTATAGCAGCTGACCCTTCAGAAAAATGCAGCTTTTCGGCTCTTTCAGACCTTCCTCGGCCTGACAGGGCCACTACGCAAGGTCCACGGGCACAAAGAACCTTCAGGGTCATTTTCATCGCTTCATCCCTGCTCGAGGAGGAATCAACACGGTATATCCCCCATCCCTTCTTGGAACCTGCTGCTAAGAACCCGAGCAGGTAGTAGATACTATTTCCAAAGCACACGTATACATATATATATAGAAGTATGTATCACGTTTTCTTTTAAACAAAACACCGTCTCTTCCGAGAAAGCCCTTTGTCCACTGAAAACCAACCCTACCACACACTTTTTTCTCCGTGCATCAAACCAGCCCAAACTAATTCTCCTCCTTCCCCGTATACACTTTTTTTGCTCGAGTAAACCGCAAAATTTCAATTACAAGAAAATCGGTTTTGTTTATCAACGATTCTCGCGACTCTCGACTATAGAAATCTGTATGTAAACAGTAGGGAATTGAGAGTCAACAAAAGAATCTAGCGAGTAGATGGATTGTTGATTTTCTTTCATTCCTGGAAGATCAAAGCACTGGACGAAAGACAGAAGAACACAACACGACACTCGGCATGTGTTTTTACTGAGTTTGTGATTCGAGAGCGTAGAAGAGGGGGGGGGGGGGGAGGGGGGAATTTCCGGTGGTGTGTTTTTTTCGAGTGGAACAGCTGGGCCCGCAATATTTCTTTCCAAGTGCATCTACGATAAGGAAAGTAATTTGTTTTTAAAGTCCGACTATAAGCGAGGTCTGCCGAGGTAATTAAATTAGATCCTGAAGAATTTTACGGCTCTCCGGCGGAAGATTCGCGTACTTATTGGGGTTTATCGATTCGCTGTGAGTTTTTTGTCAGAGTGAGAGAGAGAGAGGGATGGGGAAAGTTTTATTGGTGAGTTATGCACGGGATTAATTGAGAGTTCGGGTGAAATTGTTCGCTGTTGGCCAATGGGGGGCAGCAGAAGCGTGCTCGGCTGGCTCTACCCGCGTGCCATGCGGGTTTCCTCTCATTGTTTATCCCGAAGGGAGACCAGCTGTCTCTCCCGATCCAGCCAGTTTCTTTGTTCCCGGTTCCCAGGGCGTATCGACGCACGGTCTTCCGGGTGACGCACTCGTCGAACCTAGCTTTACCATTGATCATTACAGCCAGCCAGACACTTACCAACCATTTATACTCATTTTCTAATTTCCTTTTTATTATTTCTTTTCAGGTTCTGTTCATGTAGGAAGATTTCTATTTTATAACGAATCGATAAAACTAGTTTCTTCAGTAACTAAGCACCTTACGAGTGTTTAAAATAACGAAATGTCTTAATATTTATGTAAAACATTTATTTTTTAATTCCAACAAAGTGATTATTTTCTAAAAATTCTAACAAACGAATGAACAGCGTTTTCAGCGATCAAAGAACACGGTAAGCACCTTATTAGTGTTCAAAATAAAGAAATATCTTAGTATTTATGTAAAATATTTTTTTTTAAATTCCAACAAGGTGATTATTTTCTAAAAATTCTAATAAACGAATGAACAGCGTTTTCAGCGATCAAAGAACCCGGTAAGCACCGTTATCGTTTCATCGAAATTCACCTCGCTCGCTTCTCACCAAGGGCGACGAATTTACATCAACATTCTTGTTGCTAATCTTTCGGTATCCCCCCCCCCCTCTCTTCGATCAAACTGAGATTCTCACCAAGGTTGACTAATTTTCAAACTTCCCGCCTTTTTACGACCAATCCTCCAATCTGTTTCCCGCAGTCTCCGAGCTTTTGTCTGGATAATCGGGGGTGCCGCTGAAATCTCGCGGTGTGAAAGGCGAAAATCTGCCTACTTTGTTCTCGTTTTTGACTAAGCGGGCAGAAAAACACGAAACCGGGTCACGCGACGAGGAACGAAACGCGTTATAATAAAACGGGGCCAACTCTCGCGAAGCTCAACCAACTAAAGAGCTTCTCTACTTTGCTTTCTGGCCATTTTTCAATCGTTCCCTCGATAAACACCAAAATTAACGCCAAATTTCTCTTTCTTCTCATACACAAAAACAACCGGAAATATAAACATAAAAACCGAAAATAAGAATTCTAAACAAGTTTTTCAAATAATTCAAAAATTTAGCATTTAAAATTAACGCAATTAAAACTGATAAAACATTTTTATTCAACCGGAAGTTATTATATATATTAAACTTAAATATATACTTAATCGCAATTATTACAATAAAAATGTCTCGCAGTTAAAGTATTTTTTCCCAGTGTTTACAATTGTAGAAAAATGCAATTTCTCTTGCTTTTCGCACAAAAACAACCGGAAATATAAGCATAAAAATCAAAAAATAAATATAAAATAAATTTTTCAAATACAAAAATTTAGCATTTAACGTTTTAACGCGATTCGAACAGATTAAAACTGATAAAACGCAAGACAAACATTTATATTCAACCGGAAGTTATTATTAAACCTAAATATATATACTTAATCGCAATTATTACAATAAAAATGTCTCGCGGTTAAAGTATTTTTTTCCCACTGTTTATAATTAATTCGACGAAAATGTAATTTCCCTTTCGCTTCTCTCGCTTGAAATTTCTCTTTTCTTTTTTCTCTCGCTCAGCTCTGCAGAGATTTTATTACGCAGCTCGGTCGGAGAGTCGTGTGCTGATTGTGCTGTGACGCTCGAGTTTGTTTTTTCTGGCTGAAATGCGGTCCAGAAGCGCGAAAAGCTTGATAAGAGGAGGGAAACGCTGCGAAAGTTTGGAGCGCGATTAGCCGAGTCCTAGTTATTTGAGTCAGTAGCCGTTTTATAGGAGTCGGCGGCGTTGCCGGATGGACAGCGTCGAGACACAAAAGGCGGCGTTGCCGGCTCCTCGCGTGCGTCCACCGAGGCCGACCCCTCTCACGCGTATTCCACTAAAATCGGGCAAAACCCGTTGCGCCTCGCCGTAGGACCTTCAGAATCTCACCAATTACGCCCTTGGCGGAATCTGCAATTTGCCAAATTCTCTGCAGAAACCCAACAACTCCAATGAGAAACTCTCAACAACGATAAATGTTTCGGTCCATCTCGGAATTACCGAATACTTTCAAGAATCTCCACTTTCTCAACTTAAACATTTTGGGAGTCTTGAAGATCCATGTGGAAATCATTTTATATATATAGTAGAGTGAAAAACAGTTTTTTATTAAGATTCTGGATTTTCTAAGACTCCAATGAGAGTAATCAATGTTTTGGTCCATCTTGGAATTGGAAAATATTTTCAAGAATCTCCACGTTTTCAACTTAAACATTTTGGGAGGCTTGAAGATCCATGTGGAAATCATTTTTTATATATAGTAGAGTGAAAAACTGTTTTTTATTCAGATTCTGGATTTTCTAAGACTCCAATGAGAGTAATCAATGCTTTGGTACATCTTATAATTGGAAAATATTTTCGAGAATCTTCGCTTTTTCAAGATAAACATTTTGGGATTCTTGAAGATCCATGTTGAAATTATCTTATATATATAACAGAGTGAAAAAAAGGTTTTCAAGAATTCTGGATTTTCTAATACATTCGAATAGAAGTAATTAATGCTTCGTTCCATCTCAGAATTAACGAATACTTTAGAGAATCCCCACTTCTTCAACATAAACATTTCGGGATTCTTAATTTTCCTCAAAGACCCATGTGTAAATCATCCCATATATAGCACAGTGAAAAACAGTTTTTTATCAGGATTCTGGCTTTCCTAAGACTCGAATAGGAGTAATCGGTCATAAATTTAACGAGAGTTTCCGAGGCTTCCTGGTTTCTCAAAACGATATGCTCGAGCTATCGATAATCGTACAGAGATTCAACTCGAGTTATCGAGGATTTTAAATTTCTCGAATGATTCAGATACGAGTGATCAGAGCCCGTGTATCCGTCTCAGATTTAACGAGAGTTTCCAAGGATCCCAAATCTCTCAAACCTTCGCACACTCGTATAATCGATACCTACGACTCCATCCTAGATTCAACGAGAAGCCACAAGGCCTCACTCCTCAAGATTCCAAAGGTAAATTCAATAAAATTGAGAAACGCAAGGCCCGAACAGTCGTGCGTTATCCATCCAGATTCTTCTCTCTAGGACACGTGCGAGAGGTCACGTACACATGCACTCGTCGAACAAAGCGTCGAGCAAAGTAGAAGGAAGCTGGAGTTTCGTGGATGCACCAATAGAGAGATCACGAATTTTCTGGGAAAGAAATAATTCTTATGAATTTTCGGTCACGTTCCATGAATGGTGAAAAGTGGGGGGAGGGGGGGGGGGAACTGCGCGTTTTTTCACTACAAGCTACGTTGCCGAATCTCCTGGGTACATTGTCCCCCGTGCAATTATATAAGGTAGAAAGGGATGGGCCAATGCTGAAGAGCGAATGATGTTTTTTTGAGTGTAAACTTGGAGAGCTGGTGGATATATATGAAAGACCTCCTCCCCCCCCCCCCTCTTCGCCTCTTTGTTTTGC
Organism: Prorops nasuta; assembly: GCF_024137725.1. Classification (NCBI taxonomy): domain Eukaryota; kingdom Metazoa; phylum Arthropoda; class Insecta; order Hymenoptera; family Bethylidae; genus Prorops; species Prorops nasuta. The sequence continues at coordinate 3,403,622 of NW_027116814.1, forward strand.
TCCAACTCACTCGCGCGCCCCTCCAGACGCTGTAAAGCGAGGGGGAGGGGATAGGCGCTCTGGTCTCTCACTCGCTCTCGTTTAGCGACGGAGTGGGGGAGGGGTGGGGGTAACCCTGACTACGAGGCCAGGGGGTGGGGGTGGGGGGTAGGAGGGGTCCACGGCGCTCAGCCGGCTGCGCTGTTGCCAAGCGGAAACCACACAGCGCACACACAACTCGAACGTTCTGTTTTCTTCTTTCCATGAACAACAAACCGCTTCTCTATCCTTTCCAGCGCACCAGCCATCCCTAATTAATCAACGTATTATATACATCTATTTATGGACATCGTTCGATTCAGAAATTTCACTCACAATGCCATAGACGCTCATTAATAATTCGATAAACTGCTATCTGCCTGCTTTTACAACTAGAGCTTGCTGCTTGTTTTCTCCTCGATCTCCGTTCTCGTTTCACAATTCTTACTTTGCTTCTGTACTTATTATTTAATTTTGTATCGTAATTGTGGAACACTAGCTCTGCTCTTTTCTTCGCCCGAAAAATCTGGGAAAGTTGATCGCTGCTTTTTGCTGCGCTGCTTGGTGTACATGTGCTTTTTTCTGGTTCAGTGAGTTTTTTTCGGTGAGGGAAAATATTTCAGTGGATTGTTTCTTTTTATTCTTATTTGTTTTATAATTGTTGGGTTTTATTTTAATGTCGTGTGGGATAGAGAGAAAAGGTTCCACTGGGGCTCGTCTGTGCGATTAAATCTGATTCTCTGAGAAACGAAGCAATGGATCGCTCGGTCATGATTCTATATACAGGCTTATACCAGATCTCTTAAGACCAGCCAGGGATATGGGTATATCGCTTTAAACCAACCGAGACGGTCGTTCAGCGCTGCTTATACAATACTACTCCATCGCTTTATATCAGTTTTCCATTTATTTTCTCCGACCAGACTTTATCTTACCTTTTCTATCGATATAGCTGATAAAAATCAATTTCTAATTCTAATCATGTACTCTACGAGATTTTTATTAATACTATACCTATAATTATGTCAGCTTATTTTTCTCGCTAAAAGAAAATACACGAAAACCTGACTCAACCGAGATAACACGTAACGTGAAAAAATTAAATCAAATATCGAAATGCGAAAAACAAACTTGTATATAGATATGAAACTGCGCGGTAAACAAGTTTCCGATAAAAAAAAAAGCTAACATAGGGTGTAACGTTATAGGTATATACTATAGGAGGAGAGGAAACAGTTTAATAATAAAAATATGAGTAAAAGTGGTAATGGTAAAAATAATACGAGCTTGGGTTAAAATAAGAGAGAAAGAGAGAGATATAGAGGAATTTGTTCAATCGGTTTTTTGGATAAGAGAGTTTTTGGAGACGAGCCAGTGTCAATTTTAATCTATTTGGAAACCAGTTCTGGTTTATTTTGTAAAACCTGTTGGCTCGCTTTATGCCTTTTAAAGTAAGGACAGGTGTTGGATGTTCCCTCGAGAGAGAAAAAACAAGTCCTGTGAGACCCAAAATAAAAGCTCCAAGACATTTGGCAGGAGACGTCTAGAAATGACTCAAATATACTGACTAAACGTATATTATTTAATAGAAATTTTGTCGAAAATATGTCACGTTTAATTTTTAAGTGAGGAAGTCGAGATTCCATAATAATTTTGAGAGAACGAGATAATTTTCTTAAAAACTGGTAATAGGTTGAGAAATCAGCGGTTTCACTGCACTTGCAGGAGAACATGCAGGTTCCACAAAATGGCGGAGATGGCAGCACGTATAAGGCAAGTGGAATAACCGTTACCATTGGTCACAATGGTAAGGAGTCGAAATGCAAATAATATCGACAAAAATTACAGAAAACATATCCTAAGATACACTGAATAGATATTAGAAATGAAGATATTAAGCAACATACTCAGCTGGTTCCACGAGAATTCAAAAATCCTAATATCCAACGTCTGACTGCTGATGGTGGAATGAAACGAAGGTCATCGGTTAACAACACTGCAACATCACATTATATGCTCTTCCACAACGCGTATTCATTATTCACACATCGAAACACTGTAAATTCACGTAACAATCGTTATTTCCCCCGATTTTAACGGTGCAAATTCACGGATTCTCTGCCGCATGGCATGGCGACCGCGCACGAACACTCGACTTGCCGCTTTAAAATCTTCTACGTTTCATCTCGAACCTCATTGGCCCGCGCTGCAAACTGACTACCAATTATAAACTGCCATTGCAATTCGCGCGCAAACCACTCTGACAATGTAATATTCAGTTTTAAGCACGCAATATGATTATTGAAATAAAATAAAAATAAGGTTAACAATTATTTTGGATTTCTAAATTATTATAAATCATTTAATTACTATTAATTGATTACTTTTTACTTTTTAATCAAAGTATCGGGGCTCCACCTGTCGTAATTTTAGTCAATTGAGTTACCATTCGTTTTCAAAGCTTCACGGCCTGCAGCGCTAGATGTCGACACTTTCTCATCCCGCGTAATTTTAATACGATAAATCTAATTAAACAGAATTAGCAACAAACACACACACACACAGATATTCCAATAGAAAAATCTCACTGCAAGATGAAGAAAGATACGTTAGATAATTGAATACAACACTGTTATTAAATAACCTAGAATCAGAAGAAAAAGCATTTGACCATGAGGTATGAAAAAATGTTTATCATCATGAATAATTGTTATTTATTAAGGCTCGTTTGAAGGTAACAGTTATCTTTAATAGGAAAATCGTAGTCTCAGCAGTATTTTTCAGGGCAAATGTCCTCTACAGTCTACAATGTTCATGGGATTGGTAAAGGAAGAGCTGGTAGGGGAACTAGAGCTATCCCCTCTTTGCAGTAACCAAGTTATAGCTACAGTCGCTTCAGTTTCAGTGTGTCAGGCATCGTTGGTAAACGCAGACGCGTTCGTTTTTCGTTGATGCCGCCGTGTGGCCATACGGTGGCTATGAAATACCCTTGGCTTTTCTTTTCCTACCTTTGACACGGGAATAATGTGTACTCAATATGGGTAGTTTTGCGACACTGGTGAAGTTCAGTGCTGCCTTCCTGTGTCTCCTACTGGATTACTCCTGGGCTCAACAACCAGTCAAGGGTAAGAAACCTCTTGTAGCAACACTCCCTACCCGTCAAACACACGTGGACTCCCGTTACCTGCTACGAGAAAACTATTATTGGTAAAAATTCAGTAACCTATTGGAAGAAATAAGAAACTATAATATGTAACATTGATCGATTGAAGGAGGAGAATGAATTGACCCATTTTGATATGTAAATGGAATTTTATTTTCGTCTCTCAAGGAAGTTACAATTTATTCACGGTGAAATAATCGAATCTTGCAAATTAATTAGCTCGGCTGAGTATAGAAGACATATTTGTCGGATTGATTGACCAAAATAAATGGACTGGAAGTAGGACGATGATCCGATGAAGACTTATTATAACTACTAATGCAAACTTATATTAAAAGATTGAGATGACTGAACCAAAGTAGTAAAAGGATGTACCATAAACGAACATAAATAAAAGCTGTATTGTGTTTTCATTCTGGTAAAGAGGTTCGAGTAGATTAAGTGTTAAGTAGAATCTGTATATATGTATATATGTAACGGGATGTTAAACCCGAATTAGCTCATCATCAAAAATGTTCTTCCTTTCCAGTTAATTCGAGACTGACGCTGTGTGTCTAAAATTGATCTAAACTAAAGTCACCAAAGATCAAAGCAAAAATACGTATTTCGCAGCAAGCTAACCAGTGTTTGATAAGTTTCAAAATTCCTAAAAGGCCTTATCGCTTGTTGGCTTTATTATTTGAGCCAGATGAAGTCACTTCCTGAGCTCTAACGTAAGATCTTGGATTCCACTGGTGATTTTTCCTCTCTCTCTCTCTATCTCTCTCTCTCTCTCTCTCCCTTTGTGCTTGGCACGTAGCGGAGTTCAAATCGTTCCTTTCCCCGGCTGATTCTTGGTTCGCTTCGCGGCACTCTGCATTGGTCAGGGCCGGCGAGCACATATCGTTCTAGCAAGACCCACCAACACCCCGTGAAGTCTGAATGAGCGCAAAAACCGCCACCTTTCACTTCCAGGCACTCCTAATCTCTCTCCACAGCAGCCAATCAGTAACCTTTGCGCCAGAAACTGAAAATACGCAACAATCCAAGAAAATCGTCGAACCTTGCGATAAACCTGAATCTACAATTTTTTTGAGGTTAGGAAAGAAAGACCTGACTTCTACAGAAGCTGGCTTCGAATAGCAGCGTTGACTCGTCAAAAATTTCAGAAGCGTCCGATGGTCGTGACAAAAATTTTGGTCACTCTTGCTTTTAGAGACAGTGAAAAACCGTTGAGAAAAAAGGCCTGGTGTGGAAAGAAAAATGGAGAAAAGTTTAGCGAGTAAACATAACTTCTTTTAATATGCGTGTAGTGTTGTATCAATACTGACTATAATTTATATTCATTTCAAGAAAGGTGTGATCGTCAATTGGACAGAAAATTTCTAAATATTTTTCTGAAAGACAATGAATTCTGTAGAAAAATGGCGGCGCACGAGACTGTTACGCCATTGGCACGAGTAGAGGATTTCTGGTGCGTTGCACCTGCCGTCACATTATGTAACAATTAGTTTCGAGGAGCTGACCAGCGTCGGTGCAGTTGCACTTCGCTCTGGGGAAAGGACTTTATGGCAATTAACGTATGTCCCTACCATTGAGTCCAATTGACCACGAATAAACGCCCCCCCATATTACGTTCTACATCAAGCTGCCCCCCTCCTCCCAATACTACTCTCCAAACTCATCATTATCCATTTAATTGACTATTAATTTAATTAACCCATCGAACGATCTCTCTCGTTATAGATGATTACCTCAACAGTACACATAAATTCAACCAGAATCCTTTGAATTTCTTATCACAAAGAAATTACTGAATTGCAAAGAAGCCTTTATATCCATCCGATTAGACACTTTTAATCAAAATAATTGCATTCAGCACCAGCATCGATTAATAATGATGGGGATATTGAATTTTTTCACGAGGAAAAATCGACGAGTAAATTGAAGGCCTGGTCATCGTTCCGCTGGTAGTTTCCCGAGTACCCGGAGCGAAAAATAAAAGTGTTGGACGGCGGCGACTAGCAAATTACAACGCGAGGTCGTGGAGAACGTGCCGGGACACCTTATCGGACGTTTTCAGCCAGCCAGCACGAGCTACTGCCTTAATAACGACGAAACAGAGCTACGGATAATGTGGGATAATGCAGTATCATCTTATATAACACCGTAGAAAAAGTCTCCAAGTGTCAAAAAAGGATATTAATCGACTATAAAGAAGCTCGGCAAGATTTTTCCAATCCAACTGAAGACACAAGAGCAACGAGATTGGTCCAGTTGAGTTACTCTGGTATGAGCCTGTGCCAAACAACGCTGTACTAGTGCCTTGTTTACAACTTTCCGTGACTCACGTTTTTTCTCTCCATTGTGTATCTCGGCCTGCTCGAATTTTTCCACGTACTCCGCTAATCCTCCTTTTCAACTCCTATCTACTATGTAAACATATATTTTATATTCTGTCTAAGCTGAATTAATTTCTCTGTTTTGATATTTTACTCGAAATTGTTTCGCGTTCCAACGATCGCACTCTACTCCCCATCTTCGCTCATAGTTTTATTTTTTTTCGGACAATTCTCGGTGTTCCGCGTATTATCGTGCCGTGAAATTACAGCGAACGTTGTGTGTCTTGTGTTCGGTGTGCTCTAACACGCACACGATAGCTCGATAAGCGGCAGCATCCTGTGTGAGTGCTCGGTGCAGGCCGTGATCGTTAGATGGGAAGATTAACATTCTTTTTAATTAATTAAACACAGTTACTGGCCAAAAATAGTTGCGTCAAGAGAATTCGTTATGTTGTATATTTTATGACCGCGGTATTTTCTCTCGACGTTTCTGCAAATGTTCTGGATGGTTCGATTGACGCGAGAAATTGGCGCCTCGATCAATGCGAATTTGGACTTACCAAAGTGGATAATTCAGGCGGTCGTTCAACTTGGAATTTCTAGATTGAGCTCCGTAGCAGTTCCCGTTTTGTAACGTTAACAATTCTAGATTGATATTAAATTGGAGAGGAATAATGGCACGTATTCCGTGCGAACGTGCAACGCCTGCAAGCCGACCTTTATGGATAAATGGCAGCATCCTGTGTGCCACGCTCTCGTTCGATATTAGAATATACCAGCGCACTCTGCCCAGATGGAAAGATTACCCCATATTATTGGATTCATCCAGTGTAAGCTATCCCTGAAATCCAAAGCTGCCATCCACTTCTTTGGAACAGACGCGTGAATGGTAAAAATAATTTTTAGTGCTCGACCAAGCCTTCTTCTTCGTCTTCTTGGACCCATGAACCCGATTGGAAACCAAGTCTATTTACAAATACTAAAAAAATCACTTCATGATAATAAAAGTTTATTTGAATAATTTTTAATTAATCACGTACTTTATTTTAACGAGTTATCGGATTAATAAGAAATATTTTATTCAAAATAAATTTAATTCATTTCATTAAATCTCATTAATATATCAAGTTAATATTTATTTGACAATATCTTGTACGAAGATCTTGGTTAATTTCTCAATACATATATATATATACTCCAAGGGTTTAATAAAGAAGGATTATTCGAGAGAAACGAGAATCGACGTTAGCTTCAACAACGGTCGTGTTGCAATGATAAAAATAATATCCGGTGCTCCCGAGCTCTCCATGATCTTCTTGGGACAGTGAAAAATCGATTGCAATTCAGATCCAAAGTGAAAACTCGATGTGCGAGAGAAGGAATTTAATAAAGATGGAATATTGGAGGGAAAACGAGGATGAAGACGAAGGAAGAAAATTGGTGCTGTGAGAATATTGAAGAGGGACGACGCAAAGGTTTATCGAGAGAAGGTCTAGAAGAGTGCTAAAAGAACACAAAGTTTGAAAAAGGAATAACAAGCGAGAATAAGCGTGCGAATGTAAACAAAAACGTGACTCCTTATGGTGCTCGTTGCAGTTTACTTTAATATATATATATATATATATATAGTATATTACCGTTATAAAATCTGTTATATTTTTTATCGTGGTTTATAGGCCCGAGAGTCGCGCGTGTCCTCTCTAAATGCGTCGGATTTTACCGGGTACCGTTTATTCCACGTATTCCAAGCCTGTATGTATCGGCTGACCGGAATTTTCCACGTAATAGCAGCAGCGAGCTGACCCTTTTTCTTTCAGCACTCGCCACACACAGCTATTGGAACTGTCACTGGCAATATACCTGTCCATAATCCCCCCTAAACAACACGTATATTCCGTTGACGCGACGCAATAATATCCGAGCAATCGCTGTATCGGACAGCCATTGTTGTTTTCTTCCCCGTTTGTCAACAAAGCTTACGGGACTTCTCGTAAATTAACGCGCTCGTGCAATTAGCATTTCGAGCGCGTAATGAGAACTCGGATATTAGCCAAATGGTAGCTTGTTAATCCGTGCTTGATACGAGCACTGGATAGCCTGTGGAAAGGCTCGCCCATTGTTCCAAAGTTCACTGTGGAAGTGGCTTGTTCGCGTTTAGCAAAGTGCGGAGACAGGTTAAGTTGCTTGGAGAATATACGGGAAACGGTAGTTTAGGTGGTTTTGGAAACAAATGGGGAATTACTAAAATCGAACTCGCGCCGAATAAATTTGCCTGAGTTTTTTAGCAGCTGTTTCGCTCGACAAAGTGCAGAAACGCGTTAAATTATTTATTCCATTATTCGGTCGAAAGCGCGCAGTGTTTTGGTGACGACCCGAAGCGGAGTCTTCGCCGGGCTTGCTCGCTCCACGCTTCGCTGTGCCGAAGGTAAACAAAGAAGCGTATACACGGAGAAAAAGTGTGCGGAGGAAAAAATTGATGCTGGCGTTGAAGTTCGTGGAAGGATTTGTCTGGAGGTATTAAAATTCTAAGAATTTTCAATGCGAGTTGCTGCTTTGCTGGTATTGTATTAAAATGAATGTAGATTGCGGACTGTTTTGAAACGCTAAGGCACGTAAGTTGCGAGTCCCAGGAGACAACCGCGCCTTTATCGAGCGAGTGCACGTTTTACGTGACACACTTGCTATCTACTTCCGGTCCCAGCGTTTCCGCCTTGCACTACTGCAACATCTGCGCCCTTTTCCTCATTCTTCCTCCTCTTCTTCTTCTGTTTGTTTATCCGCTGACAACTCATCGATGCTTATCGATTCGCGAACAACGAGGGTCGTCGAAAGAAATTTCTGCAAAATTATCTATACTCGTGGGAATGATATTAATTAAAAGAGTCACGGAGATTTGATCAACCATTTCCACAGTTTCTTCGTTTACGCTTCCTCCAGGCTGGGCTCTTGCGGTTCTCGTCATTATCGCGTTATCACGCTCTTCGAGAAACCTGCGATTCTGATATTGCTCGATAAAAATAAAATAACGTTTCTCTCTCTCTCTCTCTCTCTCTCTCTCTCTCTCTCTGAAGAATCGCTGCATCGTTTCCGTTATCCTTTCCTCCGCTCTATTTCGTCCCATTTTTCCAGCAACCGCAAAGTTCGCTAACCGATTCTAACAAGAATCAGTCTGGAAAATCATCTCCGTCCTCGAACCGATTTAATTACACATGGACCATCCAGACAATCGTAGGAGAAATCAAACAAAATTCTGAACTTGAAAACTGGACGGAAACAGAGTCTATTGTTGAATTGGGGGGAGTTTGATTGGATTTTTGAGCTTGCTTTTTTCGATCCCGAGCACGTGCGCAACTAGAATTCTGTGGAGGGACCATTATATGTGTGTATGGGTGAGTTAACTGTACCGGGAGTGAGTAGAATAGAAAAATATATAGAAAGAGAGTGTTTAATGAAAAGTTTGTCTTGTATTTTATTGCAGCTCGAATTGAAAGGAGTGGAACGATTGGAAATGGATGGAAAATTTTGAAGCTGGCACGCAGTTGCGATGATCATAACTGTAGACACTGGTAAAACTAGCTAGATCTTGCATTACGGCCGAGTTGCGTAACGACCGGTTCTCCAAGACGAAGAGGAGACCTTCGAACAACGTCGGAGGAGTAAATCGAGTAAATCTCCCCGAGTACAGTTACGCACTCTGTAGCTGCTGCAAGTTGGAGAACGAACCGATAAGGACAAAACGCGTTAGCCGCTTGACAAGATCATCCAGTCGATCATGATCTACGAGATTGTAACGGGGCTCTTTTCAACCAGGCCCCTCATCTTCTTCCTACTTCATAATGAAGCAGTTCCACCGACGACGCCTGGAAAACATTCAATATCAAAACAGTGAAAAGAACTTCCCGTTTCAACAACTCTTGAAAGGGGACCATGTGACAAAGAGAGGAACGGAGTGGAATTTTGAAAACGTATTTATAAAATTAACAAGCATGGTGGGAGAGATAAAAGAGAATGAAAGAGAGAGAGGGAGAGGGAGAGAGAGAGAGAGAGAGAGAGAGAGAAAAGAAGGAAGGTTTCGTCGTTAGGATAATTTGACGAGGGAAGCTGCTGGAAATATGCAAATGTTTAATTGAAGACAGTAGAGATTAGATGGATTTTATCGTAGAACTTCATTGTGCTTGGAGTACCTTACAACGATTTAACATACGTAATTGCTCGTCGAGTTAATTAGGTATCAAGCGAGATTGGATCTTGGTGGAACGAAGGGCTGGCAAACGGTTAATAGCAGTGGTCAGTGGCTGATGATGGTAGCTGGACTTGGCGAGGATAGCTGAAGATTTTGCTGCAACGACGATTAAATTGTAAAACCTATTCCCTTGTGGCGATGGAGGAACGAAATGGCAGAAAATCCTTGGAAAAGGTTCCTGGTTTGATGCCTCGTACTTCTCGTTAGTTGATCAAATTGCTGAACCGGATACACCAGGAACTCTTCTGTACTTTTGTGCCATTGAAAATCCATCTCCAGTGTTACTGAAAAATTCTTATGTCACCTGAAAGAGGTTTCTCTCTCTCTCTCTCTCTTTCTCTCTCTCCCCCGTAGAACCGATAACTTTCTAAGAGAGAGACCGGTTGATATTTCATTAATGAAATCGATCTTCTCTTGGTTTCTTCTTTAAGAGCGCGGAGTAAATATACGAAATCCCGACGAAACGGCAATATCCGTTTCCATCGGTGGACTGCAGCCGAGGGAAATTGGCGCAGAGTCGCTCGGAAAGTTTCGAAAGCGGAAGTCGTTTGGAAAGTGGACGTTCCGCGAGGAAAATATAGCAGGCTACCAAGGGAAAAAGTACGCTGCTGAAACTTTGGAAATCGCGGTGCGATTCGACGAGGACGGAACTTTTTCTTCGTTCCATTGTAAAATGTACAATTGCGGAACTGAGATCACGTGCCTCGCGACGATTATTTCGTCAATTTCCGGTTTTAACGACGCCGTTTCGTGTCTGCCGCAATTTTCCCTCAATACCCTATAGTTTCTGGTTCGTTCGAGATACAGCTGTGTCTCGATGGTAAGCATTCCTCATCCATATATACAGAAATAAGCAACAGAGACACTACCATCTTTTACGCGAAAACTCATCCTCCGCTCTTCCGAAGCGTTTCTCTCTTTAGAAACAGCTGGCTTAATCGGAGATCCAAGGGAACTTTCTTTGTGCAATGTCATTTTATTCACCACATTTTTTTCTTTTTTCAGTGCTCCGTGGAAGCCTTTGAAACCGCGCTGCGATTAGACAGGAACCATTCCCACCCCTGATTCTCGAAGTATACGATTGCGGAACCGAGATCACGTGTCTCCCGACGATTATTCCTCAAAATTTCCGGATTTAACGACGCCGTTTCGTATCCGGCGCAATTTTCTCTCAGCACAGTCCCTCTTCCGGCTCATTCGAGACGATTATATTCACCAACGGCCTCTCCTCTTCTCTTCCTCGGTACTTCGATACGAGAATATAAAAGCGAGTCGAGCGTGGAGAAGCAAAAGCTCGTTTGCATAATTTCTGGATGAATTTGTCTCGCTGGAAAAAATTCTCGGTTGCAGTCGAAGCTGTAAAAACCAAACGTTGCGCGTTAAATTCGATGAACTGGAGAGATTTCCTCCTTTTTCCACTGGATTTTAATAGAGTTCGCGTTGGTTATTGGACAAGCGGATTCTCTCGTCTGTTTCAATTCCAGTCCACTTAAATTCTCGTCGTTGAAACGCTCGTGCGTAGCATTGTTCAGGCTCGGATAGCAACCCACGTAGCATGCGTAGGGTACAAAACGTTCCTGTGCGACCAATTTCACACGTTGGAACGTTTTAGGAACATTTTTGACACTACGCGTGCTACCAGGGACCTCGGATTATCGTATTATTTCGGATGGTGATTCACGGGTCCGTTCTGTTCACGGATCAGTCACCTGTCGCGAGTTTCTTTTTCTCGGGTCGAGTCTGGATTACTGTTTTTTCAGTCGAGGAATTCAGGCTGAAAGCCGAGAAAGAAGTCGGAAAAATAGAAACACAAGAGTGTGTCCATTGAATTCAATGTAGAACGTGTTGGAACGTGCTGGCTGTCCACTGGAATCTTCATCCTGTTCTACCTTCCACTACCAGTTTCAAAATATTTATGTCCCGTTCTATCCAAAGAATGCTGGATTCAAGCGGATTCGTAACACGGACCAGCCAGCAACAGCTGTTCCTCGCTTCTAATGGTCTGTGAAACAATTACGAGTCTCTCCTCTCGACACTCTACCTCCACCACTTCCTCAGCTCGCTATTTCAGCAAATTCAATCGCTTCTTTCGGAGACGAAAAAAGCGCCGAATTCGCCCCACCGGTTGACGCAAATCTCTTACGTCAGCGAGAAAATGCAATTTGCTCGCTGAATTTACGATCTTCCTCGGTGATCCATCGCGTCATAAGTGAATTATGACGTAGTAGATTACGTCACCGATGGAGCCACCGTGCGTCCAATGAACCGGGCAAAATTTGAAAAACAAGATGGACGTCCGGGACGGAATTTTTGAACGTCGTCGACGGAGTTTCGCGAATCCGTGTCAATTCCTACTTGTAGCGTTGTTTCGCAAAGAGGAAGAGCCTTTGGAGTGCGCAGATCGTCGTCCCTGATAGTTAAATTGACCGAGTGTGGAAAGTTTGTCCGGCCACGTGACCCGAATGTCCCATTGGATCCGGGACGCGAAGCAAACTCGCGTGGTGCAGACTTTCGTCTCGAGGAAAAACTGGCGAATTTCAAAGCGAGCGAGAAAAACATTTGGAAAAACAGCGCGTTACAGCGCCAATACCCTTGTTATTCAGCCGGCGGCCGTTCCGCGAATTTTAATAATCGACGCCGCTCTACCTGGAAAAGCAGCAAATTGTTTTGCCCGAGTTCCCAATACGCTTCTTGTTTCGTCAAGCGAACGCGGTACGATAATATTGTTTTTCTTCCAAATGGAAAGTATTCCAATAGCCACTAATGAAATTTCATTGCAACGACGCTTCGGTCTTCGCCAAATTTTGCCAGACCGTTTTTCCTCGTCGGCTGATTTTTTCTCACACGTTGCAATTTGCTGTTTTAAATTGAGTTTGATCAGCGTAAAGATTCCACGAGTTCAGGGAACATTGAGTTTGAAATTGAGTCGAGAGAAATTCTTGATGGTTTCGGATTAATAACGGCCTTCGGATATTGCCAAGGTTTCTTGGATGCTGCGAAGTGGTGGAATAGCCAAGCTGACTGTGAGCCAAGGGTTTCATTAGACACGAAGACGAAGAAGAAGAGGAACAAGAAGAAGGTACACCTTCGTGCCTACCGACTGTTCGTGCGTTCGCATTTTTCCATCCTCCTTCAACCCCTGGAGTATTATCTGTGACCTTCCTGAAACACCTGTGCTACTATCGCAAAACAACACGAAGAAAATCATAATAACGACTTTCGATCGTTGCGCCTATCCGATTGGAAAAAATCCCTTTCCGAATTCCTCCCGCGAGAAAAATCACCTTTGTTACGCATTTTTTTCTCGCAAATTCTCGTCAAGTTCAAAGTGGATTCCCGTCGAGGGTCATTAGTGTGCTTATGAGGAATGTGGTTGCTACCTTCGCGATTATGTGGCTCTCACAGAGCAGTGCCACACTGCCACATTCTCCAGGTTGAGAACAGCCTGTCTCGTGCACCGTACTCGAGCTTCCCATCAACCCGTTTAGACGAATTGTGGAGAAAGGAATGTTCGATATTTAAGTGTTTTCTTTCTTATACGAAGAGAAAAAGCACGTGAGAGGTGTAAGAAAACCGCCGACGTACCTCTTCCTCATGGTCGATTAAACAAGTTCTAATATTGCATTATTTGCAACTCGCCGACGGCTCATATGAATCATCCCATTCCCACAAGGCCTTTTTGCACTGCAGCGTAATCAAATTTATCGAGTTCATTGCGGAGGCTTGCAAGGCTGTTCGAATATCGTCGTTGCACTTTTTCTTACACTATATCTCCTCTTCATTATTTTCTCTCCCTTGTTTTTCTCCAGGAAATCTCTCCTTCGCTACTTTTACTCTCGCTACGCAAAACTCGCTGTTGCGATAATACGAACATTCTGAGATTATCGGTCGTAAGATCACGGCATCAATTGTTTCAAGTAGCGTTACACGCGAGTCACAAGGGAACGGAAAGAGTCCGTACAAAATTGTCCTGTCCGGGCTTTGTGTATACTTACTTACAAAACGTCCCAAGAGCGTGGATGTAATAATTCATTAATCTCTCTTATCCGTGAAAGATAACAATTTTTCCATAGATATTTCCGAAAGTTTTGTTCATTTGCGTTTGAAAAGGCCCTGTGCAAAATATTCGTATCTTTTATGGTTATGGAGATAATTGAATTCTAATGTTTATGTTCCAGTGCCAATTAAGTGACACACCCTGTATACGTAGCAACATGGTTAAGGTGCGGGTACACGACGCGTGAAAAACGCGCGGCGTGTGGTGCGTGTACAAGCGAGGACGCGCCGCGCGTGGAACGGACGATAGACGTGTATGGAACTATGGGAACTGTGAAGTGGACTAGTGGACGCGCCGCGCGTGTATTTCACACGCCGTGTACCCGCACCTTTGCGTACACGCTTGGTTATACAGTTATGAAGTTTGACGCAACACACCGGGTGCTACTCTCTACCGAGTTGACTTTCCGCTCCTCCTAACCAAACCCCAAATCCTTCTGACAATATTGTCGCCCCCCTCCCCCCTCCCCACTCTCATAAATCACGCGCAGGCCCGATCCTTCCCGCTCGATCTCTCACTGTCCCACGTTTCAGCCTCAACACTGTCCTTTTTCGAGGTTAACAATGGTTCGTGTATCTTTGTCCCGCGTGCTTCGTCGACACTCTCCTTTATTACTCGTTTCGATTTCTGCATCGCGTAAACATCGTCAAAATGGAAAAATCGTCGTAGCTTCGTTCAAAGGGTTCAAAGTGACCGTGACTAACCTATAATGACTCTTCTCTCGTTGAGATGATCTCAAACAAAGGTTGAGAATCCCTGAGATCATCGCGTTTTACTACGCGCCAGTATAATGATAGAAGAAGATAAACACGTTCTAAGAAGACTTTTTGCTGCTAAATTAATGGCCATGCGAGAGAATTTTACGCTCAAATAGCATGAATAATCATAGCTATGGCGAAGAATGAAGAAGTTTATGGAGAAACAGAAGAGGTTAGAAATGTGTACCGAAGAGAGGAAAGTGTTAAAGTTGAGGAAGAAATTTTGAGGGCATTGAATTCGAGTACTCGTGAATTCTCTGCAGTATGCGTGTGCGTACGCAGTATGTGTGCCAAGCAATGGCCCATAGCTTGGGGCTATGGATCACAGTTGCTGGAGAGTAGAATTCGCGCGTATGCATGTCCAGTCAATATCCTGTGGGAAAAGTGGGACATTCTCTGTGTGACCAAAGGGCCAATGTCCTCCTGCCTCGCTTTATTTCTTCCAATTGGTTACAGCTGAATATTTTCCATGTTAATCTCCCTCTCAAATGAGTGCCAGCTTTTTTTAACATAGTATACTAGAGTAATACAGGATACTAAGAATGTGTTTGTTTACAGAATGCGTGGAAGGTCAGGACGGCTGCAAACGTTGCAGGGACGGGACGTGTGCCCGCTGCGCAGTGTTATTGCATCAGGGATCTTGCGTGGACACGTGTCCACCAGGACACACCGCCAATTGGTCAACTAGGGACGAGTACATGGGTCGAGTGTGCAAGGAGACCGGTTACATGTTTGGCCTGACCGGCAGCCAAGTTGCCATCCTCGTCGGCGTCGTCTCAGGAGCTACCATCTGCATCTTCATAATCCTCTGCGGCGTCATCGTCATGCATAGGCGCAAAAAGAAAGCAGCCAAGATCGCTCAACAGTACGAGGACAGGTATATTATCTTCAATTAACGTGAAAATTTCACTACTCTGTACTATTAAATTTCTTTTCGTTGCAGCGCCGAAAGACGAGAGTTCTTGAAGCATCTGACCACGCTCAGAAGCGAAGGACACACTTTTCTAGCGATGCTCAATGATACCAGAAGACAAGTCAGGGAACTGTACTATTCTGGGACAAATGGCGATGGTGCCGTTGGTATTCAGGCTTATAGGTAATCCTTCTTCATCCTTCGTGATCTATTCATCTATTTTTCTTATCGGTGTCTGGGCTGATTTTATTTATTTACTTTTCGACAGGCCCGTTCTTCGAGACCTTGCCAGGATATTAGTCTTGGTGAACAAAAGAGACGAGGAGATTCCAGTACCACCGGATGATTGGCAAAGACTGCTGGCCTGGGCAGAACGTTTGCTCAGGAGGTACAAGAGGCACAGTTCACCAGAAGTATGTAGACTATACACGAACAGAGATGCTTCTTTGTTCTCTGTCATAATGATCCAAACTCTATTATTTAATATTCCAATCTTTTTCATGCTAGTCACTAAAGCACTTTGGTGAGTCGTTGTAATGAGATGTAGTTACCAAACAAATTATAATGGAAAGCAAACTTTCGGTTATGTAACTTTTCTATTTCATAGATTGGATAGAGATAGTTTATGTATATAATTCTGTAGATAAGGATACCTCTAGATCCCGTTTTGATTTAAGGGTCTTTTTCAGGTGGCTCAATTAGTGACGTTTCTACAGCAGCCGGTATCATCCGTCCAAATGAATTCACTGCAGCAGCAACAGCAGCAGCAGCAGCAGCAACAACAACAACAGCCAGCAGTGATTCCACAATCACCCCAGGCGTTTGAATCGAGAGGCACACCGACCAATCTTACGACATTCCAAGCAAACCTGCCACTATCGACGTTTCAAGCAAGCGATAAATCTAGCATAGCCGGCAGCTCCAGCTTGGAGTACACAAAAGACAGCCCCGTTGGCTCCAGCCTTGGGCAGAACAGTTCCAGTTTGTATAATGAGAAACTCAGCCCGAACAGCTCAACCATGGGCCAAACGATCCCTTTGGTCTACGGGAGCCAGAAACGTTCCAAACCAAACAACTCCAATTTCCAAGAGCTCTCAATATCGGCGTTCGGTCATAATTTCAATCCTAATGTGCAGGATAGCAATCCTGGTGGGCCAGACTGCGATATTAACGGCCTTGATCGAGAGATCAATCCTCAGTGGGAGTTTCAGAGCACGATTGAAGCTGCTAATTATACTATTTTGTCCGATTGGTCAGCTGGCAGGGACTACCTCATTGACGACTTTACCATTCTTGGTTTTCGACCGCAGGATGAAATCACTACCGAGCTATAATCTATGTCTCGCGATCTACCATCTTGTATCATTAAACAAATAATCCGAGGCTCCCTGCTTAAAATATAATCCAGAAATTTATTCAAACATATCGCCGGGATACGTATGAAATTAATGGAAAAATGTCTATCTATATTTTTCTAATTGTGTTCATGATGAGTTTGCTCAGGAGGCTCTGCTCAGCCTCGTACTTTGACACCCCGTGAGATTAAAATTCATTTCTGAAGAAAATGAAAATTTGTGAAAAACGCAATTGCGGTCTTTACTGGAAGAGTCTCTGCTCAGACACTGTATTATATTTGTCATTTAATACAGTGCACGTACTTTTAACGATAGAACAAATCTTCGATACCAAATATTTAAAAGAACTTTGTATAAATATTGGTTTTATTTAATTCGTATATTGTAAATGACTAATTCATAATTATTGTATATTTTAGCGTACTAGTCAACGTTGTATTAAATCGTTTTATACCCAACGTCCATTTTTCATTGAAGAGAAACTTTCTATTAGTAATTTATAGAAACGTTAAGAGATCTTTTGTAGCCCTGTTTAAAGTTTTTATAAATAGAAGTAAATTTAGACATAAATTTATCTATATTATCCTAAGCCGTGCGTATCGCTGCACACCTGCCCAGTGCAGTCGCCTGTACAAATCGATGTAAATATGAATATTTTAGTAATAAATACAAAAATATAATATACATGTATGCGCGTAGAAAATTTATTTCAATCGATTAATAGAAAATTTGATGAGAAAATCTCCATTTTTACCTGGCGTTGATGAATGTGCGTGGGCTGTAGAAAGAGATTTTAAATTTTGGTGCCAAAAATGCCGGAAATATCAAGGAATTCCGTCAATTGCGCGCGCAGCCGGAAATTGCGCGCGCAAGCAGATTATAGCCAAAGAAAGATTCTGGGTGAAATTTGTCGAAAATATATATACAAATGGAAAAACAAAGGCTTTCAACAAATGAAAAATGATTTTTATAGAAAATGGTAGAGAAATAGGTAGGTTTGGAACGATAATTCAATTGAAAATGGTTTGGTGGGAAAATGTGGTGGATGGCGCGAGAACTCAGGGTGGGCGACGGACGCCATGACAGTCATCGAATTTCGCGTTAACCGCCCGCATACAGGCCGTTCTCGGATAAATCGCTCGAATCGCGGTAAAAAAGGCTCGGTTGGGCGAAATTGGCAAGTGTTCGGAGCCGGGAGATACAGGCTACGATTTGATATTACCGAGGAGGAGTTGGGTTGGGTCGCGTGGCCATTATCGGGGATTCGAGGGTGCTCTTGGCGAGGTGAGACGTCGAGAGGCGGCGAAAGGCGTCCCCCCCTGCAGGGACGCGCATCTCCAAGTGCAGAAACCGCCTCATCGGTAAAGCCTCGACATGCGAGAACCGCCGACGGCACCGTGCACCACGTGAGTTTTATTCCTCAACACCGTATTTGCTTCAAAACCTGCAAAGTTCTAACGATATTCCATTACTTTGCTCACAAACGACCTCCATCTTGTGGCCCCTTGTCCTCCTTCTTGAAATTGACGCGTCATATGTCTTTTCCCGTAGATGTTTCACCACGTGAGTTTCTAATCTCCCTTTTTTCGATTGTCGCAAGATGCCAACAATTATTATCTTCGATTTTTCTACAGTTTAGCTTCCGACAGAATAACCTTTCGATTTATCGATGCGTCTCCCCTGTAGATGGTGCACCACGTGAGCTCCACTTCCAGCTCGTTATTTTTCCCTCAGTAAATAACCTAAATATTTCCTATTTATTTTTTACAAGTTCTGTTTTCTTTGCTAATTTGCTGTAAGTATCCAATTTTTCCAGTTGATGCTGCACCACGTGAAGCGAAATAGCTTCTCCTGGACAATCGAAGTCCTTGAAAAAAGAGATAGAATCGAGAAAGGAAGTTTTACGGATTCTTTAATAAATTAATCAATCGTCATATTTTTCTCATGACAGGTGTATCGGTTCGTATCAAATATCCCATTCTCACGAATAGGAAAATATTTTGGAGTGTGTGTAGGAATTTTTGAGTGAAATTTGGCGTCCATCTTGTGGACCCCTGTCCCCGCTTAGTTGACGCGTCGTCTATATAACAGCTCTCGAGGATGGTGTACGAAAATTTTATAGACCGCCCGTGCCCTTTTGTATTACCAAAAATACTCCGGTATGCGATATCCGTTCGTACGAAAATGTTTCCTTTCTCATTGCTGCTGCTTTTCTCCTGTTGTCGACGATCGTAAACCCGATGACTCACCCTTTCCCGCTCATCAAACAAAAAACGTATTCCTTATGCCGGATCCTTATGCCAATCGTTTAATTAAAATTAAGTCTCGGTTTGCCAATCAGCAAAACGAAAAATCTTTTAATCTCACCCAGTTTTACATATTCGCCGTTAGATATTTACGAGAAATTTTGAGGTTAAATTCTATTAAAAACATATTTTTCCTATCTGTTGCAGTCGCGCAAAAGATCAAATAAACAATTGATTTTTCATTTACATTAATGATTCGTTCGTAGTATGGACAGTTCCTACCTAATCTGGAAATTTATTTATCTCTTAACCTTATGAATATTGCATAACTTATAAGAAGTTTTTGTTTACCTAGTTTTTACTTTGTTAATTTTTTTATGTTATAATTTTGCATAATATTGTATATCTATTAATGCTATAAAATTGTTTTCAGGGTGAAAAATGAAAAGTATCAGGGACAGCTAATTAGCGTCTTTTATTGAACAAAATGAACAGTGAGCAGCATGCATTGCCAGCGACAACGCAGGCACAACAAGAGGTGAGAAAGAACTTTTGCTTTAAACAGGCTAATCACCAAACCACAAATGCGCACAAGTGCTGTCTACATTTCTTTTTATTACTCTTAAATTTAACAAATATTTATTTCTTGGTATTGCAAATAATTTAATTTTTGTCTCGCACCATTTCAATTATGTTAATTATTTTTATTACAACATTATTAATTTTACTTAGCCTCATAAAACAACAATTTTGTAAATCAGTTAAACATTATAATGATTTTTTAATTATTTAAGTAGAAACAGTTTACAACCTTGTAAATAATCTATCTCCCTATATCCATTTATCTCTTATCCTCCTTTTTCAGAGGACCTCTCTTATCCATACATATCTGATAATCTCCCATAGCAACTATTTTTAAATTGGCTTTTGCTTATACTTTTACTTCACCATAGCTCCCATAGTTTGCCTTTCTCAACTAAGTAGAATCTTTTGTTTTTGCACAGTAGCAAGTATGTACTTTTAGAAAATAACTGTAGTCTTGAAGAAAATCTTGAATGAATAGCTAGTTTAGTCTTTTCACTAGTAGTAATTATTAAACTGATACTGGGAATGATGGGTGTAACTAAAATCTAAGTTAACCATCCTTTAAATAAACATTTGTAAATAGGGAAAGCACCAATATTGGTAATGGTTGCACGAGTTTATATATATGTTAGATAGTTAGCTTTGATGCTGCTAGAGGAAAATCTTCAACTAGCGCATTTGTTGATTGGAAAAGACGCCTGGTGCATGCTGTGCATGCCCTATCAATGTTGTACAAAAGTCTGAATGTATATTGGTAGGATGTAAACACGGGTCAAAGTGGTCGTCCTTCATACCCAGGTGGTTTGGCTACAACAGCCAATCTTGGCAATGTAGGGAGTAACCCTCAATCATCCGCAGACCTACGTGTAGGTACAGCAGTAGCATTAGCCTCTTCGGTAGCTAAATATTGGGTCCTCACCAATCTCTTTCCTGGACCGCTACCTCAGGTCTCGGTCTATCACCATTCCCACCATAACTCCTCTAATAGGAGTGGTGGAGGTGGGGAGGCAACTTCCAAAGAACCACCTTCCTCGTTGACCCAGGAAATGGCGTTGACTTCCAGCTCGCATCACCAATCAACGACGTCTCACCATCACCATCAGCCTTCCGTTAGCAGTGCCAGTCATCACAGCTCCCTACAAACGACTGCACAGGTTTGTCCATGTACCAGCACGTAGTGTTCCATCCAATGCATCGTAGACCATTCGTCCAGTAAATTTTAGCTTCTCACAGAAAATCCAGTAGTGATATTTAGTGTCGTGAGTAGTTGGCAAGAAAGCAAAATTTTCTTTCACCTTTACTCTCTTATCGATCAATAAGCACCAGATACAAACATCACACTTTACTCATTACATAAAACTAATAAACATTTTCCTTTTCTCTCTATCTTCCATAGATTCCAGTCTCCCTCCCGGGGCTAAACATCGACGGGCAGCACATTCCTGCGGTTGGCCATTTACAGGCAGCACATGCACAAATGCAACAGCAAATGCAAGCCCAACAGCAGCAGCTGCATCAGCAGCAACAATCTCAGCAGCAGCAGCAGTCTCATCATCAGATCCAGAATCATCAGAATGCCCAGAACAATGGACCAACGCATAATCAAAGCGCACAGCGTGACGAGAAAGTGAAGGACGAAGGCGGAAGTTGCACGACTGAACGCTGCAGCGACAATCAAGTTCATTGCCAGGTCCAGTGCGACCTTCAATTGCAGACACCTCAGGATATACAGCAGAGTCTGATGCAGCAACAGCAGCAGATCGGTGTAAACATTAGCGGGAGTTCCACCGCCGAGAGCGGAAGTCAGAACTCCACTGAGAAGCCTGAAAAGGAAAAGGAATTGCGTCAGTTGAATATGACGCAGTTCCAAGTGCCGGACTTGAAGCCAGGTGGGCACATGATGGACGTGAGAACCGCGGATGGATCGGTAGTGAAGATCAGCGCGGGTAACGAGCAAGATTTAGCCAAAACTTTGGGTGTCGAGATGGTACAGAACATGTACAAGGTCAATGTCGAGGATATCAATCAGTTGCTGGCGTATCACGAGGTCTTCGGTAAGCTTCAGAGCGAGATAGCTGCCGGTACTACCCTCGTGGGTGGCACAGTACCCACACAAACGGTTACTACCATACAGAATGGTACTCCGATAGTCCAACAAGTTCAGCTTAACAAATTCGATATTAAATCGAGCGACGGGGAAGCTACGCCTGGTCCCAGCGCTTCCCCCGTCTCCGTAGGCAGCCACGCTTGCGAGATTTGCGGAAAAATCTTTCAGTTCCGGTACCAATTGATCGTACACCGTAGATATCATACAGAGCGAAAACCTTTCACGTGCCAGGTAACCAAGTCGAATCTAATAGCCTCCTTTCGATCGTCGTAAATCTTTTTATGCGGATTTTCTTCTTTCCCAGGTATGTGGCAAAGCGTTCTCCAATGCGAACGACCTCACTCGCCACGGGAAATGCCACCTGGGAGGCTCCATGTTCACCTGCACTGTTTGTTTCCACGTTTTTGCCAATGGACCTTCGCTGGAGCGTCACATGAAGAGACACGCTACAGATAAGCCGTACAACTGCACCGTTTGCGGCAAAAGCTTCGCCAGAAAAGAGCATTTAGATAATCACACGCGATGTCATACTGGAGAAACACCATACAGGTGAGATTAGACAGCTTTTAATCATTCTCTTTGTATGCAAAGTTGTCTAACTCATAAAATTGTAAGAGTGTTCATTTTTTATCCTGTTGAAGCTCTACGAAACAATGTGTAAATTGTATATATTAATTCTAACATTGTCTCTCTTCCTGCAGATGCCAGTATTGTTCCAAGACATTTACCCGAAAAGAGCATATGGTAAATCACGTTCGCAAACACACGGGTGAGACTCCACATCGATGTGATATTTGCAAGAAGAGCTTTACTCGCAAAGAACATTTTATGAACCATGTTATGTGGCATACAGGAGAGACACCCCATCATTGCCAAGCCTGTGGTAAGAAGTACACGCGCAAGGAGCATCTTGCTAATCATATGCGTTCCCACACCAATGATACGCCGTTCCGATGCGAGATTTGCGGTAAGTACCCTCAAAATTTGCTCCATTTAATTTTCAAATACATACTGATTTTTCCATGATTTCCTTTATCATTTACAATCTAGGTATCTTTTATCAAAGTAACTGGCATAATCCATAACAAATTTTTCACTCGAGTCCAACTCTGAAATTTCCTTGTCATCAGAATAACATTCTGAATTGATATTTATATGACTTTTTAGTTTTTCATCAACTCTTTTGTTTTTGTTAAAACTGCCCTTTGAGTTGATTATTGATGGGACGATTCCACTGAATTGGAAATCTATGGTAGATTGATAAATTTTGTAGTGAAATATCGAAGGTAAGTATCCCTTAGTTGGATCAAGTATTCAGAGTTATCAAAGTATGAGATTAATATCCGTTCTAAATGAAAAATTTGAGCTTGTTTAGGTGGGAAGGGTCGTGGTGGTTCATGGTCGGTGTAATGCAAAGTTCTGTGGCGTGGAAATAAAATTCGCGATCAATTCTCGCGCATCGCGAGTTCCCCCTCCCCTCGGAAGCTCTCGCGGGTCGCGCGCATTCCTTTACAAAGCGCCCCTCTAACCTTAGAGTCATTCTTGTACGTGAAAGTTCCAAGTGTGTGCGTGCAAGCGGAGATTGCACTCGCCAGAAGCGTCGCATACAGTCAATTTTCGCATCTGCAGCTTTAAACACCCTTGCGAATTGTCATTTTTCATCAATTTTCTCATCCCACTGTGATGGCATGACTTGCTACTTCGTAAATCTCAGCGGTTCGTACAAATATCATCACCTTAACACGTATTCTCCCCTCTGTTGCTTCTTATTTTTCCATAATCTCTCCTCTTCACGGCTCTTGCCCCCATCGGCTAATCGATAAAGGCTCATTTTACCATTTTAATCCACCAGGCCCACTCATATCCATTAATCCCTCGCTCGTTAACGCGCAGCCCAAGACACACCGGCATTTCAAAATTCAAATTTGCCACCTTTTTGGATCCTGGCCATACTGTTGCACTTTGCATTTACTTCCGGTTCTCAAAATTCCAAATCTTTCAAAACAGCGAGAATAAAGAAATGTTTTGAGATTTCCGAGTAACAAGAAGTAGAGATCTTTGTAATTAGCAGCGTGTTGCTGTATATTATAGAATTGGAATCGTCCCATAAACAAGCCAAATTAAGCCTAATGTGATAAATGAACTAATGAATTCTTGCAATTTTGGTTTTTCTCTGTCGCTGCGAATGCAGGTAAGTCGTTTACGAGGAAGGAGCACTTCACGAACCACATAATGTGGCACACTGGTGAGACGCCGCACCGCTGCGATTTCTGCTCGAAGACGTTCACTCGAAAGGAACATCTCCTGAACCACGTACGCCAGCACACGGGTGAGTCTCCACACCGATGCGGCTTCTGCTCCAAATCGTTCACCAGAAAGGAACACCTTGTTAACCACATCCGCCAACACACAGGTGAGAGCGGTTGGCAGATGTTCACTTCACGGGCAACCGATCCTACAATATTTGGCTCTAAGAATAATTCATCAAATTTAGTTAAGCTTAGGAACATTGGAACAACATCCCAGACCATTCGCTCATTTATTCATTCTCCATTCAGAGTGTGGTTATACGCACAGGGCCATCGTTCATCTCCAGTAGCATCACCCCTGTGGCGACTCATTATCCTTTCAACCCCATACCCATCTTCCTATCTCTCCCTAAAATCCTGAAAATGACGAGTCTTTGGGAAAACGAGACACCGAGTCTCATATTCCTAAAGATTCGACATTTCACTCTTCAACTTTACATTTCTCGTGTACCCTCGAACTCTTCTGATGGTCCTTGTGATATGGCCAACACGAAAATCGATCATGATCAATGCATGTGTTCACCCAGAAAATATTCAAAATTCAATGGACCTTAACCTCTACTTCAGCGATTCTCTCGAGACATTTGCAGTTCTGCCTAATACACCGCTCTCATAAATGCTTTCTCATTAATATCCCTTGAGTCCCTTCCCCAATTCGAGGTATCGATATTTTCGTGCCTCGAATTGGCTCACTTGCTAAAAAAAAAAAACTTGTACATAGCTTTACCGTTCATTATAGGATACTTCATACGCGTATCACATCTTTTAGTATGCATTGCCGTCAGACGCATTTTTTTGCTTAGATTCGATAGTAATTGAATGAATATTTTTGATGATAAAAATGAAATTAATAATTATTACTGCATTTGCTCTTGAAAGATTTAAAGTCCTGAATTCGAGGAAAGCTAAGATGAACTCGTGTATACGTTCACTATAATTTACTACTACTACTGTACAAGTTGATTTTCCTCAGATGTGATGTAAGAACGTGGTAATATCGAATGGATTTTTGTTTCTCCCAAGATATTGTCGACCCGATATCTATCTGGCAATCGCAATTACCCTGCTTATTGAAAATGCTAGAGAATTGCTGTAATAAAAGTGCGTATCGCAAAGATAAGCAAGAGAGAGAAAGAGAAAAAGTCAGAAAGAAAATAAGAAAAATGTATAGAGAATTAAAAAAAGAGTTTTTCGGAAGCTTGAAGCGAAGTGTGCAGAACTTCATTCGATACGTGCCAGTTCATGCATCGCGTCAGGCAAAACTCGCCTTGTGCAGGATAACTCCATGTCTGAATGACGAATTAAAAATTTTGATCTAAAAAGAGATTGTAAAATGTACAGGGGAGACGCCCTTCCGCTGTCAGTACTGTCCAAAAGCATTTACGCGGAAGGACCATCTGGTGAACCACGTCAGGCAGCACACGGGTGAGTCACCGCACAAGTGCCAGTATTGCACGAAATCCTTCACGAGGAAGGAACATTTGACCAATCACGTGCGTCAACATACAGGCGAATCGCCACACCGATGTCACTTCTGCTCCAAGTCATTTACTCGTAAGGAGCATTTGACAAATCACGTGCGAATCCATACTGGCGAATCTCCACACAGGTGTGAGTTTTGCCAGAGAACGTTCACTAGAAAGGAGCACCTTAATAATCATCTCCGACAGCATACAGGAGATTCATCGCATTGTTGCAACGTTTGCTCCAAACCGTTTACAAGAAAGGTGAGTTGAATCTTAAAAGCCTTGTAATACCTGCATATTTTCCACGTATTTGTGTTGACTAAACAAATTGTGGAGAAACTGATTGTGGATTCTTTTGCAGGAACACCTAGTGAATCACATGCGCTGCCACACGGGCGAACGCCCGTTCGTATGCACCGAGTGTGGCAAGAGTTTCCCATTGAAGGGTAATCTCTTGTTCCACATGCGCTCTCACAACAAGGGCAGTAATGCGGAGCGACCGTTCCGTTGTGACCTCTGCCCCAAGGATTTCATGTGCAAAGGTCACCTAGTCTCGCACCGACGCTCCCACTCGGACGAGCGACCTCATAGCTGTCCTGACTGCGGCAAGACCTTCGTCGAGAAGGGCAACATGTTGAGACACTTAAGAAAGCACGCAGCCGAAGGACCACCAACGCAAGTCAGCACGCCGTCTGCCATTCCTCAATCGGGAGTCCTGCCGATTCCAGCAGCCGCTGTTCTCGTGGGCCATCCTCTTGCCCCACCGGCACCTTCCGTAGTCCCTCAACATACAGTCGTCGTACCAACGCCGCCCGGTGTTCTCACCTCTTACTAGAATAACTCTACGCAACTGGCTTTCTTGACAAAAACTCCCAGTGCTGTCTACCATACATCTTTGCGCGGCGCGAAATATCGACTCTAGATCCTAAATGAATATAAAATCTTTTGGCATTACCAACACCTATTTTCTATTTGCTCGGATGATACACCATGGCTGTAAAGAAAGGCAGTGGTTCACCAATTTAACCATAGATAATATTTTCTTTAATTTAGTGTAATGAACGAGTGCAATATGGCTTGGCCTCGGAAGATTGCGTTGTTTGCGTTCTCGTTCAATCTCTCTGTTCGGGTATACCACGGCACAATTTTGAAAAGTTATGGGTAACCGGGCATCTCGGCGCGTTTTATGTATTTCCCATAGACGTTAATAAAGATCTATACATATATATATATATATAAAAAATAAGTATAAAAATATATATCCTGCGAGAGAAATCAGGGACCTCTGTAATTAACTTTAATTTTTAATGATTAATGTTACTTTTTACTTCCCATATATATATATATATAAATAAATAAATGAATAAATATATATATATATATATATATCATTAAAAAGGGAAACTCAGCACTATAATTAACGATCATATAAGGCCATGTATTTCGTACATACATAGTTCTAAGGGAAAAATTGTTTGTGCAGTTGGATAGTGCATCAAATCTAATGGTTTTACTGTCACTTTTAAGAAACCGCATGATTTGTGCGTTGTTCAACTGGCAGGCGCGTATAATTATGTATAATATTAATAATAGTTATCTAATAGAAATGATAGATATACAGATTATAGATTTATTAACACGCGTGCATACATTAAGAGTACAGAACTCTGTAGAAATCTAGATTCATATAATATATTACGAGGAATATTAATAAGTATATTTGCAGTTAGCTATCGTGTACTATTCAAAGTAAAAAAGAATAAAATTCAGTGTACCAATGGGTATTTAAGCGATTCTGGAACTATTTCGGACATAGGCCAATGTTCATAGTTAGATTTCGAAGCGTTGAATAATTTTGTTCTTTGTTGGAAACAATGGACAAGATGCTCTCAAGTTTTGATCAACCTATCTTTGTTATTGGTCATAGGGAATATTCATTATAATCTCTACGGGAAAGAGCCTTTCCTAAGAAGAAATACCGTACAGAATAAAGGAACATATATGTATAATTTATATATTGCTTTCGCTTATATATATATATATATATATATATTATGTATATATACCAAATATAAAACACGAAAATCCAAACGCAAACACACCTCGATATTTCGGGACAATTTATACAACGGCACGTGTAAAAAATTGCCCCCAATTTACACGCGGGCATTGCCCTCTTAATCTGCTAAGGAGATGTAATTGAGAAATAAATAGAAATAATGTTTATATGAATTATTATTAACAATATCATATGTTACAAGAATAAAACTAAGAGTTGGTTTATGCTTTTAAGAGATTTAGTTTCACGCTTAACAGAAAAACTGCTAAAATTAAATCTGTATCTTCCTTGTTAAGACCGATTCCACCAACCCGAGTTAACTTAAACTTTGGTTAAAATAGCATAGTTTATGCAATAGGAGCTATTGTTTAACCAGAGTTTAACGAATTAAACCTTCGTTAAATAGTTGGTGGAACTGACCCTTAGTCAAAGCGACTAAACACTTTTTTTAATTAAGTTTTGATTAATTATTTTTGCGAGGCTGCTTTATTGTATCTCGATGAGTAAATATCGCTTCGACTTTATAAAAAAAAAAAAAAAAAACTGGCGAAGGAACGGATGAAAAATATGATTTACTTTAGATAGAACAAAAATATGTATAGAATTTTATTATGCACCATTGTAATATTATGTATCCCAGTTGTGACACAATATACACTGGTGTTATGTTAAATGTGAAATAGCCGTGTTATGTGTTGTGCGAGAAACACCTTAAGAACGACTCTCTCAATTTATTCAATTCCCAATGAATGATTTATCTTTATTTTCTATTGTTTCGTTTCTTATGAAGAATTAAATATTATATTACAATGTATACTTATGTTTTCCTACCATTGAAATAGATAACATTGTTCATACATGGAAGATTTTAGTCTGGTATACGTTGTTGGAAAGTTGTAAATCAGACTATTTATTGGATTTTCAAAATTATGATAATTCTTGCGCGCTGTAAAATTAGAATTCAGATGATTGTGTGTGTGGACCATCATAGTGGAATGAGTTAGAAATTTGGTAAGTAATGGAGTTGATTTTTTACCTTCGTCTATAAAAAAGTTGGCGAAATACTGGCTCACTGTTACTGCTGATTTAGAGTGAGGGTAATTTTTAGTTTCTTTCCACTCATAAATATTCTTCTCGGGATGAAATTGCACACCATAAAATGGGTACGTTTTGTGCTCCATTGAAGAGATGTACGTCGTTCTGTTACTATCCAAATTCCAGGACAAAATTCGAAAATTAGGAAAGTTTTCCTGTAAGCAAGAGTTTCCTATAATATTTTTCTCAAGTAACCGAAAAGCGGGAAAAGTTATTACCAAACTCGTAAAGCACAGTCTGTGATGATTAGCAGTAACGTTTTCGTTTTTAAGAATATTAATTACATCATCTGGTGCTTTATTGAACATTCTACTCAATTTGTAATCTACAAAAATGATATTTGAGATTACACAGCGGCAATCGCAGCATTAAATTTATGTTCGTGTTAGAATACCTTTTTTAAATTTTAAAGGAACAACATCATTGTTATGACAAGGAGACCTGCACTCATATCCAGTTTCTAAAATACCCAACAGCTCAAACCCCAAACATATACCAAAAATTGGAAAGTAGTCCCCATTGTCATTAAACTGCTTAGCTATTCTATAAAAAAATATTTAAATTTTCATTCTAAATCACTAAATTGTTCAATATTGATTAATAAGATTACTCATAAATGTGTTGTCCTGCTTCATAATAACCATTAGCTGTAAAAAAATATGCCCCACCTCCTGGAAGCAGCACTCTAAAAGTAGATAATAAATCAGAAAAGTTTTGTTAATAACTGTAATTTTGATAAGTTATAGGTACCCATTTATTCGACTTAGGATGCTTTCGTAGTAATTTTTATTTCGTCCAATCCTGAAAATTTAAAATATTGAGAATAAGCGGATAATCAAATAAAAAAATTGTCATAATTGTCTAACCAGATGGGTACTACTCTGGCCCCTGCGCCTTCTACAAATTTTACATAAGATGCCGGAATGTAACTGGTATATCCAGTATATTTTGATTTTAAATAATAGGATATTTCTTGTGCTAGCACTCCTACAATGTAAATACAAAAAATTACAACAATTAAAATTTTGCTGAAAAATCTTGCATTATTGGTAAGCATATATATGAGCAATTCCACCAATTCGGGAACTGGTTTACCGATGCACATCCCAGATTTTTTTTATATTCTCAGATCTTGTACTCTTAATCGAAAAATGATTCTCTAATTTTTTTCAGAATTTTTTATCCATTATTTACGACGTGGTTATATTGGAAAGTTTTTGATTTTAAGTACGTCCTATCTTTTAATTTATTTTCTATACTTTTTCAAATAACTTAATACATTTTTTTCACACATGATTTCCATGTAAAAAAATCTCACCTTTCTAGTAGAATAATTGTTCTTCTAGTAACATCATTTTATACCGAAGAAATTAGCGTTTAAAGTATAAAAACCAATTTTTCAGGAAATGCGTATTTTTTGTTTTTTTAGTATTTTTTTCGTAAAGTTGAGAAAATTTCACATGGAACCTGTAACTTTCAAAATGCGATTCCTATTAAAACTCGTCGAATCGATAATAATAAAAAAAAAAGAAATAATAAATAGTTTACCGTAAGTATTATGGACTATCTCGATTCTTAGGGACGGTTTTTCCAAATATGACACTAGAGCCTGTAATATTTATTCGAAATTACTTAATTTTATTACCGTAAGTGCCGGTGTCTTTGCGTAAAAGTCAAGATTACATAAGAGTGCCAACCTAAATTTTGTATTCCCCAACCCTAAATATACTCTTGTTTTGAAAGTTTAAAGTTTAAAATTTGTAGGTTTGAAGTTGATTTAAAAATGAAAAATGATATACAGAGTAGAAAAGACACATTGGGGGAGCTATTACTGTAATTAAAAAAATTTAATCTGGTACTCCTACGTATAATCCCTTTTTTTACTCAAAGACACCGCCACTTACAGTAATAAAATTAAGTCATTTCGAATAAATATTACAGGCTCTAGTGTCGTACTTGGAAAAAAAAGTCCATAAGAATCGAGATAGTCCATAATACTTGCGGTAAACTATTTATTATTTCTTTGTTTTTATTATTATCGATTCGACGAGTTTTAATAGGAATCCCACTTTGAAAGTTACAGGTTCCATGTGAAATTTTCTCAACTTTACGAAAAAAATACTAAAACAAAAAATACGCATTTCCTGAAAAATTGATTTTTATACTTTAAACGCTAATTTCTTCGGTATAAAGTGATGTTACTAGAAGAACAATTATTCCACTAGAAAGGTGAGATTTTTTTACATGGAAATCATTTGTGAAAAAAATGTATTAAGTTATTTGAAAAAGTATAGAAAATAAATTAAAAGATAGGACGTACTTAAAATCAAAAACTTTCCAATATAACCACGTCGTAAATAATGGATAAAAAATTCTGAAAAAAATTAGAGAATCATTTTTCGATCAAGAGTACAAGATCTGAGAATATCAAAAAAATCTGGGATATGCGTCGGTAAACCAGTTCCCGAATTGGTGGAATTGCTCATATATTACTTCCTTTAATAAAAATAATTTTTATGTAAAATTCACGTTTCTCGCTTACCAATAATAGGTCTATCATTAACTTTGTTAGTGGCAGATGAGAAATTAGAAATTGCCAAGATAAATATAACCACACAGAATATAAAAGATGTAGATACTGGTTTCATTTTCATTATCGCACTAAAATACATTGACTATAAACGAATTGTCCAGTGGTTTATAGAAAACCAATCGTAATTTCTATTTACAGGAAACAGCGAGACTTTTCACCGAGCCCGTAATGATATCATAACTTAAAAATAGTCTCCATAGATAATATTAACAAAGAGTCAACTTCCTTATCATCAAGCCCCATTTTCTCTACAATACCAACTCTAGGCGTTAAATTGATAACAACTTAATAATAGATCTAACGATTAAAACAAATCAGTTGAGTATTCTATTATTCATTATGGGGCTAGCTACATGTAATAATAAATTTATTAATTTATTTCATGTTAATAGGATGTCGTAACTCTACACACACTGAAAAAAAACACCTCTCTTTGGATAATATTATTCATTGACTTAGTATCCTCTTCACATACACAGATTAAAATTATATTTTTTATAAAAATTTTACACAACACAGTTACGCTTAAAAAAAACTCTCAAGTAATTTCTTACCAATTATAGGGCAATTATTAGCTCGTATATGAAGTTTGGCTGTAGTTAATAGTTTAAAACAAATTAATTCTTCAATATAAGCAATACGTATATATATAGATTTCAACAGTTAACTTACATTTATTGTCATCAACAACTATTTCTTTGTCAGTCATCTCAAAAATCAATTTTTTAATTAACTTATATTCTGAAATATAATTAAATAAATCTATAGTAGATTTTTGTGTTAACAAAACAAAAGCTCATCAACTAATGGCAAATGCTAAGTACACATGCAGGTACTCTCTTACAGGATAAGATTAATCCTGGGATTAGATCTTTATCTAACTCTTATCTATCGCAGCAATAATTGTTAGTTATTAAAAAATTGTGATGTAAAATGGATAGAACTGAAAATAAACATACTCATGACAAAGCGCGCGTTTCTTTTAAATTATTTTTGGTGCTCAATAAGGGTCGGTGTCAGTACGAAAAGCAGGCAAGCCGCATATCCAATATAACTGTAAAAATCTGAAAATACCCACTCTGATTGGCAGTTTTTCAGACTTTTAGTTCTTATGTTGGATATGAGGCTTGCCTGCTTTGTACTGACACCGGCCCTAAGTGTCACTTGGTGCAAAATTATCAAAGCTAGAAATATGTTGGTGTGTGTATGGTCGGTACGCAGATCACAGAAAACTAACTCACTTTGAAACCTCTCCGTCGGTAAGAAAGTTTAAAATTTGACTTTCACTAGCTAAATTAGTTTTTCAAAATATTCTTCTACATTTGTAAGTATGTTTGTTTCTTGTTGGTCTTAATTTACTTATACAACTCTTCTTTAGAGCGCCACAAAGCCTATTTTTAAATATTATTATGAATAACAAAAATATAAGTATTTATAATTTTGTTTATGAAATTTTTTTTTATAATTTTGAGAAACCGACTTTGTAGCGCTCTTCAGCATAGTAAAAAAAGAGTAAATTTAGTCTCTACAAGAAAGTTCATATTCCTAATAGTTTGGAAGGTAAACTTGAAATGAGTTTCAATCGCTTAATGCATCCCCTTAACGGGATCCCTCACGCCTACTTTATCGACAGTTCAAGTCAATAAACAATTCGTTTAATAAAAGTCAAATGCGAAGGAAATTGAACAATCGGGCATTTGTTGGACAATGTGCCAGTCCTAACGAGTCAAACGAACTTAAAAACACTCAAATTAGTTGAAAAATAACGCTGTACCACTGTCCCGCGTTCTTGAAGTGGAAATAACCAAAAGTAACCTCTCTTCAAGAACGCAGCACAATGGTACAGCGTTATTTTTCAACTAATTTGAGTGTTTTTAAGTTCGTTTGACTCGTTAGGACTGGCACATTGTCCAACAAACGCCCGATTGTTCAATTTGCTTCGCATTTGAATTTTATTAAACTAATTGTTTGTTGACTTGTACTGTCGGTAAAGCACGCGTGAGGGATCCCGTTAAGGGGAATCTGTATATCGACATTACAGAGCGAAATCTTGCGCCAAACGAAACAGCTTAATTTCTTAACCGATTTTAACGTTTATACACCTTTTTGAAAACGCCAGAAGATTATCTAACGATCTTCGCTGGCAGATTTTTCAAAAAATAAAAAACAAAAAAAAGTGAAATTTAAAAAATCGTCCAACGAAGATCGCTAGATAATCTTCTGGCGTTTCCAAAAAGGTTCATAAACGTTAAAATCGGTTAAGAAATGAGGCCGTTTCGTTTGGCGCAAGATTTCGCTCTGTAATGTCGATATACTGATTCCCCTTAAGGGGATCCATCGAGGTCGAATTTTTTAACTTCCAATTATCTTCTAAAATTTTAGAAATATTAATATTTTTGTAAGGACTAAAGTTATTCGTTGAGATCCATTCTATAACGGTAAGAAGCCCGTTTTTCAAAAATATGGAAAATAAAAAGAAACAAGAATAAAATTTTACCCTGTAAAACAAATCACTATATTTATTGAAAAAGTAAGTCTTTACAATAATGGGCGAGAGTGTAATGAGTGGTTTGAGACCAAAAAGAAGCTGATATTGCTAAAATTGTCGAAGATTTTTGGTTAAAACTAATTCAGCTAAACGAACTGGAGTAGTTAGGTATAGGGCATAGGGATTGAGCTGGAAAGGAAACGGAGGCTGCGTTCATTTATGTACTGCCTATACTGAAAACGTATATTTTACGTGACATTCATTGTAGAGTTTTAGTACTCGTAGCTAATAAACGAACGCAGCCGGAGAGTGCGTCGGAGTGAGACGGCCACGTGCGTGCCCTGCGGCCCACCCGAGCGAGAGTCAAGCCTCAAGCCAGTCCCGGACCGCTCACAACGACATATCTTCGATTTCCAGTAATATTTATTGATATCAGTCTTTTACGGGTAACAACGAAGTAGAAAATAATAACTTTTTCGAACGATTTGAAAACCCTGATAAATTTAAAAATTCCCCTAGACATTCCTGTAAGGTTAATAAAAGAAGTTAGTGTCCGGGGAAAAGAGGACGGATGGCAACACTAATTAAATCAAAAATGGTAAGTTATCTCAATTTACGATTACCCCACGAGGTATACGATTTTTAGATCGGAGTGCCCACGTGGGTATAGACCTACTCTTAATATTTCAATTATTATAAACATCTCTTTGATGTGAAAAGATGATATTGAATAACTTCTAAATGTTTTCTTCTTATTTCATAGACTGACGAAGTTAATCCAAAAGCTTATCCCATGGCAGATGCTACTCTAACTGCAAAAATCTTAAATTTAGTCCAGCAGGCAATGAATTATAAGCAGCTTAGAAAGGGAGCCAATGAAGCAACCAAAACTTTGAATCGTGGATTATCCGAATTCATTGTGATGGCAGCAGATGCACAGCCATTAGAAATTTTATTGCATCTTCCTTTATTATGCGAGGATAAGAATGTTCCATATGTATTTGTAAGAAGTAAACAAGCCTTAGGACGTGCTTGTGGAGTTTCTAGGCCTGTAGTAGCTTGCTCTGTTACTGTTAACGAAGGCTCTCAATTAAAGCCACAGATTCAAGCCATTCAACAAGAAATTGAACGACTTTTAGTATGAATATACGTGTATCATTATTATCTATTTTTCTTAAGCTCTTGTTTCATTAGCAAAGACCACAAATAATTGTGTAAAAAGTTTTTGTAACTTAATTTAATATTACTTTTTATATGCTACAGTATATGGAATAAAAAAAGAAAAATAAATACGAAATGCTTTATTGTTTGGAAAAAGACAAAATGTACATAGGTTAATCATGCTTTTGGATGCAAAACTTAATCAGACAACACAGGCAACACATGTAATGACCAATTACCATGCCATCCAGTATTTTGAAAAACTATTAAATTTTTTCGAAACTTTTCATCTGTAATTTGCTGCTTCTTATTATTAGGAAATTTTTTAAACCAAAAAAGCAATTGTTCTGATAACTCCTTCTCATCAGAAAATATTAAACTGTTTTCCTCATGTTTTACCAGTTCTGGTAGGCTGAACAATAAAAATGGTATCTTAAATTAAGTCTACTGTTTTACTTAATTGTAGCTCACTGTGGTATTTACCATTTAAAATTATATGCGCAAACTGGTAGACCACATCCAAACATATCAACAACTTTCATTGGTAAATCCAAACCGCTCGATGATGTATGCAAACAAATGCCAAGATCCGCACAAGCTGAAATTGGTTTCATTCATCATTCTAGTAATAACAGTTAATCTACTGCTTTTAAAAATTTCATATAAATAAAAAATATATACCTAACATTTTTGGATATTCTTCATTTTCTAACCAAGGTGTGACTATTTGAACATAATTCCATTTTTTTAATTTTATAATTGCTTTGTGAAATTCTTTTAGTGGTCCTTTGCCTGTTATAACACAAAGTAATTTTGGCAATTTTAAATTATTCTCTTTACAATTATTTTCATACTCTTGTAACGCATTCAATAAGATTGAAAAGTCTTCATCTTCTGTCCAACTTGTACTTGAAATTATAAAACCTGGTCTATCCTGAGATAAGGTTACTTCTCCTTCCAAACATGTTGTAAATAAAGTTGAGTCTGGTGTACTTCCTTTAAATATATCATATTTTTTACCTAATCTTAATAAAAATTCATGTTTTTCTCTCAAAGTAATAGGATGGAAATTATTTGCTGGACGATCATATAAAACTTTAGCTCTGTAAAAAGAAACTAAATTTTTGGTTCTATAAGATAAGTTTTAAAGTTTATTAACATTTAATACTACTGACTTAATAGACCATTGCTTTTCTAAATCTTTCTTCATGGCTTGAGTGACACATAAATTTTGGTGTGCTTTAGAACCAAAATAAAATTCAATAAAATATGCTATCCTTACTAAAATGTGATTCTTTCTTAGGTTCAAAGCCATAAGAGTATGAGCATAATTGTGCCAATCAATTATAAATTGTGTGAATGTTATTGTACAATAAAACCAGCTTATAGGTATAGTTGGTACTGCTGGGGGATTCTGAATCATTAAATAAGCTGATGGTTGACTACTAAATAATGCCACTAAAAGGGTAAATAATTGCCACACTACTTTCACCACATAGTTCAACATTTTTGGTAGATCTAAAATATATCACACAACAGAACATTATTAGGAGTAGAAAGAAAAGTTGCTTTACATCAATCTTCAGCTACATACAGCCTTCTAGTTTTGGTGGAAGGGCCAAGTAATGAATTGTGATCAGGGGATTACCCTTTAATTCTTCTAATGGCAATGATCCTGGATAACCTATTAAATTAACTGCAAAACCTTCTCTTGCAAAAGATAACGCATGATACTGCATTCGTGGACTTCTTCCTATATCTCCAAGCACCAAAATACATACACTTTTCCTTTTTTTCCGTTTGAGCAACCAAACTGCTCGTATTACGGCAAGAATTACAAACAAAACGCATAAAACATATAAAGTGCTCATCGTTGTAATTTAAGTGGCATAATAAGTATAATCAGTAAAGCCAGGTTGCAGATCCTGCAAATTATTATTAAAAGGTAAACACACCTAACCTAAACCAACCTATACTAAACGTTATTCTCCTCCGTGTAATCATCCTCTGGTGGCCACTGTGGCCAGTACTGCCGTCAGTGCCGTCTGCCAGTCCAGCTGCGTTCTGAAATCAATCAAGAGGTTTCAGAAAATTCACATAGGGAGAAAATGAAAGCTTTTTTAATTCCTGCTTTAATTACTTTTAAATTTTTAATTTTGTTTTGGTAGAATTGCAACGTAGGATTTGGTTTTGGAGTTTATTCTGGAACGACGTGTGTTTTTAAAAATAATTTTGACACATAGCATCTAGAATATTTTATCAAGAAATTTGTTTTATTTCTTAGAAAAGATATACGAAAAACGTAAAGAAAATGCTGAAACCTAAAGCTTTGACACAAGTTCTCAGTCAAGCTAATACAGGAGGCGTAGAGAATACTCTGTAAGTTATTATTTAACAATCAATATTATTAAAAATAGATATAATTTGTATGCCAAAAATTCTAAACAATTTTACAGACTTCTTAATAGGGAAGGTGGCTTATTGGCATATAGTGGTTATGGGGATAAAGATGCAAGAGTAACAGCAGCAATTACAAGCAATATTTGGTCAGCATATGAAAAAAATGGTAGAAATGCATTCAAAGAGGATGAACTTCAATTTGTTTTGATGGACTGCTTTGTAATATCATAATTACTTTACGAATAAATTTTAATTCATAATATACATAATTTATTTAATAGCAATATCTTGTAGGAAGGAAAAGTAGTCATTACTGAAGTAGCAAATCTACTGTTATGCTTATATGCAAAAGAAAATGTGGGATTTGGTTTACTAAGAGAAAAAGCACAGGCATTGGCAAAATATCTGGAGCAGCCTTTAAAAACAATAGCGAATATGCCTTAAGTAAGCATCTCATACTTTTATTTCCTTAATTTTTAATATTATGTCAATTTTAAAATTTATATCAAATCTGTATATAAAATTATATTTTTAATAAATTTCTCTAAAATGAGGGTAAAAGACCTACTAAACTTAATATTTTTCCTATGCAATTATAACTTTATTTATTTATAAAGGGTACATTTTCCAGAAACATATCTTATAATTTTTACAAATCAACATTCTCCTTAAAATAATTTATTATTGCACTGTTTTGGTTTCCTTTTTAAGTTATCTCTACATGTCTCAAAACATAGTAATAATGAACAATATTAATCAAGTAAAAATCTGCAACAATTAGATTTTACCTTAAAAAAGTATATAGATTATAAAATATAAAAAGCATACAAATGATAATATTAAAATTATATTACCTAATAGAATAAATTACAAAGGAAGAACACTGCTATTTTTAAAGTTATATTACTACATTATATTATATATTATTGTAACTATTAAAAAATGTCTGGTTTGATGAAAATAGTGAATAAATAATTCACAAATAAATCATCATATATATATATATATATATATAAAGGGTAGAAGTGTAAGTTGTAAAGTATTAAATTAATAATTGCTTATTTTATGTCTTGTGACTTTAGTGCAATAGTACAAATACTATTACCTTCATTTTGACTTTATGTAATATACAACTTTTCTGTGTGTTTGTGTATATATAGATATATTTATATAAAAACACTTGATAAGCATTACAACTTTCATGACTATTTTCATTGTCAGAAGGCCGATAGCAGTATTGTCAGATGCATCTCTCTGCCTGAATCATTGGTCTGAATTACAAATAAAAGGTATTTTCGCATTGAGAAGATGGCAGGTATTGGTGAACACAGATATATACAAAAAATGGAATTAGCTTAATATATATTAAAGAATTTAAATCTGACATTTTTAAGGTCCTCCCACATATATTTATCTGAGTAAATTTATTAATGAGCTATTTGAACATAGAAATCATTGAATTTTCTGCTTCTAAATATTTCATATGGAAACTTTAAATTAACGATTCATAGACCTCAACTAATCAACTATAATATTAATTACTGTTTTATAATAAGTATTGAATTCTAATTATTATAATAGCATACAAATATTTTTTATTTCATTTTTTTTTCTATACAGTCAATAAAGACTTGACTGAAAACCACAATCCCAAGAAAGACTGGAAAGAAATATGATTGAAAATGATTTCATATTCCTTTGAAGTTTCAGCAATCTTTAAATTAAAATTTTTAACAATTAACTATAATCCTATTTTACTCTAACGTATAACATTTAAGTAGTTAAGTGGTTCAGAAATCCATCTATGAAAGTATAAACTCTTTCATCAACAAGTAACTACTACACATATATCTAAACCTCTTCAATAATTATTTTTGTATTCAATTATTTTTATTATTTTTCTCTCTTTTTTTATATCGGAAAATGGTCAATAAACTAAATTTTTTGCACAAAAAATGAAAAATAAATCACTGTTATGAATACAGAATATTTTAACAAAAAATATCTAAATTATTGACAAAATCATGAGAGCTACTAAATTGTAATCCTAATTAATCTAAACAACACTGTACATAGTAACATTAGATTAATCGCATTGGTCCTATATAATTTATGAAATTATTCACTAAAAAATATGACAGTGAGCTGATCAATGATTTTCTTTTGTTTCTATACCAATCTTTTAATTTTTCCCATAACAATTTTATCAGAAAATTTCGTATTTTTTTTTAAAATTACAATATAAAAAAATAAAGCTTTTATTACTAAATTATATGTAATATAAAAGGAATATTATTCCTTCACTTAAAGATCCTCTACGATTAATCTACTACCAACTAAAACTTACCAGATTACTTTGTAACGTACACCAACTATCTTAATCATTATCTCTAAATATAAATTATATTGTCTAGGACATTTATCATAGGCCTTCGACAATTAATAATCTACATCTGCTTTTAAGATAAATATTTATAATCATCTGCCAAAATACAGCAAAAGTGATGAAATTTACGTGACAAATTTTTTAATTTAATATAACAATTTAAATTAATAAATTATCCTATTCCTGCTGCTCAGCAAGATACAGATTTAACCCTTTGTTGACTGTGTTTAAGATAGCTTCTAA
The DNA here is from genome assembly GCF_024137725.1 of Prorops nasuta. Taxonomy (NCBI): domain Eukaryota; kingdom Metazoa; phylum Arthropoda; class Insecta; order Hymenoptera; family Bethylidae; genus Prorops; species Prorops nasuta. The sequence goes on from NW_027116814.1 coordinate 3,443,588, forward strand.
AATTATTTTTATCTGCAATTTTTTATATTTATTACAGTTGTTTTCTTCTGTAATAAACAAATTTTATACAAATTTAAAAATAGGACATAGAATGTTTTACATTCAGACAGCAAAGGGATAAAGCATGTATGTAGATTTTATACTCTATCAGACATATAATCATTAATTGCAAAAACTTTATCATTACTATTCATCTTCATATTATCACTTTTACAGTTTAAGCTTCTACTTCTCATATAATGTATGACTCAGATTTATTTAAACAGTATAGAAGTTACTTATTTATTCACTCAGCAAGGGTTCTTCTTTTTTATATTAAAAAATTAATTATGCATATTGGATAATGAAAGTTACCATGCTAAGTATATAAATACTACATTATGTTTTGTAGCGGCAGTGCGAAGGTAAGTAATTTAGATAATCCTAAAAGTATGAAATGAAAAGTATATAAATGGAGCCTTCATACATACTTGTATAAAAGTTGAAACTGCAGTATACTATTGAAAATAGTACCTACAGTTACCATTAAAAATTGTATGAAAAAGATTACCTTTTGTGAGTGTAATCCACTAATATATAAAACCAATAATAATTATGATTGTTTATCTTTAATTTTAAAGCTTTTTCAATTTCTTCTGAAAGATCCTCTATTATACTGATAAGTCATTGATATAAATCATACCATTGTAATGAAATATTATTATATAATAATTACAGTGTAATAATTTATAATATACCAAATTTATTGTATAATTATATATAATATATTATATATAATTATAGTTTAATTATTTTAATTATTCAGGTTGATACTGTTTTTATAAATCATTGAAAAGAAATCCATAGAATAAATTATTATCACTATGTAGGAACAGATAAATGTATAATACAAGTGCAGATTGTAGACAACTGGTGAATGAGAATTTCAATGGGAAAAACGAAAACAGTCTTCATCTTATCGCTGCATAGTTGATCTAAGAAGGAGGCAAAAAAGGAGAGGGACGGATCTAAGACTTACATTCGCGAACCCTTCTGCTGCAAGACCTAGAATACAACCGAATAATTTTCACTTAGTAAAAGTAACCTCTGCTTGTAAGATATTTTTAATATATTTTAATATTTAAGGGCGTAATGATATTTAAAAAATACTTTCTCAGTTCTACCTCTATTATGTTATTTCATCAAAACAATTTGCAAGTAGCATAAAATCAATAGCCTACTAAACTTTTCAAAATTAAAATAAACCATACCAATCAAATTCAACAAATTAATCTTTAAATTTAATAAGTGTGATTTAATTTAATTAGCTGCTATTCTTTTCTCATTTCTAAAGTTACCCAATCACTGTCTAGCAATGATTACGAAAACTATGAAAAAAGAGCAGAACTCTCTGTACAAAAAACTCAATGGTACTTTGAATATACTACAGTAAACAATAAAATAAAACTAGCATGCAACATTTATTCATGCAGGACACAGGGCAGAAAGTAACCAAACCGATGGAAGAGAAAATTCTTTATTTAATGAATAGCATGCGTTACAATTACAGTATTATATTTATAACAAATATAGAGGCAGAACATGCTCATGCATACAGGCCTCTCAAATAAAAAGATTTATAAGGTTTCTCCATTATATTATATTTGTAAAAATTAAATTCTTCATTGTGCTGAACTTTTAAAATTAATCACTATTTTGTTGATTTGTCATTTTTATATATATTAGAAAGTAACACCTTATAAACTTTTAACGCTTGGTGCCATCTATAATCCCTTTTTAAACATTATACATTATAAACTTACTTAGTAATAAAGCAAAATTTTTTTAATTCACAAAACACAAAACTCCCAAGTCTTTATCAAAATACACTAATGGGTCTAATTGCAAAATGAAGCGTGATTTGCAAATGATCCATTAATTCCACATTAGTCTTTTTTGTTATTTTTATTTGTCTCCCAGTAAATAGCACAAATAAATCTTAATGGCCAAAGAGCATTAGTATACTTTTATTATAGAATAAGTGAATGCAAATTTTAAAGATCTTTTCATACATATCATCTATGTATCAAATCTTATTATAATTGGAAATGTGTAATGTTTATTATATACTAATATAGATTTTTAACTAGCCTTAGGATGGATTCAGATTTCTGATAGATCTGCTTAACATAATTGTGTTGCACCTCATCACGTATCAAGGGTATCATTGTCATTATGTTACAAAGTGCTTATGGAGCACTGTCCAGACTTGATATCTGATGAGACTACATTATGTTTTTCTATTGCATGTCTGTATTCACCCTTATCATCAAAATTATTAGTAATTTTAATACTATAAGGTTCTACAATGCATGATCACTTATTCTGTACTTGAGTATCTCAGATTCCATTAAAAAATAATACTGTATATTATAATACAACTAAATATATCTAAATAAAAGAAACAAAAGCTAAGTGTAATTGCTTTCATCATTATGAAATAAATGTTTCTATTTATCTTTGGTATACTAAAAGTAGCACAAATGGTATAACAGAAATAAATATAAATAATTGATGCTATTCTCGACTACTGTGGTCTGGATAAGGGTGTGAAAGATTCGAATAGGATAATGGTACCTTGACACGATCAGTTGACTCCTGTTCTTTACTGCTAAGCTGGCTAGGACCATATTCTCGACTAACGACACATAAAAATTCAGCATGATCATTGTTTCCATAATTGTACTGCGAACCTATATTAATTAGCTGGAAAATAATATTTCTTAATTACTTACAATCCACTTTCATTGAACAAATATTTAAGCACAAAAACCATGTAGCTTGCAAAAGGTATCAATACCTGCTCAAATTTCCATCCATCAGACATAGTAGAAACCATTTGAGTCAATTCATCTTCGTGACATTGTAAAACTCGATACACATGTTTTTTCGAATCCCGTAGTGGTCGTGTATCCCTCAATATAATACGTTCTTTGACTAATTGAATTAATTCTGTGATATTATAAAACTCAGCTTCCTCTAGTACTCCTTCCTCTGTAAGGTCCTTGTTGATAATCAGTTTCCCGTGACGAAGGTAATTTAAAACTGGACTGAAATATGTAGGGTCTCGATCTATCAAGTACGCTCCAGTTTCGTCCTAAATGATAATGAAAGATTTCAATCGTACAGAATATAAATGCTTCCAAACTATGATTGAACAAGAATTCAAAAAATGAAATTATTTACTGACTCTGGTAGAAATGAGATCGGAGTCTTCTTGACATAATCGATAGAGAAAAGAGTTTGGATCTCTGGCCAGCGTTGTCTTTGCTGTTAAAAAATAGGTCCCACCCACATTTAATCGTACCCATTGATTATTACAACGTTTCGTTAAATGATTCTCTGTCATTTCCAACAAATTCGTGTCGGTGATATCTGCCATATTTGCATTGACCATGACATTAAAGGCGATATCGCACACACTCTTCAGGCAAGCTGGCATCTGGCATGTTTGGCATTTGGTAATGCTGCGGCAAGTTGGCAACAGTTGACAATGCTGCGCCATTCTCCGTTGTCCGACCCGAAGTTTGATGATGAGCGGCCTTAACGCGGTTCCTAAATGCATCTAAGGATGCCATACATATTACATGCCGGTCAGCACTTCAGCAGTGGTCAACTGTCACTCAACTGGTCACTGGTCACTTGGCCGGTCCTACCTTCGCGGAACTGTTCTATCTATGTATACATAGTAATGTATATGAGCCACGATGAACTTTTCGTTCATATTTGGAATTCTTATTAAAAAACAAAGATTCTTTAAAAATTTATTATACAATCAAATATAGACAACTTCATATCATGTATATAAATTGTATTGTATCGTGAGGTGTAATATACTTCACATTAACCTATACGGAAAATCGTCCGAAATTGGCGTGACACGGAACGTGTTATCAAATAATTTTGAACTTTTATAAAATACAAAATTATTTTGTATGTATTGAATTCTTTTTATAATTTAATTATTTGACAGCTTTTAAGCTTCTGTCTGTATTATTAGGCATTTTGATGTACATATTATTCTAAAAAACTTAAACTAATTGCAGGAGAAAAGTAAATAAAATTGTTGGCAAAGCTACTTATATTATTTACATTAAATTATTAATAAGTTTCCAATTAAATTATTTCTATTGTAGGAGAAACTCAGTTTTCCCCTGTGTCATCATCTGTGAAGCATAATGTGGTAATGGAATTGAAAAAATACGGAGTTCAATTAATTTCTTAAGAAACGCAATAGCATCAGGACTATGAAATTCCCACCTAAGACAAAGTATAGCATAAGTCATATTCTTTGTTGCTAATTAATATAATTTTGCAGAATATTTAATTTTATATTTGTACTTGCCCCATGTAAACTTTTTCATTTGATAGTTTTGATAAATGTCTTTTGTTAACCCAAAGTTGATCTGGACAATCAACAATAAAAGATTCTATTTTTGGAGCAATCTTTCCAAAACATCTCTCTGCATACTTTTTTCTTTGCTCCACCTGTGAAAAATCTATTCCTGATGCTCTAGAATTATAATTGACTACATTAATGAAGACAGTGTTTGAAGAAAAATATCTTTTAACTTACTTAATTACAGGCTCTGCATCCGTATATTTTGCTGGCTCAAGTATTTGTTCAGCATTCATTGCTCCTTGTCTTTTAATTTGAACCATTTGAACCAAAGATTTTAAATCTCTACCTATCAATTTATTTGGTTTGATATTAGTATAACCTATACTGTTAACAATTGCTTTTAAAACATTTTTGTCTAAATTGTTCTTTGTACAAAAAAGACACCGATATTCAAAAAATAAAGCAAAATAAGTTGATTTTATTGGTGTAGTCTTTCTTTTCTTTTCAATTACAGAGATGAATGTTATGTTATCATCTCGTGCAATTCTAATATGCATTTTCTTACTAATAATGTGTAAATTTTCCATTAAATTGTGTTCTAATTCTTTGATTGACATATATTCATTATTATTGTCTGACTTTTCTAGCAAATGGGTGTACCACATTTTTCTTTTATAATGCCTGCTTATATCTAAAATCAAGATAATAATATTAATTAAAGTAGTTAAATATAATTCGTGCTTTAAATTATTTGATGCCATGTTACCAATTAATTCTAGGGTCAATAGTCGTTCTTCAAGATCTTTGTTTCTTATGTTGGACTCCTATTAAATGTATAACCATTGATCAATGAAACATAATATTATAAAAATATTGTGCAACTTACATCCAATATGTATTCAATGAAATTCAGAGCATTATTCACAGTAAATGCTTCATGATTTGTTATTAAACTTTTTCTGAGAGATTTCCATGTCATTTCTGGAAAAATTGGTAATACAGCTTTTTCCAGTTCTTCAAATTTAAATCGTCTAATAACTTTCCGTAATTGGTTTTTTGGAGTCGGCGACATTTTTCCGAAAAGAGTTTGGGAATTTTTTCCTTTGGGCTAACACTCGAGCTCGAGTCACGTCTCTGGTAGTATGTATTTGTATGCATCTGTGGGGTGCGTTCAAAAACTCAACTGCTCAATGAACCCTCGGTGAGTGTTTACAATTTACATCTGATTGGCAAAATCCAAACTTACAACCAATCAGATGCGAGTATTAGTACTCTTCAGTTTTCACAAGAATTATTTTTTCTTTTAGATGGCGCTGCTCTCTTCCTTCGTCTTTTCGGATTTCTCTTTTACGTTTGACACATTAGCAAAATGGTGGGTGAAATAATGAAAATTTTAAATCTATTTCAGAAAAAATAATCATTAATTACTTAACAAAATTTATATACTAATATGTTTTTATGGTTATCATACTCTATTATGCTAAAAATATTTTCACTATTGACGTGTTCTGTGATATTTTTTTCGGCTGCATAACGTAATACTTTTTATTTTGCAAGTCGCACAAGTTAAATGGTTATTTAGTAGAATGATTTACAATATTATAAATAAGTAATTAAAATATTTTCAAGCTTAAACGTGCTTTGTATAAATATTTGTATAAATGTGTATTCGCTTATTTCAGTTATCATTCCAAACTAGAATACTTTTTAGGTTACGTATATTATTGTTTTGAATTAAATTGATTTAATGAAACTAATATAAATATACATTTCTTCTAGTCACTCGTTATTCCAGAAAAATTCCAACATATTCTTCGTGTAATGAACACGAACATCGACGGTAATCGCAAAGTAATGTTTGCGATGACAGCGATCAAAGGTGTGGGTCGCAGATATGCGAATATCGTATTAAAAAAGGCCGATATTGATTTGGATAAGCGCGCTGGTGAATGTTCAGAGGAAGAGGTAACATAAAAGAATTTTAACTGCACATTAATTATAGTGCAACTCAAATATATATGAATTTTGCAATTTCAGGTAGAAAGAATTGTTACTATTATGGCAAATCCTCGTCAGTATAAAATACCTGACTGGTTCCTGAACAGACAAAAGGATATTGTAGATGGAAAATATTCTCAGGTATACTAATTACAATTTTTTTAATTACTACAAACCTAATCTTGCATTTTTAAATGTTGGTATTATTTTTGCTGGTACAAATTTAATGCAAAATAAACTGCATATTAAGATCTCTTTCATCGTTGTTTTTAACAAGTATTTATCAGTTGAAATGTATACACATGTTAACAGCTAAAACTTTCTGCATTAATTCTTTTTATTATGATTTAAATTAAATTTATTTTTTTAGTTGACAAGTGCACTCCTTGAATCTAAATTACGTGAAGATTTGGAACGCATGAAGAAGATTCGTGCACACAGAGGAATGAGACATTATTGGGGCTTAAGAGTAAGAGGGCAGCATACCAAGACTACTGGACGTCGCGGACGTACAGTGGGTGTATCTAAAAAGAAATAAATAATAACTCTTTTATTAATAAAAGCAATTGCAAATAATTACTGGTGATATTTTTATTTACATAATGCACAATCCCAATGGAGAAGAATATATTGCTGCTTATCATTTTTTATAAGACTGATATTTCTTTATAACTTACAATACAATCTTAACATTTGATTATTTATCTATTCATAAGTATAACTTTCAATTGACATACCATACTTATTCCATCATTAATAAAGGCTAAATTTACTAGAAGAAAGAATTGATTCAACAAAACAATTGTAGCTTTATAGACTACAATATTTGCATTTGAAGAGTATAAATGCATGTACAGGTACAAATATATTTTGCAACATACTCTTATGTCTCTGGTGGAAAGCAAACAAAACATACAACTTCACTTTGAGCAAAGAAAATGTTCATGGAAATGTAATTAAGAGTTCTAGATAAACTTTAGGTACTTTTCCCCGTTGATTGCCCCGCCTTCCTTTGTAATAATCTTCATCACCAGGAATTTCTCTCACATAAATTACCTAAGAATGAATCAGATTTTAATATTATAAATTTATAAGTTTTCAGACACTAATATTTATAGCTCATACTCAAACCAAAATCAAACATTTAAAGGCATATGAAAAAAAAGGGATTTAGGATTAAGAAAAGAGTAATATAATGAAATAAAATGTGTTTATTTTGTTCATGCATGTTTTAAAGAAAGTGTATTTATAAATAAGAACTATCATACAGTTTTACATCGCCATTATAAGTATAAACATATTGCTATAAATAGTAAAAATAGAATTGTTGTAAGGAATGCTAATGCAGCATGCTAAAAACTGATTTAGATCAATATTATTATACAAGTATTTCACACACAGAATGAAGTGCGAAAAAAGATTTGTTACAAATTAAAATTCATATCTAAAAGTAAAAAAAAGATATTAAAATGTACACATTAATTCTACAGAAGTGTGCACTAAGAAATACACTAATATATTTTTTTCATATCTCACTTGATCAATTGAGTATTTTGTAAAGATTCGGTCAGAATCACATAATTTATTTAGAAAATTCACATTTTCCACAAGCATTATTTAATGGTTATAGGTACAGAATTTAAGCATAATAAAGAAAATTTTTTGTGATATCAATGGATACCTTTCACACGTACAAAAGATTTTCATTGGCAATTGAGAAAATGGAGGAAAAAGTGAATCTTTCACAAACGTATTATTAACCTCTAGCTTAAATTATTGATCTATATTACAGATACGAGAACTAAAATAAAAACGGAGCTTACACTGAAATATTTTTACCATGCAATTTTTCTGCGCAATGCATGCATTTTATTATTGCGGTAACAATTAAATTACAAATTTCGTTACCTCATCCTGCATAACACTTAGTTCACTAGAGTCCCTCGCGTTGTAGTCGCAAAGTACTCTGGCCCGGTCCTCCCCGTTTTCCACGACATTGGTGGTGCTGGATGAATCGCTCGTGGGATGATATGAAGCCCCAGATATGCTGGGAGAGGGATAAATTATATGCTGAATGAGTATTGCACTGTCGTTCATGTATTCAATTGACTCGACTCACACAAATTATATTATTATCATCGTATTAAAGAAATAATATTTAGTGTCACGCGTATTACGAGCTTGATTTATTTCAAGTATAACTACTTTGTTGCGAAACTATTGTATCTCCTAATATTTATAATATACCATAGAATGAGCCAATATCCACAAAAGAACGACAAATATGAGTAAATAAAATAAAGAATATACGATGATACTGATAAAACTAAAGAAAAATAAATTACAATATTGTTATGATTAAAAATGTATGATGACATTAGAAATGCGAACAGGAATAGCTACAAAGTTGAAGGATGCAGACGAACATTTTAGAAAATTCACAAAATTGTTAAACTTTCAGGTTTATTTGAGCAAACTACTGTTTTATTAGAAACATCAACAGAACAGGAGAGAGTTTGAGATTGATAAGAATAGAAACATAACATGCAGTGCACATTAAGATCTCTAGCATTGAATAATTGAAACTGTATTTTCCTACAAAAAATAGAAGAGCCCTTTTAAATATACCCTTATATAAGTATTAGATATTTATATTTTATTGACTAGCCATTCTGCAATTACAGCAACAATGTATTCTACGCACTGAACAAGTATCTCTCGACTATCTTTCACCGTAAATGGATTATCAATTAATTATCGCGTAAAGTTCTACTGATTGAAAGTACGTAGCTAATCGTTGTAAATGTAGGTAGTTTAGAGAACGTGTTAAGATGATATATTATTACTGGAAGTTGTTTTAATTGAATTTTAGGTTTGGTGTTTAAAGATTAGAGACTTCTGTATCAAAGGTAGCAGTGATAAATGTGGAGCCGGATAGAGACTGATGTGTAGGCGAGTTATGTGATATTGTAGGCGAGGGGCCTAAGTCGATCACTTCTTCGCTGTTGACTCGTAGCAAAGGACTTGGCTGACGTTCCCTGCAATCCCAATCATGCAAGCAAAGATAGAAAATGAAAACCAATTAGATACAAAAAGACCATTTTGATCATAATGGCATAGCAGCAGTGAAAGATGCCAACTATCGAACGATGAAGCAGCCGATTTCATCCTGATTACATTAATTGCAATTAAACATTGAAGCCACAAGCCATGAAGAATCTGCTCTAGTCAATGAAATGTATCTTAATGAAAAAATCATTACTGAGATTTTGCAGCAAGCTGTAGCATCCAAACTAAAACTGTAATGACACTCCAGAAAGCATTATCACTATAAATTCATACGAATGAGTAATGATTCCAACTTTTTCTTTGGATATTTGTACAATGCCTATACTGAATTAAACTTTTTACTCTGCATTACTCACTCGAATCACCAAAGAGTGGGATAGCTGTTTAAAAAAAAATCAATCTCGAAGTTGTATGCAGCGAGGATGAGATGAAAACGAATAAACAAAAGTGATCATGTTTGGAAAATAAATATTTACCCAGCGAGTTCACGTTGCAGATCTTGCATGACTGCATTGCACTGTGCATAGTGGCGTGCTTGGGCTTCGACAAATTCATGCAAGCATCGTAAATGGCCCGCCTGAGAACTTGACACTCCCTCCAGAAGAAGCTTCACAATTTCCGCTTGACGATCGAATTCCGATTGAGCTACCCTCAGCTCCCTCTCTGCCTGAGTTTAAAAAAAGAGATTCTAAATCAATCAATGTTTAAGGTCTTACTATATTTTCGTCTTTGATTAATTAGTAATGGAACATCTAAAGCATCTGATGGTCTTTAAGTTTATGCAACAAGAAAAACATTGAAATTTTATTGAGTGAAATGAAATTTTGCCTGTATTTATACCTGATCCAGCATTACTTCGGGTGAAATGCCAGAAGAGTCCTATGAAATGCAGCAATGATTGGGACAGAACACATAGTAAACAACAAAGTATGAAAGAAAATGAATTTTAATAAATTAATAATTAAATACTTACACTTTGTTGGCCTATCATACTTCTTGCTTTCCTCACTTTACGTTTACTCGCATCTAGGTCTAGCCTGAAATTTATGGAATTTTTACATGACAAGAATTGTGATAAAAATTTACAACATAAGAAATGTTTTTTTCACCGTTTTGTCTCTAATATAGCCATTTCCTTGCTAATTGTTTTCATCTCTCCATCTAAAAATTTCCTCATTGGTTGTATATAACAATTTGCGGCAGTACTAATGAAGTCTCTCATAATTTGTCCTAATTTCTGTTCACACTGACCTACTTTTATCAATGCGCTCCCTGACAAAGATTTATTCAAATACATATATACATTATTCAAAAAATCTATGCACTGGTGTAAAATTACTTTCTGCATACAAACCATAAGCCATTCCTGGACCAAAGTCATTTCCAGCCTCTATCATATCAATGCCTAAGTATTCCAGATTACTTAGTCTATTTGGCTTCTTCTTATCAATTTTTTCATAGAAAACATCTTCAATTCTGTACCCTGGATTTGGAGTTAACATAGCTTCTGTATTTTTGAGTATTTTTTCTGTCCATGTTTTGGTAGCATTTGCACGTTCAGCAAGATGCTCAAGATGCGCATCAAATTCTGTCTTTCCTGATGTACCAAGGGTTTCCTCTGTCATCTAAGAATCAATAAATAAATAATGCTAATTCCTTGTTTAATTGATTTCAACAAATAGATAATTCATGTCATTAAAATTTAAAATTCAATTAATAATACTAGTTGTCAATGTGTGTGTTAATAAAGGAAAAGATTCTCTTAGTCACTGACACTTTACTTCATAAACTATGAGTCATCAAATGCAAGTACATTGTGCAGCATTCTATCTAAAATTCTTAGCAGACCCTCCCTAAAACGATTCATTGGCATGTGCTCCAAAATCAATAAAGATAAATAACATGTTTAATTTTTTACATTAATAAGATAGTAATAAAATATTTGAGGCTATATACAAATTAGAGTACAAGTAAAACAATTTTTAAGAAAATTTGAATATTAATAGAAAGTACTGAAGGAGAGGAGAGATGAGAACGGAAAGGAGTAAGGAGACACTTATCGATGTTTTTATTGATAAATACATTTTTTTTAAAGAAAGAACAAAATGTCAGAAGTGACAGAATTGAAAGGAAGAATTCTACTGATAGTTTTTGAAGCAAGATGTGTGCATGAATAAATTACAGTGGCATTTTTCACCTGGACAACTCTGCTGAAAGCTGCTCCAGCATCTTTCACCAGTTTTTTCATGTTAAAATCCATGTTTCTTGAAGAAATCTACTATCAATCGTTCTTCAACATTCACTCCTCTGACACACTACATATATTTTTTATCGATCACTAACTCAGAATATCTCCGCGTAGCAGCGCCACTTTAGTAATTGCGCAAATCGCAGGGGAGGCACGCACGCGTAAAAATATGCTTTTTAATTTAAATCAATTTACGACCAAAGATAATTCCATTACAAGAATTATGTACGATAAACAGGAATCAATTCTCAAAATAATCACATTAATGGTGAGACAGAATGTCGTCGAATAAAATTTTACATTTTACTGAAAGATGCAAAAAGTTTAAGAACTCTACACGTTTCTGCTTTTCTTCCTTTCTAAAGAAGTAAACAATTTCTGTATCAGATTACTGAGACTGACTGAGACTGGCCTCTCTGTCTTGATTGATAGTGAGCATAGCTATAAGGAGGTAACAGGGTAAGAATGTTTGTCAACATTGCAGGCACAAATGATTCATAACAAGGTAGTTACAGAGGAGATATTGGTGCTAAACATTCATCTAGCCGGTCATGTTATACAGCTTAATGACTCATTTCTGAAATCACATAAAATCTCTGAGTCTTCTCGCCAGTTTCTTAGTTCTCCTTTACCCTTGAACGCGTATAATCCATTCTCAAAATTCTTTCAAAGTGCTTTTAGAGTATGTACTATTATATCTCTTCTGAACTACGTCGTGCCTTTCTTATCCACTTTTTTTAAATTTTCTTATTATAAGGCAGTACGCGATCAGAGACAGAGAGTGCTAGAAATATGACGAGCGATTAATATGATATCTAGTGTACTATTCAAAGTGTTGATCGTATTTATTGATGCGTTCAGAATTTTTCTTATTTGCGCCATAATCACTGGGTTCTTATATTCTTTACACGCCTCCATAATCAGCTTGGAAAACATGTTTTGTGCACTGAAGACGTGGGTAAGTGAATTAGGGTGTATTCTGTTATTTTTGTTATGTATTTAACTTCGTCTGTAACATGAAATGTTTTGTGTCTGTTTAGGGCGAACGTTTTTTAATAAAAAATCAAAGGACAAGCAATAAGAGGAAGGGAAGACTGGGAAGTTCGACAACACAAAACATCAAAAATAGATTATCGTCGATTGTTCACTTGCCAGTGAACGAAGACCCGCGGGAGTTGCCGAGACCGCGAGAAGGTACAAATTGTAGTAAATTACTATAAATTACCATAAATTATGATGCAAATAATAAAATGTTTAGTTTCAGACATAGAGGATAAACAGTACCGCGATAATAATAAACATAAATTCGGTAGATGGTCGAAAAACTCAGAATGCAAAAATTGCGAGTCCTTGGCCAAATTTGCAGAATGCACAATTTGCCTGCAATCGTTGAGAGGTAGAAAAATTGAATGCTGCGTAACTTGTGCAAATCTCGTGTGCGAGGATTGTGCAAGAAGGTTGCCTTCGTGTGCTTTTTGCAGATCAGTCCTCCCAACACAACGCAATCGAGCCATGGAGCGACTACTCGAGAATTTAGTTTTACCTTGCAAGAACGCTGGGCAAGTATCTAATGACGTTTCTTCATTCTTGCAAATTCAACGTTACAATAGTTCGAACAATCACTGCTTTAATCAGCGACGCTCACATTGACTGTTTTCAAATGATAATCCAATTATTCATTTCTCTCCAGGTATGGTTGCAGAACTTTGGTAAGCGGTGAGAGTGGTCTCAACCATGAAGCAATTTGTTGTTTCAACTTGATGACCTGTCCAATAAATATCGAAACGTGTAACTGGCGCGGATCAGCTATAGATGCTGAAAATCATTTTAAAGTAGTTCATGATCTTCTACCTTTGACCAACACAGCAGGAATCGCTATGGAAATTTATCATTTTCGCGAGAAAGCGTTTTATCAAAACTTTGGTCGTCTTTACATGGTATTTATTGACAATACTGTCACACGTATATACACATTAATGTGTTTTATTAAGTTGACATTAATTTTCAGACGTGTCTCCGTTGCTACGAGCAGCTCTTCGCTGTGAAAATTATTGTGCTTCAGGGAAAACTGAAGCTCATCTTTTATCAGATGGGTTACGTGCGACCTGTAACAGAAAGGTACTCATTCGTCAAGTATACAGCTTCCGTTCAGATTTACGCTAATGGTAGAAGCTTCTGTGAATCAATAATTCTTAGTAAATCAGATACTAACCAGGAGATTAACTTTGCTTGCCACAAGCTTTATCAAGGAGTGACTGGTGAAGACACAGATTCCATTAAAATCAATATTTCCATAAAACGCTTAAAGCCGAGTAATATTTACGCTTGTTAAAACACGCTGCCTATTACCACCAGCAGAACTTTATTAATACTGGAATGATCACCTTTCCTTTCTTAAGCTTTAGAATATTTAGCTTACAGCTGGTGTATTTTTTTAATCAATTCTTCAGGATAGGAAAAATGTCGTTGATTAATAATACAATTTTAAGCACATGCTTTCTAGTTATATTGTATTTTTTACAAGTCCATGAACACATTTGTAATCTTAATTCGGTGTTGATGCATTATGAATGTTTAGATTTACGATAGGTGAGTAAAAATGTGCCTTTAATCGATGGAAGTCATTAGTAAAATGTATAACATAACTGCGCGTGAAACATGTATTTATATTCTATTGCTACGCTGCACATATCCAAATGCTTCATATTGTATAAAAGGTCAAGGATATGCCTACAAGTTATTGTTCTTTTTGTGCTTATATATAATATCCTATAAAAAAGAAAATACATCCAATCGCGGATTTGATTTTCTTAAATACTTGGAAAATAAACATTTTCCAAGTTAATGATCATATTACGAGATCGGGACGTTTTACAAAGATCTTTGGAGCAATGGAATAAAATCTTTGCTGTGATTCCTAAGTTACTTACGGCTTAACTCTAGCCAGTAATAAAAATTGTGATAAAATCGGTCGTCTTATCGTGTAATTATACAAGTATAAGTTCTTTTTTAAACTTTCAAATCGCATAACGATGCGCTTGAGGTGTTCATCTTTATGAGTTAAAAAAGGATCAGTGCGCAATGTCTTTTTAATGGTTTATTATCAAGGCATTCTCCTTTTTACTGCTAATCCATTGGCCTGCCATTAGACGTCATTGCGATTTCATTGACACTAGTTTTCGAGAACGCGCGCGAGCCTCCGTGCGAATATTGGTATACTCAAACCATAATACATTTGGAATGAGTGTAGTATCACGTAACAGCAAATACTCAGACGTTCTCCTAAGAAAAAGGTTTAACTAAATTCATTTTGTTATCAATAAAATTTTTTAAAAATAAATTGTTGTTGGACTTTTTTGATTTCTATTGGAAGCTTACCACAAAACGATCATTGGAAAAAATGGAGATAATATTGTGTGTGTGATCACAAACCACAAAGTCCCTAATACACTTCCAAGGAATGCACCCCACAACACTTGAGAATAAGAATGATATTGCAAATAAACCCTTCCAAACGATACTAAGCTAGCTGCAATAATGCACCCAGCTATTATCGTTCCCCTCCAAAACCTTTCGGATACTGTGCTGTTACTATTGTAATGTAATCTGCATAAACAATATAACCTTATAAATACTTTGTTTGTAAATAACATATTCTTTCTGTAATATCTTTTCTATTACCTTATACATACAAAAAGAGTTGTATATACAGCAAAAAACCACATAAATTGTGCATGTGTAGATGGCATGCCATATTCAGCATATATAATATCTCTTCTAATTGGTCTTGCTTCGCAAATTGTATGCTTTAATATGAAATTGATGACTTCATTAATAATAACTCCAACAAAAAATACAATCTGGAAGATAAATAAAGTCAGCAATTAAATGATTGTAGGTCTAAGGTTTTATAACAATATCTTTCATACCGTGTGTAGATCTCTTCTAAAGAGAATCAGAGTAACAAAGCCTGTCAGTATCGCAAAGGGTACTAAACTTACAACAGCTAGAAATTTGCCAAATAGGTCACCTGAAAAATAGATAAAATATTAAATGCTCAAAAACTAATCAAACTGGTAAGATAAAAGAGCCATATATACCTTGGGGATATTCAACTAACGTAAGAGTTAATGGGACCCATTCTGTTTTATCCAATGAATGCATGAAATGTGACTTGTTTTCAATAGAGGGATCATAGTCCAACGATGCCATATTATCACAACTTTATAAATGGCATGTCTCATGTAAATAAAATTCTTCTTAACAGCTACAAAACTTTAAATGAACAACAAAGTATTTGACTTAAAAATTCTTTTCTGTTAAAAAGAGCAATGGTACTGTTTAATAGACTGTACAGGCTTTAAACAATATAAAATAAGTACTTCCAAATGTTGCTCTTTTGCCTCCTATATTAATTGATCCTTAACAAATAACAAAATTTTATTTATCTCTCATATCTGATGAACTTCTGCCGATGGACAAGTAAAATTCTCGATGTTAGTGAATGCTTTAGTAAAATTGAAATAGTTCGTCCTATGATTAGTTGACAAAACTTGTGTTGATTCTGTTGATGGAAGATTTACTGGATGCAACGTTACGCGCAGAAATCACACCAAATTTAGGCACCTTCACCTCTTTATAGATAATTTTCTAAAATGATTTTTACAATATGTTAGAGAGAGGCACACAGAGTGTTAGAAAAGAAATTCTCAATCAGTTACCAATTTCAGACTTTATCCGTGAGACGCCGCCAACTTCGTGGCTACCTTTTTCACATCCACACGCATAATGCATATGTGTACATATATACGATTTCATGAAAAATGAGTGAGACAACCCCCCACCTATTTCACACAAACATAAAGGCTATATAAGCTGTCAGTCACAGCTTACTATATCGCAGTGCCGTTCAAAATGGCGGACTTGGAAACAACAACAACTCTGACGTTTCTGCGGTCTCTGAGTCTATGACACTTTGACATAAATGATACAGTCCATTCATTCATACAGCACAGCACATGCTGCACATCACATGATTCACATGTCTTCTAGGAACAACCAGTAAAATGCGACGAATAGTCGCTTATTTCGGTGACAACTAAGAGAAATTATTTTTATTTTTCTTATGAAATATTGAATTTATCCACTTCCTTTCTTCAATTATAATGTACCATTTATAAAAAGTTAAAATACAAATATTTACTTACACTAGAGTAGTGTATAAATATTCGAGCTAGAGTGTATAAATTAAATAATGAATATAATCATATTAATTATACAATCATATTTATAATTATGGTATTATAATAGATTTTCTTTTCTGGCCTATAAATTTTATAAATTATCTTTGTGGCACACATTTTGATCCTTTACTTTATTTTTATAAATAGTATTCTTTTTTAAGCAAATTGTTACTACTTTTGTTTGGTTTTTTAAATTACGATATTAAATGGCTTTCCTCTGGCATCTCCATAGTCTTACTTAAATTTCTCCTAGTTTTAGTATCTTCTTTAGTAACATAAGATACCATAGCTGCACCCAGTGCATCAGCAATGATGCATATCATAGTTCTAAATCGATCACTATAAAAGACTATATTAATGGCACTCAAAACCAATGGCTAAACTTTTAATCAAAATGACGGTACTTACACAAAACAATCAATAGCTATAATCAAACTAACATCTTCAATAGCAATTCCAAAAGAATTGAGTACTAATATTAGTATTACGTATCCCCCTCCAGGCAACCCTGTAGCACCTATACAGGATACAGTGCATGTTATACTGAAAAGAATTCATTTATATTTTTTGTCAGAAAAAAATGATTTATTGATTAATTTATATTTTATACCTCAGAATAATAACTTTTTCTAAAGGAAATTGGTGATTGCCTAATTGTGTAATAAATATTGCACCAATCGCTTCATACAATGCTATTCCATCCATATTTATTATACTGCCTATTGGAACAACTAATCTTGATACTTCTGATTTAATACCAATGTCATCTAAGCATTTTAATGTGACTGGTACTGCTGCTGTGCTGAAGCCAGTAAAAAGTTTTATTTTTATACAAACAATTATATTCCTGTTACATAAAAGGTGTTGTACCTTGATGATGTACTAAATGATGCAATGAAAGCTGGACCCATTTTAAAAATAATCTTATATGGATTTCCTCCAGTAACCATAAAGTATAACATAGGCAATAATATAAAATCTTGAATTAATAAACCAATGAAAACAATTAATATATAGAATCCTAATCTATTAATTAAATATCCAAAGTGTTCAATCTCTACTATTCTTCCTGGTACAAGGAACAAAATAGCCACTGGAGCTGCTCTATCAATAAAATGTATAATTTTCAATGTTTACCAGGGATTATTTAAAAAATAACATTAAAGAGTTAAAAAAGTATTACATGATTAATTGAAGCATAATGTTCATCACTGTACTATTGAAAGATTGAATAATATTAAATGCAGGTTTTCCATCTTCCCCGAGTTTACCCAAAGCTAAACCTAGTATTATACTAAAAGATACTAATCCTAAAATATTAGTTCCTGGCACATCTTGGCTTTTAATTTTCCATTCAGATATTTGTTCTACAAGTGACAAATTGAAAATCGTTTCATTAATATACATAAGTTTTTTTAAAGTGTTACAAATGAAATACCTGCATTCTGGCCTTCACTTGGCTCTAAAATTGTTTGATACTAGAAAAAATCATGTAAAAGTAAAAATTGAATAAAAAATAAAACTAACATAATAAAAACAAAAATAAAACGATACCTGACTAAAGCAAGCTTCCACAAGATTATCAGGAGTTAAATTACTGTAAGAATAAAAACAATCTCATTTTTTTTTTTTAAGAAAGTAATAGAGAAACAACAGTTTGTTAAACACATAAGAAGTACCGTAATAAATCAAGAATAGTATCAATAGTCATATAACTTTTGGTAACAGTTTTTGAAATGATATCTCTACTATCATCTAATTCACCAGGTCGAAAAGTTTCAACAAGTACGATACTAAGAGCGATGCCCATCGTTGTCGTAGTTAGATAATAAATAAGTGTTAATATGCCAATGCGGCCTATAAAATTTATAAATTAATATTGTAAACAAATTTTTGAAATTAAAAACTAAATGTTTTACCTGATTGACTTAAAGTACAACTAGCAGCTGTGATACTACAAGTAATTAATGGCAAGATCAGACAGCTGACTGAATTTATGTATAACTCGCCAGGATATTTAATATACATTATATCTCTTTCAGTCCAGTCTGTTTTAAAATTTCTTAGTGAAAAACCGAATCCTACAGCTACAATTATAGAACCAATCGTAGCGATTGTAAACATATGATCTTTTAAAAACTGTTTCAATTTCTCCATTGTATGTCTGCTGTTCATTCCTCTTTCTCTGTACCACTGATAAAACTTAACAGTTGCAGTAGGTCTTAAAAGATTGAATGTTAACAGAGAGATGATAAGATACAGCAATAAATCTATAAGATTATATTATGACTTGTGGCAAAAAGTAGCGGCCCAATTTGACTGCATGCCTCTTAATTTGTTTACTCATTTATTTGCACCTATTACAATATAATAAATATGATCGTGCACGATACATGAAGGATTTGTATTTACACACGCTTTCAATTTCTTCAGGTCATAAGTTTACGTATATTTAATTATGTTTACCTTATTGAAATAATATCTTTAATAGAATCTTTACATATCTTTACAATCCTTCTCGTCGCTTGTTATTATCCATTAATTAAAACATCACATACGCTTTTTATTTGCATCCCAGTCTTCTGAAGAAAATCTCAATATTCAATTTTTCAGTGAAATTATGACTAACGTTTCGTAAGTTTCAATTTTCAGTTTCATCTATCTATCTATCTATCTATATATATATTTATATACTTTTCTTATCACTGAGATCAATAAAGAATTTTATTAATATTACATTTATACAAAGTCATGTTATGTATCTATACTCCTACATTCTTATCTAAAGATTTAATATTTGGTTTTGCGCGATAACATTCTTTTCTCTAGACAGTTTCTTCATTTTTTTATTTGAGGTAATTTGATTTTGCTCAAATAAAAGGAGAAAAATTTGTTTATTGACTTTTTCTTTTTGGTAATAATGATTCGCCAACCGCAATAACGATTCACGTTGTCTAGTCGAGGTGCGTCAGGTTGTTGTTCAGCCTGTTTCAAAGAAGTAATGTCTTTATAAATGCGGAAATTATACAAATCACAAAAATAATAAGCTAATTTGCCTTACTAAGCATCACTAAAGGCTTTCACTGGTAAATATTGAAATTAGATAAAAAAAAAAAATTGAGCGGAAGATCTTTTAAAACAAATAATAGCAAGAAGCAAGAAGATACCACTTCCACCAGAATATTAGTCTAATTATTAAATATAATGATAAAATGAAATGGATGAAAATACTTTTCAATTATAACAGCTACAAGATTAAAATTAAGAATTTAAAAGAAAGTAACAACGCAAAAGCCTAAAAATAAATCTATGATTTTAATGGAATCAGTGACATAATATCTTAAAGTGATGCGAAAAAGTTAAAAGTTTAATAAGCAATGAATAATCAATTTCACAATTACTCCATCTACATAAGCATAATGATTAGCATATAGAATCTTGTCTACCTGCCCCTACAATGGAGTCTCTTTCCTTGCTTCTGCTTTCCACTGAAATCCATTAACCCTTGTAGTAATAGGCTTGTTCCTATTTGTTGCATTTTCAATTCCGTTCCTAACACCTGCTACCAGTCTCATAGCTGGGTTAGATACTAAGCCGTTGCGCTTTGGTTTAACATTAATTCCACTGAAAAAAATAAAAGAAAATTAGTATTTTCTTTTAATTGTTAAAGAACAATAATAACATCTTTGAAAAACGTACCTTCCAGTCAAGTTTTCCGTGGTGTGTTTCACGCTTCTGCCAACACCGGCCCCACTGTTGCCTAATATTATCCTCATGTGCGTGTCTCGTGTAAAATGTGTATCAGCTGAATTTCTCTTTTCATCATGGCTTCTTTTTTTCTCTTTACCGACGCTCAATCCTAACATTTCGTTAGTAAGCTCAAATGGCTTTACTATGTCATTTCTATCAACAATTTCTGTTTTTATATTAATCGGTTCGTAAATAGTGGGAGTGTGTTTGAAACCTCCAACTCGAGACGTGTATTGTATACTTTGATTTCCAGTTAGTAGGGAAACCCCTAGTTGATTCTGTATAACATTTGCTGCTGTTTGAGCGCTAGGTGGACTCGTGGTTGTAGGTGAGTAGGGTATAAGACTATCGCTTAACGGTGAGTGAGGTGGTGAGGCATAAATAGGACTTTGAGGTTCACTTTTTAAAGGCGATAGTAATTTACTGAGCGGTCGACTTTTTGCTCCTCTCGAACACTGCTGGAGTTGTTGCGTAAATGATAATGGCGTCTAAAATTACAAAATTCTAGTAATTTACAATCTTCGGCAACATGCATAAGAATCATGCCAATGCAAAATCAAAGAAACGAAGCGTAAGATGATTAATGCTTTGGTGGAAAGTGCTGATTCGCGTTGGAAGTGGTATCCGAATATTAATGGGACTTAAAATCATATAAATTGCTGTTACCTTGATCACTTGATTAACCATTGGGTTGTGGATGAACTTTCCTTGATCGCTTTTTGTGCTACCTGTCAAGTTACTACTAGATTTGCTATTGCTAGAATTATTTCCCAGGGAGACACAGCTCCGTCTTTTTGTAGAGTCCGGAGATTCAGCAGGGCTGTATTGCGTCGAGAGAGGATTTAGAATTGCTGATGAAGGCTTTGTTTCTGCAGTCGAGGTAGACGTTACTGACGTAGCGCTACTGCTTCCACCTAATACAAATTTTACTATTATCGACGCCATAAATTAATTTTTATCGATAATAATATAAATGCAATAAGAATGGATAGATTTCGTTATACCTCCGTTAACAGGCCTTAAAATTCGTTGATTGGCTGAATGCTCCTCGAGCAATCTAACAACGGTGTCATGACCGCTCTTGGCCGCAACCTTAATAGCGTTCCGACCACAATGATCTGAATGATTTGGATCGGCTCCGTGATTAAGCAATGCTCTAACACAATGTTCGTGTCCTTCTTGAGCAGCGATGCCTTTAAGAAATGAGAAATTATTTTATATCGAAATTCAAAGAAAAATACAGAAATAAAACTCACCTAAAGCTGTAGCTCCTTGATTACATGTATGATCAGGAGTAGCTCCATGCTCTAACAGTAACCTAACAATGGCCGCGTGGCCTTGCCAAGCAGCGGAATGCAATGGTGTTCGATTTTCGTTGTCACACGCATTTACATTTGCGCCTCCTTCGGTTAACAATAAAGCGACCATCTCAACGTGTCCTTGCCAGGCGCTTACGTGCAATGGTGTTCTACCCTAAAGGAAAAAGAGTTCCTTGATGTATTACTTGTTAAAAAACAAAAATTTGACATTTAAACGAAAAAATTCCTTACCTCTGAATCCCTGCTTTCAATGTCCGCTCGAGCATGTTCTAATAAAAATCTCGCCATTGCCAGTCTGTTCTCCAATGCAAGAATGTAAAGAGTACTTCTACCATCGGCATCCTTCGCATTAACATCCGCATTATGGGAGAGCAGTACTCTAACCGTATCGTAATGTCCTTCTAAAGCCGCAAGCCTAAAGAAGAATTAAAACGCGATAAGAAAATAAATTATTTATTTATCCAAAAAATAAATGAAAATGTCGAGTTTACCTAAGAGCAGTTTTCCCATCATGAGCATGTTGGTCTATAGGCGCGCTGTGTTGCTCTAGCAGTCTCTCGACCAATGTTGCGTGTCCTTCTTGCGCGGCAAGCATAAGAGCTCCCTTGCCATCATTGTCAGTTTCATCGATTTTTGCTCCAGCTTCGAGCAGTGCTTCACAAACGTCAATGTGACCTTCGAACGCAGCGTAATGCAAAGGCGTCCAACCCGAATTATCCCTGTGCTGTTCATCCAGACCTAAAATTTGATGAAAGAAGAATAATTGTTTTAAAACGTATTTAAAAGATTTAATCACATCGTGCATTAAACAATGGTCAACAAACCTCGATTGAGTAACTGCTTCACTACATCCGTCCCACCTTGCGCTGCAGCTACACTAAGAACTGTTCTCCCTTCGTTGTCTATACTATCAACGTAACATCCCCAAAACAATAGTAATGCCACGACGGATCCGTGACCCATGCTAGCTGCAGCCCATAACGGAGTCCTTCCCGTCGCATCACAATGATCCACGTCAGCTTCGTATTCCAGCAGTAGCTCGCATACATCCCTGTGGCCTTCGAACGCTGCCACTAATAACGGTGTCATTCCATCTTTGTCCTGATGATCCACAGCAGCTCCTCTCTCCAGAAGTATCGTCACAACCTAATCAATAAAAATTTTAATGAATGAGATAACTTTTAAATAACTTGTATATATAATTAAATTGAAAGGTTAAGGGAATGCTTTACGCACTTTTGCGTAACCATGATTGGAAGGCACGCAGAGGGCAGCCACGCTCAATGCAGTTCTGCCATCGCTGTCGGCATGATCAATTTTGGCTCCAAAGTCTAGCAAGTGCTCAACGATCTCGCTATGTCCCATATAAGCCGCAGCGATTAAGGCAGTCCTACCCTCGTCGTCCGTCCTATTAACATCGGCACCATGCTGCAGAAGGGCTTTAACGATGTCCTCATGGCCGCCCCAAGCGGCTGCTCTCAACGCAGTTCGTTGATCCCAGTCTGCACAATCGACCATAGCCCCATGTTCCAGCAGTTGCTCGACCACCTACGAGTGAGACGAACGCCCGATTGAATGCAATGCAAAAATAATTGTATAATTTAG
Source organism: Prorops nasuta (assembly GCF_024137725.1). Lineage (NCBI taxonomy): Eukaryota > Metazoa > Arthropoda > Insecta > Hymenoptera > Bethylidae > Prorops > Prorops nasuta. Next base: position 3,467,201 of record NW_027116814.1, read on the forward strand.
TAGTTGCAAAGTGACAAAACCTGAGTGTGACCACCCCAAGCGGCGGCTCTCAAGGCTGTCCAGCCATCGCAATCGGCATGATCCGCACTTGCACCAGCAGCCAATAAAACTCTAACCACGTCGGAATATCCGTGCCTCGCTGCCAGGTTCAACGGGGTCTGACCATGTCTGTCTGTCGCTTCTAGCTTTGCCTATTCCAGAGTATAACAATTAATATTTCATATTTAAATTAATAGGAAATCTCAATGCATTTTAATCAATATAAAATACATTTATATCGACTACCTGAGGACACGCAGCTAAAGCTAGCTCCAATAATGATGCATTGCCATCAGCAGCTAATGTGTGTAGGACGGTTCGTCCACAAGAATCTGCCTGATTAATGTCTCCATTCTCTCCGAGTAGCTCGGTCAAAGGTTCACTGGGGGATTCATCCACGGGGCTCGCATCTTGCGAAACCTACACAAATCGTCATACATTATTTTACTGCCAAACAATTTTCTCGAAATCAATCGTATTTCATTTATTGAGCTTGGCCATTTTGAATGATATAAAAAGTTTCTACAAAAATTACCTGACTAGAGGAAATGGCATCTTTGCTGGCGTCATCCTCGATGATCTTCTCAGAGGGCTTTGCGCCAGCATCTATGAGCAATTTCAGCAGTTTGACTTCTTGTCTAGGCCAAAGAATGCATTCCGAACTGTCGAGGTAACATTCCTCGATGGGTGCCCCACTCCCAATCATCCAGATAACGTGAAGAGTATGCACGTCTAGATTACAATAACTGGGTGACACATTAGTGATAGCTCGCTGCAAGTGCTGAGCCAGCACACAGATTTCGTCTGGATTTAATTCGGGACCTCTAACTGTATAATAAGCAGCGAGCATTGCATGACCTTCAACTGCAGAGCAGAGATACTTTTGGGTGCAATGTTTCACGTCCAACAGCCATTCGGCGAAACTGTGATGAAAGAGCATCAGAGCTCCAGCTCGAGAAACGGAGATAACTCTCCTGAGTAGGTGCAACCTGCGATTGAAGTCCTCCATAGTGAGGTTGGTGTTCACTGTTTTCACGCATTTGTAAAGGGTCTCCTGAGTGATGGGTAACTTAGCTGCGAGGATTACATTCAGGAGTGGCTGAACCTTCGCGAATTGCTTCCTGCTGAAGAGACGCTGACATAGCCATAGGTAGAGACCGTTTAAAGTGCCTGGAATTTCGCGTACTTCACGCAGTACAATAAAATTCTCCGCTACACCATCGAGAACTTTTTCCAAATAGAGGAAACAACCTGAAAATTTTAAGAAACAAATAAACAATTTAATTTCTCCTACAATAACCTCTTATAAGTCTAAACTATTGTATCTGAATGGTTTTCCTAAAACGAACCGTTGCTTTTAATATGAAGCTGATTGAGCATTTCAGCAGTGTCCCTGGAGATGTGTTGTCTCAAGGCGTCCTCTTGATCCAGTCTGGCAAGAATATATTGCTGAACGTCCCTGACTACTTGGGACTTTCTAAGGTCGTCCAAGGAAATCTTTCGAAATCCTGTAAACATTCTTGAAATGGTTTTGCTCTGTCGTCTGGCGGTGCAGACGAGCAGCAGCCATTGTGGGAAGAGATGGTGATGATTGGCCAGTAATTCCGCGATGGTACGACTGACATTATCGCATTCCTTCCTGGAGTCTCTGGTACCAGTTTGTGGAGGGTTCAAGAGCTGTCCCTCATCGATGGAGTCTACCAGAAGGAAGAGGCAATTTTTTGGTGGTTCAACTTCCAAAAGTGGAAAGAGCAGAGCTTTCTTTAAAGCGTCATCAGGGTCCCTATCGAGAATATCCGGTTGCAAGGCAGCTTGGATTTCAGGATCGGTCCTGAGTTTCTCTGCGTAAGCCTCGGCTACGGCTTCTCTCGAAGAGGACGTGCTACTGGGAGTCGAGGCAGCGACCACCGATGCAGGTGACGTCGGCGTTGACCTGTGAACCATGCCATCCGTAGTAGCCTGCAGGAGCTGCGCCACCAGAGAGCGAACGAACTGCGCAGGGGACAGAGAAGCTTCGCTGCGAGCCTGACAAAAGTGTCGTGCCAGGAGTCTACGGTTCAATGACCTTTGGTGCCTGGCGCTCGCCCCGTTCGACGGCCAAGCTAATTCCGCGCAAAGCGCCGTTTTCCCTGTCGAAAAAATTCTTATATGAATAATGTTTAGCAAAAGAATATTTTGTGTAATTTAACAAAGGTGTTTGATGACTCAAAAAATCAATAAAAAATTAAGAAACAGTTACCACTGCCAGGTCCCCCGACAATGAGGGCTCCACAGGTTTTGGACGCTGGCCGCTGCTCGAGGCAGTGCGAGAGCTTCATGAAGGCCCATTCGCGACAGAAGAAGCGCTTCTTCTCGATGACCGGAGCAGCCATCTTGGGAAGAGTCGCGGTCTCAGCCAGGGCTTTAATCAGGATGTACAAGAAGGATATTTTCTCAATTAGCGCTTCGTCCCGCAACGGCTCTTATATTCTCTGGTCGACTGGAAGGTATCCGTTGATGAGGGCACGTCGCTCAGGGCCCCGGGGGGCTCTGCGGCTTCCTCGGTCTCCATTCAGATCTCTCATCGCCTCGTCGTCGACTGCTCTGATTCGTTCCGCAGCATTCTATCCTGCAAATTTAATTCTCGTTTTATTTTCTCGAAAAACTCCCATTTTCGATAAGAATCTTAGATTCTCATGAAACAGTTACACAACTATTTTATACTCGTCTATAATTATGTTAATTAAATCCTGCGATATAAAAATATTGAGTTTTATCCAGAGAATTCTGATTTTATTCTTGGAGCCAGATTTGCTCAGGAGGCTTTTAATAAAAGTTGAAAGTTTCTTCCTAGCTGGAAGGGGAGGGGAGGGGACTTCTTGCGTTTACAAAGTCACGCGCGCCCGCCGTATAACTTGGCACGTATTTCGCGAAAAAATTCTCGCCAGTGCAGCGACAGTTTATCGCATCGATATTAAAACTTTGTCTCCCTTTTCTCTTTGGATCTCTCACAGGTTTTATGGGTATATTGGAATAAAAAAGAAGGGAGCCTTTGTCATCTCCAAGTCGAGAAGGGATCAAAAGAATTCTTCATCGACCATTTGAATAGTGTAAGATGATTTTGAGATCCAGTTGAAGAACGAGGAAAGAAAATTCCACTTGTCCCAAGCATATAATATACATACATGTATATATGTATCAAGAGACACGTTAGTGTCTCGACGGCAAGTACATAAAAGTAGGTATAGACGTGTCTATACCGCCGTCGATATATATATACAAGACTATCATTGCTCGAGTGAGTCACCACGTGGCGAAGGCCGTGATATTAATTAGCAGCAATATTTCTCATCTCCCCTCTTTCCCAATTTTGTCTCCCAACACATACAAAGTACGTCCATCACAAAAACGTTACTGGCACGAATTTAATCGGAGCAAAAATTCCTTTTAAAGTCTCGTTAAAGTTTTCTCGTGACACAACCGAGAATCGACGTATAGGGATTGACCAATAGAGTCCAACCAAGCCTTCACAGGCCGCATTGCGGATGCACGTGCCATGCTGATTTCCGATTCGATAGTGGCTTCCGGCGCTGATTACGCCCTCCATAGAAAATATCACTCAGCCTAACCCAGTCAACTCATCTTCTCCTCGCTTTCTATCCTCAACGACTATCCTACCAAAATCATCCAAAAATCTCCTATCTTCAGTTGTACTTGCCTAAACGATAATTCGTATAATTGGTTTTACATAATTAAGTCCCGTTCAGGAACGATAACTTCCGATTTCGAATTTAGAATTACAAACTTATTTCAGACAAATATCTAACGTGCTCTTGATGATTCATCCAAATTTCTGTACTTGTACGAGTGATTTTGGACTACGCGAAACTATACAATTTTGTCTACTTCGGGGTTCTGCTTGGATTTTAACTTGGATTTAACAATGGAAATGATGGAAAATCGTGAATTTCATTCATCTGGCGAACCCAAGGATCCATTAGTGGTTTTTAACGGCGAGTTAGCCACGGAGACACGTGAATTTCTTAACGACACTCCGTCTCCTTGAGAAAAGCTAGCTTTATCGAGCAGCGAATTTTCAGTCGAGCGGAACAACGAAACCAACCCTCGTTTCCCTCTTCAACTCCTTCGCATCGACAACCAACCCCAATCATTAAAAGTACTGGAAACTTCATTAAAACTCATTACTACGGGAGAAAAGATTTTTTTGCCTTTGTTGATTTCATAAAAGATCTATAGATCACAAATTGGCGATAAGATTTTTAGAATTAATTTTTGTTGATATTTTTAATTTTTGAGCTTTAATGCTTTCTTCGTGTATTTAAAATGAATCTTGCATGATATGAAACCAATCCTCTATTCCTTATGCACTGATAACCAACTTTAATCATTAAAAGTACTGAAAACTTAAATGAAACTCATTACTACGAGACCAAATTTTTGTTGCCTTTGTTAGTGGAACATCTATAGATCTTAAATTGGCAGCAACAAAACTTAATTAATACATTATATCTTGGAACGTTTAATCTTGAAACATTAATGCTTTCTTTTTAAAGCATTTAAATGGAAGATTGCAAAATGGGACCAATACTTGGTTGCTCGTGTCTGGAGACGAAATAAATGATGAAAAGTGAAGAAGAAAAATGGATCGTTGAGAGAAGGGGTCGATCGTGCACAACTTTCATCATTATACAGGAGTGTAGAAAGCGGAAATTTTCGCGACGCAAATTACAATAGTGCGTGGGACAGAATGGAAGTAATTAAAAGGCGCGTTCGTTAGTAACGCGTCTGGGAGCGCGCTCGTTATAATCATTAGTGGAATCATCAAGGCAGGCGTTATATCGATCAGATGATGATCGTTCGGCGATTGCTTAATTTTACATAAATAACTGATATAAAAATAAATTTTAAAGAGAGAAATCGTTATAATTCTTGTCAATATTTTATCTTTTGGCTCGCGAGATAAGAGAGAGAGAGAAAGAGAGAGAGTGAGAGGAGATAATGGAGCTTTTGATCAGAATAGAATTTCCTTTCGAGATTTTGGCACTAGTATCTATATTGACTGTTGAATAATTCAATCGTTCCAGTTACATCGTCGATGCGCAATAATCTACGCGCTGCGCGTATCGAATTCCACCAGTCACACTCCCATCAAAATTCTGGCTTGGCACTTCCGCCAAGGCGCGAGTTATACGCACACGCGTGTAAATCGTCGCATTAAGATGATTTTATCCGCGGGCCTTGATAAATCAATATCTAGTTTCTTTCTCAACTAAAATCTTTACGAATATCTCGATGTTCGGCACGATTATTCCTACTCTTTTATTTGACTCTCCATTTAAATTAAAAAAAAAAACCTGCATCTTCAAAATCTATAATTTCTACTTCCCAGCTCTCGTCCTTGAAACAAGGTTAGCCGAAATTGCAAGAAATGTATAGTGATCATCAGTTTTTAGCTATACAACTTCGAGGAGATTGATAGAGCGATATAAAAAAATTGGAGGGAGAATCGAATAAAATTAGATTGTAAGAAAAATCGATAAAGAGATAAAATTAGCTTGCAAGATTTGCCAAGCTATAGCAACAACACGTGAAGTAACAATTTTAAGTTTGTATGTAGAATTTTGAAATATTAAAGAGAGAGTGAGAGTGAGAGTGAGAGAGAGAGAGAGAGAGAGAGAGAGAGAGTATTGTGCGATGGTGAAAAATGATTGGAAAATTGTGGAAAATATTGCTCGATAACGGAGGGTGGTGAAATCACGTGGAGATTGGGTCGGTGCGTGGAATCGAATATCGAATCAATTAGCGAAGGGAAATTAATTGAGGAGGATGTGGAAGGTGTTTTATTGGATGAAACAATTGATTGGGGGGAGCGTCTTGGTGCGCAAAGGTGACCGGGGTTAATTATCGCGGACATTCTCTTACCCAGACACACAACATACACTGCGAAAGAGAATGTGCAGAGTGGTTAATAGTTTAATAACGCGTGACGCGTTCTCTCGTGTATAAAAATTGGAGGGGGAAATTGACGTTTCCTACATGCTCATTCTGGCTTCGTTTAAATTCTATTAGACCAAAATGAAGCTTTTCAAAAATATGGCGTCAACATTCAATTATATATACCAACAACCGTGCTCTCGTCTCCCTATTTGTTCAACGAAATTTAATTTTCAGAAGTAAAGTACACTGAAAAAAATCATTTAATTCAAATTGAATCTTTCTTTGAAAATATTAACAATTTTATTAAATAATTACTCGATTTATATCTTGAATTTAATTAAATAATTTAAATTTTGTTATAATTGTAGGAAATTTTCTTCGGTTCAATAAGTTATTCATTAATACTAGACATATTTTTAATTTAAATTATTCAAATGAGGATTTATATTTGAAACACTCGATTTTTTTTTAGTGTACTTAGGTGTTTTCACACTAGCGTTGCGAAAAAATCCACTTGAATTATTAAATTCGTGCCCGACGAATTTGCCATAGTCGCTGAGGGAATTTGACGGAACTCTGGACTGCCGTTGGCGAATAATTGAATGGTGAAAATTATTTATAACGTTGGATCATGGGATTCTCCTGCATGAATATTAATTATTGAAATTGCGCGTAATTTTGCGGGTAAAACGGAAGTCTGCCTTAAGTTAATATCGGCGGGGTCCCCGGGCGGTTGGAAATTGTGCAAAGTTGGGAAGGCGAGGAATGATTAATATCCCCACCACAGTCGAGGAGAATCAATTAGTCGCTTAGATGGTCCGACTAATTGCTAGATGCTCGCCCAAAAAAATTCCGAACTCTCTTTCTCTCTCCTAATTCATATAACGCTTATTTTACATTCGCCACAGTTTCGACAATCATTTGCGGAATGTTAAAAAGAAGAACGAGAAATATCAGAGTAAAATTCACTGTTAATTTACATTACTATGCAAGTCATCTGTTTACATTGCCGCAAAAATGACTGTAGAATTACACGAGTAATTATTCCAGTAGTGTAAACATGGCAGTAGAATTGTGAAGGATTTTCTGGATTCACTGGAAGCTTCGTTTTCGTTTTCTGCTTCAATTTGGTTAATTAAGCTTCGAAGGACGAGCATAATTAGGTGATAATGAGAATGGCAATCTCCCGGGGCTTTCCGCCGTGAGAACTGCCATAATGCATCTGGCAAGAAGGCTTTTAGCTCCGAGTCTGATTAGATTAGTTTTCCAAAGGGCATTGTCGCGTGTGAAATTAACGCTTCGCCATGGATAATGCAAGTTTGTCTCGTGGCTCGCACCTCCTCCTCCTTCCATGGAAACTGGCACGTGGAACTCCCACCGGCCAATTTCAACAGTGACAAAATTCTTTTCGCAATTTGCACCAACAAAGTGGAAATTCTCCTCAGTATGGCACAAGCCCATGGTAAAATAATTTTCTCTGTAAACGAGAGATATAATTAATATATATATATATATAATAGACAAAAAGTAAGTTTGAATGAGAATTGAATTCAAATGAGATCACAATTGGTAGAATTATTTGATTTTGAAGTGATAAATTAAAAATTAATAGACGTACCACACATTTTAAAGGTCGATCATAAATTAATTTTAAACCAAAGATTATCCTTTCCTGCATTTAAAATTCAGTCTCAAGATCCTCCTACAGTTTAGAGAACCAGGATTAAAACTGAAAAAAAGAGTTGATTGAAGTACGAAAATTGTAGGTCAAACGACGAAAATGATTAGGACAACCGAGTCCAATAGTTTAAAGAGGGGGAAGTTGTGAGTTTGAATACGCAAATACAGATAAAACCGAGTCATGGTTGAATCGCTTGGAGCAATTTCTCGAAGCGAGCAGCTTGCAAACAGAAAGCCATTGTTCATCTGGTGAGTTGCGCGATTCGAGTTTCTCCCTCATCGTGAGTTTACTTCCCTCTCGCTCGAATATCATCTACTAGTTTCAATCCTCTTTCGAAAATATTATCATCCAGTTCACCCTTCGAATATACCATCTACGAAGCGTAAATTAGTTGTTATTTTAAAAACATTTTAATTCCACTTATAAATGATCAACCCAGTGTAATTTTTAGGTATGAAAATAGCAGAATTTTCTTTCATATACTTTAGCTTGGCTCGTAACGAGGTTGGATGGAAGATTAAATCAGACGACGAGTTTCATCATTGGAATCCATTTGGTATCTTAATGAGCTGATTTTGGAGTCGATGGAGGTTTTTCGTTGCTTGCAGCATTGTTGTTCCAACAGAGCACGAGAGACTAATGAAACACAGTGTGGCTTGGTGTAGCTATTTATCTATGAAGAGAGGGAGGATGTGAAGGCTAGCAGATACATAAATCCTTCTTTCTCTTTGATACGATTCATCCTCCTTCCTGTCCCTCTTAAACTTTAGCAAACTAGAGAGAGAGAGAGAGGGACAGAGAGACAAGAATTCAAGCCTAGCTGTCTCGTAACTCTTCCAGCATTTTCTCAACCCCTCCAAGGACTCCACAAACGCTGCAATATGCATCACTCTCTCCCCTTTCCCTCGTACCCTTGTTATTTAGCTCCAACACTAGTTCTCCACCTTACCCCAAAGCTCGTATGCAAATATGAAGTTTCTTCTCCATGCCACCGCTGAATTTCAATAGACCACGATTTACCCAGGATTATTAATACGTTTTTTTCTCAAGATTTCATCTCGTTAATTAATTTAACGTCATTGGTGCTCTCTTTTGTCCTTTGTCGGTCAACCATTACTATTTTTTTCTCTCTTGTACTTGCTTATAAATATTGGTAAGTGATATGGAAGTGCCTAATGGAATACTAGAATGTTTTTGCGAAAATGGAGAGTCGAGAGGTACACAGCTACGTATATACAAAGTTTGTCAAATGATGTATCGTGGTAAATACGCAGCGGTACAAGCTGCGCACGAAAGGGTTCGAGTGACTTGGAAACTGTGCCGATTGGAGAGGGCGTTGGCAGAATCTTTGGAGTGGTGAGGGGTGAACTGAAAGAGAGGGGGATGGAAGAGTACTACATGGAGAGCGTTTCATTATAGCATCGACACAAGCCAACGCTCGACCCATTTACCAACAATGCCCTACGACCCGTTTATTATTGCATATAGGTAACTCGCGAGAAACCTATAGAAAAAGACACTCCCAAAGATGGCGAATTTTTAACAGAAAAATTGCAATTTCCAATCCTTCTTTCACTTTCTTATATACGTAGATTAGGTAAACACGCCTTTTCAATGGTTTTAACGAAACTTGTCTCCTTGAGCTTAAGAATGATGGGAGAATCTTTTACATTAATAAGACAAATTTCTGTAAAACTGGGTCGTGAGAATCGAGAAAGGAAAAAAGTGGGTTTCCTGTGATTTGACGGAACGAGACGAAGAGAAACCAGGTTGAGACTAGACAAGAGTGTTTACATCCTGCTGGAAACGTAGGCAAGACGTTCGCAGTAGGTGCAGGAAGTTGTTAAGCCAGCCAACCAAGTCGCTGAGCGCCTCTGCGATTACGAACAAATTTATGTCGTCCGATTCTCGAGCAAACTGAGATTTTTATCAAGCTTCTCTTAATTACGTCTAATTAAGCTGTAACCGTTCCAAACCCCAACCTTCCTTTCGCGTCTCTTTCCTCGAAAATGTTACAATCGTAAGAAGAAAATTTGGTAACCAAAATCGATGCCATAATTCAGTCGTGGCAGGAGAATGAATTTAATTTTCATTCTATTATAGAAAAATTGATATTGCTTTTAAGAATTTATAGGGGCCAAGTGAGACCAACGATGGTAGAGATAAAAATTTTAAGTTTATCGCTGTTGGACGATATTCATCTTTCTGCCAGAGATACTAGAGAGTTATTGTTATTAATCATGCAAGTTAGCTCAGGAATAAATCTGCTCGTGCCAGTTTGAAAAGCCTGGCCACGTAACGTGTTTGCACGAGACGGTGGCCTCAGTTTTGGCCAGTTTGTCCCGTTACGCCTGCTGAATCGCTAATTGGATTAGTCGAGTATCATATATACTCCATGAAAATCGACTGAGCTTGATTTTCACGAGGAAAGGATTCCACTGGAAATTGTGAACGGTCCAATATTCGGTTTTCTCTCAAAAAATCTCATCCTCCATGAGTATAATCCACTGATTTCTAGCTATTATTGATATGATTTGCCAAGTTCTCTTTTCCTCTAGCGATGGAAGGATCTACAAAGAGAAAGAACAACAAATTTAGGTGTATATATTATATGTTTGAGAGTCAATTGGTAGTGTAATGAAACGAATGAGGTTGGATTGAGAGTTTCGTGCATCGTGGCAGCAGGATGCAGCAGAAAATTCAAGTTGTCTGGGAACGGGTCGTGCGGATGACGAAGAGTGCACTCAAACTCGTAAGTTTCAAGCCACGAGAACTTTGACCCAGCGCTTGCAAAGTCCCTATATATACTGTACTATAGTGTGAATTCAGAATTCTCCTGCAAAGCTAGTCTGAGAATCGATCAACCGAAGGATGGTGGTTTTTCGAAAGGACGGATAGAAGAATTTCGACAAGCGAGTGAAATTTGGCAAAAACTACGAGAAATTTCCAATATATACTATATGCTACAACGTGAATCAAGAATTCCCCTGAAAACTACTCTGAGAAATAGTTTTTTTAAAAGGACGAGTAGAAGAAATTTGACGAGCGAGTGAAATTTGGCAAAAACCACGAGAAAGGAGCTGAAAAATTGGATCTGGGATCGAGTAGGTTGAAAGCAAGAGGAGAGGGCTTTCGATCAGTGTTAATTTATAAGCATTCAGGCGTATCCACGTGATTCGGTCTCGCTGGAGAATACAGAAGCATGGACGAGCCTCAGCAGCCAATTGGATCTGCTAATTCGCGACACTTCCGTTCTCCATCCAGCGTCTAATTTGTGGTCGTCGAGGCATACGAGACTCTCAGGGGTCAAAATCAACAGTGAGAATCGGCCAATAATATTATTCGTCGAAGCGAGCTACGATATTGTGTAGAAAATCCACGTGGCCTCGAACATCGACCAGGATTTCCCCACGAGAAAACAATTTATTATGCAACAAATGGAAAAATTGCGTCAATAATGAATGAATCGAGGAACGAAAGAGCGAGCAAAGTTTCTTCCGGAATTATTAATGCAGTGTTGACAGTGCACTTTTCATAAAAAGGGAGAGCTTGCATGTAGGGAAGGGAGAGGGGGAGGCAAGGGGTCGTCTCGACGCTGCACGCATGCATATGCATGCGGGTCTTCGGCAGGATTGAGTGGGAGAGACAAAAAATTCAAGGAGACTCCTGGTGAAGTCGAGATGTTCTACTTTCGTCCGGATTACGTTCAAACGTTAAAAATCGTTGATATGAGGCTTTAAGAAAAATCTCTAATATATATATATATATATAGTATGTGGTACAAGAATAAAATCGTATTGAGAGGTGTAATAAAAGTTTCAGTGTTTGTTTAATTATTTTCAATCGCGACTATTGTCTTAACCTTTAACCCTTATTTGGGACGTTTATCGCGTGATATAGTAATCGAGTGATCGAAAAAGAAAACGGAAAAAAGAGGGGAAGGCCTCAACGAACTGGAAAAAAATTGGATGCTATTGAAATCGAAGCTTGTTCCAATTTTCCAAGGGCTATATGGCAGGAGGCCCTGCAACTAACTGTATATGTAGTATTGATCCTGAGTGGTGAGCTGGCCCCCACTTTTGTTTCTTGTCACATGATGAAAACAAATTGACGTAAAAGCCTGCTGACTAAGAATATTATTGTCACTGAAATCCATCTTCTTTGATGAAACCTTGAACGAAAAGAAAATTTCCATCAATATCCAACTTCGCACTCTGGCTTGAGATATAAATAAACTGATAAAAATACCTACGAACGTATAAATAATAAAACACTATTGTATGTATATACATAACGTGTAAATTCGTACAAGATTAATGAACTTTGGAACAACGTTGAGAAGATATTGAAATAAAGAGCGATCGTTGGGTTAGATAAATCAAGGGGCATACAAAAGTTGTTTTCCTGCTTGATTATACAAATAAATAAGCTAATATATATACCTATTAATTTGAATGATAAAATTCTATTGTATGTACATAAATTACGAATAAATTCGTGTAGGTGAGACCAACGAACTTTAGAACACCGCTGAGAAGATATCGAAATAAAGAGCAATTGTTGCGATGGATAAATTGACGAACATACAAAAGTTGTTTCCCTACTTGGTTTTACACAGCTGAGAATAATCGTGATAAACAAAATTTCCCACATTTCGAGCAACTCGCAGCAGCAGGCGCTTCCCGAGTACGCTGGTAACTTCCAAATCGACCAAAGTTAATTAAGGTCGCAGCGAGCGTCGCCAGACCGAATGAAGCGACGTTGCTGATCCGCGCATTTTCCACTTTGCCAAATGTAACTAGACTCTGCTTCAATCTCCTCGCAATTATTTCCACCGCTCGCACTATTTTCATTATCCGTAGCGTATCTGAAATTGCTCTGTTTGTTCCATTTCTTACCACCCTTCTCTCGACAGACTCCTGGAAATTCCAGCTCTTATTCCGTAATTGCGGCGAGACCAAAGAGGGCCCTCGAAAACTTTTCATCGAAGCTAAAAACTCATTAGGGGATCGTGAAATATTTTAGAGGTGCAATCAGTGAACGGTAAAACCAAACGGGGATCTTCCCCACGTGGAGAGAAAAATGCTATATTTTCTGAAGCGAGTCGTGTGAATGGGCGGAATCGATTGGCCCCCGGAACGATGACATTTATGGCACGCAGCACGGATTCCTCGGAAATTCAATCAACCGATAGGACTGTCATACGTGCCGGTGGGAAAAATGCGAGAGCGTTTCACTAACGAAATTTACATAACTCCTTGGCAAAATACATATATCCATCCACATGCCCCATACATTCTGTGGAATGAAACATTCGTCATCGATATCCACGTGGCGGAATGATTTGCGATTGGCGAGTAATTCCATTTTGCGATTCAAGTGGGTTCCTTTTGAAGATCCAGAAAATTGTCCGGGAGAACGGCGACGAGCGGTTGATTCTGGAATTACCGTGGATGGCGAGATTCCCAGAAGAGTAAAAATGGCTCTGGAAGAGCCAAAAAAAACAGGGTGCTTCAATCCTCGAAGCAGACTTGCTCCTGGGTCGTAAAACAGCGACGTAGTGCAACGTGAGACACCAAACATCACTGACACGTCTCTGGAACGTACAATTGGGTACGAAAACAACGCGTACGTTTTTCTCAATCGAATGCACTGGATAAACTCGATGAATGAGATATGATCCTTCAGTGATTCAATGTTTCTCTACAAAATTAAGAGAATTAATTTCAATGCCCGCGAAAAACTAATTAAATAAAAAGTGTAAAAAAAAGTTTCACAGAGAAGTGGAAGAAAACAATGAAGAAAAGAATAGGAAGAAATTGGAAAGATAGAATCGAACTTAACTGAAGTATGGAGGTTTGTGAAGAGCAGGTGGAAGGCACTTGTGGTGGAAGAGAGATTAATAGGGTTTTCAAACGGTTCCTCTAGCTTGCCAAGATGGTATTATGAGGGCAGGCCGGAAGAGCCGGCTATTTTAGAAATATCCAAACTACCATGTGTTCTCGTTAAAGCTACTCTAGACGCTTTCTGTCACTGAGTTTTAATATCCGGCACTGTTAGGGAGGAGGATTGCCATCAGTGTGCAGGTAGAGCCAGCCTGCTGGAAAAAAGCAGTTGTTCAATGACGTATCAGAGTCTAGCGAAACAATTCAAGCCGTTTGTTTCCCCCTAATAAAGTTCTATGGTATAGCAGTGCTTTGCTGGTAGACACTATCGCTTAATGCATCTCACGCTTTGGCCAATGATCCATCAAGCAGCAGCTGGAAAAGCGTTGTTGTACTTTTATTATCTCATCTGTCACGCCAGTGTGCGCTTGAGCTTTATCGATTCCCTCCAAGAATCTTTTTAATGAATGAAATGGCCAAGAAAAAAATGGCAAAACAGCCCTCTTGGTGAATGAACCAACGACGTAGGATTTATCGTTGGAAAGTTTGGTTTTATGGGATTAATAAAAAGCAAGATATGGTGGTGGTAAAGAGCGAGGAAGGAGGAAGTTGGGAAGATATAGAGGTGGGAGGGGTAAACGGGGTAAAGTGGATTGGTGGAGAGGTTTCGATTAACCAGCTCGTTGAACCCATGAGAGGAGCTGCCTACGTTGCAATTCGGCCAACTTTAAGAATCTGGCAAAGGAGCATTGATGTAAGAATGCGAGAGGTGACTGTCTTCTTTTGGCTGAGAGACGTGGCGTTAAATAAACTGTTATCCATTTCAATCGCTGCTTTATCGAACACGTTAGCTGTGCGATTCTTTTTAACGAAAGCTGATAGGTCGAGGTCCCCTGCGACGTTGCCAAGTTGTGCGATTCCGGTCTCTCCTGTCTAGACACACACACACACAAACACAACGTGATTATTCAAAGGAACATTAATGTATGGGCTAATGCTAGTCAGTTTTTTATGTGCTTTCCCCACCTCTCTTTTGGATTAGCTTCCTTTTGTATCATTAACCCTTCTTCCCTGCTCTGTCTATATATATATATATATATCTTTCTCTTTAAAACTCTTATAGAGTTCTCCACTTGCGTCGATCCACGCTGATTCCAGCGGGTATTCGAATAAAAACAATAGAGGCATCCGTCGTTCGTTTTCTGCTCGAGAGAGTAGCTTTCATTGCGACGGTCCACTCAAAAATAATGGAACCCATTAGGGATCCACGTTTCTGCTGAAATATAATTTCATTTATGCCCCTGAGTGCCGTAGATCCCTCGGATCATCGAACGCTTTTCGTCCAGCGTGAAAAATTGTGAAAGCAACTTTCACACGCTTCTCCACAATATTTATTTGCTTTCTTCGGTCCGAGCAGAAAATGAGAATCGTCGTGTGACGTATTTGTTATTCACGTCTGGCACTGCGTTGGAAGAAAATTTCTCGTCGAAGTTCACGGTGATTCCTGCAAGAGACGTCGAAGTATAGTATACAAAAGAGTAATCCGGCTCAATCGTGTCTCGCTTTACGGACCGAGGACGATAAGTCTGATTTACGATCGTGGAGCAGCGTTAAAAAGGGAGAGAGAGGGGGAAGGGGAGGAAGAAAGAAAATAAAGAAACTCTAGCGATTGTCATTCAGGTAGCAGGTTGCTGGGAATAAATTTTCGGATTGTAATAATACAGAGGGGAGGGAAAGGAGAGTTGGAGGAAAAGAGAGAGAAAGAGAGAGAAAGAGAGAGAAAGAGAGAGAAAGAGAGAGAAAGAGAGAGAAAGAGAGAGAGAGAGAGAGAGAGAGAGAGAGGTAAATTGTGCAGCGGTAAGTTATTATTATTGGACTTATCGAGAGGAAGCTCAATTTCGTTGCTGGGTGCTGCCTCTTCCCAATAGAAACGTGTGTCGGTTTCTCTTCTCGCCTCTCTCAGACTTTTTTTCCCAGTTGAAAATAAGACAAGAAAAAGATTGGGAGTGGAAAGACGGTGGCGGTGGATTTCTTGCGGTAAATTAAGGCCCCCGGCGGGCCACGCAACCCAAGATCGAACTCTTAAACAAACATCGTCGATCCCCAGGATTTCCCGTAGACGACTTTCCTCGCAATGCGATTTTCTTTCCTCTCCTCCCTCCTCACTTGCTTCATAGCTACGTGCCAACTATCCAGGCGCTTCGTGCTCGCCGAGATCTGCAAATATTTATTGGGATTCGCCGGGTTTATTGTTACCCAACGAATAACTTCATAACTCGATATTGACCTTTCTTCTCCATCCATTCGACGACCAATAGCCAAGATTACCACTTTTTCTTCGCGAATCAACGACGAATCTCCTTCGATCTATTAAATAATTGAAAACGACAGATTTTAATAAACAATGAAATAAATATAGTTCTCAAGTTATATAGATGTGTATTTTGATTTCCTTCAACTTTCCACGGTTTATTATGATTTGCGTGTATTTCTTCGGTATTTTCCACACTTTTGTGATTTTCCTCGAGGACTTGAGCAGACTTTTCTTTGGAATTTTTCATAGTTTGAAAAGAACCAACTCAAAGACGAATATATTCTGATCTAGCTTGCTTTTCATCACTCGACTGCTTCTCTCGTTCGACTCACCAACTCTGTTTTCATCAGTCGAGAGAAAGAGTTTAATGAATGAGGATCATCGGTATTATACAGCGAAATATTATTCGCTGCTTTCACTCTCAATCCCTTTCAAGCGAATCTCGCGAAGACGACGACGACAATAAATGTGGAAGTTAAAATCGCACGGCTCGTCGCGAGACGAGATAAACTTGATTTTAACCTGTACCGGATGTTCCAAGGGCTCTCTCGACGGAAGTAATATTCTCTAGCACCCCCTGAAACGCATGAAAATCATAAATAAGAATTCCTGGTCCCCTCTGCTAGGAGGGATAATTCAGTTTGCCTTTCTCTCGTTTCCTTATTAACGGCGGCTTACCGAAATTAATTATGGAATAATCAATCTAATAAATCTACTAACTCCAACTCGACACTTGCTCACCCCACAATCTCACTCCACGTTCAAATTAAGTCTGGAGAGCTTTAAAATTCAACATTTGGTCGAATAAAAGCTTCAGACTCTTTTTATCATTTTCCCAACGTGAATCGTAACTTTTTGTAGTGGTTGAATCTTTTCATTGTGTCTTTGTCGTGCTTGCTGGAAATCGAAATACAGAGAACGGTGAAGTGGACGATTTTGTGTCTATTTTTCTCATGAGTTTGATCCTCATAGTTAAGTGGATCGCAGGGTTGGCCACAGTAAGTTTACAGTCACAATCGTAGCTATTCAATAACATCCAATAACGAATCAATGTTTGCATCAGCCAGAATTTTCACCCCCTCGGAATTTCACCGTCTAACGAAACCTTCATAATTTTACTCAAGCGTGTCAACATTGGGATTTTTATCGAGCTTTGCGACCGACGAGTCGAAAAACAAAGTTGGTCAATTTTTGCAAACGAAAAATTGCATGGAATGTGGGGCGGGGGTGAAAAGGGGTAGAAACGCGTGTTATTTTTAATTGAAGCGCGTGCTTCCGCAAGAGTTACCAGTGATAATTCGTCGTTACTATACAGGCGGTGTTGTTAAAACTCGCTTGGCACCACGAGCACTTTGCATAATTCCATAACAAAAGCGAGTCGCGCTTTCCAAACGCCTCTTTGTTGCGCAGTCGAAAACACCAGAAACTCGTTCGTGGATATATATTTCCTGCAGGACAGACAGATTCGTTTCCATAAGTAAACAAACTTCTCCCGGATTGTATAAATATTTACAATTGAAATCCCAAACTTGTACGACAAGATACAGCGATCAAGAGTGTTAAACTCTTACAGAAAATCAATTATACAAATTTTATGCGAGTCGAGAAACGAAGAAAAATACACACCCGAATGTTTTTAATCTTGGAAATTCTGAGTGGTTGAGCAACGTTTGCCAAATTGTTGGCAAAAGAGATTCTTTAAAAAATAGAAGCTTTTATTCGATGGCTAGTTTGTTTATCAACGAAGGTTTTGTATCAATAAGATGTAGATGGGTCAGGGAAGAAGATTCCTGTGATTGAGAAACTTGCATATAATGAACATTGTGAGTAAAGAAGATGGAGCAATTTTCATGAAACGACCAAATAAAATTATTCTACTTTATCAGTACTTTACGTTTCTAGAGGTTGTTGCATAGTTAATTAGCTGTTTTCCCCAGGCACTGATCGTAATAGGGTTAAGGAAAAAAGTGAGTGTGTACATAGTTGCATCTCAGTGGTGAAAAAGAAGTCTCGCAGTCGCGATAAATTGGCGCTGCTCGAATCATGAATTGCGAGCTCGTTACGAAATCCTGTTAGCCGCGTTGGCACCGTAATGAACTCATCTAGAGTGGCAAGAGCCCCTGGCACGATTCGCCATCGAGGGATAGAAGCATTCGAGGAGAGGAAACCAACAAAAATGGCTAAAACTGTTTTAACATCGAATTCCAATTCACTTTCTCTGTGAAAAACCCTTTCTTTTGAATAACTTTAGCACTTTTTATAAATTATTTGAGTTCCTATCTTTCAGAGTGGATCAATAATCTCTCATTTGTCACCAATGAAAGTGAATATAATGAGCTCTTCTGGAGAGGCAAGAGCAATGGTACCATTCTTTATCGAGGAATAGAAGAATTATAGGGAACTAATAAAAATGACAAAAATTATTCTAACATCGAATTCCGATTCATTTCCCTCTACGAAAAATTCTTACTTTTAAATAATTCAGTGGCTTTCTATCAATTATTTCAGTTTCTATCCATCAGGTTGGACCGACGATCTATAATTTATCACCAAGGAAAAATGAATATAAGTTCATCCGAAATGGCAAAAGCAACGATACAATTCTATATACTGAGGAACTAAAGAATTAAAGGAAACTAATAAGAATGACTAAAACTGTTTTAACATCCATGCAATTCCAACCCTCTGCCATTATCTAGAAAATCCTTTCCTCGGAATAATTTTAATGCCTCTTATAAATGATTATATTTTATGTTTACCATCAACGAATCAATAATTCCTTAATTATGACCAACGGAAAACTGATTCGCTCTCGTTGCTACGCTTTGTTCATTTCAACGCGAATTTTATAGACAATTTGTGTTCGCGAAAGGAGGTCCCGTGGATTTCGAAGATTCCTCCGGAGCAGAAGCGAAGCAATGTTTTGCGCCAAAATAGAACATTCAAGAATACCCACAAGTCGGCTGCTGCTGTTACGAAAGCCCCGGATGACTCAGTTTCCCCGTGGAATTATATTTGCTGCTAGCTGCTACGTTTCACCGATAACTATTAAATATTTACGAGGCGCGGGGTCGAGCTGAAAAACAAACCGGAAGTTACTGTAAGCGCGAAAGAAAAATCTAGACCTGCGCGATTTACGTCGATATCGAGAGTAGAGACTTTGACACTTTTAATATCGTCCATGAGAACTTCCTAGCGATACTAATTACTCTCGAGCTGAAATAGCAAATTATTCTTAGACCTAGCGAATCAACCTGACTGAAGGAAAGATCCAGCGAAATTGCTTTGGAGAGTGGCATGGCTTTTTTCCATGAAAAATATACTTAAAAGGAAAAAGATAGATTGATGAGGGGGTTGAGAGAGTAAAAATGTGGCAGTAAAAGCGTGGGGAGGAGTGGAATCTCGCATTAAGGACGAGTTTAGAGGGAAGTTGTTGGTAGGCGAATGGGGGTGCTGCCTGGTGAAATAAAGGCTTGTTGCTCCCAGCGAGGCTAAAAAGTTTGATACCTTTTTAGGCGGTATTGTTTGGTGCTCGTGGGCAGGGGGTGGTGGTTGCGGCTAGGTTAAGAGGGTTTTCGCGCGAGATAAGGGACGAGGGGCTGGAAAACAAGCCGGTGCGGTGCGCTCGGCTCCAACGTAGATGTCGATAAGAGCAGTCCTTAGGGTGCGTTCACACCGAATACTCGGGCGTCGCGACGTGGATAAGCATCTCGCCAAATTGCCCTTTACTCTCCAAGATCGTCCTTTCCTGGGTCTCCACCCATTAACCAAATGTTTTTGCCGAAGGTCTCCAGGAGTTATTATCATGGATTTGCAGGAGAAATCTGATGTAATTCCATATGCTGTTCCTCTTGAAGAGTATCAAACGTGTAGCTTGATGCAGAGAATGAAACTGATGAAAACGAAGAACATTGCGGAGATAGATTCCTGGTACGTTCTGTGGACGCTCCTCGGAGGTTTGATAAACTCGCAGTGTCCCTATCTGCATACAAGGATTAACGTCGCGTGATGCTTTTTGCTTCGTCGACCTCATTACAGCAGGAAATTACTTAGAAACTTTAAATACTCTAAAAAAAAAGTACAGAATAAGAATTTGCTAAAAGTATAACAGTAAATTTAATTATTAAACTGAAGCAAAAATCTATACCTCTAATACTTCCTCCCTCTGTCTCTCTTAATTTCAAAGCAAATTCATCCTTCTATATACTTAACGTCTGCTATTCTTTCCCTTCTCACTGGTAGACTCTCGTTTCACTCCAGTCGTTTCTTTAATTTCATCCATGGTCATTTATTGCGTTTCATCTTGTAATTTCATCTTAGTCCGTGGTGATTCTGTCGAGGGTGTTCGTGCAGGTTGGATCTCGCAGGGCTGCTCCATTCTGGATAATTAAAGGCGATAAATCGATAGGATCTGTTTTCTTTTTTTGCCTTCATTCTGCGACGGTCGTTGCTGACTCATCGAGGTTTTTCCTGCACAGTGGGAGCTTCGGCGTGTCGGTCTAGGTTGAGTGCAGCAGGCTTGCTTGCGCGCGCACTGGCTCAACCGAGGAAAGAACCACGAGAAGGTGAATGAGGGAGGGAATGGTATATAGGATACAAGTTGTAAGTAAGGCTTATCCGACGTTTAGCACATGTTTTTCGGATCATGCATAATTTATAAGAGAAGGAGCGTGTATACCTCTCGTTGTCGGTGGGGATCATATACGCATCGCTTTTGAGTCTCCTTCGGTCTCCCAGAGTGGCATGAATCATCCTGCGGTTTGTCATTGTCTCTAGGAGTGGTTCGTGGCGCTCGTGCTCGAGCCGACTAAGTTTACACCTCCCCTCGAACCGATCCGTAAGGTATACTCCCGGAAGCAGGTGTCGACAATCGAGTAACAGCTTTCCTTCCTCGCAAATCCTTCCCAATTCTTCAGAGCCATGCAGGAGAGATCTTTGCCGGCAAAATCCGACATTAAAAATTGTGGGAAGGTCGCGTTGACAATTTTTTCCAGAGTGATTCATTCGTTCAATTTAGGAAAGTGGCGTCAAAGCCTGTTTACAAAGCTGATTTGAACGATTCGTCATCCCTTGATTCATTCCGTTTTGCGCGGGCAGCGGAGAATAGATTGAAAGGAGGTTTAACTGGATAAATCGGCGAATAATCGTCGGAATCAGTATTGAAGAGGCTCTCTCCCTCTCTTTCTCTTTCTTTCTGTATCTTAATGCAGAAATAGAAAGAGAGAGGAGAGATGAAGAGCTTGCTTAGCGTTTCGGGAACATGTGGTCCATTATGTGACACAAAAGACACGATTCGCGTCATTTCGCTTGTCCCACACATGGCATAGACTTCCGGTTACGTTTCTTTTCTCGTACATCCTCTGCAGCTCCTCTCGACATCCACACTTTGCAGAGAAATTTTTCGCTCGCGTCAAAGCAGACAAAAACGCGTTGATTTTCGATGGATCCTCTCGTTTTGTTGGGATTTATACATGGAGGGATTAAGTGAAACTAGAAACTCTTCATTGTGTTTTTCCGTTTTGACTGCTCATTCTAGCTGGTCGTAATCCTTTGCAGTTTTTCTATGAATTTTACACAGAATTTTTCTTTTGCCTTGAATTTTATGAGAGCATTGTAATGTTCACTGGATCCTCGTTCATTATTTTACATTTATTTGCTATAATTCGAGGCATCCATAATCGGAAACTCTTATAGTGTTTCCGATTTAATTAATGCCTCGATATAATCGAAAATCTTTACAGCTTTTCTACTAATTTTTGCACAGAATTTTTCTCTTGCTTTAAATTCTATGAAAACGCTGTATAATTTTCAATGGATCGTCGTTGTTAAATTTTGCAAATTTTTTTGGTATAATTGAAGGAATCGATAGCTGGTAACTTTTGCGGTGCTTCCGGTTTAGTTAATCCTTTGATATAATCGTATTACTTCACAATTTTTCTTTTGCTTTAAATTATACGTGAGCGCTGTATGATTTTCGATACATCCGCGCTGTTAAAATTTACATATTTATTTGTTCTAATTGGATTAATCGATAACTGGAGATTTTCATGGCGCTTCCGGTTAGTTGCAAGGATGATGGCAATCTGGTGATTCGACGGTAAGTGGGAATATGCGAGGAAGATGTAAACTGTTCGAGCAGGTGCTGAACTGTCGTTATGCGGAACATTCCGCGTAATATTAATGTTCGCTGAGAGAACGAACGGTGATGGTGACTGTGACGCGAATTGAAAGGGAGAGGGGGGCGGACAAGGACGCAAGGGCTTTTAACGAGTTCCGGCGATTGTTCTCGGAGATACGCGCAGCACTGCGACCAATGCTCTCCTATCTTCTCTCTCTCTCTCTCTGTTTTTAACACATACGAGACTATCTCTATACACATCGACGAGAAAATTTAATAGCCCTCCGCACCGGAAAAAACCGCAAACCTCTCCGACTTATTTCTCCAACGAGAAATAAAACTCCCCGCTTTACATTCGCAGCAATTTAATATAATTTACAAACCAACGACTTACGTAACCCAAGAGGAGAAAAATTTATACGCCATTAACCGTAAACCCTCTCGTTTCATTGCAAAATATTTCTACCACTTGCTAAATTTATCGATCGCTCGATGTACTTTCGCGATCCTAATTTTTACCTCGCTGTAGCCAACAAATAGAGAAACGATAGGATTTCGCTGATTCCTTTTTTTTTATCTCCGCAGGCAGAGTGAATATCTGAAGCAGATGTCAAGTTTTCACTTGGACGCTGAGTTTTCGTGGAAAAAGATTTATCGCTACTGTCAAACGCATCCCACCCACGTGCGCACGCAAACAAACACACTGGCAAACCAACCAATTTTCTAACTCGGTACCAAAAATCCTCTCACGTCGCTCTACTCACTTTTTCCTGCTTTTTTCGCAGGGATTTTCACGTATAACGCGTAATCCTATATATTTATAGACACAAAGTAGAGCGTCAAAAGCAAAGTAAATATTACAAAACAGTGTCAAGATCTGCGAAAAATAAATCTTCACTCTCGCCAGTCGTGGATAAATCGTATCCAGCTGCACTTTACATTTCTCGTTTGATTTTACAATTCTCCAATTGGGTCGTTCAACGTGAATTACAATGGATATACTTATAAATTACAAAAGCGACGTTTCTCTCGCACGGTTTAGTCGGTGCACGTTGCTCGGAATTTTTGCACGATTTCGCTACGCTGGTGAACCGTGCGAAATGGCGTTGATCGGAAAAGCAAAAAGATGGAAGGACAGGAAAATAGGGTAAGAATAAAGAGCAAAAATTAGAGAAAAAGGGAA
Organism: Prorops nasuta; assembly: GCF_024137725.1. NCBI lineage: Eukaryota > Metazoa > Arthropoda > Insecta > Hymenoptera > Bethylidae > Prorops > Prorops nasuta. The sequence goes on from NW_027116814.1 coordinate 3,490,358, forward strand.
CGAGCAGGTGAATCGAAGTAGCCATACACTTCTTATAAACCAATGTAGGTCGGTATATCTGCGTAAAAAGAAAATGGTAGTAAACAGGATCGTCTCGCTTTGCTCGAACGACGGATCTGGATTGGTTTTCGAAGGAAAACGCGTGAAGAAACCGAGCTGGCGGTTTTCTGCGGGACAGGAGCGTATCGTTTGGCTGGCTGGCGAGCCGGTGGATAAATAAACTGAATAGAGCGAGGGAAAATAATTAGAAACAGGCGCGTGTTAGTATCGCGTTTCGAGGCTCTCGTTTCGATGTGGCTGCGTAGGAAGAGAGGCCAAGAGAATTGAGAGAAACCAGCGTGAAGATGAGGAATAAGAACACGTTCGAAGCTTCGGAATGCAATGTCTCCTTGTGAAATTTTCCTAAGAAAAATTACGTCTCGACAACAGGACTTAGCAGTTGCCAAAATGCAGTTTTGCCCCTTGAAACTTCCCCTCGCAGCATTCACTTAACAAAATACTTTTAATTATTTCCCTTAAAAATGTAAAAGGGCTTCGTTGTTTTCCTTTTTGTTTGAATTTTTGAAGAAACACCAAAAATCCTCGGAGGAAAATTTCTTTGTGAAATTTGACGAGGATAAGTTTGCAGGACGGAAGATCGTGCGTTGAATTTTCGATACGTTTGCTTGGACAGAGTTGTTTCGACGCTCACTAAATTTACAGTATTTTTGTGTACACACACATATATATATACATACATGTATGTACGCTTACATTGGACCAACTAAATAAGCCAAGCTCGGAAAAAGTTTGTCCGCGTACTGCAAGTCGGCTGAGAAATTGCATTCTCGTGAAAGAGGAAGAAAAGCTGCGAGTAAATCGACACGCTAGTCATATTTCAAAGGATTCTGAGGGGAAAAATCGATAAACTTGGTATACAGTGCGCTTACAGCTTCTTCTCCTTCCGAGATAACAATTTTTCAGGACTCTTATATATATATATATATATATACACATATATACGTGACGCAAGTTTAATAAAGCAGATGGAGGCGTAATAAGTAAAGCGCGCACGAGACGCTTGTTTAAAAAGCATTTCGAACGAAAGGTGGAAACTTGGAAACTCCCGAGTTTCTCTTATTAGCGAGAAGTTTCCGAAAGTTGGCCTACGGGCGAGCTTCCTCTCGTAGCAAGTGGCCCATTTCTCGTGCGAGTGCAAAACTTGCTTTCTTCCAGTGGAAAAAGGAAAAATCCTCTATAGCTGAGCTAGTTCGTAATGTTATTTTCCGATGCCATGGAGGATCACTTACCGAACAAGCTCGCTTTCCTCCTGCTGCTATCCACAATCTGAAACAAGCAATTTTCTATAAGTAAAAGAGTGCAACTTCTTCATTCATATATTTATAACACATATAAACGTACAATTAAACAGATATTCTATGCTTTCAGTGAATTACAGGAATACTCCAATACTCACCTAATTAGCAGAGGTTGGATTAGTCTCCGCCATTAGTTAAACTTTCAGCTTTCAGAGAACAAACAGTAGGAACGAAGGTGGAATTTTCTCTTAGTAGTTGTAATACCAAATTATGCTCTTGTACAATATCCAAAACCTGAAACGATTTAACAAGAATTAGTTTTTGAAACCCTTGACAATTTTCTCTTATTTGTGCATCGTATGGACTAACAAATTATTCGTAAATCAATATTCCATGGCTTTCAGGAGACAAAAGGTGGATCGAATACAAGACTAATTAGTCCAGATTGGATTAGCATCCGCCATTAGACTTTCAGCTTCGGCAGGGTGCGTACAAAAGGTAATTGTTGTGTAACAAGAACAAAGTTGGAAGTTTCTTCGTACTCGTTATGACAACGCAAACTAATTTCGGTTCGCATTCATATAATTAAACTCTTGCATCCACCAAACGCGTTTTGCACGAACAGGCGCCTCGCATCGAATACAACGTTGGTTTCCAACCAGAAAAAGTTAGAGTCACAGCAGCAACAGAGAACTCGATTAAACCTCGTTCAACGACGATATGGTTTCATTATCCCACACCCTGTATACATATACCAATAAAAACGCGTTCCCCTAAACGAGATTCGTCACCGTATATCGATTCCCGCCTCTCCTTCGCAAATTTCACAGTTTTATAGCGAATGTAAAGCTGAAAACTCCTTCGCTTCTGTCTTTCCCCGCAATTTTATTAGAAACGAGAGTTGTACGAAAACGAGCAGCATAAATCAGCCTGCACCGAGTGTGTGTGTGTGAGAGAGAGAGGGGGGACATTTACTATTACGTTATACCGGGTGACCGGGAAGTAGGAATTACTGCGTCGATAAAACGTGTCAAATAAATCATCCACGTTTTATTTCCGTTATTCGCCTTACCAGGTCGAGGAATCAATTTTTCAGCATTTACTTCCGTTTCGATATAAGAAAAGAAGGGAAAATTGTCACTTTAAATTCGCAAACTCGCTAAATCTTCTTCTATTACGATGGTTCGTCAAAATTACCGTTGAGATCCTATTTTAAGCTTGTTTTACGGAGGGACCCTTAGTTCTGGTTACTTAGACTCGCGTATAATACATAAAATCGAGGCTATAAATCCGTCTTAGTAGCCGAAAGGCGCGTGCAAAGTTTATGTTGCGTCGTGATGTAAGAGTCGATTAAGCCAAGACTACTCGTCTCTCTCTCTTCCCTTCTGCCCCTCCAGTTTTCACTACCACCCCCACCCAATCCCATCACGTCCAGACCAGCTCGTTTTGCGAGGCTGATGCGTCGGTTGCCTCAGGGACTTTTCGTGTTTCCCGATGTTCGTATAAAAATACCATTATACCAGCGTCTAGACGCTGGAAAACATTATTGCTCCCTTACCTCGGTCATTCCCATCCTTGCCAATATAGAAACGATGGCAGAATACAAAAAACAACTCGAGAAAAGCTCGATTAGCAAAATTTATCGCTTTAATTGGCCGAACTGATATTTATATATTATTTTAGCTGATAAGAAATCCGAGTTGAGAGAGCGTTTGACTTAAAATGAGAAACATTCATAAATTTTCTACGCAATTGGATCAGCATGAAACTTTGCATGATCTCGACATTGTAAATCGATCGCAGTCCATTAAATCTTAACGTTGAAATATATTAAAATAAAACTTATTTTCTAGACGTTATACAAAAATATTGGTCGAACCGCGATAATTATAATTATACATTATCATTGAAGAGGCATTCAAGTTGGAATTTCAATCTAAGACAAAAATCTTTTACGCAATTGAATTAGCATTTAATTGCGTGATCTCATCATCGTAAATCGATCAGAGGCAATTAAATTAAGTCAAGAATCGGTAGATTTTAAAACTGATTTTCTAAACGCTTTAAAAAAAATATTGCTCGCTTTTCCATTAGGAAGATTTATCGTTTTAATTGGTTTACCGATAGAAGACCAATCACACTCTACTGATAGGTATTTGAATAGAGGATAGAGCTGTACGTTTCGTCCCTTAAAATCTGAATTAGGGATTCCCCGAAGGCGTTCGCCAAATCAGTACAAAATTTCATCATCGTAAATCGATCGGATCTAATCAAGTCGAGAAAGTATCGGTGTATATACATATACATAGATATATATTGAAGTTTTGCAGTAACCGATCGATCACGATACTTAGGGCCAAATAGCAAAGAGAAATCTGGAGCTGGAATGAGTCAGGAAGGAGAAGAGACAAACGGGAATTCATTAATCCGGAATTAATTTGGATTCGTTGGAAACGTCGAGACATTATTTCTGGAGGGTCGACGATATGTACCGTCGATTGCTGCGCGAGAAGAGAATTCTTACGAGTGGAAAATCGTTTGTGTGAAAATAGAGGGGGGGGGGGGGGGGAGAAGAGAAGAAACGAGAGAGGCTGAGTGAATTCGGCTGCGCGACGTTCAGTCCAATTTAATCCGAGCGAAGAAGAAGTATATCAATCAAAGTATGAAGTCTAGTTGACAGAGCCAAGTCTCATTACGCGCAATTGCCATTGGACGTGGAGGAGACTTCCTGTGATAATGCCCATCCAGGATTTATATCACAACGCGGAGTCCAGAATGAAGGAGAAAGGATTGGAATAAATCCAATTAATCGCGTTCATCGAAAACAAAACAAACTACAATCTTACCAGGGAATAAATTAAATTCCACTGGCTTACAGGACACGCTTTCTCTTTAACATTTTAGTTTTTTGTTAATTTAAAGATTTTAAGCGTTAATCCTTGCGTTTAACAGCTAATCAATTACAGGATTTACATTAACGTGATTTAGGGTGGAATCAGCCAAAACTGAAACTTGCAATGACAATTGATATGCGAGAAATTAGGTAGTGTGTAGGCGTAAACTATAGTTCTGTATGTATGTATGTTTGACGTTTGGGCAAATTACTCGCCGTATTTGTTTGCACGGATGCTAAATACACAAGCACACAGGCGAGGACAACATACGGATGGAATTTGCGCACGTTGCACATTGTACGCGTGTATCATCGTCAGACGCATCCGGTGCAATGACAGCCCTTCGTCATGACGCGCACCAGTCTAATTTGTAATTTCCCAAGGTTACTTTATGCTCTTGACTATTGCGATGCAACGACGGCCCTTCGAGATATACACGCATACGCAGTACGCACACTAGTTTGAGTCGACTTTCTATAGTCGCATTTATCAAGGTTATTTTACGATCAAGGACACCCTTTTTTGATAACGCACATACACGGCCCTATTCGGGTAGATTTCCTTCCGTCATTTCTCAAGGATATTTTTCGATCAATGACTATTATTTCGATGCAAGGACACCCTTTTTGATAACGCAAACTATTCTAATTAAACTTTCTCTCAACATTTGACTAGATTGCTTTATAATTACAGGTAGCACGCAAGCTTGGTTTAGGAATCATTCATTCACAGCTAAAAATTCAATCCCTCTCCACGCGTAGCATTGAATTTTCCACTCTTTAAGCAGTTTTACAGAATACTTTGTTTTCCAACAATAATCTAGTTGGGCGAGCTGTGTGCACTTTCACGAGGGTTGAATAAAAACTGGCCTAGCCATTTCCACCGATAGAAAGCGCATTGTATGTAAATCACGCGTCATTCCGTGTCTCGCGGGCCATACAAGAGAGAGAAAGAGAGAGGGGAAGAAACGCGTATAAAGCCGGACGAGCGACTGTGCTATAAAATGAATAAAAATTTAAGAGGACTTGAAAAAAAGATATACGAGACGAATAAATTTAGCGAGGCCTTTCATGGTGAAAATTTATTTTTACCTGGGTTAACTACGTTGTTATCCACAATGTAATTATACGTGGACGAGGAAAAAATGTAGAAGAAAATTCGACGAAACGAGAATTTGGCAAGTGGAAAATAAATGGTAGAAAATGACGAAGATGAGTCAGGAAATATCAAAATAGTCTCACAGCTGTGAAGTTTACATTTTTAATTTCTTCGCATTTTCTCCGTGGAAGGGATTGAAATTTGAGTTACAGTCGAGCTTTTTCCTCACGATGATACGTCATATGTGCTTGTGAAAGAGAGAGAGAGAGAGAGAGAAATCGCATGTAGCATAAACCTAAAAAGGTTTGAGAGAAAGACGTTTCTGTAATTCACACGCGGCGCCGAGTAGTTTTTCATCGACCTCCCCGCGGTGCAATAAAGCTCCACCGTGAAAGTCTGTCTCTCCCCTCCTCGTTCTATAAATATATATCTATTCACGCACACTCTCACGCATCAAACACACCAAGAAATTCCCTCGCTGCGATTAAAATACGCAAAATTTTACCGGCGCACAAATAATTAAGCAGCTTTTAATTCACCCCTCCCTTGTGACCAGACTTCGTCAACACCACCCTTAGCTTTAACAGGTATTAATTAAATATCTAATTTTTATCTGCCGCATTAATTTTTCAGCAGGATTTCGGATCAAAGCCTTCAATGATTCCATCGAAACTCTCGATGGGCTCTGAACGGTAAAAGTAAAATGCACGTGCTTCTATCATGTTTAATTCATACAACGCCATTACTCGTTCATTCATTCGTGCACTCATGTGTGTAAGATACTTCCGAGAAGAACGTTCTAACAAGTTGGATTTTTTAACTCATTCAGCAATTTTAAAGAACTTTTCATTAAATGAGAATTTCGATGATTCATTTTTTCCGATGATTCTTAATAACATTTAATATAACATCCATTCATAGACAGAGAGATGCTTCGGCACATTAGAAGTTATTCAATTATAAATTTATATCACGCTTAATATATTTTAAATAAAATTTAAATTTTTCAGAATGTCTATACATACTTATTTATCTGAGGCTGTAAAACGAGTGATAAGTTTATATCACTTGAATGAAATTCTCTGCAGTTGTTAGTACATTGTATGACTTTCTAAAAATCACACTTATACATATACCTCTCGATGAATCATACGCTTTACTTTATGTACAGAAACGATATCGGGGGAAATGTGATAAAATGCGCATTGTTGAAAGTATTCTCCACGGATATAATATCGAATCGATCGTAGAAATTGCATTCCTCAACTAGAATGCAATCAGGCCGCATCTGGCATGCTCAAATTCTATCGGAACGACCTGGCGCTTCTGGGTGAAAAAAAAAAGCTCTCGGAGTACAAGAACACGTCTAATTTTTTCCAGCCAATGCTTGAATTTTTCTGGTAAAATAAATCAACGTAATTGAAATCCAGAAGGGAATACTTTTGGTCAATTTTCTTTTAGAAATTTCCTAGAGTGTCAAGGGTTTTTTACTGGGCTGAAAAATCATCGACGAGGTCCCTGACGAGAGACACGAAGTGAAATATCATCCACGTGGCACGAATAGGATCAAGCACGTTCCTTAAACGTTCCAGCGTGCCAAATTCAAGCCTGGAAGGTTTTAAAAACGTTTCTAACCCTATAAGTGTCCTACGTTTATCCTTATACAACTAAAAAATCATCAACGAGGCCCCTGATGAGAAACACGAAATGAAATATCACCTACGTGGCACGAATAATATCAAACACGTTCCTTAAACGTTCCAGCGTGCCAAATTCAGGCTTTAAAGGTTTTACAAACGTTTCTGACCCTATAAGTGTCCTACATTTTTTATCAAACTGACATGTCGTCCAGGGGATCACTAACGACAAAAACGGCATGAAATATCAGAATAAAACGGGCGAGAACCGTAAAACGGTCTAGTTTAGGAAAATTCGCTGAATGGACTGAATTGAATTCGCGCTCCCATTTTTCCTCTTGACAAACGAAACAAAAGAAGGGCTAATTTCGCGGGACAAAAGGGGATCTCTCTGCAAATAACTGATTGAAACGCGGCCTGAATCCTGATATTTCACAGCGTGTTTACTCGAGGATGCAATTCAAAGTGCGCGCAGGCACTTGGAAAACAAGAAAGAGCCAACGGATGATCTCTCTGTAGAAAACTGAGAAATCACCTCTAAACTCGTTTCCAACGAATTTGCGTGAGAGGCAAAACTGGAGTCTCTCTCCTGTACAATTCCCTCTTTGGTCCAGCAGAATCAGAGACTTTCCAAAAACACTCTTCGCACTCTGATCTTCTTGCAAGAATCGTTATTCCACGGATCATCCTAATTTATGCGATCCTTGCGAAGAATCTGCCACGATTCATGCCGAGTTTCGGTCGTTCTCCCGGACTAGACTCTTCTTTCTGACTAATAAGCGTTTCTTTCGTGGACACGCTGAGTCGCTCCGTCACGGGGGATTTTCTGCAAAAGAAACTTTGTTATATTGCGAGAAGAGAAGAAAAGTTGTGGCGGAAACAAGTAGTAGTAGTAACATTGGATTTATTACCACTGGTCACTCTTAAATCCCCTTAATTCCACAGAAAGCTTTTAACCCTTTGCTCGAGATAAATTGATTTCTATATCTATCGAGTTGCTATCTCCTGTGACTGTATGAGAAGGACGCCGATAATTCTACTCCTTCAATTATATAAACTTCCATTTATTTTTATCGACTGATGGATAAATCTTCTGTACGACGAGATAGACTTCTTTATATATCAGCCAAAATCGCTTATAATCCCATTGACGAGTAGCTAGTTGAGAAAAACTCTCGTTTCCTCCTGTGCGATTCATTTTAGCGTTGAGAATTATATTGCACATAAAATTTCTCTAACGGTCGTGTCACCGGAACCGGAATAACTTCCAGGTCGGTGAGCACAGTAATTTCAGGATGAAAATATGCGAACAATGCGCGCAGTGATTAAGTTCCGTGCGGCTACAAAGGTGGCAGAGACACGGCTAAAACTCTGGATGACTTTAGCTGACGCAGAAGCCACTCTGAGGAAGCTCCCAGTGCATTCTTGCTCTCTTGTAGATTTCATTGCAGAATTTTTATCAAAAAACTATGGTGCAGCTCCTGATAAATCCCACTGAAAAAAATCAATGATCTTGAATTTATATACCAATGACTCTCTTCGAATGATTTCCAACAAAGTTTCATTGCTGAATTTTTATCGCAATAACTATGCATCTTTTAGTTGGAAGATCACTCAAAAGATGAAATCCATTCTAAGGATGTAGAAAGAAGGATGCATCTCCTTACAAATCCCAGATGCAGCAATTCAACACTCTTTCCCAAACGTACAGACCAAATGATTTTTCAAAGTGAGTGATTCTTTTCGAGCGATTTCCAGCAAGCATTATACGCTCGGTTTATTTTTTCATCTATCGAGTAGGGTGGATATAGGATCGGTCTGGCTCTCGCGGATCAGTGGATTTACAGTTGCAAATTGCCGGGTCATCCGCGCTGAAGCTGAAATTTTCAATAGGCGCCGGCAAATGCGAGCGAGTCGTCGAGAGATCACTATCAAATATCGACTCCCTTCTCCACGACAACACAGAAATTCAAGCCAGAAAAAACCAACCAAATTGGATTTTCCATAGAAATTGAGAGTTCCGGTGCGTCGTGGACGAGCGTAAATCCAACGAGACTGATATAATTTAACGCTAATAATCGTGCTGCATCGTCCTTAATTATATCACTCATCCATTTACCATCGGGATTTTATTTCAAAGTTGACATCAGTGAATTATCCAATTGAGCGAAAGATCGAGACAGTCCTTACCCGTAAATCGACCGAACAATGGCCGATAAAATGTAAATAAGTCTGATCCAGTGCAATTAATCCGACGCTCGGAATCCAAGTGAGCCGATAAAGCTGATAGAACGCCATTGCGATGATGAAAATTTATCGCGCAGCGCCATTCGACTCGATTAAAAACGATATATATATATATATATGTGTGTGTGTAAACAATCGTTGCACTTTTATCAGAATTTAAATACTCGCACGAGAAGCCTTTCTAAGATATTGGCACAGGTTCATCAATGCTATAAAAATTAACGAGTGGATCATTAATGATTTTACAGAGTCACTACCCCACCTTCGTTCATTAAATAAATTTTACGTCATGACATTTTTGCCTGTGTCAACTCTACCGTGCAATTTTCCACGTTTCATCCGACTAACAGGATTTAATAATTATAGTCGTGCACTCCATTACCGTGAAAATTTAATTCCAAACCAGATTCGAGCTTTGAAGTAAATTCTCAAACAATGGCTTTTTGATAATGGAGAAAATTCTGCCAGGAGGCTTGATCAATGGAGAATGAAAAGTCGAATTCTATTCAGAAGAGATTCTACGATTGATCTTTGTCAATGACCATATTTGGTTTTACAATTTGAGGGATAAGTAGTCAAGCAAAGTTTTAATGTGGACAAGTTTCAGAGTGTAATACGATGACTCACGATCGTTCTGCCAGGAGGCTTAATCAATAGAGAATGAAAAATTTAATTCTACTCGGAATAGATTCTACGGTTGATCGTTGTCAATGACGATACGTGATTGTTGAAAATTAACGGATAGAGTGCTCAGGCAAAGTTCTGACGACGTAGGGAAGCATGAGAGTGTGGTATGGTGGTTTTGTGGATCGATGGTGAATGTTGAAGATGGGAGAGTCGAGGTCGTCGTCGTTGTGGTCAAGGCAGCAGGTGGAAATCTTGGCGCTGCAAGACTGCGGCAGGTTATTGACATTGAAGGAAACGAATCGATAGTATCGACGATGCGCGCTATCCAATTCTACCCCATTGTCCATAAACGTCCAATTTCTCAGCCAATTCTCTCCCAAAAAGGTCCTTGGGACATTTTCAAACTCTCGCTTTCACCTAAAATACGAGAACAGGTGAAACAATTTTGAAGAAAATGCAAGAGACAGATTAATACTCCCTTGCTGGATTATAATTACTGTTCTATGACTTGATGAAAATATTTCTTGGAGAAATTATTGGCACCCAGACATATACAAACTTGATATGTATAATTTATACAAGCTTTGAAATTGAATGTTTTTCTCCAAATGGTAAATAGACCTTGATCGATAATGGGTAAAAACGACGAGTTATAAATTTATACAAAAATGTGTAAAAGGTATGGAATAGTGTAGACATCTTTTACATATACCTGGTTATACATAGGGTGTGTATTTCATATTGCATGGCTCGAAGAATTTGTGCTTCTCTTGTTACAAGGAAACAACGATACTACCAGATAACGGAATCATTGCTATAATAATGCTCTAGCACTCTGATATGCTCGGTAAACAGTGGATGAACGATCTGACGACACATACAAGCTCAATGAAACAGTTTCAAATCAAAAACCAATTATTCTCGTTTGCAGGATAAACCCAGCAATCCTAAGAAACCTGGAATAAGAACGTGTAGCAGAAGAAAATTTCTTGCTCCATCTCGTTACAACGTTTAATATCGAATCCTCCTGAATCCAGTCGCAGATAGAGGATTGCTACGTGATCTCAGGATTCTTAATAGTAGACTTTAAAGGCGACATAAAGTTCCTGCGAAATAAAGATTCTGTAAGCTTAGAGGATACAATAAACCGTTTCAATTCAAAAACAAATCATCCTCTTTTGCAGAATTGACCCAACAATCCTGAGCAAACTGAATAAGAGCGTGTAACAGGAGAAAACTTCATGCTCCATCTCGTTACAACGTTTAATATCGAATCCTCATGAATCCAGTCGCAGATAGAGGATCTCCACGTGATCCGAGGACTCTTGCTAGCACACTTTAAGGTGAAATAAAGTTCTTGCGAGCTCAGAGGGGAGTAAACCATGGTAGGTTTACAATTCGCCGCCTTACTCTCCATACGATAAATTCATACTCCGAATCGGGTTCTCCTCGGTGTTTCATTAATCCCGGCGTTAACGAGCCAGAACGGTGACTTTTTTCACCGGCTTGCAATAATTTCATCCTTCCTCCACTTTCCATACGTATAGCAGTAAAACCATCGAGCATTATCCTACAATAACAATAATTAAATAATAAATTGACAAGTCTAAGGATATCATTGAAGAAAAAAGAATTGAAGAATACAATTTTTGTAGTAGGTAATTTGGGATTAGAGTGTAGTGGGAAAGGAAGAACTTTATGTAAAAAATTGGTTGTGTGGACTTACTTATATATTTCATTTCTCAGGAAGGGATTGGATCTTGCAAAGTGTAACACGAAAGGTATCAGTATGGCGGCGTGGAATTTCCAATAGACGATACACGTCGAGACGTGCAAGTGGGTCGACGTTTAGCTATCCGTTTTATGCAACGCCGAGAAGCCAGGGAAATGGCGTTCCTTCTTGGTTATCTACTGGAGATTCGCATAACTTCACAAATGGGCACTTTCGCAAAACGATACTATAAATCCTTTAATTCTTCTCAAAAACTCTCCAAAAAGGGCACCGTTAAAAATAAAAATCCACTCGTTGGTTTCTTAAAAATTACTGAAAAAAAAAAGAAAAAAAAAGGTATTTAAAAATTGAATAATTAAAATGATATTATGGTAAGGTAATTAGGGCTGATCTAGTTGAGCAATTAGCAATCGTTGTTGGCATAAATTTCACTAAACGTGCGGATTAGAACAATTGTTGCGTTAATAAGTAGAAGAAAAAATTTTGGGGGCGAAATTGTGGGTTTCTTGTGGCTACAGTGGGTCCCAGCTGGTACGATGACGTCACTACTTGCCTCGCGACTGCTGCAAAGTAATGCCACGCGACGTGTGGATTGATGCGCAGCGAGACAAGGTTTGTGGGTATAAGAATTATTAAAATTGTGGAGTAAAAAAACAATTATTTCGTTTAGATAAATTTTTGCTGGTCTTGTGTCGCGTTGATATATTTACTTGGAATTAATGAAATTAAATTAAATTGGATATATTTGATATGGTTGGAATATATATGTTATTTGTTCAATGAGATATTTATATAAATATAGAGTATTACATTTAATTGAAAGTTAATTAAGCACTTATCTCAATGAAAGGATTTTTTTCTCAGTGTTAGTGCTTCGAATCGCTAAGAAATATAACGTACTACGTGAATATGAAAATAATAACAAGTTTATAAATTTGGCAAAGCAGTATGCGCCCCACCTTGAGGCGAGGGACACCACTAGCGCCAAGAAAATGTCATGGTGTGTGTTCAATGCATCGGAGAATGTAAGCTGTACCCGTCTCTAAGCTATTCGAAACACGAATAACGTACCCTGTATAGCCCTATCGAGTGATCTGATTGCGTGTTGGCTCTCGAAACCCCTGTCCATCCCCCTATCTACCCTTTATAGCCCCCTGCCCCCGATTCCCCACCCTCCACTCAGTTGCCAAGCAAACTCACATTCGACCGTTTCCCAAAATTGCCTGCTTAATCCTAAATTACTTTCCATCATCTCTCTCAATCTTACTCGCATTGTTCCAAGTATTTCACGAATAACAAATATTTCCATCTCAGAGAATCCCTTATGCAAGCCCTGATTGGTTGCCATTGTACCCCCGGCTCGACTGTTTCGACCAATCGCATACAGCGCCAGTGTTTATATTCTCTATAGTTAAAAAAATTATCCGTTGGCGTTTAGCTGGAACGTCACTATCGAAGCGTAAAATCGTTGAACTAAGAAAGATTCTCCGAAGACGATTGGTAAAAAATGTTTATAAATAGGACGGAGAATACCGGTGAACACCGGCTATTGAATCATTCCAAGAAGATACGTAATCTGCTAAAAAACCAATAACAGATAAACCGCGGCGTAATCCGAGAAAATAGCTAACCGTAATTTGTTGTAGAAAAAATCGTCGATCGATTCCAGGCAGCAGCAGCTTATTGGATCGTTGAGAATGTGCATGCATCAATACACTGATATTTCAGGCTTCGTGTAGTTTAGTGCCTCGAGTGGTTCCAATCTTTGAATCAATTTATACATTACGCGTACTGTCGACTAATTAGCCAGTTTTCTGTATAAATATATGCTATTTACCGACACGCTGCATCTATGTATCAAATTAATGAAGGAAGCGAGTGTTCCCAAGCGCCGCGCCAACGGGAAAATGCCTAATTAACTGACAATAAATTCGCGTTACGGCTGCCGACCATACGTCATACGAGATTAGTTGCCTCGCCCGATCATATCAATGACTAATGCACTCAAGGTGCACTTATATTTCCAGTCAAACTTATTCCTCCAGTTTGTCATTAATATTCCCGCCAAAAACTTTTCCGACGCGCCAAAGTCCAGCGCCATCTATCGTTACAACAGAAACTCGCCATTTTGAAAAGAAGCATCGCGACTAGGAAAAAATATAAAGCCCCTCAAAGTTTAATGCAAAATGAAATTCGCAGCCTGCACAATGCACGCTTCTCACATTCGTCACTAAAGCGGAGTACAATATGAATTATTCAAATCCATATGCTCATCACTCGGGAAATATAGGAAGTCGCAGCAACATTTTAATTCTAATTACACAGCGAATCGCGTCAATTACCTTTTATTTGCGAGTTTTGATTGTAAACAGAGAGAAAAAAAAATGGTATGGGACGATAGGGTAAATTAGCGTGGAAATTCTGATCGATGATAGAATTGGCAACAATGTGCTTTTCCGTTAAAACGTTTGGAAAAGCACGTGTGAACGTTCCGGGGAAGGATTTTCCTTGGCGATATTGGAAACCCGTTAAGGCGCGTACCGTCCTGAAAGGAGACACGTTCCATTCGAGCACACATGAAAACGAATCTGCCGCCTTAACCCGGTGTACCGTATACGCAATCGGGGAAAGGAACGAGGAACGACTTTATTTCTATCCACTCTCCGGGATGCATCCAAGCGCACCAGGGAAACTAGTTTATGGTCGTTTAACCAATACAATATTAACCGAGTAATATTATTGGAATGTCGTTGCTCCTCATCCAAGAATCGAAGAAAGAACCCTCGAGTTACTGGCTCCTCGAATAATTCAGTTCTCGGAGTTTAATTCTTCCCTCGACGTAATACTTAAGAGAACCCATTAAAATAATGGCAGTGATATAATAATGAAAGTTCAGTTTTATGAATTGGTTCGATTGGAGTATAATGAAAAAACCGGTCCACTTAGTTACAGAGTTATACAATTGGTATATCGATAGAATTGTCGATAACACGAGTGATCAGGGTATGGATCGAGAGAGGAGCGTGGTCCATTTACCCTTAAAGCCCGACATAACCAAAAACGCAGTAAACTATTTCGATCTGCGAGAGAGAATCGTTGGAAAACCAGTTCCATCTCGCCGATTAGTCAATTTTAATTTGACGTTAGTAAGAAACAGTTAGGGTATCTCGTGCTAAACCTTTGATTTTTATTATTATTAAAGTGCAAAGCTCATCGACTTACGTCAAGCTGACTCTCTTCGATCGATACGACGTTTCTCCGTTCTCTCTCTCTCTCCCTTACTCTGCCTGTCCTCCCCTTGTACGTCTCTCCACCCCCCGTGACTCCACTCTCTCACTCTCTCACTCCCTATTTCACTATGCGTTGTTCCCTTTGTTCCTTCGTGATTCGAAACTGCACTATGCACTAACGAGATCTAAAAACCGAACGCGGAGCAGCTCAAGTTGCCGCTTTTTGCAAGCACCAATACACAAACAAAGGGTAAGGAAAGAAGCACACTTTTATTAACGACTGTCACCGAGAGAGAAAAAATCCAAGGGCAAAGCTAGCTCCCGCCAGCCAACTCTGTATTCTCGACATTTCCACTCGCGTTATTCTCAGCTTCCACACAATCACGACTCAAATTTCTCTACACCGAAAAAACACTCTGTGAATATCAGCGTCAGAAGGGTCCAAGTTATGCCTTTACCGTAGAATCGAACCGTCGCGAAACGTTCGCTTCGATAGACGCAGAAAGACTGAGGCGCCGACGTGTTTATTTCTCCGTTCCCCCACTCTATTGCAACGGAATGCTCGGAGAGCCCCCACTACTTCCCGCCAAATGCGCTTGACTACGATCATGCCGGCCGCCATCTTGCTTTCCCGTTCGAATCGAACAATTCCTACTAATCGTATTTATCGCGTAAATATCCATTTCCCCACAAAAATTTTATCACACGTTTACTCAGACCAAGTTTAATTTCGCTTTTGAAAACTTATTTCCAATGATCATCCATTTTTAACCCTTTTTTGTTGGAAAAATCGGAGGAGCAGGACGGAGCTTGTACCGCGGTCACTTTCGTCACTTTGAGAGCTTGCCGCAATGTGATTGGCTGCTACTTCGCAGCTTGAATGACGTCAGCCGAAAACTGTCATGGCGTCGTATCGACGTTTGAATTATGCTACATATTTATATTTGCGATAATTCAATTAATCAGTATGATTAAAGTATGAAATGATTATTATTTGCCCAAAATACATGATATTTGTTCATAGATACAATTAACAGGAAATGTTCTGCAAGATACTTGTGGATCAATGATTTTTGCTAACGCCTAGAAGGAGCATGTATTGATAATAGGTGTAAAGATTAGGCCAATAATTTAGGATATTTTCGTGGATAAAGGAAGAAGAGACTAGATTAAACAAGTAAAGTTAGGGCGAATTTCGCCTCGGAGGCATCCCCTTACGACACAAGACCCTTCGTCCTTCGTTCTCAGCTGTCCTCCACCCCTTCCACCACCCCCCTTCGACATCTATAACCCGAAACGCAAACTGGGTCGCAGTATTTGCAATATTTCACGTTTAACGTGTTCCAAGGCTTTTCTAATTTTCTCGTTCAAACAGGTCTCCGGTGTATTGCGGGGTCTCTAGAAATACAATGTTCGAAAGAGAGAGAGAGAGGAAGAGAGGAAATTGAGAAGGACGAAAGAATCGGTGACCAAGTGAAGAAAGAGAAAGACGAAGGGTGTAAAAGAATCGTTTTGCAGGAGCACGCGAGGGAAAATGAAGTTCCGATTGCTCTGCTTATTGGAAAACAAGTGTACACCTTTTCTCCAGAGGGGAAGGGAGGGGGGAAGGGGGGGGGGCAAATGTGTACGTTCGTTATTATCGCGCTCCCATTTTTTATTTCCAGGTCCTTATTTCTCGCAGAGTTACGAGCTAATAAAACACCGAGCAATTGGAAAAAGAAAAAAATGATCGGAGAGAGAGAAAATTTTGCAGCCTTGGTTCGTTTAAAAGTGGAGAAAAAATCTAAACTATATCGAGTTAAAACTGAGGGAGAAAAAAAAGAAACGGGAGGTTTGTAAAAATCAAGTACGAGTTACGGAACTCGTTTGGAGCGCTGAGAGGCAAATAAAGAGGCGAAATGTTTGGGGACAGAAATGGTAGAGTATATACGTAAGGGGAAACTCTGGCATGGCAAAGCCTGTCTGCGGATTAGTCGTAGGCGAAATTGCTGGTTCCGAGTGTCCACTGAAACCGTTTCAGCTGTGGCACAGATATACGTCACGCAAACTGCTATTTTTTCCACCTATACCGCTACACGTGTCACGTCTATCTCGTTTCAACGCAAGTCCAGCCAAAAATATTATAAATCAGTCACACAGAGACGTTCGAATCGCATTTCTTAAAAAAAATTACAAATTCAATCAAAGCACTTTTAATACGTCAGACTCATTCTTTATATTTTTCACTCATTTTTCGGCCCATCGTTATTAATAGCTGTTCTGCTGCTACGATGGAAATTATAAAGCAAAATTCGTTCATAATTCTTTCACGAGGACGTCGCTTATTTTCTATGGAGAGCCAGGACTATTTGTCGCAGAATTCATTCACTGGGACCACCTGGGCTTTAATTATGACCTGGCTGTAGAAACGCGAAACCAGTTTGACGGGGAGGACATAAATCAGGAGAGGAGCTCCGATATGAGCAACGCTTTGAATCACAACGTTCTTCTACAGGTTTATCGCGACACATCAATAATTACAATAGTGTGGAATGATACGCTTCTCGCTGATTTTGAACGCAAAGGACGTCGAGGGAAACTGGGACAAGGAAAACGAAATTTGCAAGAGTAGTAAAAATAATCGATTTACTGGATAGAAACGCTGAAAAATCCTGACTTATTTCTGGAATAATTTGATACACGAACCCACCAGCGTGGTCGACTAATTTTAAAACAAGAAAATTTAATTTTGGAGTCAGGAATTTTCATAGATTTTTGGAAACAGAATATTTGCAAATTTTTCCTATCTACAAGTTTATCGCAACGCATCAATAATTACGATGCTGTGTGGAACAATACGGTTCTCGGCGGTCTTTAACGCAAAGAACGTCTAGGGAAACTGGGACAAGGAAAACGAAATTTGCAAGAGCAGTAAAAATAATCGATTTACTGGAGAGAAACGCTGAAAAATCTTGACTTATTTCTGGAATAATTTCATACACGAATCCACCAACCGTGGTCGAACAGTTTTAAAAGAAGAAAATTTAATTTTGGAGTCAGGAATTTTCACAGATTTTTAGATAAGGAAAATCGAGAATTTCTTGTGTGTTATAACATAGTAATTGGATCGAAGTAGGGGTGGTGGATAGAGAAGGTTTTGGTTAGGTCTTCGGTGTGTTAAAGGGACACGTGCGAACATGACTGGACGTTCGGTGAAACGTCGCTTGTTTCCTCTCCAGCTGATTCACCGTTCGTTTCACGTATGATCCATGAAAGGACCAGACGATCTACGACAAACCTTCTCTATATTCCTCCTAAATCAAACCTTATCTAATTTCCAGTCGCCCACTTTGATTGGGTAATGCGCTAAGCCTACCACGCAAATCACATTTACATAGCTATATATTGCCATAATTTATTATATATCCATCGCGTAAGAGGCGTGACAATTTTTCCAACTTCTTTTCTTCCTTCTCGAAACTGCTACATTTCTCATTTCACGTTGCTCAACCGTCTCGTGCTTATATAATTTTCCAGACGTTCTATAAATTTCTAACCAAGAGCCACTTACAATGTTTCATCGACTTTAAGCAAAAATCGTTGCATTTGATTTTGCGTTGTTCTCCGTTTCATCGGTGAAATAAACAAACTTTGATATTCTCGTTTGAGCTTTAAGGGCTCATTCGCTATTTTACGAGTAGCTTAATACGACCATATGTGGTAATTTATGTAACTGCTACATGTGAAAGGACTTATGCGAGACGATGTGTACAATGCACCAACGTTATTATAAGCGTTAATTTTATTTTGATGCACGACCTGTGTGTCCCATTCGGACCCTAAAGCATCCTCGGTCATTCGCCAGTGTCCTAGGTGTTTCTGAACCTCTATATAGCGCTTCTATGCTCTATTCATACTGTACATGGTCTCTCCTTCCACGTGAATCATGCGTGTGACGCACACATGGAATATGTTCCTGGTTACACAGAAGATTGTAACACGTGTCCGAAACTCCTAAAGTCCAATGTGCTTCTGCATTATCCCCAATGCGCGTTCTCTCTCGTGCTCTTTTTCTCCCTCTCTCTCTCTCTCCCTATACTCCTCTCTGAAATAACAAAGTCATTATTTTAAAACTGTAAAATCGCCCTTTAACCATCAACCATAATGATATGAACAAAAAATAATAATAAAAAAAAACTCGACTAAAGAGAATAAATTCCAATACGCAAAGCTTCTCGGCTTTCATCGCTCAAATACCGGAAAGAGTGGTTCCTCCCGTGGTACTTGGCAAACTTAGAAGCGTTAAAATTATTCTCCCAACGTACGGATAAATTTTAATTAACGCCCGCGTAGAGTGAAAACTTTCCAAGAGCATAGTATAATTGACTGCTTGTTACAGCATGCTAGACTGCTTCTGGAAATAATGCCAGGTATCGTTTGGAAGATAAATTCGGAGCTTTGTCATCCGTTATGAATTCCTAATTGTACTCGGCGTTGTTCGGGATGCAAAGCTGATAGTGGAAAAGGGGAAAATCATCTGGCACTTTGGCGAAAATTATTTATGCATGGCTTTTAGATTTGAAAGCTCCAGGAAACCTTCCTGCTGCATACCCTCAACGTAAACAAACGTGTCACCACCATAGCCTGCTAACTGACTCGGTTGTTTATTTAACAACCATTCCCTTTCTGGCACGCTTTCTAAAAAAATTCAGGCATTTCGGTACTCTCGTCTTCGCTCGACCATCCGTAATTCTTATACAATTGTACATTCCATGTGTAAAGTCCTCCTGTCACTTTTACGTCACTCGAGGTTGTCAAACGACCCTGTAAATGTAACAAAAACATTAATATTTATACTTTCTTCATCCAACAAAATCAATTAAATTCCAAAAACAGTATTACAAAGAATTTATTTAATAATGTATGGGGAAAGAATAATGATTTTAAATCTAGAAAAAAAAGTTTAGCAAAGTGTACCATAGTTGATCTCATCCAAAATGGTAAATCAGGATCCATAAAAATCAATTAAATTTCAAAGAACCAATTTAGTGATATCGAAAACTAAATGGTTTTATTTTATAAATTTAGAATTAAAACTTTAACAAAATCTATACCATAATAAGGTCTCCTCTAAAGTGGTAAATCAGGATGATATATTTGATCAGGAGATTACGATCCATTCGCCATTCTTAGCAATTGGGTTTTATCAGCGAGGTCAATGTGCACCTACGGTAAACCTGCAAACACACATACACACACATATTTATATAGATTCTTTGACCGAGTTCTCGCAGTTAATGGAAGGAAACTGGCGAAAATGGATGCTCGATATTGGCTTCGTCGAACATAAATACAGCAGAGCTTCGATATCTTTCGAATTTCGTCCTATTTAACCATCGCGATTGCCAAGCCATTTGTTCTCTGCACGAGGCTGCATGAGTGTTTATGCTTGGCAAGGTGGGGAGGGGAGGGGGGGGGGGAGGGGAGTCCAATTACTTATCAGCCACAAATTAAATCCTTTTCTATATTACGAAACAATGCTGCCTTATCGGTAAAAAAATTGGCAACTGAACAGGGAAAAGCCCAAAGCGAGCAGCTTTTTCCTCGTCGAAAAATCTCTTTTATAATGCATGCCAAAGACTTTCGTTGGTTTCGTCCTCTTTGACGTTACATCAAACCGTTTCAGACTGACTGCTCGTGCAGCAAAGCTTCTATCCTACACTCGCTATTGACGTTCCAAATTAAACGGGAATAGAAAATTACCTCGAATAATTAAGACTCGGTTCAATCTTCGTTAGATCCCCTCGCTATTTACAAATTGAAAAAAAACACGTGTTCGAATTAAATTAGAACGTTTCTTAACGAGGCATTCTATTATCTCTGTGTACTCTAATAAATACGTGGGTTGAATGGAATAGTTTCTCGATAGGTTTTCACTTCTTATTAATAGATAGTGAGCGAGTAAAAGTGTTAATTTCTTTTTTTTTTTAATTTAACGATTACATGAGATATTACCGGAATAAATACGTTAATTGAAAGGAATAGTTTCTTGATAATTTTTCACTCGTTGCTAATTAATAGTGAACGAGTAAAAGTGTTAATTTCTCTTTTTTCTAAATTAACGATTGCACGGAGTATCACGGGAATAAATACGTGGATCGAAAGGAATAGTTTCTTCATAATTCTTCAATTGGTATAAATCGACATTGAACGAGTAAAAATATGAATTTCTTTTTGTCCGATAATTTCACTAATTTCTCGCGTCTGGCAAGCTGCGTTTGCAAAAGCAGCTGCAGTCTGTCTTCGATCAGAGTTGTTTTCTTCGAACACCCCCTCCCCCCTTGCTCATACGTCCCAGAAGGACACAGGGTATTAGAAGAGAGTGACGCGTGGTCTGGTGGCAGAGCGTGACCTACCTGTCAACCATCCCACTCTTTTTGCTTCCCTTTTAACTTCTTACTACTCTTTGCAACACGTAATAGCTTCCTGCGCACGTGGCCCCCGGCAAATGTGCGTTGCCAACGAATTTTTATCCCCCCGTCATACTCGATTTCTCAACCGCGAAACAAAATACACCGTCGAACACACCTGCGAGGCTCTCCTCCGAAAATTCCACCGTCCTGATAAAATAGGAGCTGGCGTTGAACCGAATAAAAGTATCAGTCAGCTTTCGCGCCAAATGGTGATTGGATCTTTTTTTCATCCTGGTGGAAGAGGTGAATTTTTCATGAAAATTTGAGGATTTCGTTAATCAAGGAAAGAACCGGAGCTGGATGGAGGTCGGAGCGATTAGAGGAGGGGGTGATAAGATCGGTCGAGGAAAATTCCTGCGGTTGGCGAGTCCTGTTAACGTCCGGCAACTTCTATCTTGTTATCCACCGGTGCTTCCGGTTCTCCCCCCTCCTCCTTCCTAAGCCTCTCTCTCTCTCTCTCTCTCTCTACCTACCCCGGCCAATTCTTGTCAGGAACGTACACGTAGGGGGGTCCAGGGGACGCTAAAGTTTTTCGACTCTGCCACCAACTTTCCTCCATGCTCCTCCCCAAGGATAATGACGTTTTTCACCCCCCCCCCCCTCTGTCACCGCTTCCCTTTATCGATCCCACTGCCATCTTCCATTCCAGACAACTTTAATAAACGACCCAGCTATACCCTCCCTCCCCCCTCCTATAACCTGCGTCTGCATCATGCAGAAATCTGCAAATCAATGCACAAAGTTCGATCTTCCTCTCACTCTGTACATTGGATTGAAATATTATCAGAAACCTAAGAATTTCTACTGTCGTTAAAATATAAATGATTGCTTTGAAGAAATCTCTGATCCACACGATTTTTACGGTATTAACAATAATCAATTTATATATTTTAGATTCAAATCAACCCAGTAGATATAAATATCATTGATTTTAATCGAATCACGTCGAAAGGCGAGGGGTCAAAGTTCACGCATCGTAAGCGTTACGGTCAGCTGGTTTACCAAGCCCTAATAAGATGCAAAGTTTCGACAGGTTCCTCGAGAGTGGCGAAGGTGCCTGTGATATGAATTACTTCTGGCCTGATTTAAGACCAAGAGAGGGTCGGTCTGCAAAGTTCAGTGTGCTGGATTATCGAGCGAGCTCCTCTAGGTGAATCAGCCAACGGAGGATGACTGATATTGGTTAAACGGTAGAATGGAAGAATCTTCGTGAGGGAAGCTGATGGATGAGACGAAATTTGAGTGGAGAACAAAACGAATTTCACTCGACCATAAATTTATACGATGAGTGCTGATCCCTGATAGAAAAACTTGTGGTCCTGGGTCAACGTGAACAGGTGGTTATCGTTGAGGATCATCGATCAGCCAGGGTGAGGTGTGGCTCGTTCATTCAATTCAGTATCGATATTCGTCTCAGCTCGTGCAAATATTCTCCTTCGTGCCCTGAAATTAAAAAATAACGTTAGAAACAAACCCATACTTTCTTATCTTCAAGGTCCTCTTTGGGGTCTAAATAAATATACGGAGCCATATCCTACCATGATACCCTGTACGTGACGTAGTTCGATAAGAATGACGAAATTGTGAAAAAGTTTGCGTGTGGAGGGTATTGCTGGGAGGCTCGATAAAAATGATAAAGTTGGTCGATAGGATTCGAGTGGTACAAGGGGTCGGGTCGTGAGTTTGTGAATTCCTGGTTTGGTAACAATGGGGGAATGGTGTCTTGAGGGCTTTTAAACTGGACTTACGATTTTGTAGTATTGTAGTGAGGCGTTGTAGATAGGGGAGTAGAAAGTGGGAGTGGGGACTATGTACTCTTCGATTGGACGTGTATATCGAGGGCCACCTAACGTGGGTGGGTGGCTAACGATAACGGTTACCGTTATAGTCCATTCAAGACAGCCCAGCATCGTTATTGCACCCACCTGGAATTTCCTTTCTACATTAACTATATATACATATATATAAGGCTACACCTTCAGTATTCTAAATTCTTCCCCATACAATCTTTCATCTTAAACAACACACTTTCGATTTTACTCCTGCTCCCCCCTCTTAGTACTAGATAGAACCTTGTACATTGGAATATTTGTTAATTTTTCTTAATTCTAGAGAATTTTCTAATTAAACAAATATACAAAATTGAACCATGAAAGTTTAGAGGAAACTAGTTTTTGCGTAAAGTAAAAATCTACAAAATATTGATAAATTATTTTCTATAACTTAAATAAAAATGTTAACAGTGTCCCAAAGTACAAAGCTCTTACGTATCTGAGGAGGATCACGTGGAATAACGAAGTACGAGACAAATTAAATGATAAAAATTGGCAGGGGTGGAGCAAAGGTTTCCTCGCGGTTTAGCCCTACTCTGCCTTTAGTATTACGTTTCCGGAATGAAAGGGTTGAAAGTTTAGGACTGGGTAGAATCGATCCACGACTGGGGCCGTCATTAATGCAGTAATCCAGACGACTGCACGAATGAAAAGTGAAGGAGGATACTCGCCATTCCGACCTGTGTGTATCGCTTTCAAAGCAGCCTGTGCTCTGCTCCCCCTTTCCTCGTCGCACAGCCCCTCGCAAATGGATTTCACCCTCACTGAACTACCAGAATCAACATCAAACACCGCGCAACCGATCGGACCCCTTAATAACGTTAATTGACGAGGTACCTTTGAAAATAAACGAAAAGAAAAAAATGTAAAAACGTAAGAAAATCGTTTTGTCGAAGAAACGCTCGATAATCATAGAAGAGTGAGGAAACGAGGAGCAATTTGTAATGCAAATGTAATTCACACAGACTGAGAATATACAAGAGGCAAAAATTGGGACAAATATCGTATAAACAAACAAGGTATTTTCTATGAAAATTGTTTGGCTAATTTTTCATCGATGAAGAATATTGCAGAGGTTGGAAAATACTGCGATAAATCAGGAACGGTTACACAGAAGCTTTTTGTGAAATTATTGTACTTTTTCGCAGTATAAATTCAGTCTGTGAGGGTGGCGAGCACTTCGTATCATAGGCTGTGGCGTGGATTCGAGAAACAGTAACATGGTCTTTTCACGTATTTGCTAGAACGAGAAGTTCGCTCTCTTTGTCACGAGATACGCTTGCGCTACGAATACCAAAATTACACTGCCAAGCCGCACGCACACCTACAGAGATATCTAAGTTTACATTTTCAACGCTGGTTACCCTAAATAAAACTCTCGTCTCGCCTGATGTCAGATCAAACGTGATCCCCTCTAAGATACAAATTTTTTACAATTGGCTACAATTTACAATACAATATAACGCATACAAAGCTTTGGTGAAGAGCATGAAGACAAAATGCGACGATTTTTTTGCTGTTGCACGTTTGCATTCGTTGGAATGCGAGAGAAAATATACCATAAACCCATTGAATACGCAAAGATAAATTTGTTATTCGAACTACTCGGACGTACAGGGCTTTTCACGTGAGGATATGGCTCCCTCGGGTTATGCATGGTATAAAATGATACAAGTTACTTGGCTTCCTTCTATACAAATAAGCGTATCTCTTAGCTGTCTACGACACACCGATAATAGTGTACTTTGTAGATGTAATGGTGGAAAGCCCTTCCACATCTGGTCACGTTAAATACAAAATCCTTCTGGCTGAAACTTGACGAAATACCCAGCTGAAATTTCATTAAAAACAGTTTATTATCACAAGTGTAAGAGTAATTGAAAATATTATTCGAGTAAAATTTCTTCCTCTCACCTGAGAACTGAAGCTGGTGAAAATGAAGGAAAACTTTGGTGAATATTCTCCCTTATGCTTTAACAAATTTTCCTCTGATAAGGAAGGCATTATAATTAGCTGTGCCAGCTTCCAGAGGGAAAAATGTGTGTGTGTGGTTTCCAGTTCTGCATTCTTTCGCTTTATTAGACAGTAATTAGACGAGGTCGAAAAATTCTTAGCATTCTCCAGCTGCCTCTGAATAAATGACGAACTTTCCTCGTTCCTCATTCGCGTTTATTTATGGTGGAGAAAAAGCGAAGAGAAATATTTGTGGAGGCTTCGCAGGGTGGCATGGAGTATATGAAAATTGTATGGAAACAAAGCGAGTGATATTTGGAGAGCAAGGAGTCTCCCTCCCCTCTTCGGGGGACGAAGAGAGATACGAAGTTTTCAGGGAAGACGAATTCGTCAGAGACGAGAGGCTCTTCTGTGTATGACAAAAATCGAAGTCGACCCGATTTGCCTGTCACTTTAACGAAGCACTCTCCATGCTCTTCGCGTCTTTCCATTCTCGCATCTTCGATTTCTAAACGTCTTCCACCGATGAATATATTCCATAGGCTTGAAATCTTCCAGAAGAAACCAGAAAACCATGCCATCCAGAAACCTGCAAAATGTTTGAAACTATATATAATTAAAGCAGCCATAAATAAATGATGCCTAGCATTATTCAGCTTTATTTATAGCCAGAGCTGTTATTCTGAAAGTTAGTCGCGAAAATAATGCGGTAATATATTTTTTCCACATAATTTGTTGGCGTAGCGAGAAGAACTGTTTTTCCTGCACTTTAATAATAACGCGGTGAGCTTGCAAGCTCAGCATGTAAAGGCCTTATTATTATCGATCAACAAACGTGGGTTCAGCTTTAAAAGGTTGCTGCTCACTTTTGACCTTAACGCCCACGAATTTAGACTGACTGCTTTCCCTATGGTAAATAGAAAATTTGCAAAGCCTGTGCAACCCACACATACACAAGCGTACACACGTGTCGAGGATATTTCATCAATGAACAAACTCTTCGATGCAAATGCAAGCAGAGGAAGGGTTTCAATTTATCGTGTACAGAGGTAAGAAAATAACAATCATAAAAATGGTGTAGAAAAAAATCTAACAATAAAGAGCGTAAAAACATTGAATCCCAAGAATGATAGGAGCTTTTTCGTCATTTTTTGTAGAATTTTGCCGCTATAATCCTAGTTAGGTAGATAGTGTGTGCACGTTTGTCAGTATTGGAGGAAGCTGCACGAAACCGAAGAGAGTCGAGGGTCCTAGTCGTAAAGACGGTAGGCTGGTAATATCACGTGCGAAGCTAACATGTCCTCAGGGAGCTTAGAGTGTGTATACCGTGTCACACTCCACACGTACAAGCAGCTACACCAATACACACACATACACACACATCCACATTACACATGGAAAACCCCTCCATTTTCTCTTTTCCCATTTTTTTTTTAATCTCATAAGTGTGTTTTAATTAAAATTCTCTTTCACCTCGAATTTCTGAAACACCTTCCTCGCTTCCCATTGAGATCTATCGACACGCGAAAGAAAAATAAAGAAGCTAGAATTTGCCTCCGCGAGGGAGAGCCAACGAGCGAAATGAAAATTTCAGTTAACGTTTCGGTCATCACTCACGCTTGCGAGTTTTTAATTAAAGGACGAATGCGCGCCGGAAGTGCAGATAACGCGAGGACCTAGTGTACAGTATACCTATATATGTATATATATGTATGTATGTATGTATGTATATAACAAATATCAAAACGGATAACGCGACAATGATATTCGTTTAGCCGCTATTCTTCCTTCATAACGAACCTCGTTCAACGAGATTCAAGCTTGAATAAATCGCAGTGAAAAACTTCCTGTTAGGCTGACAATTACAGATCGATGTGGTGCGAAATTCGGTGGCAAATTCTCGACAATCGTAGAAAGACTGTTTGCTCTGGTATTTTGGCGAGAGTATCCTTATATAGAGAAATCCAGAGCGAAAATGGTCCCAGCCGTTGTCGAGGAAGCATCGACCGCACTTCCGGTCGCTGCTGACTGGCGTCGCGACGTCTAGACGCCAGGCGTCGTCACGGAAAATCCCTCGTAGCGAAATGATTGATTTTCCAAATCACACAAACGAAGCTCCCACGAAGATTTCTCGTTGTTTTTCCATCGATGCCATTTTCAACATTTTTTCCTGGCTCTCCTCTTCCTAAAACAGAAAGTTATAAATTGCAACGGACATTACAGAGATAAGGCAGGCTGCGCCGGTTCGATACTCTCTCGCCCTTTGCCAACCAGCCGTCGCTTTCCCACACAATTTTCCGACCATTTTCCATTCTCCGATCTCGCAAATTTTGCGATACCTTTCATCCCACCTACCATAAACTATTCAAACCGCATCCAGGTCAGCCAGCGAATATGCTAAAAACCATGAAAATTTATTCGATCGCAAAATCTACACTCGCCGCTGAGGAAACTCGTGGAAAATTTTCAAGAGCACCCTGAGAAGAATAATGCTGGCAACAGATTTGAGAAATGCATTGGAGAGAACATGGAGCAAAATTGAGAGATCCAAGCTTGATCCATGTTGTACAGAAGTTATTGAAATTAATTCTAAGCGGATTTTTAACGGAGATTAGAAAATTAACAGACGATATATAATAAACTCATCGGTTTTCACAGAGCGGCGAGGTAGGCGATTGTGCTCGTTAATGGAAATTCTATCTCTCTCGCGTGGCTCAGCTATTTTCCATGGCCTGAATTATTGCGTATCGCGTGCAAAATTTTCAAGAAGAGCCTCGCGATAATGTCGAAGAGCACTTGTATGTAACATCGAGTGTCCTTCTTCTCCCCTTGCTATAATCTTTTATCGAGACTGTGTGCTATTGCCATTATTATTATTATTATTATAATTTTATCAGAGCCGCTCAACACGAAAACACCATCCTGGCGTAATCGATAAACAGACTGTTTTCGCCACTCTCCGGAGGTGATTTCCCGTGGAAATCCTTTCGAAGGATCCCGCGGCACGATTTTCCAAAGCGGCAAAGATGATAAATAATGGAAGGGGTGATAAATATGTTGCGCGGGTGAATGGGAGATCGTACAGAAGAATCGGAAAAATGTGAAAATCAGTCGGAAACGCTTTCTGGGGCATAATGCGAGTGTAGCCACATATAAATGTTAGGGTTTTGGCGCCCGGCACGAGGGCCCAGCCCGATCAATATTTCTCCCAGTGGCGTGGAGCAAAAAAATCATCCCCTCCCCCTGACGCATCTCCCTTATCGAACCAATAACGATCAATCTCACCACTGCTCCTACGAAAACAAATCTAAATTCCAAATATCCCTCGCAAAATTTATATTAATGACGAAACTATTCTTCCATGCCTTTTACAATATTCTTACAATTGACAGATTGATAAAGAGTGGAAGATTATTTGTACAGTCATATAGAATTGATAGTGCGATAATTATAGAGTGTTGCCAGTGGATTGAATTATAACGAAATCCAAGTTAAATTTAGTCGCGTTACAATTTACGTGTAAAATATTGCTGTGGTGAGGTCGATTGGGGAGGGGGAGGAAAGGGGGAGTGATTTCTTTGGTAGAAATTGCGGTGGTTGACGCGAGCGAGCGCTATGGCTTGGCCGTGTGTCGAATCGCAATGGCACGGGAAACGCTCGCTAATTCCTAATTGCTCGACGATTTCGATCAATCAGTTTAATTACCTCGCCTGCATTCGGACACGTGCACTGTA
Organism: Prorops nasuta; assembly: GCF_024137725.1. NCBI lineage: Eukaryota > Metazoa > Arthropoda > Insecta > Hymenoptera > Bethylidae > Prorops > Prorops nasuta. Next base: position 3,519,092 of record NW_027116814.1, read on the forward strand.
ATTACTGGCGCGCAGCAATTCACCAACAAAGATTTTCCACGCTAAATTTTGCAACAGTCGTAAAAATCCAGTGGTACGTTTACATCGTTCGCTTTGGCCAAACCAAATCCATCGCTTAATTACAATCTTTCAATTTGATAATTGCTGCTCGTTAATTGGTTGCAAATTAACATTCGAAAGCAAGTAACGTTGAACGATCCGACAAAACGAAACTACGGTCGGACTTGGCGATATTTTGCTAAGAGGAGAATTAGGATAGGCCTTTTAAACGAAAGCTTCCTGAAGAGTGCGTGTGTGTTACAAGTGGCCGGGGAAGATTTTTGCAGCATAAATATTTCATCCTGAGAGCTCGGTTGTAGTTGTTGGACTGGCGGAGCAGAGAAAGCTTCTTGAACGGAAGGGTGCTTTGTTGCAAGGCTTCCGCTTGCAAATCCTGCGGCTCCGGCGAAAGCTCTCGTTTACACATGAGTATGCGCAAAAACTCTACTTCCATCACGTCGTTTTACGCTGCTGTACTTCCTTCTTCCCTTAGCATACCCTGTTTAATGATAAAATCTCTTGATCAGCGAGGCTCGCGAGGACTGACCTTCCAGTTTTATCCTGCGATTATCTATAATTATTACGTAGTACCAGCCTCCAGTCGTTCGAGTACTATATAGATCTCCTTTAATTCACCAAGATCCAGCTTCAATCCAAATGTTGGCAAAATGTGATTATGTCAATCCAAGATGAACCCTTGATCCATTGAATTCCCTTGCTTCGCTGTAGGGAAATTTAATTTCAAGACTCCTATAAGCGTGTAACGTGGAGGAATATCGAATATCGATTTAGGTTTATGGGCAGTATGAGGGAGAGGTGGAAAAGGGGAGGTGGTAATAGAGAATAAGAGATAAAAAAAAAAGAAAAAAAAGACTATGAACCTTGGCATTGAATTTTCCGAGGATAGCACATATTTCCATATCTTCCCTTTATTTCCGGTCCGCCTGCTTTTCACGGGGCCCTCGTCTTTTTGCCTGCACGCGGCCATTGTTAGACTAGACGCTTTCAAAACTACTCGTCTCACCCGAGGCCACGTCTACACGAATACAGAGAGGAGCCAATGTCGAGGCAAGTCGCAAAATTTGCTTCCTCCACACTCTTCCAACTACAACGATACAAGAACATACATTGAGCTACATTCTGTTAGTACTCCCGCGAGCCACGTTATGCACGCGAAATGCTTCCCTCCCACCCACCCACTTCAAAGGATTATACCCACCCTACTTCGTATTATTACAAAAAACGCGCCTAGAATGCAAAACTTTTCAATCCCAGACTCCTTCCCATCCATCCTGTAACAATCTTCCTCTACCCCAGTTGCCTCTCCTTCTTTTAAATACAACGGAATATCAAACGAACTGCTGCCTCCTCTTCAATCCTCATCCCTCGATTTAAAATAAATCCATCATTCTCAAATCATACTGCTTGTTTTAATTGTTTTGGGGAATTCTGCTCTGCAAAAACAGATGAAAAATAAAATAAATTAGGTGCTTTGTGCGGTGTGCTAAAAATCTGGGCGATTATCAATTTAGTTTCTGTACATTAAAACTTTTTATACCTTTACAAAATAATTTTATTATCAGGTAGCTTATATATTTGTATATTAATTATATAATGTTAAAATTAATCACAGCTTTTTATCATAATCAACAGGTAGACCTATTAAATAAATGCTGTCACAGGGTTAGTCTTTTTCAACTACTTTGTAAAGTTTCGTGCACCGTTATTGAAAGATTTTTGCGACTATGTATACAACCAGTAAGGTACATCCTATAAAAACAAAGTTATCATTTACATAAGTTTGAAAGGAATCAAATGGCATTTCTTCTTCCGTTTGTGACTGCTTTTCCATTACATTGATTGGCAATCTCGGAAGTAACGTTGTGCTTAATGCTGACTTAATTTCTGATAATTCTTTGGAGAAGAAATTTTCATTTTGTTGTTGCGCCTCCCATATAGATTTTTTTATGTGCGATATTCTTCTATTATTGTAAATCATTGAACCAATCAGTGATACGATTGCTAATGATATTGAGGCAACTATAGATATATACTTATATTTTTGGGCATTTAATATCTGGCTGTCGTGGTATTCTTTAATCGCCGTTGACAATTGCGTGAAATGATCCCTTTCTTCATTTTCTAATAAATTTAATTTGTCACTTAATTTCTTTTGCTCCTGGAGCCCCTTGTTCTCCATAATAGTTAAATGTACATATTTAGGATCGTCTCTTGGAGTTTGCACTAATTCTGCATAGACATCCTTTAACTTATTATTTATCAGTGTAGACTGCTGGTGATAATTTCTCCTCTCATTCTGACAATTAAATAATTTATCTTGAACTACAATGACTTGTTGTCTGGCTGCTTCAACCGCATCCAAACCTGTCAACTGCTGGTACCAGTTCCACCAATGGACAATATGACTTGGTAGTGGAGTTGGCTGCAGTCGGGCTGCATTCATATCTTGAATTATTACACTCCCATTTACCTTCTGAAAAAGCACAAATGAATTATAGCAATTGTACAAAATTAAAATAAAAGATAAAAGCTTCTTACCTTTACTACGGTATTATATTTTTCATTTGCCACTCCCTGCAAATATAATAGTTTCTCCTGAGCCTTTTCAGTCGCACTTCCAATAACTGCAGTTGCATTGTTCAAACCTCTTATTTTATATATCTGATCAGAAACTGCCTTAAATAATTTTTGATAATGACTCATTGCAGACCCTTCATTTAAGAGGACTGTATTACAAAACTACCTAAAATCAAACATATATGACAATACTTTGCTAATAGAAAGAAAAAAATACACATTTTGATGAGAGTCATTAACTTACTTACAGTAACAAACCTTTGTCTATTGCAAAATAAATAATATAAATCCCATAATAGCACAGGTTAGAAATACCTAAATAAGAAATATTCATTTTAACGGAGAGGTCTAGAGATTAAAATAAGTATAAAAATATTTAAATAATATACTTTACATTACCTGGTTAAATATTATACAACTATGTACAGCGCTGTTAATTAACCAATAATAATAATGTAATCAAAAGGTGCCTCTTGTAAATTGGAAGAAATGATCACTGAAAGTGTAGGCAGCTACATCTATTGATAAATACGGGAAACATGTCTGTCTGGAGGAAGAGAAAAAAGAACTCGGTCCACAATGGGGTAATTTTCCGTGTTTGCCTGATATGTCGGTAACATAGAAATCCGCTGGTAAAGAAGTTTTCTGTTAAAACGTTTAAGATGGCGCTGCCTTCCGGAGAATTGGAGTGAAGAGCTCCTCGCTCATTCTGCACTCCTAATACTTTCCTGATATTTTATTTTACGAGAGAGCAGCTCGATCCCCTATTTTCGACCGTCTTGCGCGTTCAGTTCAGACTCGGGGACGACTACGCATTTCGCTTTCTTTACGTACAAATATTTCTTAGCTTTATATCAATTAGAAATATGCATGAATATTATTTTATATATTAAGAAAAACGTAAAATTAACCTTTTCTTAAACAAAACTGTAGTTTTATGTATATAAATACACAATAACTAATACTATTATATATTTTCTATTGGATGTAAAAAAATCTGTAAATATTCCCAAAAATGGTTTTATATTTGCGATTAAATATAATACACTTAATTGACTATCTGGCCATATATTAATACTTATAAATAATTTTAATGGAAGACTTTTTAATGCTTAGAGGTTAGCCTCAAAGCAACATCATTGTGGCGATAAAAAAACGATTGAATTATATATAGTAAGATACTAACTTATTCATTTAAACAAAAAAATAAATCGTATCGTCCTATAAACGAGATGAGTGTGAAGTACTTACAAATTTTACGTCTTGACTTTGTACCCGATCACGCTTTAGTTAAAAAACGAATTTACCACAGACATAAGAAAATAGAAACTATAAAAAGTTAACTATTTAATTTGGCAAATAATATTCTCGTGGAATATATTCCTGCTTCGGACTGCTCGGCTCAATTCCCAAAAGCTCTCCCATGAATGCGATGTAAGTTATCGCCAAGCGAAGAGTTTCTATTCTAGAGAGGCGCTTCTCGTAAGCAAAAGTAGGTACCTAGTAACAGATGAAAAGATATAAAAGACAGGGATTAATAAAATAATTAATCCAACATGATAGACATGTTTTTAAAAAGAAAATGCCTTACTTTTCGACGTAACTTGTCAAAAGCTTCGTTCAAATTGAACATTCGTCGTCTTTCACGAATATTTGCCGCTCTCCTCTGAGACACCGTGGCTACGCGTCGTCTTGGCTTCTTTGTTGTGGAGGATGGCAAATTTGGTGACCTACCATTAGGTGTGTATCTACTGAAAAATAGATCACATTTTATCAAATTTTTTCTTTTCATATGTGACACTAATTCATTATACTAGGTACCTTTGATGTAATAATGCACAGGGTTGTCTGTACAAAGCGTGATCGTTAACATGAGGATGCGTAGGTGTTGGTGTTTGATACAAAACTGAGCTGTCCCACATAGGATAGCTGCCGAGATCGGTACCGACGTACTGCGACATTTCCGACGTAATTACCTTTACAAAATATCCACTCATTAATATCTCCTGATCATCTTCAATCGTATGATTAAAAAATTCAATTTATCCACTCACTGGTGCTTGATTTCCATTAATCTCCCACAACGGTTCGGAATAGCTCATATCCTGTGGCCAGTGACGAGCGAACCAACAGCCACACAATTTTGTTCAGATAAGACAAAGCAAAATCAAATGTTGTCTCATTAATTACACGTTAGATACGACAATCTTGTTCCGGAGCTCCGAAAAAATCGGGCAATAAATAAAAATTCCAGGTAAAAATTTGATGTCACGATCTCTGAAGAATTGCAATAATCTTGCTATTACAGTTTAAAGCGTTAAGATTCAATTAAAAAATTAAGGAAAAAAATAGCACTTTTTGTGTTGTCCCCAGTAGCGCGAGATATGAACAATTGGAATGATCGAGGGAATCTGGTCTTTTGATTTTTGACAGGAAATCCTGCAGGATTAAATCTCCTGGAGAACCAGGGGGCAGGCTCAGCCTTGAACATGCGCGAGATCCGTTGTTTGGATTGGTGGCACCTTACAATCCTGATTGGCGCACACTTTGCCAGAGGGTTGGCTTCTGTCGCAATTCTCGGAGTCTCCATGGTGACAGGATCTTCTACAGGGCTTCTCGCTGGCTCCAGAATATCGACCAGTGACCTGCAAGATGGACGAAATAAATATACATTTTCGAAACAAAACATTTTCAAACAACAAATTTCCATTTATTATTGCAATATGCTATTCTAACTGATAAAACGATAAAAACATTATTTCAAATAATGTACTTCAATTGTTTAGCTGAGAAATAACATTAAGTAATAATTATTTCATTTTTGGCCACGTTTTCGTTCTTTTTGATTTAAAGAGAAGCAATCCTATGTTCATGAAATTAAATATAAGAGGAGATAGAAAGAAATTGTTACATGGAGCATCTAATATATTATTTCTTTTAATAATTTATATAAAACAGCAGAGTAAGATGCTCTATATACATTGTCAATTTATAAATAAAAGAAGTTCTTGGTAATTCGACTATTTAATTTGGCATAAAATAAAGAATATTGATTCAAGTAAGCCCTCTGATTAAATTGAATTTACTTTCTAACTGCTTTAAATCAACGATGCGACGACCGGAAGACTGACGCAATAAAGTATATAAGCTCTTTTGAATAAACGATAAGGAAATTAGTGTTACAATTGATACAATCAAGCGTGCAAAATCCATTTAAGAAAAATGAAAAGTTGATGGAGCGACATTATTAAAATGAAGCGATTCGAGGACAGGAAGCATAAGATTTTTCGATGGAGCCGCGTGGCCACTGAGGGTGAAGCAGGAAACATATTGTTTGTCGAGAATTAATTAAATAGATATTAGCCGGCTCACTTGACGTCCCTCCTGAAGCGTATAAACATCGGCGTGTCAAATCCGATCTTGTTTGGGTGTCGGGGTGCATAAAATTATTAATACGTGCTCCCTTTTCTACACCCTCCTGCAGTTTTCACCCTTCAGCTGCGACATTCCGTAATAAGCTTAGAAATATGATGAACGACTTTCCGTCAAGTGAAAATCTAGTTTTTCCCAAAAAATCAATTGGTCTCAATATTTGACAGAGGATAAAGCACGAATTATAGCTAAACAAAGAGAAAAACAATAAAAATCAGATATAAAATTTCACTCCACAGTTGACCATTATTAAAAATAATAAAAAATAATAATTTATACGTATAAGCATTGACTTGCAAGTTTTTGTGGGTTTTAAACAAAGAAAAATTATAGAAATTTAATGCTGGATGGCAAAATATTTGTGCTGGTACGATAGCTTCCACGAAGGCTTGGTAATATTCGCTATATCCATAACTGCAAGCTGACGCTTCGGATCAATGCTGTAAGCGTCGGCGCCGAAAGCTTTCACGATCAATTGCTTTGTTCTTCTTAAAAATTAGGGTCTAAAACAAAACAAGAAAAAAAGCTAATTGAAATTATAAAAAGAAGAAGTCACATAATGAAAAGAATTGCATTGGAATAGAAAAGTACATATGTGATTGAAGAGATGAGGGTACCAAACATTGAAGAAAATGTATCTTGTCAGTTGAATGGCTTCCTGCTAATGTAATTCTTTAGGACAGTCCCGTCGATGATGTAAATGTGTCTAAATATCTTTTGCCCGCAGTGCACGTGTTCGTTTGATCTGATTCTGATGCATCTGTAACAATAGAGCCGCTTCGTGCTGCTCGCCGCAATGGCGACACGCCTCCGTTGAAATCGCACAATTTCGTTACAGGGGTCACGCCCGCTTAGCCAAAGCTGTCGCTTATTATACGGATTTGTCACGCGATCCAGTCAAAAGGCTGAAAGTCCTAACGGAAGCCGTGTTAATCTGACAAAAACCAAATTTCTACATCAGAAAACAAAATCTAGGTTGTAAATAGAGAATATTCAATACCTTTAGAAAAGAAAATGGTAAAAGTTTCATTGGATAGGATTTTAAAGGTATTAATTACCTCCAAATTCAATCATCACAATTTATTTGTCTTATATACTAGGATATTTAGCTAAGTAAGAGAGATTAATTCTATATGCAATAATCAGTGAGCGATGTTTGCGAACATTTATCATAATTGATATGTTCCTATTATTTCGTTCAATCTTACTCAGACAATTACATGCAATATTAAGTAACTATTTCGACGTAAAAGTGCAACATTGATTTACAAACAGAATCCAGCAATAAATCATACTGGATTTTCACTGACAATTCGCTTTAACATTTAGTTCACAATAAACATAGTAAAATATAGACTTTTGTTCATTAATTAATGTCTCAATTCTTGCTGTAAACGTAATGTACATCGATGCCATAAAAATATGGAAGGTACATAAATGCATATTAAATTAACTAACAAGGAAGAACATTGCATCATTTAAGTACAATTTCTTTTTTTTTTCACTTTTTAAAAACAACCTAAAAAGGAACAATATAATACTGTTGTAAACTTCGTAAAATCTTGTATAACATATTTAGAGTACATTGTAATCATAAGTATATCTTAATCCGCCGATATTTTTCATTTCTGCTCATTTACAAAAATATATATAAAATATATTATGTTTCTACTCGCGCATATAGCTAATACAAAAAAATTGCGGTTTAAAACTACCATTGCTTTCTCAAGTGGTATATGCTCTTTCACAATAATATAAAACAAAAAATTGTAAATAGGCACGTGATTGTACTGTTATATTTACTATCTATCATCATGATTATCTCTGTATGTGCAAAGCCTAAAAAATGTTTTGTCTTGCAATTATAATACGAGTGACAACTATTTTACACACTTACTACATTACAATGAATTTTTCTTATCCTGCACATTAAAGCCAATTGTGACATTGGGGCTATCTTTCAAACTGCCCGCTACAGTTAAAATAGGAGATTCGTCATTGTCATCAGGTGTAACAGGAATAGGATTGGCTATACTCTGCTTTAACGCTTCCAAATCTTCATCGGACATAGTTGAAAACGAACTCTGTTTCATCGTGGCCTTGTAAGTGGAATCCTCTTGCTTAGGTGTCACAGTTCTTGGGACCGAAGCGCTTTGAGAACGCGTAAAACTCTTCCTCTTATTAGAAAAGCTAACATTTTTCTTGACCTCCTGTTTATCATTATCCTTTTGAACGGCTTGTTGTTTTTTCGTACTCAACTGAGGTGTGGACGGTTTCGTATCTTTAATTCGCACGTCTTCCTCTGATATTTCCATACTCTCCACCCGAAATCTGAAATAAACATTTCATCGAATAATAATTATTGAAATGAAAAGAATGATAGATCAATGGATAAATGGCTAAAACTTACCGGCCAATCTTTTTGCAAGTTGACTTTGAAGAGGCTGCAGAGTCCTGTTTTTCAAAAATAAATTTAACGTCTTGCTTTTTTTGTTCCTCCGCTTGTTTAAGAGTAAGCGTGTGTTCATCATCATCATCGGCTGTGTCTGCTGGCAACTCATCCGGATAAACGTGAGGCGCTCTGCCGTAAGCAGCTGGATTGCAAGTTCTACGTATTTGTCCATCCTCGTTACTGTAGTAATCCGTGTACGAGACGCTACCTCGACTCTCCCTTTCCTGATCCATGTTCATACAGAAATCATTGAAATCTAGATCCAAACAGGGTGTTGTATTGAACTTGGGACCAGCAGCAGTGAAGGGTTGATTACTAAAAATAAATAATTTTCGAATCAATCAAAATATCCGCGTATAACAGAGGCAAGAAAAATGCACACACAAAAAAATATAATATTACCCATCATTGCTAATTAGACTGATGGACATGCTGCACTCTCCCGTTGAGGTTGGAGCAGGAGAAGATGGTTCAGAAGACAAAAAGGACTGTGGCTCGCTACTCCAACCAGTGCCTAAAATATGATTGAAAAATTCTCATATAAAATCTTTGTGGCACGCACACACACAGTTATCACACATAAATTTAAATACTCACTGTTTGGACTTGTAGGTGACAATTGATTCCTCATATCAGTTCCTGGCACAATGTACCTAGATCAAAGACAGATCAGCATAAGAATAGTTACACAAATTGAATATAAAAAAAACAACAGTAAAAAGCAGAATTTACCAGTGGCTAATGAAAAATAAGCTGGAACTGAGAGAAAGCAAATAAAATAGAAAAGAAAGCAATACTCACAAGGGTGATTTGGTTAATTTCTTACGGTACCTTACGGCCTCGAGGTCGGAGGTCTGGTACTCGCGTCCGATAGCGGATATAACAAGATTCTGATTATTTCCCGATGCACCTGGAGAAGGGTATTTTGGAGGTGAAGAGGCTGGGGTGCGAAACAGTGGAGCACCGGTCATCATTTCCAAGAAAGAGTCCAACTGACGCAGTGACAATGCGTTGTGCAGTGTTTCCAGTGGCCTGATTGGTGGAACACCACCAAAGCCTTCTATAGCTGTGAAAATTGTGAAGCTCCATTAGAGTACAGTTCCACCTTGAATAAAACAAATGAGAAAATAAGACCAACTCACCAGCGACGGCGGATGCATGTGCAGGAACCATGTCCTTGAGATTGGGAGCACTGGAGGAGCCACTGATAACGGCTGTGCTGAAGAGGCTGTTCGCGGAGCCAGTGAGCTTCTTGCTAACGTTGTAGCCCAGCAGCTTGAAATAACTCATCTGTCCGGAGATACTGTGACGGTGGCGCCTTGCTGTGCAGGTAGGGTCAGGTTGAATGATCGAAGGTCGAGTGTCTGGGGAGGAAAAGGAGCGCTGAGGTTGCAGGTGTGGACGGAACGGAGGCCTTGGCGATATGGTGCGAGTGGAACGTGCACGATCAGGACTTAGCAGACTGGGACTCTTGGGGTACTTCGAATCAAGGTGATGCTCGTGCGGCACAAAGGTCAACGGGTCAAGCGAGCTTTCGTGCCCTAGCCAATCGTTCCCTGTCAGAACTCGTGAATCCGCCCAGGTACCCGAACCAAGCTCGGTTAGGGTCTTCGAGCTAAGCAAACCAAAAGAGCCCGCGCATTTTATGGAACCATCGCGATCCTCGCGATCGTTCAAGGACCCTGAACGTCTGAAGCTTTCGCGTTTCCAGTCGTCTCTGGAGAATCGTTCGAACGTGAGATCCGGACACGAGCCCCCTCGGAGGACCTTCGGCTCTATTTCGGGACTACTCGTGGCGGAGGCGTCAAGGTCATTGATGATCCTCGCTGATCTACCGTCGTTCAAGCAAGATGCGGTATTATTCTCCGGCAAAGAGAGCTCGCAGTGCGGGCAAATCGAGATTCCGGACTGCCACAAGTTCGCCAAGCTGTAACAGGAGCAATATATGGATTTATGGGATAGTTCTCGGTCGAAATAATTCTTAAAATTCGATCTTTCCGCAGCTGGCAAACTGCTGCTTTGCAATATCAGTTCGGACACGTTGCAATTGTAGCATTGACACTTGGTGGACGACACGCACGGCGACAGCGACCTCGAACGTTTGAGCTTCATCGGTGCGACCTCGGGACTCCCTAAATCCGACTCGCTCGGCGGCGTGACCTTGAACTTGAAAGGACCAATCGCGGACCGAGAGCGAGTAATTTTACCGGCAGATCTGGCATCTTCGCCGACCTGAGAACACTTCGAAGGGACTTCAGCCAAAGAGCAACTCGAGTCTTCGTTCGAAACGTGCAGGGATTCGCCGGGAGATCCTGAGCGCCCTTGGGACGTCGAAGAACGGTCGGGGGAAGGAGGTTTAGCGTCAGGGAAGATAAAAACGTTGGGTTCCTTGGATCGTCCCGGGTAGAAACTAGAATCTCCGGTTGAGTTTTCAAGGACGCTGGTCGAAGAACGAAAACTGACATTTTTGAACGAATCGTCCAGGAGACTGGTCGAGGGACGAAGACTGTCACTTCCGGTTGAATCTCGAAGGACGGTCGTCGGAGGACCTAGAGGAAGGTTTCTGGACGAGTCTTCGGGGATCTCGAGAGAAGGGACGGAAGTGATATCGGATGGTGCACGTGGCGTTTCCGGCGGGGTGCAGGATGGCGCTCGAAACTCACCAAGGTCAGAGTGGATGAATTTCGGGACGACCAGCGCAGAATTGGACCTCGTGTATTTCTTCGGCTTGAGTTTGTTCGGCTGATTAGCCTCGGGGGTGGGACGACGATCGTGACTTTCCGTTCTCGTGGAAGTTCTGCTGGTTGGTGAGGCCAGTGGGATGCTGTGCAAGGTCACCACAGGTTCGCGATCGATCGGTTCCAGCAAGGGAAAAGGAAACTCCGGCGAGCTAATCGAGTGTGGCAGAATTATCGGTTTGCCCAGAATGGGCAGGGCGCTTATGAAACTCTCGGCTCTGCTCCGATACGCTCCCAATTCTTGCATCTCGCTCGCTTCTTCTTTCGGGAAGATTCTCTCGACTGTCGAGGACATTTCGGGACGCGTGCGGATTCACAGTTCGGACATTCCAAAAAAGAAACGTGCGCGTGTGTTTTGCAAAGTATTCGAGTGCAGTGAGAGAGAGAGAGAGAGAGAGAGAGAGAGAGAGACACGTAAATTGCAAATGTGTGTTTGTGTGTGTTTTTTAGGGGAAATGGGGGAATGGGCAGAGAGAAAAGAAAGAAAGAAAGAGACAGAGACTATTAAATATAAACCATCACCAAAAAAGAGAACGAGCAAACCTTGGCAGGAATCTTCGTTTATCACCCCAGTTCTTTTATATATATATATATATACGCACTCAGAAAAATCATTCGGACAGTAGAGAAGATTTTTATTATAGTCGGGGCGAAAACCTCGCATTCGTGGAAAAAATTATCCCAGTCGATTTTTTTTCATAAACATATTTGTTTTATGTGCCTGAACAAGGATCAATGGTTTGCCAGGCGAAAATATGGTGCAAATTTGTTTAAACAATTTTTTTTAACAATTAAGTGCAAAAATAATTTTTTTGCCCCAAAACATTTTTTTTAGTTATTTTGGGATATTTTGAAGCTTTAATTTCTCTTCACATTTTTTTGTAAAGTTGCTTTTGAGTTCTAACTAACTCCATGTTCGAGAAACCGTAAAAACGTCGATATTCAACAGTGAAAAGCGATATTAAAAAATGAAATTTTTGTATTTGCCAAAATTTTATTGTTATCTTTGGATATCCCTTAATATAATCCTGAAGAGCCCTTACAGATTTTTTCAATTTAAAGGTATTTTTATAATTATTATTTAGGCGCTCATTGAGCAACCGACGCGCGCGCTTGTTACTGCTAATCGCAACATAGGGTGTCATTTGTAAATCATCGATGCTTTGCTTCAGATACAATTGGATTACTATTAGTGTATGCTTTACGAATCAATATACTTTTATATAAACAATGGTAAATATGAACATTAGATAAAAGTTGATAAGTCTTGAATTAATAAAAACTTTATTTCAATATATTTTTACAGTCGTCAATATTGCAGCCACTATGCAGATCGTTTTTTGTTAAAAACAAACGAAGGTAAAAGGATAAACACCAGTGCGCTTGGTGTATTTTTTGCAAAATTCGGGCCTACGTACTGAAAGCGCGTATCGGCTGTTCAATGAGCGCCTAAATAATAATTATAAAAATACCTTTATATTGAGAAAATCTGTAAGGGCTCTTCTGGATTATATTAAGGGATGTCCAGAGATAACAATAAAATTTTGGCAAATACAAAAATTTCATTTTTTAACATCGCTTTTCACTGTTGAAAATCGACGTTTCTACGGTTTTTCGAACATGGAATTAGTTATAACTCAAAAACAAGCAACTTTAGAAAAAAATGTGAAGAGACATTAAAGCTTAAAAATATCCCAAAATACCTACAAAAAATGTTTTGGGGCAGAAAAATTATTTTTGCACTTAATTTAAAAAAAAAAATTGTTGAAACAAATTTGCACCATATTTTCGCCTGGCAAACCATTGATCCTTGTTCAGGCACATAAAACAAATATGTTTATGAAGAAAAATCGACTGGGATAATTCTTTCCACGAATGCGAGGTTTTCGCCCCGTCCATTAGAACAAAACAAAATTTATTTACTTAATGAATTATTTGTTTCTTCGATAAATTTGTTTATTATTGTAATAAAAACGTTTACTGGGTTAAAACACTTTTTTTGAGCTTATATATACTAGTATTTTTATTTATTAATTGCATCGGTGAGATGAATCATTTGTAATTATCGTCGAATCGCAGATTCGTCGGAGGAAGACATAAATGAAAGCGAGTATTTTCTTGATATTTTTTAGCGCAGATGCTTTTCATCGTATCAAGATTCACTGCCAAGATGGAAATTATAGAAGACGTAAAAGTAAAATACTTTTAACCTGTGTAATGTTAGTGTGGGTGAGAGAGTGTGTAAGTATTGTTAAGTAGATTAGATAATTTCCACCCGTGAAACACGATAGCCATGCAAGCAGCAAGCCAACCAGACACAATTAATTTCCATGACGAGAATGTAGTATAATTTGATAAAGCTCGTGTGAAATGTTTTGTTAAACCGATTAATTGTTTTCACATGAAATTAGTCTCGTAGTCGTTTTAATCACTTTCACACATAATCTTACGGATCTCTTTTCTTTGGAAGCCTCTCGAGTCGTTCGACTATAATTTTCCAATAAACTCGATCGAGCTTAAAGAGAAAACTCGTAACTGAAATTGATTACAATAGATAGTCTGAATGTATAATAGTAAATGATTGATGGGGGAAGCAAAGGGGTGAGGAAAAAAAATGTGCAGATTGTAATAATTAATATGTAGGTGTGTATGAGAGACAAAAAATGAAACGTAAGACATAAAATGTGAGAGAGAAAAAAAAGTACGAATATAAGCTTCGTGATCTTGGCAAAATCTTGGCTTGAAAAATTGCTTGTGTATTTTGGACGAGAGAGAGAGAGAGAGAGAGATCGTGACGATTGATCGAGTGATTTCAGATTTGAAACGTGACGTCAGAGATGAAGATACTTTAATGAAATTGTGAGCTGAGGATAGTACAAGGAGTGGTTGCGATAAACGGCTGAATGGGTCACAAAAATGGTTTTGTGGTCCAGACAGTCGCTCTGGCATTAATTAGTTGGCTTCCACGCGCACAACTATCGCTGTACAAAGAGTTATTTCAACCATACTGCATCCTACTTTAGTTTTACCAATATGCAGAAAACACACAATTGATTTTATTATATTTACCAATGCACAAGAGAACACTCGTCTTCTCAGACCAACTCTAAATTGTACTACGATATCAAATATAAATGGATGTAGGTATATATTCTATGGATCCAAATTACAATTAACAGCTCATCTATGTGTACAATGTCATTGTTAGCATTATATATACGTAAGAAGTTTAAGTTCTTCATGGGAAGTGTTTAAGTGCATGTTTACAAAGATATACTGATTGTAATTACTATAAATAATAACATAGGAAATTTTAATCAAACTAAACGTAAAACTTAAAATAAAAACCTGTTCCTACTTTTAAAAAATAAAATTATTATACTGAGAGAGGGAGAGGGGAGGGAGGGAGGGAGGGAGGGAGGGAGGGAGTGAGTGAGAGAGAGAGAGAGAGAGAGAGAGAGAGAGAGGGGGGGGGGGAGGATAGAGTACCAAAGGAACTATAAAAGCTGGCTACTCTAGTTTTGTACTGGACCTTTCCTTCCTATCTATTCTTAAGCTTAAATGCTATATATATTGCAATACAAAGAGGTAACAGGTAAATATAAAAAGAAACATGTTGCATATCGTTCATTGAGATCGTGTGGATAAAGAAAGAGTTTCAGGAGGGCTTGTTTGCATCTATTATTAGGAGTTTTTGCAAACTTATCAACAAGCCATAAGGACATACCTTCTTTATTGACCGCGTCCAAGCTCTGATACTGCAGCTTGTCCGCAGCTACAAAAAGAGATACGAACACACAGAACATGTGACTGCTTCCACCCGAAACACCCCAATTATGTCCATAAAAACCAATAAAACTCCACAAACTATGAACACAGTCGATAATTATATTTCTTTGAACACCAAATTTAATACCGACCCACGGTACTGACCAGATTTCTAAAATAAACGATTTTTGACCACTTAAAGCCGAATGATATGCAAATTAAAATTCCCCCGTAAAAGTCGTAAGAAACTAATATTAAGCACAAAACAAGTTGCAAGGAGCATGCATCAATTTAGCTTCACTATGTTATAACTTTAACACATAATAGTAGTATACCATATTATTATTATATTAAACTTTCAAGTATATTTTTTAGAACCACTATTTATATATAACTATATTTTTATCCTGAAACTGATTATATCAAAAGCAAAATGACTATACTTACTGAAGTGGACCACTCACCTTTGTCAGATTTCTCTTGTCGTTGATGATCGTAACTACGTGCTCGAGGCTCGCAAATATGGCCAGTTTCTCTTTCTCGCCTCTGACGTTGACTAGCGGCTAATTGGCTGCCCAAACGAGCTGCTTCGTGGCCTGCCACTGTTCTCGCGCTAAAATATTATCATTGCAATATTTTGCGCAGAAAACTCGTTTGCTTTCATGCAAATTTTGACGAAGCAAAACCTTATAGGAATTGGTGCAGAGCTTTGTAAAAATCCACTATCGTAGGGCTCGTCCATCATATTTGGATCAAGATCCATCATGTCGATAGCTCTGCTGGTTGTTGGACTGTCCGTCGCAGTATCCACGGTATCCGACTCCACTACTGGTGGAGACGTGTCCTGAAGAAAATTAAAGCTCGGTTAATAATTTCAGCAATTACTTCCATTCGAATATTCATAAAATTCATTTACAAGTCGGGGAGGATTCAATACATCATCCTCGAGTATTCCTAATTCGGTATCTTCTTCTTCAATGCGGGTGCTGCACTGCGAAACAGTATCCTGTCCGGAACTACCAGTTTCCCCCTTAAAAGAAATAAACTTTAAATAAGCATACACTTATATATTTTATTTTGCGAATATATTTCTCTACAAACTTACAAGATTATGACTGCTCTCGTTTCGCGAGTGAGGTCGAAATCCTGGGCCAGGTGGTAAATTTTTCTGAACACAACAATTGACTCCCGGACTGAAGTGCAGCTCCACGTGAAATCTTTCTTCGCTGCTAGGATCTTTCGTAGGATCTTCGTACAACATAACAACTATTTGCGACATGTAATTTAACTCGGATACCATACTAACGTACTCCATTGCTCTACGCCATTGCTCATCTTTAACAACATCAAGCAGGCCACCGTATCGCAGCACAGTAAGCAGGGAATGCACATGGCTCTCACTTGTAAAATATAATCTTGTTCTTACATGTCTTCCAGGACTCGATACACCATGCGAATATCTGGAGAATGACCGTTTTGAGTATTTTATTCGAACGTATAACAACTAAATCTTGTAGAAATTAATTAATTTGTCTACCTAGGATTCAGCCTATTAACCGTTTCTTCCCCAGATTCTTCTATATTTCTTTGTAAATCAGCTCTTATTTTCTTTAAAAGAGGCGTACAGATTCCTTGGCCTATGGTAAGCTTCTCTTGTACTGTTAAACCATACTCCTAAAAAACAAGTTTTAAAAAGAACACATGTTTCATCCTTGATTATTAATAATTTTAGGATTTCCTGACGTACTTGTGGGATGACTATATCTGCCAAATATTTAGAATAAATATATAGTTCTTCTGCATGCTCAAACTGCAAAGTATGATTATTATGCTGCAAATCATACTTTATACAATCGTAAATATCTGGAACTTTGGATATATCAAATCTTTTATTTTTGGTGCAAAAATCTTTCTCGATCTTTCCCCAGCGACGACCCATTAATTCCCATGTCTCGCCATGATATAAAATCGCGTCCTTAGTTTTTGGATCATCCTTTTTAATTCGTACAATATCCATGAGTTTCTGTATAAGAGCATGAACGTGTTGGCAACATCTGACAGGATTTTTCACAAAATCCATCGCTGCATTAATACTCAAAGCATTCCCAGGATTTATCTGCTCTCGGTCCTCTCTGGTAAATTCTCGATCTTGCTGTAGTAATTCGTGCAAACGATTCTTCACCCTAATAATTAAAATCATAAGTAAGAAAGAATCATTTTCATTTAACGAATTCCTACCTATGCAATTTACTTACATATTTTGGTATTTGCTACTATCACAATCGTTGTCCAGTAAACCATTTGTATTAGCACTTTTAACCATTTGAACTAGAATGGGTGTTAGCTCCCCTTCCAGTGCTAGTAACCCTTTGGCAAAAGCTGCTGCAGTCATTTGAACTCTGCCCTCGTCACTTGCATAAATCTTCAAGTCGTGTCGAAAAGTGGAGTGTAAACGTAGCAATCCAAGTCCCTGTGCTCCAGCATATTCCCCTATATTGTATACAAAATAAATGTTAAAATTTAATGCGTTCATTGGAAACTAATTTGCTTTTCATAATAAAACCTAACAGTTTGATAGGATGGTTTATAGAAGTGGCTTTATCACAAGATAACATTTATTAATTTAAATGATTTTTATAATGAGAATTGATGGGACTAATCATGAAAAATGGACCATTGAAACGATGTGTCATCATCGAATGAATTTGTCGATACACATTGCACACATCAATCAACCAAGCATAAAATAAACAGATTGAATGTTAAATAAAAAAATAACCACTACTGCAAAACTATTTATGGTGCTTCATACCATACCAAAAAATGTATTTACTCTTAGTGTTTTTACTAAGGCTATGATTACAACCATTTTGTTACCAAATAGCTTCATTTTTCACTGTCTATTGAGCAATTAAATTTACAAAAAACTTAGTGGAATGGTGTTTCATCGGTAAATGAAATCGAAGCACAGAAGTATCTAAATACATACAACTACTGAGACAAGTGCGGATTGTAAAGAAAAAGTTACCGTGATTTGGTAACATCTCTGAGTCTTCCTCTGAAATAACATGTGAAGTTATCTATCAATTTTACCATTTCAAAACCTACGTTAATACGCTCATACCATGTATGTAGTTAAGGATAATCATATTAATATTGATTTATCCTGCAATTTATACGCGTTTTTCATTAACCATTGTAAAATGTTTTAATCCACCACATCGGGATAAAATAAGTACGGTTATTAAATATATATTAGGGAGATAAAAAAATAAAAAAAAAAAAGTCTGCCCTCTCAAAATAAAATAGTACATAGCAAGCATATGAGCGTAAGATACCAACCACTGAGGTGTCTACCTTGACCACCTGGGTACATGCATCGAAAGATTCTACCCAGTTCTTCTGCCTGAATGCGACCAGCAGGTGTCAGTTCTCCGCCCCATTTTAATATTAATACTAAGGAAGGTTCACCAAGGCGATCTGAAATGAACATTATTTAATACAGCCCTTGAAACATACTGTCAGAAATTGTAAAGTTTCATTTTGAGTGATAATGAAATATGAATGTGAGTGTGTTAACATGAAGAAAAAAGTGATGGCATACTGTGACTGTTACCATCGTCGGAGGAGCTTCCTCTAGGTCTTCCTTTAGGCTGATACTTCATTTGTACTTTACGATTAATGCCAGAAAAATGCCCATACCTGCGTAAAAAAATTAAATTACACGGATTTCATTAAAAAACTATTATACGGTGACACATGAAAAAAACTTCAGTTTTAGCTCCGACAATAGCGGCTTTCTTACAAATTAGACATTTTTGGTCTTATACCTTTTAGAACATTGAACAATTCCTTGCTAACATAAACTTTTTAATTTTGAATACTGCTAAATAATAGAATGTATACTTTTATGAAACAACAAAAGATATTTTTTTAATAAAACAACAAGAAAAATAATTCATTCACGTACATTTCTAAAACACTTTTTAGTTGCTCAAGTTTTCCTTGCTTCTCTTCTAACTCTGGTCCTGCGGCTCGATGCTGTATCTCAGCCAACAGACTGCGCGCAGTATCTAATATTTCTTGTAGCTGCTTAGGACGTTTCAATTTTACATGTCCATGTTTGTAGCCGTCGTACTTTGCAAATATTTCAAAAAACCTGCAAAAAGAAGTCAAATAGAGAAACAGCATTTGTCCAATATTCTATTCGAATATTAATTACTCACTTAGGGTGACGAACTTCGACCTTCATTTTTTGTTTCGGCGTTCGATCCCCATGTCTAATTACAGCAACTACGCAGCGTAATTCCATCCTGTAATTATTTAAGAGAAAACAAAAATTAATAACTTATACTCTCATATAAATGAAGAGATTAAACATTACATTTTCCCAAATGTAGTGGGCACGATTGGCGGATCGTCTAATTGAAATGGCACGCTCCATGGTATGTGCAAAGTAGGAGCCAGTTCTCTTAAGATCATGTTTCCTAATATCTTTGCACAATCATCATAATACTTATTGGAGTTTTTTACAAAACTAAATCCGTTTACGTCACACACAAAAGACTGACCATTTGCTCTGAAAAATTATTTTAAGTTTTAATTAAGTTCAAAGAGTTTTATTTTTACAATTATTAAAAATTGATAAGTAATACCTCAAAAGATCAAAACCACACACGGTTTGCTTAAAAGCTAAACAAACTTTTCTACTAATCAATTTTTCTGCATTGCTCAAAATTACAGGATAACGGATTTCTTTTCCTTCCGAATCTCGCTCGACTTTTCCATCAAGCGCAGGGCTCTTCCTAGCTTCCGCGTGAGCATAATCAGGTCCAACAGTGTACACCTTTACATCGGTTCCATCGGTAGGCATAAAATCTTCATAAATATAAGAGCCAGTTTTACGAACCCGTGATTCAGGAGAATAAACACTACTGCGACTACCTATCTGTAAATAAAATTATTAGTGTTTGCATTAATGATATTGTGACGTTTTATTTCGCATTTCATAAAACATCGTTTCAAGATCCATTTTCGTCAAGAGAATTAGCGTCAGAATTAAACTGATAAATTCTTTATATAAAGATAAATGTTAAATAGGATTCACTCGTACTTATGACTACCGAAACTCCTCAAAATTAAATTTGAGCGAGGGAAGAATATATAAGGGTGACAGAAACGAAACGATGTATATAAATGATAGGTGTTGAGAAGTAAGAATCGTCGAAAATCAATCAGGCTTAAGAAACAGTCTTAACATAAATTCTCCATAATGAATTACATACATCGATTCTTCTTTCCCACATACTTTTTGTATAATACAAAATAAGCGTACATATCTTATCAGCGTGGTCTTCTTATATAATAAAATCTACATTCACAAAAACAGAAATGACAGCTATGAACAAATTATTTAGCTACCTATTCTACAACTGTGATTAGTTATAATCGATTACAGACCTATAAGTATGCACGTAATACCGTGTTAATCTAATTTTTGTAATTGGATTAGTGGGCCCACGTCTGTAGATGTTACCGACTGTCACGCTATTTGTCCGAGTTTTGTAATCAGTAAATTAAACTCACTTTTCTAAATAATCTTTGGCTACCACCACCTGCAGAAGTTGGATAATAAATATAGATGTTATGATCCTCTGCAGATACTGGCTTCTCCACAAATGGCTTATTAAAAGTAATTCCATTGACTTCCACATGATCTTCTGATTCCACCAACTCATGATCTGTAAAGAATAGTTTGTTATTCGTTTATCTAAAATAAAATGCTTAATAACAAATGATATTAAGAAGCAAAAGAATACAGAGATATGAAGAAATTTCTGAAGTATGAACAAGTTAAGAAATTATTTTTAAGAATTAAAGAGCTATAAAACTATTTAATAATTACTTACGTTTTGGATCAGCAGAATCCCTATCTAGTACAGCATATCTTGGAATTTCTATTACTTCATTTTCTAAAATGGCATACACCCTTCTTCGATCCTAATCATTGAAACAATATAACTTATTATAATAGAGTGTGACCAATGAATAGTATTCACTGTTTGCTTTTTAAAAAGTTATGTCATGCTAATTATTTTGTTTTTTACCTGAATATCATACTGCATGGGGAGATTGTTAATAATAAATGGATTTCTGAGATTTGCATAAGAAATTGCTTTGTCCAGTGGAAAACCTTTACTATGAAAACTTATCAAGCAGTCAACCATTGGCCAGTCCTCCACAGATTCCTAAATAAAATGAATAGGACAAAAATATATTAAAAGTAAAATGCACAGATGCCTGTGTGTATATCATACCTTCAAAATAACTTCTTCAGGAAACACCATAATTTTTATGTATTCAAATTCCTCTAATCTTGTTAAAATTTCCTTCATCGGTTTACTCTGAGATTTTTTTGCCATGGCACATATTCCAACCAAAACTTGCTTCCCTTCTCCTTCCAAGTCACTTCCACCCATGGAACCATCATCATTTCCGCAACCGTCCGACAGCTCGGCCTAGAATTTTTAAATAATCTCTTTTATAATCAATACTAGAACAATATCCTTCCAAACATTTTTGTGTCCTTCACATTTTAAAGTTCTTTGTTGAGTGTCTTTTTGAAGTGCTTGTTTTATTATATTTTATTGAAGCGGATTAGAAAACATATTAAGATATTAGTTTATTCATTACATTAATGATACTTCAATCTATTTAATAAAAGCTTATACTGTAATTAGGAAATGCATATATAATATGATATTATATAAGAGTTAGTGTTTGCTGAATTATTATATTAACCTACTTTAAAAAATTATTATCCATATATATAAGGCCATATTTTTAGATCTTTACATACATATATTAAATTGTTTTTGTACAAATACATACAAACATTTGCAGAACAGATGATTTGTAGAACTAAAATGCAGGGTAAGTGTCATTATAAAAATATGCTCACACAGGTCTATAATTAGCACACACTGCCAAGTTCAAATTGCTAAAATGAAGTTAACAGCATTTGCAAATGAGTGATACACAGTAATTTGATATTAGCAATATAATTCTGACATTAACAAAAACAAAATTAGTTTTATTATTAGTAGAGAAAATATTTATTTTTATCAAAATGAGAGAAAGAAAAGTGCATTTTTAATAAGAAGCTGTTAAGTTTTGGTCTAAAAATAATCTTTATAAATATTATAACATACAAAGCATTCATCGCAGTAACAGCATGTATTTAAATCCACAATATCATCGCTGTCAGATACTGATTGCAAATTTCCTCCATCATTACGGTTACGCCACTTCTTCAGACGCCACCAATCTTTTAACCAAGTCCATTCCATCTCTTTGTATACGACAAATGTTTGTTTTTCTTTTTAACAAAGTTTTGGCACAATACAATACTCAATACTCATTGATACTGCTTAAGGGGCAAAGATAGAAGCCTTAAATTATTCATATTAACTTTAACTATGATTTCTTATATTTAAATGGTCAAGAAACAGAGACAAAGGAGCCTTTCTTCTTTATGTAAATGAACAAAGACTACTTTGAATAAACAATATTTACAATTTAATATGCACTGTAGATAAAGCCTAAAGATAACTGAGACAGCAGATAAAACTTGTATTATTGCAATTTACTCATAATCCATTGCCTCCTTCCTTTTAATAATAGCATATAGTAAGCAAACTTATGTAGTCTTGTGACAGTCAAGTAAATGTGTGAGTATATATTAAACCTAATTCTGTCAAGAAGTAAGTCAAGGTTTTCTTGTTAAAAGGTGCTGATTTAATTAGAGTTATGTGGATACATTTTTATTGTAATTTTTTTTCTGTAGAAATATACCTCTGAAGTCAATATTGAACCCATATCACAAAAAATTAAAAGACAAAGTAATAAATAAGTAATTCTGTACAATTATTAGTAATCATTCAATATGGGAGAACAGTAGTTGACCAAATTTAAGCTCTTGGCTTAAGTGAAAATGTGTTTGATCCATATAAGGCATGCCTTATCAATTTAAGCCTATTTAATTATTCATAGCTATCTTATCTAAATACTGATACAAAATACAATTTCTAAACGGATTTTTTAATACATCTTTAAGCTTTTAAAGATCCAACATTTTTAGAGCTTTTAATGAAAGATGTTTTTATGCTAATAAAAATAAATATTTTAAAGGTGATTAACGTTACATCGTTGAAAGGAAAAAATCTATTTCTTGAGATGCGTCACTTCACAATCTCATTAAAAATCTTGTACGCAATTTTCTCTCGCTACAACGTACGGTTATATGCACTTTTCCTGTAAAAAAAAAAAAAAAAAAAATTCGAAAGAATCCGTCACTTTTTTTAAAGTTTCAATAATAATGTTTTATCGCAAAAAATTAGATACTTTATGAGCTTCATAATATTCACGTGAAAATAATTAGACCTTCGCCGCAAAAGATGCGGCGGAAAACAATGTTACGCGCGCGAGTATCTATGCAGTACTAAACCGCGTACTATACAGTGAATCAGCTAATGTTAGCTTACCAAATGATATTGTGACTATGTATGCATACGACAATAAATATTAAGGAGATAAGTAAACATTCTCTAATCTTCGGTGAAGAGATTTGAATCAATTAATGGCCTGTAAATAAAATTTGACGTAATGCATACAGAGTGGACCAACGAAAAAATAATCAACCATTCTTAGGAAAAAAATACTTTAAAAAAACGCTCGGACATGTCAGTTTATGCTTTGAGGGGACCATAAAATATCGGCGTAAAGATGTCTTGGTGAACGATCTTGGGAATAACAAAGGTCACCTTGAGTTATTCGAATGGAATTTCTTATTTTTTATTGCACACTCCCGCATTTTATTTCAAAAAAAAAAAAAAAAAAAAAAAGAAAAAGTTTCTCAAAAGACTATAATAATTTATTGTTTCTTCCAGCGGTCCGCTTGATATTTCTTTTTAAAACTGCGTATATATATATAGGTGCGCGTTTTGCTCAAGTGGTGTATACAATCGCTACGCATACACACGCATAACTGTACACCCACTTACAATTTTAAATTGGAGTATCTGCCTAATATTACTGGATAAAAAGATTGATTAATATAGCTTTTTGAAAAGCTCTAGAAATAAACTCAAAGAGCATGCAATTAAAAATAAGAGCTACTTCCTTTTAAAGAACTCAAGGTGACCTTTGTAGCTTCCATATTCATGTGCTTTCTTTATTATCCTCTTAAAGTATTAATTCACTTGCCAAAGCAATTTTCTAAACAATTTTTTTATTCCCAAGGATAACTGGTAACTTTTGCATTATAGGCCACACTGTATACTTATTTTCTTATCCCCTTATCAGGAATCTTCTGATTATATTTTATTGTCAACGATATATTGTTCCTATTTTGAAAAGAAAAGGGTGAGGCAATTAACTTACTCGTTTGGTTGAACGATAAAAATTTGAAGATGCAGAGCCTACGTTTGGTGGAACTGTTCCTAACTCTCCTACATAAAACATTGGTCTATTAGCACTCCTAAGACCCTGAAAAGAAAGATAATCTGTTATATCTAGCAAACAAATAATTACTTTGATAGAAACAACTAATCAATCTACCTGATATCCATGTTCAAGTTCAGTGTAAGACATTTCAGGACAAGGTACATTGATAATAATAATTTTTTACTGGATTATCATAGATAATTTTACCAGATCCTGTTTCTATTATATTCCTTAAAGGTAAAAGGATTAAAAAATCTTATAATTTACAAAGTAGTACATAGAGTAATAAAAAGACCTTATTACTCCTATTTCTCTCAAAATAAACAGATATTAAATATAACTTAAATGTGCAATAAAAATAATAAAAAAAAAAAAAAAAAAAAAAACAGAAATCATTTAATTTGAAAATTTTTCTGATATATCAGAATTAAAAATACAATCAGTCTAAGTATTATCATATTTAATTTCACAAAAATGATCTATGAATAAAACATTAAAATCCACAACCAAGTAAAGTAGTAACACTTACCAAGTGTTTTGAATGAAACTATCAAAATGTCTTGCAATTATTCTTTTAAAAAACTTAATTTCAGTTAGTATTTGATTATCTGTCAATACTGACAGTTTCAATCTTTCAATATATTCTTAATTTTCAGACATTTTGTTAAAATCGAGAAATCGCTTAAATCGAGACCTTACGTCGATTACTAAAATATTAGCGGGAGATTTGAAATTAGAATGAAACTTTGGAAGAAAAAGTAAAATTATTGTGTTGCTTGTGGTTATTTGACTGTGTTTTACGAGTTGTAAAATAGATTTTTATTATTGTTTGAATGCATGCTTATAGCTATTTTACATTTGTGGAATTGGTAATAAAAATCTAATTTTAACAATATTTATGCAATAAAAAACTAAATTTAAATCTTCTTAATTAAATCATCATTCATATAATCTTAGAAAATATTGTAAAACCGCTTAAACAAGTTCAGTGTAATTACTTTCTAATACTCATTAATTACTTTGCTGATTTACATGCGATCCTTTAATGGCTCTTGGTGCTGTATGTTCTTTCTTGGGTATGTCTTGGTCTATATTATAAAAAAATTGGTATTCATTTACATAATGCCCGTTATGTAGTAATTATAAAATTTATAAAAAATAATGTAGTAATTACCATCAAGATATATCATATAGATTGAGTTCAAAATTTTCAAATTTGATGAGTGCAGTTCTTTTAGATAAGCAGGCAAATTACCAGAATAGCAACTCAAATCAATTATAAATAATAGCCAAGAAAGAGATGGATTTGCAAGATTTCCACCCAAGACTTTTTTTCTAACATTAATTAAAAAACTTTTTATATCATCCATTTCCTCTATTGAAGTGTTTTTCTTCTTGAGGTCCTTGATAAGTGTAGCCCATATTTGAGTAAACTGTGTAAAGTACTACGTATTGTTAATTGATCAATAAGAAGCTCTTGTATAAGATGAAAGTAAAACTTCACCTTTGCTGCCATTAATTCAATATCTTCGGCTGTTCCCAGCTCTAATAGCATATTTAAATAAACAAATAAAGGACTAGCCATCAGAAAACTCAAAATTCCTTTGTAATATAAAAAGCTTCCAAAAAAGTCGACAATATTTCGAAAATGATTAACATCTTCCTTCAGAATTTGTTCTCTATCTGCAAAAATGACATGAATGAATAGATTCCTTAATACTTAGCAAATCATTGAAGTAATCAACAAACTTTCATAGTCTCTTTGTAGCCGTGTAATAATAATTTTCTGCATATTTGTATCATTCCAATTAATAGCACTAAATTCTTGATCGCTAGCTAGCATCGCAAGTTTGTAACCAAATTTCTTGTTTCCAAAAGCATAATCTAGAAATTGCTTTGATACGCTGCCAAAATTAGAAATCATTGTTTAAGCAGAAAAATTGCAACAACAAAACTGTTGTAAATAATTACTTTGAAGACATTCCATCTGTAGTAGTTGCAAAAAGTGTTTGGATTTTTTCCATATTTATATTAACATCTTTCATGTCTTTGATAAGGGTGTCAAGTTCATTAATTAAAACAGAACATTCGTTATTATCTGGGAGAAGAGTTCGTCCAGGTCTTCGTAATAAAGATTGATGCTTTTCATCTTTGAAAGCCCAACCCCGACCCTTACTATTACCTACAGTAGTCATTTTTAGCTAAAGGAGACACAAAGAATCATTTAATTAAAACACAAATTAAAATACTTTATATACGTTTCAAAAAATATATAATTACCTTATTTATAAATCAATATTAATATTGCTTGATTATTGCCGACTTATATATATAGTATTAATTAAATTTAATATTTTCTTTTGGTCTTATTAAATCTAACGAATAGTTAATACGAACGCAATAAATGTTAAAACAGCTAATGAAACACAGCTCTTCTACATTTATTCGTTAAAATCATGTACGGTATCTAACCTAACATTTTCTGCGGACTATTTATAAGAGAGCTATATGTTTATAAGTTGACGTGAGTGGAGAGTGAGTGAGACGACTTGAACGTCTTGAATCGTTTGGACGATTTGGGCTTTGGTTTTGGTATTCGGTAATCGCGCTGATGCGGCTGATGCCGGATGCCTGCATGAAGCCTCGAGCCTCAACCTCAAGGTCCTCAAGGGTTTAAGGGGTTAAAAGGGGATAGCATAGCCGCGGGTGGATTGTGATACATCATATCGTATTCTCTCTCACACTTTCTTTTCGGTGTACCAAAAGTATTCTCTACCGGAGAATGGTAGAGATTGTTTTATGCGAAGGTGGGATAGAAATTCTCATGAATTATACTTACTTAACAGTAAAAACAAAGACTACACAATTTCTTTATCCTCATTCACAGAATAATCCTCCATTCAAATTCCATTCATATACCAATAAATTTAAGATTATATAACTTTTTTACGATATTTAATTGTTTGAATGCAATGACTATTGGTTCATACAACCCCCCAATAAGGAAATTAATAAATTCTTAGCAGAGAGATGGCTGTATTTGTTGCCGATATACATATAAGGTTGATAAAAATCTTACCATGCGATCGCCCAAGACCTTTCGCAGATTGAATTTATTTTAATAAACGATTAATTGAATTTGCTGTCCAGGGTTGACGATTTTTAGAAATCTCTCGTCGGCGTCGAATCGTGAAATATCTTATAAGTTAACGAGGTTAAGGTTAAAAAAGCCCGCGTTTTTCTACGGTATAAAATGGTGGGGTGAGGAGAGAGAGAGAGAGAGAGAATGATAGAGGGAGAGAGGGGGGGGGGGTAAGATCGGGTGGTGGGGTGGTTGGAGAAATGGATGACAGGCGGCGTTCGACTCGCTCGGAGGAACCTATCATTTCTGTAATGGCTGCCGACTGGCGTTGTAGCTGTCGGTGATTCGGTCCCTTCGGGAAAACTCAAAGAGAAGCATTCGAAGCTTTGTAAAAACGCACCGCGACTCTTTAATCCGTCGAAAGTGAGAGTGTCGGACAGTGTTTTCCATAAATGTAGCTATCCCAACGTTCTTTTTCGCGCGTGTCTCATGAATTCCAGATTAAACCCGACACAGTGCTTCCTCTCTGTTTACTCTCACGGCTAAATCTCGGCCGTTTGCGAAAAATTGTGATCCACGAGAGATTATCTCTTATCAAGTGCGGTGTAATTCTCCTTGGATTTATCTCGTAGGTGTATCCAGTGGTGAACAAAGTTTTTTCCAGGAACGGACGGAAGGAATTCCGTACCGTAAACAAAACTGACAGCGTACAGAATCTCGCTGGTCATGCCTCTCATCTTGAAAGTTGGCGAGTGTTGACACGCGTGCTACACAAGTTTCGATTCTCACGTGGTTCAAGGTCTTCCAAAAACAACCCTCTCAATTTTGCCAGGCCAATAATCCCAAGCATATCGCAAGTTCAATCTCAACATTGACAGTGCTAGAGAATGCGACTCCTCCTCTCGCGCGTCTAAACATTTTCTCCTAATTTTTCAGACAGTGTTCCTATCCCCGTGGGTGAACAATTTACTAGAGATCCTTACAAACACACACACGTACACGGACACTATTAATTACCGTTACCGAGTTAATTACCGTGTTTTATGTAAGTTCATCTTTTTGTTTCCTGTCTTAACATCGGTTGATTCATTGAGCTCTAGTTTTTTTGTAGATGAGAGAGAGAGAGAGAGAGAGAGAGAGAGAGACAGACAGACTATACCCCCCTCGGTACACAGTGGATGTACGTTTGAACGTTGGCAGAAGGGAATAGAGTGAGATGGACGGATAAACAAAGAGAGCATACACAAGTGCAAGGGACGTATCCGCTTATTCATGGGAAGGATTTCTACGTATCGATGAAGAGAGACACTCGTGCCAAGTTTACAAAGAGCCTAAGAAGAATGCGAGCTCTCGGACCAGCGTTATTCAGCATCGTGATTAATGAGAGCGCCAGTGGCAAAAGCTCGATTATTCTGGCGCAACAGTGAAATGGTGTGCTTCGCGAGTGGGCTGAAAAGTTTGGCCTGCGTCACCCGGAGGTCTTCTTCCCGAATCAGCTGATTCGCTTCCTCGGAAGCAAACCTTGTGCCCGATCAGCCGCGTTGACGGGAATCTCCGGATATCCTGTGATGTACCAGCGAGCTGTACGCATGATATAGCGGAAGCAGCCAAGATGTTCGGCAAAGTACCGCCATCGAATTCACCGGGTCCACCGACGACGAGCGTGTCGGTCCCGTTGAAGTCGTCGAGCAGGTCGAGCACGACGTGCCTGCCACGTTTCTCGGTCGAGGGGAGCCTCGACGTCCAGGAGGAGGAAAAGCTCGACTGCTGGAGACTCAACGAGTCTACCTCGTCCGTCCTGGAAGTCTCCAGGCCCTGCAGGACGGACTCTTCTTGCCAAAAACTCCCCCAAACAACGAACAGCCTCCAGGGAAAGCCTTCCTCCGGTCCGCCAGCACTGTCCTCTGTAAACAAATGTTCCTCCAGCCGGACTTACGCCGCAAGGTCGCCAAACGCAACAGCTTCCAATGGCAACCAGAGGTCCCTTCCCGCCAATTCTTCCCCCGGTGAGAAAGTCGCGAGGAAGTCGAGTACCAAGGAGGTTGGCAAGGTTGCGAGGGACTCGAAGAGCTCGAGTACGGGCACGACAGCGGTGTGCAAGCGGGCGCTGATGTCGAAGTCTTCCGAATTGATAAACTCCGTGCCAAACGGTAGGGGAGGCGAATCCCTCGCGGGGGAGGAGCCTTCGAGCGCCGTGCTTCCAGCTAGATCTACCAATGAACCCTTTGCTTCCCAAAGGCTCGTTTCAAGGTCGTCCCCTGTCAGGGACGCCAGCCACGGGCCAGTCACAGTTTCACACAGTACCTGCAGCAGCAACAACCTGGATAAGCAGGAGTCCTGCAAGACCAGCGAGAATTCCAGTCCTGGGGACTGGGGGGCCAGGGCCAACAGCGAGATGCAGCAGAATTGCATCAACTGTCTTCCCCAGGATCTACCGACGGAACTCCAGTCGTCCCCGAGATGTTACAAGGACCGGGAAAAGTGTTGGGACCTCTGGAGGCCCACGGAGATGGAGACCAATCTCTACAATAATCTCAACGTCTGTTCTTCCTCCTCCTCCGGTGACTCTGGCCAGGAGTCCAGCGCCTCCAAGAGGAGGACTGGCGCCTCTTGCCAGGCCCTCAGGCACGCCGTTGCGTCCTTGAACCGATTGGACGATTTTTATATGGAAAAAATTGGTGCTGGATTCTTCTCCGAAGTGTTCAAGGTCAGCCAATTAAAACGTTGCATTATCGTCACAATTCTATTTTCTCCTTATATCTTCTACGCACGTGTCTGCGACATTTTTGTACATCGAGGAAATTATGCTAATGGATTAATTATATTTGTAGAAACATGGTACGCGAAAGAAATTTAATTGAGGATGATTGTGAAGGAAGAGAGATGGTGAATTAATGTATCGCCTTTGGAACGCGAGTTAGCTCGATCAAAGGAGTCAAGAGCAATTAGCCTATAGAATTCAGCACGGAGAGTCCGTGAAAATGCGAAAGCTCCTCGGCATTATTTTGCAGTTTTCTCGAGCTGGCTTCCCTGTTTTCCTATTCATAAATTATTTATCGCGCACTCTGTGGGTGCGCAGGCACAGGCCGAGCATCTTACGGCTCCTACGAGGTGTTATCTTAGCAGATTAATATCAGCGCTGATTAGATACGCCTGCAAACTCACGTAGCGAAGCCAAGAATTAATTCCGAGTTCGTGATCGTCCAGAAGTTGCACTCCTCCTCCTCCTCCTCCTCCTCCTCCTCCTCCTCCTCCTCCTCCTCCTCCTGCTGTTCGCCTGGAACCAACGATTCCTCTCTTTTTCCCGCGCACTGCTCCACGCGAACCTTCGCCCAGGAGAGATTTGCCACCATTTTTGGTCATCCGTTCTTTTCCCCTTGCCTCTTTTCCTTTCCTTCATTTTAAATCGCCTCGCCTCGCCTCGCCTCGCCTCGTACCTTTTCATCCAGACGCACACACGCGTTTCGTTCCACACGAACCAACAAAAATCATCGCAATTGAATCCCACTAACGAATATCATTTCGTTGTTGCGATTGAATTTTGCTTCTGGAAGTTTGATTGAAACCTTCGAGACGGAGAGAATTCCTGGTACCCTGGACTCGATAAGATACTACGGAGAGAGCAACGGGTAATATTCCCACTGTTCTTTGCACTCGGTAGGCTTGGATTTCAACATTCAATCGTGGAAGGTCTACTTTTATCTATCCCTAAGATTCTCCAAAGAATCGTCCAATTTTTTAGCCGACCAATCAACGTTCTTTTTACGAGTTAATTATGCCAAAGTGATTTTTCACGAATGTATATCGATCAGCTTTCTCTGGGAAGTCAGGGACCATCGTGGACCGAGGAGGAAATTTGTGAAACAACTTTTCGACAAGGTATTCTCTCTGGACACAATGCAAATATTGTCTACGCTACATTGCACTATGAACAACAAGGATACAAGTGTGTCAGGAAGAATGGCATGGACGTTACGTAAATCGTGTGTGTACAGTTTTCTTCCTTCCTCCAAAGCTTCATTATACTCTATTCGCACTTAGCAAGATATCGTTTCCTCGAATATATCTTGGTCAGGGCTGACTGCGCTTGTTTTTGTCGCTGCCTCGTGTACGCGATCCTCCTTAAAACGCAAACCTCGCAATTTATCATAACACCCATTCAACTTGGTCATTCCCTGAGGAAACCCGACGATTCACTCTTCCCATTGTCCTTTCCGCATTTTTTCAATCATCCTCCACTCGACGATCGTTACGAAATCCTTCATAATTGCCAATTCACGTTCTTCAGCAACTCGCGTGACCGTTCGCGACAACGCTCGCCTCCAACGTTCAGCTCGTTCTCGAGATTTTCTTCAGGTTCTGAAAAAAAGAAATCCAAATTCCGTGGTTGCGAGTATAGAAGAATTTTCTTGGCAAGTCCGACCCTCGTGTTTTCTCGAAAACACACCGTGCCTTTAACTAGCACATGAACAATTTCATCTCTATTTCTCTTGGCGTTAAGAAAAACGTTAATGCAGCTTCTATTATTATCGGTACCACTGGTTCCACGGTTCGTTATACAGAAGCAAGGTCGAAGTATGAATCTTCTTCGTGTTCTCGTGGCACTGGAGGATTGTAAATTGACGTTACCTCAGCATCTTCTAGAATGTTGCTCAATTCGCATCGATTTGGCTTGTGTGTGTGTGTGTGTGTGTGGCTCTGAATAGCGATAAAAGGGTGGCGCACACCTTGAAGAGATTTTGCGGAGCAACCTGGGAGCCTTGACGAGCTGTTCCGACACACAGCGAGTGTTATAAATAGGTCAACAGGAAATTGACTGCAGCACGTAATGACGTTGGTGGGTCCTCGGCGCATCACCTATGCTGTGCCTCGCTTAAAAATAGAAATGCTGTCAGGACACGCGAGAAATCCTCCGCGTTGTGTCGGGTCAAACTTGCCTCGCCTATCGTAAAGTCACACCTCGATTCCACTCTCTGTAACATCTTTCATCACTATTCCAAACTCCATTCCCATTACGAAATTTAAACGTACATTT
This sequence comes from Prorops nasuta, assembly GCF_024137725.1. NCBI lineage: Eukaryota > Metazoa > Arthropoda > Insecta > Hymenoptera > Bethylidae > Prorops > Prorops nasuta. The sequence goes on from NW_027116814.1 coordinate 3,551,740, forward strand.
TTTTCCAGATTCCTTATCCATTGGACCCAATTTAATCAGTATGCTAAACCCGGAGAAGGTCGTTGGTTGTTCTATTAATACCTTTGCAATGGGACTCGAGTATGAAGGAATGCTAGCGAGCGATTTTATTATCGGGATGTAAATCGGAAGGAAGTACGTGCAAGAAGCAATGAAAGCTGCATTTTAATATTTGTTTATTACCAAATTTCTCAATTGGTCGTATGAATTTTTCAAGCTTTTAGGTGCAATAAAGCGAACCGAGGTGTATGACTCGTTTGAATTTCAAAAGAGCCGGCCTTTTATCGTAATTATATTTTTGCCATTGGAAAAAGTCGCTGCTGAGAGATAAGAACCGCGAATAGGCGGATAACCTTGAAAGAGTTTCTGCAAAGTGGAGACGTGCTCGGGTTGCGAATTTGGAAGGTTGTATCTCGCAGTGGGGTCACTGCAGTGTCAGGGGTTACAAATTTTTGGCACCAATCTATTTTGCGCGTGCCAAGAGTCGTTTAACCGCTCGTCGTACTTTCCTGTCCCGTTCGTTGATTCGATCCACGCGGACTGGACAATCTACTTGATCAACACACGAATTACACTCCATTGGTGTTAGCCGAGAGAACCATCCATTCCACGTCTGGATTGTATTCTCCAGGAAAAGTAGAGTGATTTATATTATTGCAAAAATCTCTGGACCCTTTGTAACTCGAGAAACACTGTTCTCTGTATATTCGGTGCAACAATCCAGTTTTTTGTTGCACCGTTTCCCTCGATAACGTGGCATCCGAAGGCTTTTTGGAAATGCACAGAGGCTCGTTCTTGTAGCTGTGGATGACTGGACAAAAAGTGAATTTATTCGCTACTGAATTATGGAGGACAAATAGCAGGAGATAAAGACACACGGTTAGTCGGGCATGAATTTTGCAAAGATCTCAATAGTTATGCAAAAAAGTAGCAAGCCCGAATCGCATTATACATTGGCCATTGCAAAACGGTTGCACGTAACGCATTCCTAAGCACAGGAGTAACCGAGTTATGGGATGTGGAGATTCCTGTGCATCACGTGAGAGAGTACCCGTATTAGCAGTATTAAGTTTATCGAGCATGGCTCGGTCGATTGTACTTCCAAGAATACATATAAATTTCTCGTTCTGCCAGCCTCGGTGCAGGCGATCCAGGCGCGAATGAAACTTCTGACTCAAGATTAACCCGAGTGAATAAGATGTTGCGAAACGTTCGCTTGGAGTCTGGTCAAAAGTAAACTGTCAGTGGGACCATCGACCAAGGTGGGGGCGTGTTGTCAACAATCAAATTATGAAATTCCTGTCACTTAAGAAGTCTAAAAAGACATTGCAAGTAATTCGAAGCGCCAGTGTCTCGAGTCAAATGAATCATAGGATTGCGAAACTCCTCGAGAACGTTTTAACAAGACCCTGGTGGAAGACGGGAGATTCTGAATTGTTGTAATTAATTTCTACTCAAACTCGACGAGTTTGATTGCTTGGAATTATTTTATAATTATAAAACTGTTGTACGTACCGAATTATAAGAGAGCTTTCTGCTTGGCATTTAAATCGAAGCTTTTACGAGGTTTCGTTTGGTTTTAAAGTTGAGCGTTTCGCCAAGTAAATGTTGTAAAGAGGGGCAAGGGGGGAGGAAAGATACGGCTGATCTATTTTTAAGCGAGTCGAATCTTCCATCCTTCCTGCCATTCTATCTCTCGAGAGATACAGTGAATCAGAAATTCAGGCTTTAGTCACTCTTTCCGTCTGGGTCACTCCTCCGTACGAGCCAATTATACGCTTTAATATCACCAAGCTAATTTGAGATTCTCTCAAATTCAGAGTGCAGTAGTCTTCCCTCTGCGCGATCTATCGATTTCTGCATTACTCTGCTGGTTCAACGAATTTTCCTCCACCGGAAACCCTTCTGTAAAATCAATTTGTAAACATTGGAGTTCTAGCGAACGAACTGTAAAGAACTCGAGTGTACCGATTATCGATAGATGTAAGTTGTGAAAAAGGCAGCTAGCTGAACAACGATAGAGAATTGGATCGATCGACGATTCAAAGAGGCTGAGGCACGTGTTAAAAAAAAAGTAGAGTGGCGTTTGTCGATCGTGCACACTTCGAGGTGGGTTTGCACAATGCGAGGGGGAAGAAGAGGCAGAGTGTTGTGCAACGAGGAGAAGTGGCGAGATTGGTGAGAGACGCGAGAAAACCAGCTGCCCTGGCGTGGAGTAAAGGGAACGAGAGCCGAAAAGTAGCGAGTAGAGAGAGCGAAGGAAGAGTGATCTTCCGTGTCGAGGAATTTCCTTCCATTTATTACCTACCTTCGCGTCCCACCCACTCACGACTCTTGCAATATTTCTACATCTCTCTCCTCCTTCGTTCTTTGCTGGCTCGACGACAATTTCGTAACCGAAGGCTCTCGTGTGTACCTTTATTTTCTCTCTTTTCCTTCTTTTGTATCGATTCTGTCCCCCCCTCCCCCCTCTTTCGCATTTTTCAATTACCATCTCAACGTGCCTCGGCCTCTGGACCATATTTCCATTTAATATCCAACCTAAGCAATGACTCGAACACGAAAGATTATGGCTGCACCGTACAATTCACTCCGGAGAATGCCAAGCTTTATCGCTGCACCGTTATCGAGATGTTTCAGCCGAATTACGGTACTTCGCGACTACCCCCCACTGAATTATTGATCGATCGGATGACGTTTGTGTTTTGTAACCTTGAACGACGAGATATCGTACAGGAGTGTGTTTCCATAATCTTGGGGAAAGAATTTATTTTATTCACCGAATAATTTTCTTCTTCTTGCACGCTTTATTCTTCTCTTCGAGTCTGACGAATATTTTTATGTGGGTTTTAACCATGTCAATTTTCTGTAGAATTCTCCATTGGAGGGATAGAAGTTTTGAATCGAACTCTTCTTCGTGTACTCAACTTGTGGAACAGTGGAACAGTATTTATGAATATAAACCGTGTGTGTTTGGTCGAGTATTTTGTTGGTGCGTTGCAATAATCTACAACGTCCTCTAAAATTGTGTACAAAGCTATGACGTAAATTGTGGGTAATAGTTTGCAAGGTTTATATATGCACGAGGAAAACGACAAATCTGATTTAATTTTTGTCAAAGATAATTTTAAAGAGCGCAAGATTTTATATAGCCTCTTTGTTATCATCAGTCAACCCGAGGATTCTGATGAATCTCAGGTTTGAGTGGGAATGAAAATGATTGTATTTCAACTTTTGTCCGAGTGATTCTAATGACCAAAGATCTATTTACGAACGGTTCCATTAATTGAATGATCAACAGCCAATTAAAGTGATTTTTGTTAAAATCTCTGAGCGTCCCAATGAGCACACAGAACTCTCCTCAGGAACTCTGAAGACATTTTCCACTAGCATAAAAATTGAAGCAAAAAACTCACGTTCTATCCAAAAATGGAATTCCAAAGGATTCTCTCGTTAGCCACGATTTTGCGCATAAATGAATTAATCCAACGTACAGCGAGTGAAAGTAAGAGGCCATCGAAGCAGAAATGGAAACAACTATAATTTTTTCGATCGCGGTTCGAGTTAATCGCCATTAGCAGAGTTGGGTTTGGCCGCATATGCGTTTCGAATCGCATCGTGGAAAGCAATTATTATCGAGACGATGTGATTCCTACGTTCAAGGCGTGTACCAGAGATCATTAAGTTCGATCATCCTTCTTCTTGTGGATGGCACGAGAATCGCACGGTGAAAACATGCCAAATTTTCGGTAATAACACGCGCAACGACACGCGTCCCAGTGCGCGATTATCAGCATCCAAAATGTTTCCTGCTTCGTGCGAAATGAAGCAAAAGGAAACTCTCCGATATAACTTCATCACTGTCCGTAATTGACTCTCGTGGAGTACCGTTGCATAGCTGTCACGATCTCTCGTATTTCTTCCTTCAACAAAACCATATTTTTCCCCATTAATAAATATTCATTAAAACTTGCGAGATCCAATTAATTCCGAGGAGAGAATCCATGTAATTTTCTCTCTTAAATTAATAAACAGCGTGTCCCATTTTTTTCGATATCCCCCTATGCTCGTTCTTTTTCGTCCCTTTACTCTTCCTCTGGGTAATTCGTGCGAGATGAATGTTCCGATTAACAGTACAAACGTGTATCTCCTGGCAAATGATTTCATTAGCATTTATCATTATTATTCCATCTCGTGAAATATCGTCGTATTTTTCTTCAATCCAATCTACCCTGGCTATAATTACTTTTGATTCTAATTAGCCAGACTGCTTGGTTCGATAAGAACGCGCGCAGGTAAACTTGGCAGAAATTAGTCGCCGAGCTAGATTGAAAGTTTAATTCGAACGTGACGTTATCAATCTTTGGGACATTGTAGAAAATTTAATCTCGTCTTCTCGCTCGCTCGCTCGCTCGCTCGCTCGCTCGTTTCTTCATTTGAACTCTTTAAAGTTTCATTAGCGATATCGAGTGGTCTGGCTATGTAAGGTGGAACTACTTTGTGTTATATGAAATTATGAATTTTCCTAGAAAAAAAAAAAAAAAAAAAAAAATGGACATTGCCTAAAAATCTTGACCCCTTTTTATTATCTTTGCTGGCAGAATTAAAGTTATCGTTAAAATCCTCTTATCTCACTTGGAATTACAGGTTGTGGCTTTAGCACCGAGATAAGGGTAGATAATGGCAGAAGCAGAAAGAAAATATGATAAAGCATCCGTGTGACACGTGTAAAGTTTATTTCAATTTCTCGATTCTCTTGCGAAAATCCCTCGCACTTCAAAGGACAGATTGAAAGTGGCGTGCTAAATTTTTGCCAGTCGAATCATTGCAGAAAAAAAGCCAATCTGGTTATTGGCATGCAGGCCAACGTATGTGGAATGTGTAATGACAGTTATTGGTATTCGTTCGAGTCTCGGTATTTCAGGATTTGGCCATGCTCGACAGGGTTATAAAGGCGGTAATAATTCCATATGGATATAATAAGTGCTTTCGATTTGTGACGTCTACACGTCAGTCAGTTATTTTGCCACATGTCGACGAATTTTATTAAAAGCCTCTGACACGTTTCATTGGCTCGTTTGACGAGTCGATAAGTGAAAAGAAAAATCACTGCGGGCGAACGCTGCGAAACCGACCAGTTTCTTTGTTTACGTTGCGACATTGAGACCTCGCTGAAATATAATTTAAAAGAATAATCGTTGTTGATGATTCTCGTTAAATTCGAGGTAAGGATCGTTCGGCGATCGCTGACGATTTCTGCAGGACGAGGAAGAGAGGACTGAGGGGTTTTCTTAAAGGCGATAGTACACTCTTTGTATGTTTTGTTTACATCGTGACGTTGAGAGCTCGCTGAAATATATAACTCGAAAGAATAATCATTGTCGATGACTCTGGTTAAACTCGAGATAAAGATCGTTCGGCTTGCCGATGATTTCTCGCAACTTCTGACAAGAGAGAGAAGATTGCGAGGTTTTTTTTTTTCTTAAAGACGATAGTACACTTTATGTTTTTTTTTTTACATCTTGACATTGAGACTCCGCTAAAATATATCCCAAAAGAGTACTCGCACTGTCGATGCCTCTGGTAAACACTGAGCATACCAAAGCTTGTATACACCCTCGTGTTTACATACGAAAAAGGTCGCTCGGCTAGCAAATAATAGCTTTGTTATTAAACTCGATCCAAATACCATTCGATTCTTAGAATATTTTTACAGTTGAATAAGAAGCACATTGAACATTTTTCTTATAAACGATAGACCACTCGTCGTACCTTTGTTTACATCTCAACGCGCGTTGGAAGCTCGCTAAAATATAATCCAAATACACCATAACCAACGATGACTATATTAAAATTCGAGACAAGAATCGTTCGGCCATCGCCAGTGGGACACTCGAAGTTTGATGGAACAAAAAACGTAAACAAAACACAAGATGGAGGGGTTTTCTCGAAGACGATGGTACACTCGTTGCGCGTACGCTTTCGAGCGGAGACCTTACCGAGGCCGTATGTGCGCGAGGAAAGGTTGAAGGGGGAGAGGGGGGGGGGGGGGGGATAAGAGTAGAAGCACATCGCGAGCGTTACTCTCGCAGTACACGAAGACGACCTTGCCTGTGACTCAAGAGTTCGCGCGGCGGAGAGCGGGCATTTCCTTCCTCGAGCAAGAATGCTGTGCTGGAAGCAGACGAGAAAGCCGGTCACGCCGCGTTGGCCATGGAGTACGAACACTCTCTAACGAGCTTCTCTCGATCCCCCACGATTCATTATCGCCCCCCCCCCCCCCCACCCCCTCCACCCTATAAAGCAACCAGTACACATCCCTCGACATCCTCTCCTACGCCAATGGCAGATTTCTTTTTCCCATCCAATGGATTCCAGCCGATCGGCCAAACGATAACTTTATCACTCGTCTCGCGATACTCGAAATTTCAATTGTTTCTCGCATTTTTAACTCCACCGCGCTTGGTTCTCACGCCTGAAAATTGCAGCGAATGTCGCAGGTTTGAGAAACAGATAAAAGTTGATCTCGAGAGAAACGTGCTCGTCCCGCCGATAACGTGGCTCGAATTTTGATACTCGATTCGAGTGTCCCGAAGATCAAAAACGATCGGAGTAAGATGTTATTGTCGAAATTCTCTTTTTATCGAAATAAAACGGTTCGAGAGGCGAGCGAGTATTTTCGAGCACTTTTATGAAAGACAAAAATTCGTCACAGACACACACACACACACACACACACACGTATATATATAGGAAGAAGAATTTCTTGGTAGAGAAGAAACTCGAGGACTCTTCGAGAAATCGGTGTTTACGCCATCCCCGTCGCATGCAAATCGCATACAGAAACGAGTATCAAGTTTCACTGCGCAAGTTCCGTGCGTAAATATATATATATATATATGCTTTCATATTGTTTCGTTGGCACATTTACGTTTCTTTACGTGCCAGCAACGTTCCGCGAACGATTCCAGCGCGTTCCTAAACGTATCAGTGTGATCCAAATGGCCATTTTTCTCCGAAAGTTCCTCTTCACGTGTCACTGGCTCTCATCGACTACTTTGCAAAGCTAAAAAAATAGAATTGCCTTTCGATAATCGTTGGGTTGCTCGATTGCACGTTTTTTTTTTTGTTAATAATGCTCACTCGTGCGTGTTCGTACGTCAAACTTTCCACGTGTAGGTAAGGTCCCGTTCGTGTCTTCGCGTATCGGTGGCTGCTTCGTCACGTGTGGCGTTTCGAACGACTAGTTTCCACGTGAAACCGGTCGAAAGATTCTCCAGCCCGACTTTTACACCATTATTATTATTATACGTGGCAAACACGTGGAAAAGACGTTCCTTCCAGCGACATTAACGAGCCACGAGGATTTTCCCGATCTTCTCGATCCATCCCGAGAGATTTTGGCAGCTGATCCAATCAACATGACGTTTCTCCGTCGCCAGCTTCGTTATTCCACTCGGATCTCCAAGGTTTTATCCTCCTTTCTAAAATTATATTCGTAACACGGAACGATCCGGTCTGTTATGCCAGCTGGAATTTTTCTTTCTGCCATCCTGCCAGATCCTTATCGCTTTATTGCAATCGCGGTGCAATGATTCGCGAGAGATAAGATTGTTCGATGATTAAAATGACGGGATTCGATGCAAATAACTCGATTCAATAATGGAAAATGTACAAGTTTGCGCTATTACGACAGTCTGCTGTTTTCTTAATCGCGAGTAATCGTGCTCAAAATCATCGACACGCTTTTCTTACCGATAAGAGTTTTTCCTCGTTTCTCAAGTAGCCGAGTATCGTATTTTTCATCCAATCCTTGCTAATTATTGGACTGTACTATATACACTAGCTTCAAGAATTTTTTCAATCAAACTACGAATAACGTAGATTAAAATGTTTGTTGATAACAAATTATTGTTCGCATAATTTTCACACTGTACTCGATCGCGAAGATTCGATCGATTTAACGGAATGAACGGAGAATTGTCCCAAGGCTAGTGGTTGAAAAGTGGCAGGTGCATTTCACCCGTAATCAATCGCGAGAAATTTGGATCGATCCCTTTCTCACGTCTATCATTGTACTTTCTCCGTTGCCGATTCGTTCGTCCGCGAAACTATTCGCACACTCGCATCAAACGGAAAGGAAAGCACATCCGTTTCGCGCCTTTCGACACGTGGATTTTCGCAACTTTAATTTCGTAGCCCGAGCACCTTACACCCAGCGATACACGCGTTGCCAATACCGATCGCACGACTCGTTCCACTTTTAACCAATTTATTGACAAAAAATTGCAAGACTCCGGATTTCCACCCACGCGAAAACAAAACTCTGCTCGTACGGAATTTTTCCGGAAAATTTCTCTCCGCTCGAATGCAGCAGCAGCGTTGTTTATTTTTTGGCACACGAGAAATTTCTCCATGATTATCTCTCGCCGGTCTCGTTGCGCGCCGAGTCGTCATAATGGTTGGCGCTAATTGCGATAATTTTCTGGAGGATCCGAGAGACATTTGCAGAGAGAGAGAGAGAGAGAGAGAGAGAGACGAACGTCGAAGAGGCGTGGAAAAGAAATCGATCGAAATTTCGAGCGATCATAGAGATCGGTCGCTTCCAAGTCTCGACCTGGAATCGGTGGTTGGCTCACTTCGCGTCGCAGGATCATCGGAACCTCGCGAGATAACGACAATTGCAATTTGCCGCATCGATTTCCAGCTCGCAAAGCCGTAATGCACCCGTTCGCTCGCTCGCCAGCTGCGAATCGCCATACGACTGACCTTTCAAGGCTCCGCTTATGCCAGATTTCAATCACGCCAGCACAGCAATTCACTCCGCTACCGACCATATTTTCTCACGCTAAAAATACACCTTTTTCCCTTTAACAAACTCCCTCGTAATCGTATCGAGAGCAATTATTTCAGCAGTTTTTTTTCAGTAGAAAAGAAAATTTGTACGTTAAACGAGAGAAAATTGACGAGAGGACAATTTTTTAATTACGAATCGATAAACAAGAGAGTTGAAACGTGATAAAAATGAAGGTGCAGGAAACGAGGTGGTGGGGGTAAAGAAGGAAGGAAACGTCTGATTATTTTGTTCCACGAAACGACCTTGTAGGCCACGAAAGAAACGTCGAGGGAATTCTGTGTGTGTGTGTGTGTGTGTGTGTGTGTGTTTGAAATTGTCCAAGGAGGAAGGAAACGAGTGTGCGGAGACATCAATGGAGCCTGCGTTGTAATTGCAACGAAATTCTCGATCCCTCGCCGCTAATTACTCTCTCCCATCCTCGTACACAATGCAACTTTGCTCTGCTTTCTCCGTGCGTACATACGAAAGAGCAGACGCTGTTTCGGGTGAGAGCGTCGAAAAATCCGCAAGGACGAGGTTTCCCACACACGCGCGCACTTAGCAACACGCACACTGCGCGCACGTACGAATTCAATTATTACGAAACCCCGAACGGAGAGTTTGCAAAAGATTCCACCAGATGTGTGCCACGCTTCGCCTCAGTTTTTTTTCTAACGCGTAAAAGTTGCACGTGGAGAAATGCCACTACGGTTTATCCTCGGAAAAATTCAGCAAAACTCCGATAGCACGAGTTTTCCCACACACGCACGCTTCACGCGTGGAATTGATGTATTGCACGAGATTAAGGAATGTAGAATTCGCAAAAGTCAGGGTTTTTTCTAATGCGTAAGAGTTTCACGTGGAGAAACGCTACTGTGTGATATACCCTTTAAAAATTGAATAAAGTTGCAAAAGCACGAATTTTCCTGCACACCTGCACTTGTATAGGAACACGCACGTACTTGATCAATTCATTGCGAAATCCCAAATGGGAGAATTCGCAAAGATTCTTGGAAAAGTGTGCCACTTTATAATTTTGTCTAATGCTTAAGAGTTGCACGTGGAGAAATGCCACTGTGTGATACATACCCTTTAAAAAAATTCAATAAAAATTCGAAAGCGTTATCCACGAATGGCACAGCACGCTCGTGCGAATCGTGACGATATATCGTTTGCTCGGAGCCATGCAATTAAAGGCCACGATGTGTGGAAATTATAGAAATTACTAATTAAAGTGCGCGAATGGCACGATCGAATAAGTTGGTTGGACGAATCGAAGCGGCCGAGCTAGCCTTTTGCAGATTTTACTTGGATCGTTCGTCCAATCGCGAAATTTTGTCGCACACTCTAAAAATGATCTTTTTAAAGGAGCCTCGAGTAATAGAGATTCGCGATGCTTGGCTCTGTTTACCCAGCCGGCTTAGCTCGTATTCGTCATTGCTTGGCACATACCCAACTAAACCAGCCACTGCCAAGGAATCCTGGCTAGAATCTCTTTCTCGGATATTCTCGACTTTTTAACCCACGGAATTCCTGCCACTCCAGCCTCGTACACCGATTTTCTCGCCAACCACGTTTCCTCAAACTTCCTTCTTCGACCCCACCCCCCCCCCCTCCTCCTCCTCCTCCTCCTTGACTTCCCGTCAAGTTCACTTTCTTTAACAAAAATTACTCGTACGACTCTAAATCGATTTGTCCTTGGTTAGAAATAAAACTCTCTTTTTGCAGGGGAATCGAACTTTGCTGGAAGTAGCAAGAAATGTTTTATTCCAACTATACTTTGTTTTTTTTTTTTTTTTTTGTGGAATAATCGAATAAAGAAATTACGAGGAAAAATTGCACAAGTTTTTGTCGATACTGTGTATATATATAATTGGTTTGGTTATGGATCGAATAATTATATCGAGAGATAATTAAGAGGGGTTTTGTCAAGAGTTTTATCGAGTCTTGGTTTTATTTAAACGTGAAGCAATAATTTTATTAAAATAGAAATTATTCTGCACTTGGATGAGTGCGAATTTTGCTACAATGTCATTGGAGGCTTTTGCCAAAATCGTGTATTATTATGTTTGGAATTATTTGATTCGAGTGTGAGTTTTGTAGTTATGTTCGAATGAGGAATTAAACTTTACTGGAAAAATCATGAAACGTTTTACTCCAATTATTTGGTTTATAAACGATCAAACGTAGAAATTATGAAAAAAAAAAAGATTGCACAAGTTCTTATCAATATTTCGTATAATAGATTTGATTACAATTATTAACGAAAGATAATTAAGAGAATTTTCATCACAAGCTTTTTATCAAGACTCGATCTTATTTAAACGCGAAGCAACAATTTTACTAAAATAGAAATTATTCTGCACTTGGATGAGTGCGAATTTTGTTAGAATGTCATTGGTGTGTTTTGCCAAAATCTTGTATCGTAATATTTGGAATTATATAAATCAAGTGCCAGTCGTTTGTTTTTTCTTAATTATAGTCCAAGATGTGGTTTATCAAAGCTCCGCTTTTCGAGCAAACTTCGACGAACCGACGAATTTCATCAGTGCAAATTTCTCTTTCGCCATAATCCTGCTGTATCCCGCCCACTGAACGTGCTTGATAAACTGGAACGTAGGATTTGCGTAAACTGTGAAAAGCATTCGCGAAATTAGCACTGCCATTGGATTAGAATTTCGCGATTGAAAAATTTGTATTTCTATTTCCTTCTTGAGGTTCCCCTTCAAGAATTTCTATCGATTCCCTTTAACTCGAAAATTCAACGAAATAATAATATTTTGTTGCATAATTAATGCATCGATAAAATAAATCATTGGAAATTAGTACAATTAAAATCATCTCGTACAACATTATAAATTTTGCTATTGACAAAACCATCATTGACGAGATACAAAAATTGAGAGTCTAACAATAATAAATACCTAATTTCCTGTATAAAAACGATACTGGTACACACACGGTTAAAACGACGTTTATACCGATCTAAAACTCCACGTGGAAAATGATTGATCGTTAGAGAAATACAAAGTTGTGAGAAAAATAAAGAAAATTATTTTCAACCTCTCGCGTTATTTCAACAAATTGTTAAAATACCTTCACGATTGATAAGAAGAGAAAGTTTCTCTGCTAATCAAATATGTCTATCAATTATGTCAATTAAGTTTATCAATATTTTTGCAATAGACTGATTCAATCAGCCGAATACACCGAGACAGTTTGATCGAACTTGATCGAAACATTAAATATAAAATAGTTTCATTATTATCATTTGGACTGATCATACATTTTACACGATGCTTTCATTGTTTCTCTGATCCATCGACCGAATTTAATCGTAGATCAAAACGAGAGATAAGCCATATTGCCAGTTGGATAACCAAGGATTAACGTTTCCAGGTCACCCATAAAGTAACGAGTCAGGTGATGGTCCTAAAGATGAATCAACTTCCAGCCAACAGGCCGAATATGCTGAAGGAAGTTCAACTGATGAATAAACTCAGCCACCCGAACATTCTCAGGTAAATTTACTGCGAAATTCCGCTCCACTTTAGCGAAGAAAAGAATATTTGCATTTCTCCCGCTTAATTCCTGCAAAAGTCATGTATGTTCGCTGATGAGCATCACGAAAAGCCCAGGCTGCGCGAGTTTTGCCAAAATCATCGTCCAACGCTTCGCAACTGGTACCTTGTGCCTCGTGAAAGCCGGAAAACACCGAGAAACCTTTACGAGTATTGTGAAAGTTATTTTCATGCGCATCCTTCGAGTGCTAACTTTGCATATATATATATATATATGTTATATCGGAGTGGATGAATTATAACAGAAATTGAATATTTCACGAGCAAAAACCGAGCGAGAGCCACTCACGAGGAATAAACTATTTGACTGTACGATTTATCGAATTATCGTATCGATCTTGACTCTATCAAGCCTATTAGCTAATTTCTTGTATAATTAAATTTTCTCCCACGATACGTCACTGATAGCTATACAGCTTTGCATTGATTTTTTTTCTTTCTAAGCTTTTATAATCAACTTACACCACCGCACTGGAGTTTTGTAAATGATCGCGAGAGCGAGTATTATTTTTTTGTTCGAGTTTCAAGATCAGGGGCATTGTTCAATGAAATTTCGAGATACGAGGCAGAGGAGTAAACGCGAAGATATACGTTGGATGAAATCGACGAGGAAAATTCCGCGTTAATTTTCCAATGTCTCGTTGATCGACGTCTCGTCGGAGCACCGAGATAACGATTTTCCGGAAAAGTGTTATTTTTCGAGTAATTGGGGGGGGGGGGGGGGGACGATTTGGTTAATGAAATTTGAAGGTTGCGAGCGGAGCAGAAAAATGCATGGAAGCGCGCGGAGAGAAGCGTTGGATATTGGCGAGTTTCAAGGAGAGAGAATCGCCAGAAATAAGATCGCAACGGCGGAGAGGATAAACACATCCGAATGTGGGCCAAGCCGTTTATATCGTCGGAATGCGTTGTCGTCCGACGGTGCAACGTCTGGCAAATGCGATGCATAAGCCCTGGACATTATGTCATAATTCATAACTCGACGTATCCGTGCGGCAAATAACGGCTCGTTACGCTTTCGGCGAGATTCTCCATCCTTTCAATCACGAAAGCACAAAAAATGCCCGCGCGTCCTCGTCTTCCTTTGATCCGAACTAGACCGACCGTAAAAACCACATTACCTCGTCAGGCGAACCGATCGAACGAGAATCCACGACGTAATAAATCACGCCATTATAAGCTTATACTATGTATATATATATATGTTGTATTTCGAAGCATTTGTGAGGCAAAAAGTAAATTATCCTGTTGTAAATCGACCGATTGACGAATCGATGCTGAGTAACCTTGGCTCGTACACTGGAAAGGGCAAAGGTTTCACCGATTTCAGGAATTGCTTATTTTTCTTTTTGCGATAGAATCGATCGTTTGGTATTCCTTGAGACTTTTCTTGATTTCTAGTCATGTTTATTTGGTAAATTGTCTTTTTTCTGTATCTCAAGAGTCGAATTTCATTTTCCTCCGCAATGCGCATTTAGGGTTGGGAGATTCCAGCTAACCGTATAAAGCGATTAAGGGGAAGCACTTATCGATTCCAGTGTACTCGCGCGACGAAATCTTCCCGTCAAAACTTGTTTGTAAACACTCGCAGTAATAATCCCAAATACTCTCGAGTTCTTCTTTCGTCGTTTTTCGCAATATTCCATTTTTTCCGCTTGATCTCTGCAAGGTAGGATTTTTATTCTCTTCGATACACACACACATTCGTTGATTATTCTAATTAATCTTGGGAGTATTTTCACGGTTACCTTTTCCATCGTCGTTCGATGGACACTTGGATCGTAAACTTCTTCGTGCAGAGCTAAGTATATTGTCCCGAGTGTTTTTGTGTCGAGCTACGACAAAATTCATTCTCATCCGCCACGGCCTTTTGTGTTTATCTCGCTGGTCCATCGTTTGTGTTTTTGCTTCTCGCAACTCGTTGACAACATTTTTTGTCCGCCGATCGAGGCTCCTCCTCGGTCCTTCTTCGACCAAAACACAGCACCGTGCGCCCCTTGGTCTCTATTTGTAAACAACGATAGACCTACCAGTTTCGCAACATCCACTTTCAACGCATTATTCTTGCCTGGAACTTATTTGATAATTCGTATTCAAGACGAAATAATAAAAAAAAAAAAAAAACAAAAAACAAAAAACAAAAATAAACTAAATTTATAGAAACATTTCATACATAAGAATCAAATTTATTCTTCAACTATTCACCCGATATCTCGAATCCTTGCATAGGTCAAAAAATCTTACAACCAAATCAAACACCCTCAAACGTACACTCAAACACGTTCATCAAAAACTCAACAATTCCACCAATTTCTCTCGCAAAGAAAACCCCAAAAATTGCACTCTTTGCCAGAAATTGAAATCACCGGACCCTGTTGAAACATTTCCCTCGGTAATTGATTTGCGTCTCGATTAGGGTGTCTCTAGTGTCGAAGCGGGTGACCTTGAATTCCTGAAAAAAGAAAAAAATGCACCCAAGTCCACGGAAAGTCTGAAAAACGGAATGATTTATTCGGCACGAAAGGATTGAAAGAGATTCTCGATGGGTTTCAGGTTCATGGGAGTTTGCGTGCACGAAGGTCAACTGCACGCTCTGACGGAATACATAAATGGCGGCAGCCTGGAACAACTGATAATGGCCCGACACACGCCGCTACCACACCTGATCCGGATGAACCTGGCCAGAGACGTGGCCAGAGGAATGGCTTACCTGCACAGTCGCGGCCTCTTCCACCGTGACCTCACCTCGAAGAACGTCCTGATCAAGAAGGACGAGGCCAGGAAGGAGATGACAGCGGTGGTGGGGGACTTTGGTCTCGCGGCCAAGATCCCCGACCCCAGCACCGGTTACCGCCTCAGCACAGTGGGCAGTCCCTACTGGATGTCGCCGGAGTGCCTCAAGGGCCAGTGGTACGACCACAGGTCCGACGTATTCTCCTTCGGGATCGTCGTCTGCGAGCTCATCGGACGAGTTCCCGCCGACCCGGACGTCCTGCCTCGCTCGGACAACTTTGGCCTCGATTATCTCGCCGTGGCCGAGATTTGTGCCGCGGCCGATCCACCACCTGCCTTCCTGCAGCTCGCCTTCGATTGCTGCACGGTACCAACGAGTCTCTCTTCAATTTTCTCTCTCTCTCTCTCTCTCTCTCTCTCTATATATATATATATATATATGTAGTATAATTTTATGAGCGAGATAAATGACAAAGCGTGTATCGTTATCGACAATTTGATCGAATCACTGCAATGTACAGCTCTTTAGGGGCTCTTTTGTTGAAAGTAGAAATTTTTCTGATGGTTTGCGCAATAACCAACGTCCATGTTGTTTCAGTACGAGCCAAAGTCGAGACCGACGTTTCCCGAGATAACGAGCAGTCTGGATGACGTGATAGCCGGTTATGGGGAGGAGGCGAAGAACAGCATGGGGAAACGCGAGTCGGCGGATCCAGCGTTGATATCGAGCATGGACGAGATTGCGAGAGAGGGGAGAACGATGAAGCGCAGGGCTGCCAGGTTGAGGAGTCGATCGGCGGATGCCAGAGGTTGCGACAATGCGACGCCCTCGGATAAAGCCAGATGCCATTCGGCTAGGAGGGTGGCGGAGTTGGCTAGCAGAAGAGACCCTCACTACAGGCCGATGACGGCGAATCCCTTTCATGCTCTTGGGGGAGTCAAGAAGATTCTCGGAGACCTCTTTTCGAGCTGCCTCGAACTTCCCAGCTTGGAGGACGTTAGACCCAGCGTGACGGATGGTATCGCAAAGTTCAAACCTGCGAAGAACGACAGCATAGCCAAGATACTCGATAGAAAAAAGCCGAGCTCCGAGCCGAGTAGTCCTACCGCCCGGAAAAAGTGGGAGAGAAAGGTAGGGAAGTGAGTCCACTTTCCTAATAACTAACAGCACGATGTCGATCCACCACGTTTTCTTCTTAACCTCGAAGAATCTTTTATCGTCCGATACCTCCAAATTTATGTTTCTTTGGTTTCATGCAGCAGCTAATTATACCGTTAATCGTCCTTTGAATTCAAATGGTACTTTTTCGTTTTCTTCATGGTTGCTTGCTCTATTTGAGCTTTTGGATTTAGTTTCTTGTATTTGTACTTGGTTCTGGTACTGCCAGTGTGAGACGCTAGTGTTAAATGTTAATTGTAGAGAAACTTGTGTATATGTGAACATTGTAAGAGTCTGATTGGAATTGTATTCGTAGGTGGCTACAAAGGTGGGTGCTGCGAGTTTGTTCGCCCATCCGCTCTTCAGGGACGGCTGGGAGCCTCGAAGACGCGGCAGCTGCGAGTCCGGCTTCTGGAGCTGCGTCGGCGAGGATCTCAGTCCGGAGCCGCCGAATAGACGCCACACGTCGACCCTGAGTAGCTCGGCAGCGAGCAGTCTGTTCCTGCTGGACGATCACAGAACGAGCTCGATTTACACCGACTCTTCGGAGGACATTGCCAGTTTAGGCGGAGGAGACTCCTCCTGCTGGGAGGATCGCTTCAACGGTATAGGATCCTCCAACAAGACCATCTCGAGGATCGTCGAGTACTTCGAGCGCAAACAAGCCACCGCTGGAAGCATAAGACTCGGGGACCACGACGCGGGTCCGAGTAGGATCAGTTTGCTGCGGGCCAGCTTGGAGGGCACGGTCCCTTTGTGCAGCATCTCCGCGGCCCAAAGACTAATCGTGTGCGAGGGCGCCGTGCGCAGCAAGCTACCGCTCTTCGACAAGAAATGATCGGTCCTCTTCTTCGGCTTCTCGCCCCCGCTGCTGCTGCTGCTGCTGCAGTCCTCGTCGCTCCGACGATCGAGGATCGTCCAGCAGTTGGAAGGAGAAGGGATCGTCGCCGGAAGTCGAGGACTCTCGGTGTACCCACCGCGCAACGTCTTTGCGGCGCGGAGGCTGATCGTCCGCCCAAGGCACCGTGCGCGGAAAACCTCTGCTCTTGGGTCAAAGGTCACTGGTCATCGAGTTCTCGCGCGCCGTTGCATTTCTCGTTGCTCGGACCATCGAGCTTGGAACCGGAAATGGCGGTGTGCCTGTGAAGTTTGCGCTGTGCACGGGTTGAGGCGGTCGCGCATCGCGCAGCACGTCTTGTTTCACGAGGAGCGTCGGAGGTCATCTTCTTGCGCGAGACGGACACCGCTCAGCGGAGCGATGGTACTTCTTGTACGTCCGAGTCTCGATAGGGTAGCGTGGTGCCTATGCGACAGGGCCTATATATGTTACAGAAGTTTGATATATTTTATAAACGTACTCTCTTAAATTAATGAGAAGATCGTTCGAGTATCGCTAAAAGGTATTAACCACTTGTGTTGGAGTATATATATATATATATATATATTTCTTACACATTTTTTATTTATTATCACGTGAAAGTATTATTTCTTGCATTATCATTGATAATCGTACATGCTCGTTATCACTTATTAGCTACCGGATAGCTTTTAATTTTCTATGGATTGTCTGTATTTATCATTATCGCTATTGCCAACGCAAGTGATTAACCAAATAATAATATTAACTCGCTTGTCACGCATAAAAGATTCCAAGCGCAGAATCCAATGCTGTCGTGGTTTAGTTTTTCGAAACAGTCAAAGCCCTTTAAAGTGCCGACGAGGAACACCCTTCCCCTGCCCCTCTTCCTTCCAGATCTTGTAACCTGACTGTGATGTTTTTTGATAATCTACAATACACGTTGGACCGTGCAATTGAGTTTCGACAGAATTCTCTACCACAGCAATGTACTTTTATGCGTCACGAGCCTCTTTCTGAACGGAAAGGCGTTGCGTTTCTTAGATGTTACGGTATTTAGTGCCAGGAAACTAACGTAAAGAGAAAAGTAAAGAAAAAAAAAAAAAAAAAAAAAAATATGCGTCAAGAGAATAACAATCTTTCGTGCCCCTCGAGATTTTACAGTGCCTCGCAGTTCTTAATAGCCAGCTCTCCGTCCTTTAGAGTGTCAACCGAGTTTTTATCCAACTAAACACTAGGCTGACGATGAGGATGCTAAAGCGTTCATTTTTCTCATAAAACTCATTCGTACTAGCTTAATGACATTGCAAACGAACAGCCTTTGGGCATTGCGAATGATCCAACGAACGATTAAACTGCAACTATATTTCCATTTGTTTGATATCGTCGCTTCAGCAGGACTCGATAACTATAACACGTGTATCTTTTCATTCCTTGGAGACAAGGACGCGCAATTCTAAGCAAACGTCGAATTAATTTCATTGTAATAATTGTTAGAGCCTTTGAAGTATATTTGCAGTTATTGCGATTCAACCGAAGCGAATTATTGAGGATTCTTCAGCACAAATTGCGATGAGATAAATACTGTCTGGGCCTATACGTCGTGTTGTTATTGTTCATATCCAATTCGATAATTGACGGCCCCGTATATTAACGTAAAGCGGCGAGCACTATGTACGTAAAAGCTCGTGGAAGTTCAGGACGTGCGATGGATAAAGACAATGATCGAAAAGTATTTTGTTGGCAGAACGTCCTGGATATTTTTGTTGACGCTGCGAAGATGTTGTCTACTTCGAAGCAGTACATATGAAACTGATCTAGTCAGTGTATTAATGTGGCGGCCTTATATTTTGTACGTCGTAGAGCTATAATTTTAGTACCGTGAAAAGAACGAAGCTAGTGGGAGAATAGTTAGCGCGCGAAGGAACAACGGGGAACAGTCGAAAATTTATAGGAGGAATTGCAATTAGGACTCGAGTATTTTGTATGAAAACGGTCCTGGATACAGTGGTAAAATATTTATACGAGTACTATTAAGCGTGTGTGTGTGTGTGTGTGCACTTGCGAATGGACGCGTGCGTGTACAAAAATGTATACGCCGTTCGAATGCGGGTGAATATTGCGAAAGTCTGAAAGACTCAGTTGTATCGTCGCGTTATTTGCAGCACGAGCCGAACCAAATTTTACATAGAGCAATAGACTTTACACTTAATCGAATTTCGCTCACGGGTTTCCAACTGATAAGACTGTATGTTTGTTAAAGTAATATTACTAAGTAAGAGCTGGAATGTATTTCTCAAGATTCGCAGTCTCTTCTTCCTTGTCCAACAATGTGCACCGCTGCGGAACTCGTCGTCTCTGTCGCGTTTACCTTGCTTAATGGTGAACCGACCAGAAATGTTGTTTCATGATTAGTGCTCTGCTGAGATTCTTGGTTTTCATTCTTAACCCTTTGTCGCTACTTTTAACACGTTTTTTTTGTTTTTAACTTTTAAATGTACGTTATAAAGAAATTTTGTTAATATAATTTCAGTACTGATGATGAAGTGTTTTAAAGAATATATCTATATTAAGGAATAAATATTTTCAATATTACTCAATCTTCGTCCGAGCTCTTATAATTTTCCAAACATGAGATATAAATTTGCCTTCGCATTTCATCATTTTAAATCAATTATAATGGGAGGTTTAAACTTGCTGGAAACGCGAGTTGATCCAATATTCGTGTGAAATTCTTGATATATGTACTAATTTCTTTATGTTCGTTCTTGCGAAACATCGGGCTTTCTCGAATGTGTTACCTGTAGAAGGGTCAACGACCTTCTGTGTCGATGCGTCTCGATCGGTACCTGAAGAAACAAGAAAGGGGAAGGGCTGCGAATGAGTAATAATTTAGTAAAGGGAGAAGCACACATATCGGGAAAGGGCATATCCTGAGATTATTCGCCATTTGCGTATGAAAGTGAGAGTGTATAGAAAGAATTTAATTGGCGATGGACCGACAGGCGCATTTTACAAAACGAATTATTTATTTTAAGTAAAAACAGTTATAATCTAGAAGCTTATATATAAAAAATATAAATCTACGGAAAATTATCTCTTCCATATGCTTGACTATTGTTTAACAAACTACGTGACTGACCTCGTTGTGGTGCACGTGGTCTTTAGCTGTACACGATTACTGTTGTTTGAGAGAAATTCGTAAAATTTCTCATTGATCTTCCGGTAGTATATGTACAATATAAATGCAAAACAGAAACAGGACGCTGTGGGCGCTTAAAAAGCTCTACACAATCATCCGTCGAGTATAAATAAACGGCAAATGACGATGGCGATGGTTACGATGATAATAATATTTATAAACATTAATAATCTGTAATGAATGAACGTAAAAAGGGCTTCAGCGAAGCTATATTATATATAAATATATATTATAATATATTATATTATATATATTGTAAAGATTCCTATATACAAAAATTAATAAAGTTAAGGACTCCTAATTTTTACCAAAAGCTTCAACGTCCACAACTTTCTTTTCCATCTTGTTTTTTTTTTTTGTTTTTTTCTCCAAGCCCCTGCACAAACCTACACAAAACGTAGCGAAAAAAACTTAACAGATATTTTATAACAATTATCACTTAGAGCTAAGTACTGTTCGCGTCAATTCAATGACTTAACGAAGAATGTATTGGAAAGCTCCGTGTCAATTTTTACCGTCGTTGCAGAGCAAACGTTGCAATAGTTTTTACAATGCATTCCACGAATCTCGATTCGTCAATGAACTCGAAGCAGCGGATCACTTTGGCTTCAGCGATCTTTCTCAATCGAGGCTGACCTCCCCCCCCATGTCTTCTATGGGTAGGAGTGGAATGTACCTCGTGCTTGGGTCCTTCCGCTTCTCGTAAGCATAAGGAAATATCATCTCGGACACGAGGCTTCTCCTCGAGTTTATCCTGTCGGATCTGGGAATTTTCTGAATGTGCGACAAAGAATCCTCTGTACTGGCCTCCTCGTTATTTATAAATTTTCTCGTCGAATCTTCAAAGTTTATCAAAGGAATAAACTTCCTGTCCTCGTCAGCCTCGGACTGGATCCCGATCTTCTCCAACTTCGGGGACCTATCAGTGACTTCCGGTGTAACGTCCAAAGTTTCCGGAGTACTCGAGGACCTCTCTCTGCGAGTGACCGGGGTCCAATCGTCGATCTTGGTCTCAATGTCGGACATGTTGGATTTCTGCAGCCAAACGTTCCCATTTTCCGTCCACCTTCCCTCGTCGACGCTCGAGGACCTCGACAAATCCGAGTCTTCCGCAGCACCTTTCTGATCGGTCTTTGCACCCGTCAGAGGTATCCACTCGTCCTTCCTCGATATCCTCTCACTCGAGTTCCCCTTCTCAGGATACACAGCCTCGATAATTATAGCTTTGGCCCCGGAGCTCCTGGAGAACTGCTGTTCACCCTTGAATCTTGCATCATCGGTACTTTGATCGGTCCTTTCGACTCTCACTTCCGGTACCAACTGATCGGGCTGCGACGCGGTGACCTTGTAATCCACGGTAATTTCGCCCAGAGGGGGAAAATACTTGGTCTCCTCGTGCTTGATATTACTGTTGTTGCTACCACCACCAACAAAACTGGGAGTGTACTGAGAGATCAAGGGCAGCAACGTTTGTCTGGCGTACCTCTCGGCTTGAGCCAAGATACCAGCCAGTCTTTCCGGTAGAAATTGAACGGTGAACCCTCTGGTGGACGTGGACGAAGTTTCCTGAATCTCGTCCTTGTCCTCGGCCTTGAAATTTTGTCTGGCTGGACGCGGTCGCAGGATCGGTTCGGTGATTTCCGGTAGTTTCAACGACCTTCCGGTCTCCTTCTTGTTCAACTGGAGAACTGGTTCCTGTATCTCCGGAAGGTACTCGGTGGTGGTTTTCTCGGGCTGATTCAACGCAGACGAGGTCTTCTGGATATAATTCGATCCTGAGAAACCCCTACCCCTCTCCAACTCTGTGTTCTCCAAAGAGTTCGAGTTGCCATCGTTGGGAAGATCCACAAAGTTCCATGGACCGTTGACGCGTCTGCCATCAGGGTCCACGAATATTTTAGTCTCGGTGAAGATGCTCCGAGGCTTTTCCTCCCCTATTCTCAAGTTCTGCTCCTTCGTGAAAGGACCCAAACTCTTCTCGGGTTTGCTCCTCTCGCTGGAGAACGCTTCGACCGAGAATCCATCTTTGACCTCGTAGTTCTGCGACTTGGTGAACGGTCCTATTCCTTTCTTTTCGTCCACCGGTCTCTCCACGATGGACTCGGTCAAGGTCGAGTTCTCCGACTCGGAGGGGATGTTGCACTCTCCTGGGTACAGTGGTAAATACACCGAGCGGCCAGACTCCAAGGTCAAACCTTTTTTACAAATGGACAGAGTCTTCCCGAAACTGTCGACGATGGCTACCTTGTCGATGCTCCAGCTCACCAATCCTGAAGATATCCATCCGCTGTACGCGGTATACTTGATCTGAAAGATGATCGAAAAATCTTGTAAAAACTCTCTTGTGACAAATGCGAAATGTTTAAAAGGTGTTTTAGTTTATATCACCGAAGAAAATATATATACTCATTGCAATGACACACCTCTATTGCCTCTAAATTAGTAACTGCAGGATGTGGGACGACGATCTTTTGCAAAATGGCTCCTACCAGTAGTTCCTCGTCCTTTCTCGTCATGCCAAATGTATCGTTAAACGATCCCTCGCCTACCAGAGTCACCTGATCAGAAATAACAAAAAATTACAATGATATTTTATTAATCCAATTCTTAAACCAAGCACTCTACTGCTAATCAACAAATTTCACGCTTTCATTGTAAGAATTGATCGAGGAATCAACGAGTTTCTGCCAAGAATGACATATTATAATTTTCCCATTGAACAATTTATCGTTCATCGTTTTTTCTTTCTTTTTTTTTTTTGCATTTAAATCGCACAGTTTTAACAAGTGACTTTACTCGCGATAGATGTGCAAAGTGTTAATTTTCCAACCTGCAATTTGCCATAGGTTCTCGTGGGTCTTTCGCTGCGACTGTTGTAGACTCTGATTTGGTACTGGTGAGCACAGAAAGGCTCCTCGTCTCTGGTTACGAGGTACAGTTGACCTTTGGCTGGTGACTCGTCGCTGTAGTATCCCATATCACCGCATGGCTTACCAATCCCGTTAACACCACAGGGGAAGCAGTCACCCCTGAGCAGACCATCGTAGCCATGATCGCAGGAGAACGCTGGAAACCTGCATTTTGGACTGACGGAATCGGTGAACAATTTGTAGGCTCTCCGATGATTGCAGAGTGATCTGCCTTCGACTGCGCTTGCTGCAAATATCGATAAATTTCGTGCACTGTTGTAGAACGCTGCTAACTTGAACAATTAAGAGTAAAATCCAGAAAACATTGATATTGCGAGACAAAATTTATTTCTTTACTATACAAAAAATTGTTAAAACAAATGCTTTCTTCATTTACAGAAAACAGAGAGTTTGATATTTTCTTTTCATCGATTCGTCAAGTTTTGTCGTTTTCGAAATTTCCAACAAAGTAGAACAGAAAATTAATTTTATATGCCTGCAGAGCCAAGATGGACGCGAGATTGCGTTTATCTCGAGGGGAAAGTATTTCACGCGAGGTAAAAATGTGGTAGGAAAAACGCGGTATCTGGATGCGTTTTTTCGATCGACAGGAAATATCGATTATCGATGTCGTCTCCCGCAGTGGTTCGACCCACTTTCCAGTCAAACCGAGTGGGAATCGGATATCGGTTCGCGTAGGAGGGCAACGCGGGTTTTGCCATTCGTGGCCACCAATGTGAAACTGGCTGAGACTTCTACTCCCCCCCCCCCCCCCCCCCCCCACCTTGTATGCTTTCTAAGAGACCACGCGAGTCCAGGCCTTGATTTTTCCACGTGACTTCGTTCGACAATTGCAATATCGCGCGACTTTTGCCCGATTCGGTAGAAAGGAAAAGTATATATAGGAAAGCAGAAGAGAAAGGTATTGAAAATCTGCTGTTTTTTTTTTTTTTTTTCTCTCCTTATAATTCAAGGACCACCGTGGAGCTGGCAAATCGCCTCGAGCTTTCGACTCACCATCAATTGTCACCAGTGATCGTTTAATCATTGAAAAAAATCTGTTACAACATTATTTTTCTCGCTAGAGTTTTTTTTCGTAGCTATATTGATTGTCCAACGAGTCGTACTTTGTTGGTACAGTTTCTTATTGATTTTTCGACGAGTTTTTTTTTTGGTGTTATTTTTCCAAATAATTGCAATACTCACACCAAATGATATCGGACACTGCTCCAAGGAAGAGATTGGAACATCCTGTCTGCATTCTCCCTCCATTGGGATAAAAATCAACGTCCCCCATTGGCTGCCACGATCCTAGGCCACCGAGTATCAACTGTTCGCCATTGCTATGGATCACGTCGACGAAGTTCGCGTCAGTCTCGTCCAGTCGTGCTCGAGGGTCCTGGGACTCGAACAAGGGTCCTGCAGGATCCAGTCCTGCAAGAGAAACGTATGAAAAAAAAATGCGCAATTTCCCGGGGATCCTCGAGAAATAAACAAAGCTTGTTTTTCCTGCAATTATCCACTTTCACCGAGCAAGAATAACGAAAACATCGCTTTAAGATTCCATTTCTTAATTTCCGGTGTGATTCGGAGGATCCCCTCGTTGGCGATTTATCAACGTTGAACAATATGGTGGGGGGAGAGAAACCAGGTTTTTGCAAGTGGAATTTCTTAATCACCTCCGCGCGTAGGATTCGTTATCAGTGAAAATGGCGATACGTCGATCGTGCCAAAGTCAGGATGCTCGAAACGCGTTGAAGCGTGTCGAGGTTAAAAGGTGGAATTGCAGCGAACGTATAATGGAAACGAGACCTCGCGAGTGTTCTTTCGGTCGATCTCTATATATATGTATATATATATATATATATATATATAGTTACTGCTCCGAATATAATGTCGAACTCGGTCGATCGAGCGCACTGCAAAAAGTGCAGGAAAATTCCTAAGGAGAATTTGTTAATTTTCCTCTGGCGAACCGAGGATGGAGCGACCATAAAAATATCATCAGGTTCCGATTACCTCATCCAGTTACTCCTGACTGCGTTACATACTCGCAAAGTGGAGTATAACTGACAGTTTGCACAGTTTTAATCGGTGCAACCAGTGTGTGATTTTCAACGCGAGTCTCTCGCGTTACAAAATTAGTGGTTTTCCTCGTTGAGTAATCGAAGCTGACCAACCTGTGATCCTGGACACGTTGCCAAGTTCAGCACCAGCGAATCCAGCCACGTGAGCCCCGAGGCTGAATCCTATGAGGTGGACCTTTTCCAAGGGCACGTCGAGGCTTCTGATTAATTTAGCGAGCTGTCGACCCACCAATCGAGTATTGGCAGCTGCCCTAACGTAATTTGGAATCGTGCTACCTGGTGCCCAGTCGACGCACACTGCGAATGGCGTTTCATCGTGCGAAGATAATGATTAAAATTTTTGCATCATTCCTCGTCGATTGCATCGAGCATTTTTAACATTGGCTCACCTATGTTGCACTCGTGCACCGACATCAGAGCTGATCTCATCTCGTAGACCCAAACCTGATCGCAACCAGAACCAAATCCATGAACGATGACCTTCGTCGGCAAATCTGGATCTATGGCACGGTGTGCGTTATCGTTTATGTCGTCTGCTGGTACCTCCATGGGAATGGAACGAGCTTTCCTGCTGCCATAAACCAGAAATCTGGTCGGAGAAAAAATTAATTAGATTTCTTCTGATCAAACATTCACGAGTACGAAATAGATGAGAATTGTTTCATCGGAAGACATTGGAATACTTTGATGGAGGATCTTGAGAAAATTGGATAGAAAAGTGTTTGGGAATTGGCGTGGGGGGGGGAAAAAAAAGGGAAAATAAACTTTGCAATTGGTTTGATTGAAAAATGAGAGGATTTTAGTTAATGATCGAAATACAATTTTTACTGGTTCTACTTGCCTGGTACCAACGTCTTTGGGTGGCGATGGCAGCATTTCGAGGTAGCTGAAGGGTCCAGTGTCCTCGAAACAGCCCACATCCTCGTAGCAAACCTTGGAAACTTCTCTTTTGTTCCTGTGAGTTTTCTTGTGAAGCTCCCATTCCTTCATGGAATCCACCACAGCTCGGAAAATCTCCGCGTCGTGTCTCTCGTCCAACGACTCATCTCGACTGGTGGGCCACGCGGATGATACCGTAGGAATTCCTATATATAAAAAATACAATAATAATCCTTATACAATTATACCATGACACAAACAACAACAAAAATCTCTGTAAATAAAACTGTAGAAAATCACAGGATTTAAAAATGTTAAGATTCGGTTGGAGATCCTTAAAAGTTCTCCAGACAGTAATCGTAAAACAAAGTGGAGAATCCGTTTGGGTAAATAATTGGAGGTGCAGTAACATGCGAGTGTCGTCGCGTAGCTATAGAATTCTGATTGGCCAGAGCGAGTGTCACTTGGAAAATAACAGTACTCGCTCTTTTACGCTGTACAAAGTTCTGCCCGAGCGTGGCTTCCCTCTTTCCGCCATTTGCAACTTTAAAAAATACTACACTTATTTATAAATTGCGAATTTTGCAATGGGATATTGATTCACCATGGGAGGGAAATTCACTCGATGGTAAAATTAGTATGCAATTTTTTGTATATATAATTATTATATGTATCATGATGGAATCATTGTTTTTTTTTTTTTTTTTTTTTTTTTTTTTTTATCAAATGAGAGGGGTGGAAGCTACATACATGTTATTTTGCAATAATCCACTGGAATAACCTAATTATCAATTGGTTCGTATTTAGAAGAAAGCCACGTGGCTGGATTTTCCTGATAATCATTGGAAATGGCACGATCGAGATCACCCTTAATGGATCATCTCGAGGTTTGTTTCTGTTCGGCAAATAAGTCTTCTTACGGGTGCCTGTTTTTTCATCGATTATATTCAACTTTCCCTTCTCGTATATATATATATATATATAGTTAATGGAACTCGCGTGGACAGGAGTTTAGAACGATTTCCTTATTTTTCTTCTCAAAAGAAAAATACCGATACCTGATTCCATGGAGAAAACTCGTACACGAAAGTTTGGACATCCCAATCAGAGTTAACAACGTGCAAAGTATCGAGAGCTTCGAGAGAACCAATCGATATATCTTCCACATATTTACATCATCAGGTATTGTTTTATAATAAATAAAAAATAATCTAAAATTATACTTTGCATCGTCTGCGAGTGATGATTTTTCTCGTCAATCTATTTGATGCTTTGTGTTATTTTTCAACGATGGATTATGTCTTTTAAATAGCCATTTGTCACTCTTAGAGATTATTTCATCATAGACGGAAAGTCGAGTGTTCAACGGGAAGAAATTGTGATTTAACAAGTGTTTTTTTTTGTTTTTTTTTTTGTAAATAATCTATCGGATTTTATTCGTATGGCTTTGGTGGTCGTTGAGCTAGTTTGAAAAATCGAGGGGGGACGAGGAGTGGAATGAAATCTGGCCTATGTGGAAGTGGCCGCAGGTATTTTTCACCGTTCTTCAAGAAAGGAGATCTCCTCTTAAGGTTTGCAGGTCGAAGTGCCGTCGATTTGGCCTGCGAGAACATCCTGAACTTATGACCCACATTCTACTCGTTTACTGACCGGAAAACACTGCCCACCACTGGTCATCATCATCATCATCATCATCGTCGTCGTCGTCGATATTTATCAGCTTCTGTTTACCGAAATCCACCCAACTCCATTTTCCAATTTCCAGCTCTCGTCTCTCTCGTTGATCGTAGACGAGTTCCTCTTTAAAATTACATTCGCAGATTTTATTCCCAAGTGGATAAAAAAGCTCCGACCAGACGCAAAAAGCTTCGTCGATTATTATCGAATTATTTATCTGCATTTATGAGAATAGACCAGGTATTGAGAAAAGATTGCGTAAACGAATGTTCGATGAGAATTTTGTTAATTTTCCATTCTTTTATTTCATCATTTTCAAGGTGACACCGCGACATCGGTGATTTCCAATGATCGAAAGCTCCGTCGAAGCTCCGATCGTTGGAGCGAGTCGAGTAGACAGGTCTGGTCATTGGGAGAAATGAGAAGAGAAGAAAAGCAAAAGAGGAACTTGCTGCGAAGCATCGTTTAATGATCGGTTGCTTGCGGTGCGACACAGTGTTTCTTGCCACCGTCTCTCCTCGTCCAATGACTCGGTAAAAACTGTCAGCAGAACAGGAATTCAATGTGAAATTTCTGTCACCTTCGTGATAAACAATATTACCCGGGAAGAATAAAAAATTAATTAACAAAGCTCGCGAAACACTGCATCTATATATATATATATATATATATATATATATATATAGTTCACTGAAATTAATTATGTTATAATTCTCTATACTCTATTCATCGTCATTATTATTATTATATGTTCAATTTCAAGCAAGAAACTATATATATTCCGCTGTTTCAACAAATTATCGGTAAATCGCAAAAAGACCGTAACGCGTCCTAATTGGTCGGTGTGAAAATTACATAATTTTACGCAATTATAATAAAATCACGAACCTCGTGCCTGCAACGAACCAGTGTGAATATTGCACAATGTGGCAACGGAGAACGAAGAGAAAAATGGGGGAGACCAGCGATTTGTTCTTGGCAAAAATTATAGCTGCGCTTTGCGAAATCCTTCAATCATTTTCGCTCAAACATATTGTCTGTTCGAGAACCGTATATCCTACCATAAATTCGATATGATACACCGATCACTTTTCCCACCTTAAAACTCGACTCCTGTAATTTTCCACAGTTTTCCAATAATCCACTCTAAATGATTATTTCTTCCAGTCGCAAATCTATTCGAATAAGAAATTCAACGATGAAATTTCGACGAAAAACACCCCGCCCCTATCAAACCTGTATATATAAGACATAAAGAAACAAGACAAAACGAGAAGTACCGATCCCGGTGAAAGTTTAAAATTCTGACAAATTGAAGGCAGACGCGATTGAATGGTCTCGAATGGATCGTGGGACAAATTGTGCAGGTAATTAATTAGCAGTATCGTGGCTCCGAGAGGAGATTTGGACGTAAGGAAGAGATGTACAGTGGTGAGAAATTGACAGTAACCATCGAACCTTACGATCGAATCGTGATACACAACGCGATAGATCATTCAACGTCCCGATAGACATCGGAGCTTGCAGTTCGTCCAGAGAATTGCGTAACGCTAACGCAGGATCCGTTAATAGCAACGGGCTCCATTCATCATTCGCTCTTTACGTTCAGCACGATCATCGAAAATGACGTAATGGATCAATGATTCGCGACAAAAGAAAGCCGACACTCCGCGTGTTCCGATTGGCTGCAGGACAAAGCTGCAAAATCATTAACGAGGAATCATCCCGTTAAATGACACCAAATTATTCATCCCTCTTGCGCAATTTAAAATTTCACCAAGACTAATGCAAACCTCGGGGCCAACTTGCTAATTGCATTCTCGTTTCGTTATATTACATTCTCCGAGCCATTAACATCCGAATAGTTGTTTATTCAGCTGTCTTATCATCTTTATAGCTCTTGTAAATACAGTGATTTTAGTGTAAAAACAACTTTTACGTTTTAACAAATCTTGCCAGCTCTCTCTCTCTCTCTCTCTCTCTCTAATTAAGTGTTTACTTCCCAAGCTTTGAAAATTGACCAAATCAATTGCTCGAATTATCTTTATAGTTCAACCGTTCGATCGAGCTGCATCTTGCTTGCTCGATCATCCGACTGTTCCATCTCACGATTGAACCAACGAGATCCAATGATTCAACTGTCAGAATTTAATACCTGTCTCTTCGATCGCTTGTTTTTGCATTTACAGTTGTGTTTCATATAGATTACGTTCAATTCTATAATTTTTAAACAATTTAATACATTGTCAAACACTGGATTTCTCAGACCAATGATTCTTCATTATGTAGATGAAAATAAGTTGAAGTTTCGCAGGCAGAAAAATGACAACATTTTTCCCACAACTGCCACATTTCTACCAATGACGATTCGTTAAACTCGCGCGATAATCACCACGAGAAAATGACGCAGTTATCAACGTAAAAAATGTGGGTCTGGACGAATCTCGAGTTTCGAAATGGTCTTCTCTCTCAATTTTGTTGCTCCCCCCCCCCCCCCCCCCCCCACAGTGTCCACATTGTTATAACACTTTGTCAGTGTTCGGAGGCATACAGAGACAGTTTGCCACGAGTCTGAGCGAGCATCGTTGAATATTAATCGCGCGCATCATTGGGTCACAGAGTGGTGGGGTTTGGAGTGTCCGCGACGACGAAGGGGACCAATTAACGCTGGGAGAATTTAAAGAAGCCGAGGAAAATTAGGTGAACGCAACCTTGCCTCTTCCATCTCTATATCCACGTCGGGACGGATTAACGGTACGCGACGGACAATGCGGTATGGGAACGCTCCGCAACGGGATCCCATAGACACTTTTTTACACTCCTATGACCTCCGCCATTAACTTCCAATGCGATCCTACATTCTTTTCTCCCTCGTCACACTTTGTTGCTTCGCTTTGCGAATAGAACCGAGTCTCCCGCATTAACTTGGACAAGAGTATTTTTAAAAGACCTCGCGCGTCTCTCGTTTTGGTCCAACTGGAATTAATTTACCAACTCGAAGGAAAGAACGAATTCTCATCGTGTTTTACACACGTGTCTATATAGTTCCGTAACTCGTTTGCACCAAGATCCTAACGAACAGTTCCAAAAGCAACTTAAAGTGATAAATTTCGGTCGATCGGTGCAAAGGGCCATACGACTCTGAACGAAACGGGATCCTAAATACTCTTCCCACTCCGATCTATACCTTTCGAGATTTACTTTTTCCTTTGCTACACTTTTGTCGGCTGTAGCGTTAAATCGAGTTGGGTAACGCGCAACGGGATCCAATGAAACGTTGTTTTTTATGATTATTCCATCCGGAGCTACCGAGATGCTCCTCTAAACGTCCAACGCTCTAAACGCAACGGGATACCTCGAGCACGCTTCCCTCCCCTCGCTTTCCAAATCAGATTTTCAATGAATCGCGTACCCCAAATCCAACTGGACTCGTTATTAAATTCCTCTTATCATAACTTTATAGAAATCCAAGTGGTTTTAATCCGAATAAATTGCAGCATCGAGAATTAAATCTGCGTATATATATAGTTACGGCTGATAATTGATCACAAAGTTGCAATCTTGATGAATAAAAGCTGATGCAACAAAGTTGATCGATCTGATAATTCGTTCCGCGAACGATATTATCATACGCAGAGTTTTGCAATTGAAATCCCAAACTCTTGCTCAAGCTTCGAGAAAATTTTCCAACTTCCAATTCACTTCTTCCTCTCCTTTTCCATTATATATATATATATATATATACTCGTACGCGCATTTTAATGCTGAATAATAATGATAATAGCAATGGTTAAACGAGTGAGCAACGCGTTATACGCGAACCTCTGGCCCTCGCTCTCTGCTCGAGGTTCGTTAAAAGCACTATATATATATATCACACACGTCCATAGAGATCCTTTCGTCATTTAATCGTCCTTGGAGAGCGAAATTATGGCAAGAATGCAACCAACTCTGTTCGCCTTCTGACGAAACACTGCCATTTTTATCCCTGCATAACAGCAGCTCGAGCATCGTAGATCGAATTTACGAAGCGTGACAGGATAGATCATGCCCACAAAATGTCCGCAAATTTTCTTCCTCGTTCGTCGATGAATTCAGAGTGCAAATATCCGAGAGACTCGTCGATTTGCTTCGTCCACAGGTACTCGGAGTTTCGAGGACGATTCTTGCGACCCTCTTCTCTCTTCGAGGAATGGAAGCTGCGATCATTTCATATGAAATTGCCAGCATTTCTCCCCAGGCCCCCTTTCCAAATATTCCACGGAGGCTGCCGTGGATGCTTTCGAAACCTCTTTACGTGCTCTTGAAATATTTTCATAGAACCAAGTGTGTTAACCTTCGTTCTAAGCTACAGGAACACTCGTGGCTCTTTTACAACGTATACTTTTCGTTATTCTCACAGAAATACGTTTCTGTATAACGATTCAACGAGACCACCTCGAGCTCCTCCTTCGTCGTACAAATACAGTTGCAAAACTGAGAGATACATTCTTATACGATATAAATTACATAGAAAAAGTATCACGAATCTCATAGCATTTGGAACGACACTTTTTAAATACACCTTGGATCTGCACCTTCTCATTGAGTTTCATAAATTTCAACCTGTGCCTATATATACACTGCTTTTACAAGAATTGCTCCACTGAATCTGACGAATAAAGTATCGATCAATCGATACATAGAAACTCTTGAAAATATTCAGAAAACATTTGACAAATTTTTCTACTCGATGAACCAGTACGAGGCTCGAATAGGTGATTGCTGATTTTTTATAGTAAAATTGGTGGAAGGAGTAGAAAGAGTGGTCGATTAAAAACGACTCTTCGTCAATTGGCCAATTGCGGCACGCGACTTGGTATCTCGAGGCAGCAACGCATCTTCGTGAATCGGGGTTTGCGTAACGAGGGCCCTCGTACAATTTTATTCTTTCCAGGTCGCGGAAACGCCAGGCGTTCTGGATCCTGAAGCATCAGGCTAGATTACGATGTGTGTCTCCGGCAATTGTTCGCCGCCATTTTCATGTCGGAGTATCATTAATGATGCTCGTTTGCCAAGCAAACCAGATGCTACCAATTTCTCGCATCACAAAACTACGAACAACAACTACCCACTCGTACTTGGCTCCGAATTATTCCTAAATTCAATAACCATTAAATTCGTTCTTAGAGGTCATTGACCCCCGAGCCACCGTTCGAGGGACAAACGTGGTCTCGGCAATGTTTCAACGTATTCCAACGAGGCATTTTCTCGTTGATCATCGAGGGACCATCGACGAGGAGGGACCAGCAAGGCTCGCGTTTATTCGAGGTCGTCGAAAGGCTGCGCGATATGTTCCGGACGCGAGATTCGCTCGGAGGAGAGTTTATGGTGGACCCAGGGTGATCGTTGCTCATCGGCATTCCCTTATGCCAGACACTGCAAGGATCGTGATCGTCGACTTGGAAATCGGCGATGAGCTTGCTGCGGCACCAGACGATCTCAAAATCCAATGATGTTGACACAGTTTCCAGCGACGAGAGGTCACCGAACTCTATACCGACGCTCTATTCGTTCCAGTCTTTCCTCCAATCTTGACACGGTACGGCACGAAATTGCTTTCCAAGATTCGTCACGAAACTCATTTTTCTCACCTCGTGCCCTCCCCTCCCCTCTCCCCCACCCCCCCCCCCCCCCTAAATCGAGTTCTATGTCCCTTTTACGATTTTTAGGAAATCTTCCTCGTGGTCCAAGAGAGACTCACGCTCGTTCACACACAAACACTGTTACGACTAGATGGACAGACAGACGTTATATCCGCGTGTGGTTTTATAAATATTGTACGAGACTCGCAGACGATTCTATTTCGAATCCTATTGGGATCTGAACTGCCAGGGCGTCAAAACCAATATGGGGGGGGGGGGGGGGGAGGGGTGCAATCCTGAAAGATACCACGTATTTTGCAATTCGAGTTTGAATAAATATTAACAAAATAGTGCATGAAATGTTTCTTACAACCGAAGAAGTATACCGATTTGCAAATAAAACTCTTTTTACGATAAATTTTTTACGTGCGAGCTGTAACTCTATAAATACTCCGATTGACTTTTCAGGAAAGAAATAGTTTAACTAATGGCCACTAGAGGCGCTTTGGAGCTAGTCAGATCCCAATACTTAATTTTGCGAATCGTGTATACTATATTGTAAATTTCTTTGGAATCTTTGATGCACGTGTTAAATTGACTGATATCGAGACGTTTAACTTTTCATTAAATTTATTACCTTAATTATTTGTACACTCGTAATCCAACGTCCATTTACGTGCAGTTCTAGGATCGACTTTTCTTCGACATCTCTCGCTAATAAAATGACACTTTATTTGCAAAATAATATTTTAATTTCAGGCAATTACGTCGAAAGTGGAATACGCTTTTCTAGCAGCCACAGCAAGAGATTTCGAGCTATTCTCGGTCGAGGCTCATCGTTTAATAACAGTTATTACGATTCGTTCGATAGCTAAATAAAATCGAGCAAAAACGTTAAAAGCACAAGATAGCACGTTACTTCTTGTACAAAAATATAATGTAAACAATTGCAGTGAATCTGCAGATAATTACAGTACTTTCAAAAAAATTAGTTTAATAATTCCCCCAAAACCCAAAAATCAACATTGTCGCAGTGTCGATCTGCAAGAATAAAAAAATCTTATCCAAATTCCAAGAAATTTACAGTTTCACAGAGAACCAAGAATATCTTCGGCAAAACTTGGTACGGACAGGTATCCTCCAACACGTACGAACGATAATAAACCGTAATACTGTACAATTAAACAAGTATCCCTCGAACAAAAAACGAGCCTGTGTTTCGAGCATTGAAAAAATATTAGCGGTGCTCAAAGATCATCCAAATCATTCGATTACAAGGCATTGTACCAAGTCAGCTGTCCAACGTTGTATGGACAGCAGAGAGATTGACGTAGGGGAGGGGGTGGTAGGGGGGGGGGGGGGGGGACCGTTATCTTTTTACATCGGATCACTCATGGCTTCGTGTGTGCACAAGTGCACTTGGCTGCACCAATCACGTGACGATTCTACTGGGACATGCTGACTGTACAAATAATGTAAATTTACCATACAACTTCTTCCCATTACCATTACCCACTCTGGTACCATAATATAGATGTTACTGGCACACACACACACACCCCCCCCCCCCCCTCGCACACCACATCAGTTGCATAAAGCAACAATGCAAACACCTTTCCAACTGTGACTCTTGTCCCTGCGTCCTCTCGGATTTTCTCCGATCAGCTGTCGCGCGCGCGCCTGTGTGTGTGTGTGTGTGTGTGGAGAGAAACACTCCGAAGAATAACGACTTCCTATAGTGGTCGTGCAACCATTGGCCAGTTCTTTTATAAGAGGAAAGAGTCATCGCGAATCGGAACGATCGTTGGAGCCTCGCGAAAGCTCCAATCCATCCGACAGCTGCTTCCATTTTACTCGACGCGAATCTATAACGAACGTCGACACGTCTTAATAACGATATTCCGGAGTGCCATCGTGAAATTTTGTCCTTTCCAACCGATGCGTTATATAGAGCCTCTTCAGCATCTCTTGTCCAACTTATCGCACGCGTAAACCCGATTTCTCTGCGGAGATTCGTACAAGATATTTTTGTAATTGCGATAAAAATATTGTTCAATGTGGGAATTTGGTTTGCTGATTCTGTTACTTGAAATGAAAATTATTATCGAGTGCGAGAGTCAATGTTTCAAGATGATTTATCGATGCTGAAGAGTTTGCATTGGAAAATTCACGCCTTTTTAGAAATCGCTTCGTCGAGTAAGATTTCCTCGCGTTTCACACACTTGGGGTATTGAGATAAAATCTGGATAATTGCGGAATTAATTTGAGATGAGGGGGGGGGGGGGGGAGGGGAGGGGGTATAAAGTCACAAACGGGGCTTTTCAAGTGAGACGATCAACGCGGAAAGTGGCGCCGGATGAAAGTTTTCGATCGCGTCAGCCGTGACTCTCCGGTTTCTCCGCGCGTGGGCGCAATTAACTCGACCCAAACGCTCTCGTCTAGTCTCGTGTCTTCTCTCATCGTGTATAACCTTCGAGAATCCCCTCTCCCACCCTCGTAAACGCACAATATGCGCAAATTAATTCAAACGACGCAAAATTAACGCGCAAAACGATCTTCGTTGAAAAATTCCTATCCTTTCGATTTGATCAATTCGTGTTCGATACGTACATGACAAATAATTTTTTATACTCGTCACTCAATGTGAAAATCTGACGAAAATCGCGAAATTTGAATTCCTAGACGTGCACAATCCGGTAATTAGTAATGTAAAAAATTGCTAGGATGGAAAATAAATGATGAAGATTTTGTAGAAAATTTGGAGCGTTGTTAAAGTGTGTTGGAAAAGCTAAAAAAAATCTATTTTTCTGAGATAGAGAGATCTCTAGCGAAATTGATATACAAGAGGATGAAATCCTTGGATGGAACGATCGAACCGTGGTACCTATATATATATATACGTTCGATAGGAGAGAAGAAAATTTCTAACTGGAAGTCGATCCAAGAAGCGGAAGTGGATAAAAGCGGCAAGTCCAGAAGGCTCTGCTGTTATTCGTTCTTTCGTAATTCACTCGTGCCGCTGACTTTTCTTCTCTCAGAGTCACGTGCAGAAATGATAAATAATCCCGCGTGTATAGCTTTACGCTCCGTTTAACCAAGATCAAACGCGAGACTCGTTAAAAGCAAATTATCTTCAATTGGATGAGAATCTTAGCGAAATATACTTCCACGAGGAACTCGCCTCCAGATTTACTATTGCTGTGTGCTCGAGACTTTTCAACTGTTACCATTGTGTTTTATGATTTTCTCGCGTCTCCTATTATCTTATTTATTTCCTTCATTATTAAATGCATCGTTTTTAAAGGACTGCAACGTTTATTATGAATTTGTTATTCTCCAAGTACGCTATTATTTTTGTATCATTATCATAGCACATGAAATATTTTTGCTTTTTTGCGCAAATAGTTTTACAGCATTTTCCATTAAATAATTATAGTTGCGTTATTAACGCTTTAGAGGCAAACGAGATTTAATTTTCAACTCACTCGAGCGAACTATAGCAATACTCTATATTACTAGGAAGAACCTTGACACACACGTGCCTCTCGAGTTATTGTCGCGTTAAATCAAATATTTAACGCAGGAAAAAATTAGTTTCACCGCACAATAATTACCAAGTCATTAGAATTCACGACCGAACATTCGATGAAGCTTTCGGCAAGATTTGCGGTTTTACCAATTCGTCTCTTTAGTTTTTATTGTTGAATTTATTCAAAAAAAAAAAAAGAAAATCTAATTTTATACAATTGCATATTTTCCACAAAAGTTCACCGCAGTAAAACAATGGATTTTTTCATTAGAATCGTGTGGACAGAAACGAATCAAGTCAACGTTCGATGGTCGAATGAATAATGTTGTCCATGATGATTTTACCTGGTTGATTTTCGTGTAAAGTTTAATTTTCTTTATCAAGGAATTATTATATACGTGTGGCAATCTTAAGGGGGGTTACTCGGTGAATCTTTGCGAATTTTACGAGCTCCGGTGCAAATACTGCGATTTCACCGGAGTTTAACGAGAGTTCGCGTTTGTTGGTCGCGTGCCAAGAGTCAAATTCTGTTCAACTGCAGGCGCGCTGGAGACGACTCGTGACGATGCGACGCGAAGGTGGAAAAAGGAAACGAGCGGAGAAAGTGCCTAACTTGGAGTCTAGAAATTCTCCACCTCTACGCACGCACACGCACATGCACCTTCGTCCGTGTACAAGCGTGTGCATACGTGTGTTACTGTATCAGTTACTGATTTTTTTACTACTGGCCAATAAATCTGTGCTGGAACATGGATGAGCTTGAATCATTCACCCAAATAGTATTTTCCCCATTAATTTCGCTCTTTATACGAATTTTTAAATATTGCACATTTTACACTCTCCATAATTCTATACATATTTGCGCCTCTCGGTTCGCCCCTCCACTTTCACTTTCCTTCTCCAAACCACGCTAATTTACTATTTTTATTTCAACTTTCCGATCCTCCTCCAATATAATTTCACTATAACTACATCTAAATACGACATTTTCCACCATCCACTCTGCGTTTGTAATTTCCATCCCACCTTATTCCCCCAATTTCACTTTCATTTTCCAAACAACACAATTCAAATGTTTTTATTTACCCAATTCTCCTCCCTTTCCCGCCCAATTTCACTCTAAATGTCCAAATAACACAATATTCCTGCTATTCGCAATTTTGCTCAATTTTACAACTCCCACTTTTTCTTCCCCATAATTTCATTGCCAATTTCGAAATCATTTTTACCGCTCGCAATTTTCCGCGTTTCCTTCCCCGGAGAAGATGTAATCTTTGCGATTCCCCCACCACTTTTTATATACCTCCAAGCCTCAGGACGCCATATATATATATATATATATATATATATATATACACAATAGCATCGTGTATAGTTAAACTGTGGGATGAGACTCATCGGGTCTTCACGATTTCGTGAAGAAAATTGGCGTTACCGAGAGTAGCTGTACATCGATTCGCCAGCCACCTGCTCTCTTCATGGTCTGTTTCGCGCGTTGGATGATCCTTGCACAAGAATCAGCGGTAAAGCTGTGCAAGGAACGGTTTCCAGCAGCCACACGAATCTCCCGCTCGGCTGAATGCTAATCGCTTTGGACTCGCGCGGGGATCATTCCCACGATGGAAACGAAGCTTAAACTCCCCCCACCTTCTTCCCCAGGAATAAGAAACACCGTCGACTCCAAATCACCCATCGAATTTTTCTCGCAGCAAAATTTTCCATCGACACTGTCATTCGGTCTCTCGATTTTTGGTCTTTGCAATAATCAGAGTCGATGATGCTCTTTAGTGTTTTTTTAATCGATATCTATATATAAATACCAAAGTGTCACTCGATTAAAAGATCAATGGGAATGTTCGAATGGAAATACGGAAAATAATATACATAATTTTTGGTTGCATCGGTGGACTTTGAGTGCTGTGACAATTATATATAGGAATGAATTTTTGAAAAATGTGAATGACGATCAACTCGAGTGCAACGCACGAGTATTTTTCTCACGACTCCTGAGAATCTTGTTTTGCGAAAATAGACTCGAGGCACCGATCGTTCGTTCGCACAGAGACGCGTTATTAAAATTGTGCAATTTTGAAGGAGACTTCGTGCGATTTTCGTGGTTAAAAAAATTTTGTATCGCAGGATGATCATTCGGATCCGATGTATCATCGTTGAAAACGTTCACCGCGGTGCATAGGAGAGACGAATATTCTAGACGAGTGATGTTTACGTGACCGAACGAAAAAAATAACTTCCTCAATTAAACGACCGACTCGCTGAAAGCAAATTGCGAGGAATCGGGAGGATTCGCCAGGAAATCCTGGCTAGTCGTTGCGATTTAATTATAAAGAGAGTTTTGATATTAAAAATAAAAAGATGAGAACAATTTGGCTCATCTCTTTAATTCCACGAGGAAATGAAATTTCAGTTGCTTAATTATTTCCCTCGGTTGATTTTTGCCTCTGGAAGAACGTCGTTTGTTTTGTCCGAGTTGAACCGGATGTCGAGGAAGCTGCAAAAGGACTTCCGGGTGGATCGCGAATGCGGATATCCTGTCGTGGTTTTGGCACTCTTAGTCATCGTCCGCGTGTATTTGACCTTTTTTCACCAAAGCCTTTCCTTTCTTCACGCACAAATAATTTCTCTCGCTGCGAAGATGACTGGTCAGAAATATTTCTTTCTATCATTCTTCATTTCTTTTACCCACTCGAGAATCCGCCTCGCCACTCTTGCAACGCGAATAAAAATAATATTTTTCAATATTTCCTGTTCGATTCATCGATTATATATTTTATTTCGTGATACGCGATTATGTTTTCTTATCTTTACACTTTTTTTTTTTACATAAAATTGCAAAAGAACGATTGGTAAATAAATTCAAATAAATTCGTTTGCATTGATTAAAGGGAATTAAATATTTGTATTCCCCCTTTCCCCCTCCTCTTTAATAATTATTTCGCAAGTGGAATGTGTAAGAAGGAACACCGCGTTGTTTTTGGGTACAACACGAACGGTAAATTTATTCATCGACAAATTTATATTATATATATATATATATATTTATGGGTGTCCCACACGAACGATGGCCATGCCAATAATACCATCGAATAGGGGACAAAAATCTGAGTAAAAAAGTTGTAAACACTTTTTTCCTAGCACTCTTGATTAAAAAGTTATTTGCAATTAAAGATTGTATCGATTACAGTAGGCCTACTTTAAGAGGAAGATTTTTCTTTATGGTCGCGTGTTAGAATAATAGGAAAAACACAAAGGCAAAACATTCGCTCGGCGTGTTTATGTTTTGATTGTTTTTATGGCGCTCAAACTCGAAACGGTCGATCACAACCTTCAACCACTTCAACAGACTCAAGTGGATGTTTGCCATTGTGTTTTTCTCAGTATTCTAATACACAGAATCTTATAGTATATTTCTGGCCTTATAATTTTGCGACCAAAACAATCTTCCTCTTTAAGATTGAAAGGAACTGGCTGTAATGGATAATCTTTAATCGCAGATAACTTTTGAACCAAGGGTGCTAGGAAAAAAGTGTTTGAAACTTTTTTACTTAGATTTTTGTCCCCTATCCGACGGAAATAATTGACATGGCCGTCGTTCGTGCGAGACACCCTGTATGCGTATATGTGTGTGTGTGTGTGTGTGTGTGTGTGTACACACTCCATTTAGGCGTTTGCGAGTGTCAAACTTTTCGAAAAAAGCATCGATGCACTGTTACGTTTACCGTCCCATTTTCAGGGAGCCGCTAACCGATACAACGTAATTTTCCTCGCACAGGCTGCAAGAAAATATTCTCTGATGCAATCCAAAGCATCGAATTACGCGATCTCCTAACCTCGACTTTTTTTCTCACTCGCTATAAAATCCCCATAAAATTTCACGGTCGCGAAGCTATTAAAATCACAACATTTCTCTTTCCCTCCTTTCATCGCTACAATATGAGAAACTTTAATTTTTTCCCTCAAATCCAACGAAATCAAGTATGAATTTTTTAATTTTACACACAATAATAACAGAAATTGATATACAATTTCGCAAAATTCGATGATCGTTCTCGGACAATCGAGAGTGACGCGAAAAAACTGAGAAATTTCAGAGACTCGTGATTAAACATTAAAGAGCCTCGAGTTTGTCGGCGAGGATCGAGCAGAGGTGGGGGTGGAGGTTAGTGAAAGCGATGTTCTCCGAAAGTACCTCTGCATGTGCGCGCGTTTCAACGCGCGTTCGCCAATGCGAATGGACTCGAAAAGTCGGTGAGCTGGACTCTCGAGCGAATCGACGAATAAATTTGCTCGGAGCAGCTGGACGGGACGAATGCTGCCTCCCTCCACCAACTTCGTACCGTTGTGTATCGCCGCGGCCGCTTTTGCAGCGCCGCTCGCCGAGAACTACGTGAAAGTAGACCTTCGCCTCGGCTCTCGGCCAGTTATACAATTTTTCCCCAAACTGTCCGGAGAAATCAGTTTATCAACGATTAGTCCCATTTATCGCTCCTCCACATTCCAAAATCCTTTCCTACGCACACACGTCGCTTTGATACATTTACCACGCGAGTGTGGCGAGTATCAGTCGCAATATCACGTTTTACAAAGCATCTCGATTGCCACTTTTATCTTTATCGCCTCTCTCCTTCCTTGCAATTTTTCCTAATTTCTCGACGAACGATCGCTCCTATCGATGATTATCGCTCGTTCGCCTTCCACGATCCTTTCGCATTTATCTCTTCGTGACGTAATCTCGATTTTCTCGTTTACGTTTGCACACGTCTTCTCCTCGATACACACACGCGTTTGTCGATCGATCAATAATTAGTCGCGTTTCGCATTTATCCACTTTCCAAATTCCTCTTCCCAATATATTCACTCGCGACACTATTTACGCACTTTTGTGCAATTTCCTTTTTCTTCGTCGTTCATTTGCCTCGTTTTATATCGAACAATCCATGAGTACTGTATTACGATTTTTGGCTAGCGAGAGGTTACAGAGAATGATAATATTGCTCTATAGTGACGGAATTGAGAAGACTGAGAGAGGAGGAATCGTTGATGCGGGGAAAAACGCGTCCGTTCGTTAGCGAGACAAGTATAAAGATTTTACGAACGATCGATCAAATTTATTGCTTTTGCCCGATTATAACGAAACGATTTTTAAAGCCTCGCCAGCAAGAGGCATACGTAATTTGCTATATAATAATGCTGAATTCTTTCGTAAGACAAATTGCTGTTTTTATGCACGATAAATGCGTCGAATCGAGCAAAGGTGGACAAACGAATGACGAGTATATAAAAATTCACGCGTCTATCGATCAATGATAATTAGTCGATTGGCAAAGTGCACTTTGGTGAAAAATATATTTTTATTATAATTCATATACGTGCGCGCGTGGATTGTACGACGCGAATAAAACTTGCGGCAAAGGTATTTTTCAAAGTTCGCCATTCGCACGTGAGACGCATTCGCGAATAAAGATTGACGTCCATGGACGAGTGCCAAATAGAAGGGGGGAAAAAAACTACAAGTTTGCGAGTGCAGTCATCGAGTTCAGTGCCGATTAAATAATTGTCCCCGATTGGTTAACGGTTCAACAACATTTTAAAAGTATAGCGAACACGTTTTCCGATACTCCAATGAGCACGAGAGCTACCGTACTGAAAGATAGTCTAATTAATTTGCTCGTACAATCGCGACATGTGCGAAGAGGAGCTATAAACATATATATATCCCGCAGCCAATTCTACTTTTACCTGCACGGACTGTACCATACGTGTGCTTCGAATAATTTATAATATTAAGAAAATTAATAAATTTTCCTCGCACGAGTGCCAGCAATTAATTTATAAATATTCAAGCAACCATTTAATCGAGATGATTTTTTAATCCAACTCTTTGGCTATATAAATATATAATATTGTGTGGACAAATCAGAACTTTGCACGAGAGTCATTCTGGAGTGGAATTAAGATATAGTTGAAGGAGGTTTATTGTGTTAATGAAGATGGAGAAAACTTTCTATGTATATCACACACACACACATATATATATACATACTATATGAGTGTAATTTACTCGTTTTTGAAAATGCAGGCCGGATGTTGACGAGGATGGCTTGTCCACTCTGAGATTTCTCAATGGTGGAATATTTAATAAGCCATAAACGCGCACGTACCACTTTTGCGGCACACATTGATGAAAAGAATTTTTGGATCGCTGATTTTACGTTTCTATTATTTAAAAGACAGAAAAAATCAAGCTCTAGCATTCTCATTGTA
The DNA here is from genome assembly GCF_024137725.1 of Prorops nasuta. Classification (NCBI taxonomy): domain Eukaryota; kingdom Metazoa; phylum Arthropoda; class Insecta; order Hymenoptera; family Bethylidae; genus Prorops; species Prorops nasuta. The sequence continues at coordinate 3,595,112 of NW_027116814.1, forward strand.
ATTCGTCGACTGCGGCAGTTTGGTAAAACTCGTAATTTATTTCAGCTGAAAAAATAATTGTGCAACAAACCAACCTCGGATGTGCCTTTTATTACCCTCGCTATTCATATTATAAATAACGTGTGTGTATATATATATATATATATACTTATTAATATATCCTGTTGTTAAACACTACGCAAAGTTTTCTCACGGTTTATCGTCAATTACGTTTTAAGGAAATCCTGTGTTTTGCAATATATTGTACCTTCGAACAAAGGAACAAACGTTTCCAAGCTTTTGTTAGATTTTTCTTACGAAAGTTTCAATAATAATTTCACAGAACAAAAGCTATTCAACAGAGGACTCGACAAATTTCTGGCTAAAGCTGTAAAGTGCGAATAAATAAGTAAACTAGATCTGGGGCACACGTTATTGATAATAGAAAAAAAAAAAAAAAAAAAAAAAAAAAGAAATGTGTGTAAATTATGCGATTGATAAACTATATGCAGGTGTGTGCTTTTGAGCAGTCGATGAAAAAATTTCTGTTGACACTATGTTTAATGAACAAATTAATTGTTTTGGTCACGTTTGACATTGTAAATTAAAAAAGTATTTATCATTCCATTCGATGACTTTTCGTACGATTTGAAAACATTGCAACTGCCTCCGATGATCAGAGTGCTTTGATATTGATCATTGTATATATCAACAACAATGCACAATTTTCAATAGAAAATATATATAATCAGACGTGTGTAAAAACGAATCACGCGTCCTTCGTCGATACAGTGTGCACGATCGTATTACGACACAATTAGAAAACGAAAAGCTCGAAGGTTTTATCGCGTACTAACTTGTAAGCATTCGCAGTGGGAATTAATCGAGTGACAATTATTTCATAATTAATAAAAAATAAATAATCATCCATTGTTATAGACTTTCTTCATGAAGAAAATTAATTAAAATCGAGAGAAAATATTATCGTGTCTTTGTGTATATATATATATATACTAATTGAGATGCAATATTTTATAAAGATTGCAACAAATTTTTGTCGTCGCCTGTTAAAGGTCATTAAGCGTAATTATAATCAAGTGTGTACATCAATGATAAAAAGTGTCCGTGTGTGGTTGTTGAAAAATTTCAAAAGATAATAATTCCAACGATAAGAGGTTTTTCTCGAATTTTCGTTCCTTCAAACGACATTATTATTGTTTCATTTTTCCAACCTCCGCTAATTAATATAGACAAGAATACAACAGCTTTAATGAGACTCGTTAAAATCTCAAGTTAAAACTCGTAAACCGAGCAAAACTAATGAATAGCTAAGATCGAACAGGTTTATCGGCCAATAAGTATACCTATAATATAATAAAACGAGGTCTGTGGGGAACGCGATAAAAGAAATATTAATGACACGCGAGTCACATTGGGAAAGTTTGGGTAAAATGATCGGGACGACGATCGAAACTTGTCAAATTTTTGGTGGAAGAAAGAAAAATTAAAAATTGGTCCTCGCGATAATTTCTTTTTTATCGTATGTTACCCGAGGTGAATGACCTTTTGGTGCAAAAGTAAACAAAATTATTGCAATGATTTCATGATAAATGAGCATAAAATAAACAAACCAATCTGGCTGGTCCATCGAAGTATGCAAAGTGCCAATAAAAGTTTGCCAATCATCTCTCTCGAGTTTCCTTCCGTCCTCAGCCCGGAAGGCGGCAAACCGGAACTCGTCAGAAGTTCATGGTCGCATCGAACGATCAGCGTGGTCCAATTTCTAGATCCGCTTTTGTTGACCAATCGCCGGGGGGGGGGGGGGGGGGAAGAAAAAAAAAACTTTCCTTTTTCGACACTCACTCTCACAACACCAACAACACACCAAACGACACTCGAAATTTCTATTTGCCCTCGCACGAGTCCAATCTCCCAATATCCCTCCTTAATTCCAACGTCGCGCTCCTAATTAACGTGAGGAGAGAAAATATTCCGAGTGAAAAAAAGGCTTTTCGAAAAATTGAAAAAGAAACACCTTATAAGCTTGCACCGATAAATGACTTAATTTCAAATTTCCCGCGCTTTCGAGTGCTAAGAGAAATAAAAGACAATTTTGCCAATATCGAGAGAATGGAGAACCACGCGGATTTTTATACAAGAATTTCAAGTTTCTCGTGGCGTGTGATAAAAGAAGTTTGAGACCAGTATGGCAGGTCGCTCTTCCAAATCGCTCCAGGAGCGCTTGCTTTCTCCTCGGAAAGAACCGCACCTTTTCTATAAAGTTTCTTTAAATCCAAGCGAGAATTCTCCGTTCCATCGCTCCTGTTCGACGGCCTCTCGCGAGAGTCTCGGCGAGCGGTTGTCACTTTGGATGAAAATTTCACGAGTAAAAATGTGCAGTGGTGGTGGTGATGATGATGATGAGAGGCGGCAGCCGAGTCTTCGTGGTTGCGCGACGAGTGGAAAGAGTCGGCGGAGATTTTGCCGGATTCTTCAGGGGGGGGGGGGTGGATTTTTCTTCAGGGTCAATGGAGGACTTTGGTGGATCTCGATGGGGTCCCGGGATATCGAGCAAAGGCGCGAGTCTCGTTCGTTGGCGAAGAGGAGAGAGTCGAGAGAGCCGGTCTCTGGCAGTCCGCGCGCAGTATGGTCGCTCTGCTACAGTGTGCAGTGCTACCTCGTGGCCTACTATAACACAACTGACTCCCACCGACTTGTCTTGTCACTGCGAGCTATGCCTCCCCCCTCCCTTTCATCTCCCTTCGAAAAGTGGTGGGGGATCTTCCTGTCGATAACAAGATCGATAATCATTCGTCCTTCGCGAATCCTTTTTTAACGCACGTGCTTCATGGAGGTCGTCCTCTTGATATAAACAAATTATTCCTCACCTTTCTTCGTTTTTTTTTTTTTTTCATTAAAAACTCGTGCAGCGCAACGTCACTCTTTAACCAATTTCTTTTTGCAGCGATAAATTGTATTCTCTGTTTGATCGATTTTTGGATTGTAATTTAATTTCTTGTCAAGTTTTTTGTGGAACTTGAATCGATGTTTCATCGTTGTATACACGATATGCTCTTTGTGTTCCTTCGACTTTTTTTCAACTCTTCTTGTATATCAATAACTTTCGCATTAATTATATTGAAAGGAACTGCAGTCACCCCGTGCACATTCGTGTGGCATTCGCCATGTTGCACAATAATCTTCACGAGTGTTTCCATAATACCGAGGAAACTGTATTATACAATTTGGTTTTTTCTTCTTGTTTATATAGGAAGAGAAACTTATTTTTTTTTTTCCTAATGTGGATTTTCCCTTAAACTCAAAATCGCAGTGCTTCTTCGTATTTTCGTTTTGAAGAAAATTGGAAAACAGGATTTAATAAACGTATATATATATATATATATACAGTTGTACATAGTATTAGGAATTCGTAGAGGATCACTCGAAAGGTGACCAAGTTTCTCTCTTGATAAATGCGATATTTCAGAGTGGAGGAAGAAAGTTGTTGAAACTGGGTGCGCAGTGGATGGAATAAAATAATGGCTCGTTTAAATAATTTAGCAATCGTCGGGATCTTGGCTGGATTGGATAAGCGCGTTTGATGAAACGAAATAGGCGCAGCTGCACTTGACTTTGCATCGTGTGAACGAGGCTTCGCGTTTCTTTCGTTTACCTGCTGCACGATGCACGCACAACTTAATACCGAACGCTTGAATCATTTGCTTCCTCCTATATATATATATATATATATATATATATATATCTGTAACGATCCCCTTGGCATCTCGATTCTCCTCGCTTCACGTGCAATTTAACTCATTTTTCGCAAAACACTCCATTTCACCGTAGCGCCACGCACGGAAAAATCATTTCCTCCGCGAGTTCTGTCACTCTCAACAATATATATATATATATATATATGTTACACTTGAAAAAGTAATTTTTAGAGGAGGAATCGAGTTGGCGAAAAGAAATGAAAATTCCTCGCGAGACGTTTACAGCGCGAGACCAGGAGGATCCGCGTCCTTTGATTTAGCTGGATTCGCATTGGTGAGAGTTATCGGTGGAATTAGTCGTAGGAACCATTACGCAAGCATTTATTACGAAAGTTTTTCACGAGTGCATCCCGCAGGCTCGTTTAATTACGGTCTCGGGCATTCTTATCTTGGGTATCGATGCTCGAAAGTACCGTTTTTACTCGGAACGTGTGCCAAGGAGTGTATTTGCGTAGGATTCTCGTGATACAGGAGGGGGAGCCTTAAAATGCATCGGATCATAATACTGCGCGAGGATGCGCGATTCTATATATATATATATATATATATATACGTATACGATAACAGCGTCGTTTCGATCGTTTCGGCAAATTTATTTCACAGAGACTTTTTTTTCTCACTGCTATACACGCTTTACAGCCTGCACGAATCGACTCGACAATTGTTTTATCTGGCTTATGCAATACTTTGGTAAGGAAAGTTTCTCGAATGATTTACACAGCGAAACTTTATTTGCAAGCCTCGATAATTTGCGAATTTTATCTCCGCAAATTTCCCCCATGCAATTGCGAACGGAGATGTGGGAAAGGTCAACGAATCTCTCTCGGTGATTTTGCAATTGTGCGTTTGTCCGAGATTCGATGGGAAATTGACCGGAGTATTGCACCACGTGCATAGCAAATATCGAGAAATAGTTTTGGCAAATTTTTGGCGGAATTTTCCGAGCTGAAAAATACGCGAAAAAAAGTCGGAGATTTTTCAGTGTTTCTTCAACGTTGACACTTTCCGCCTGCTCGAGTGAAAAGCGTTAGTCCGAGTGCGGACGTCCCATACGTGAATTATTAGATAACGTCTCTCTGCGTGCGTTAAATTAGCATGCGCCGGGAAAATCGGGTCGTAAGGATTTTTTAAATTACAAAAAAGCAGGCACCAGTGATAATTGTACTTGTCCAGTTAAGAGGAGTAGTTTTATTCTTAATAACGCTTCGACTTTGATAAGCTAATAAGCTATGTGGTTTATTCTACTCTTTTATTCTCCTCTTTAGTTTCCTTCTCTCGTGACAACGTGTCATATTGAGTCCTGGAACGTTCCAGGATGATTGCTGGCACTTTAAGAGTCCATCTCGATTGAATTAGTTTAAATGAATGGGAATTGACATTATTTTTTTGTATCGTTGCAATGTTTCTTTTAGACGAAATATTCGTGAGACGTAATTTTTTAATTATAGAAAGGATTACAATTGATATAGTTATTTATTATGGTGCAATCGTTTTTTCTCTCTCTCTCTCTCTCTCTCTCTCTCTCTCTCTCTCTCTCTCTCTCTCTTTCCTATTAATAATTCGAGCCTCGCATCGTCATTTGCGGACAAATGCTAATTCAACGCTGGCTTTGTACGATGCTCGTCGTCCATCCGAACCAAACGAATGCGAAGCATGTTCGGACACCTTATAAGCAAGCCGCACATCTTATCGTTGCCCAACAGCGGCTCCAGAATTTTCCTGAGACTGTCGCAATCAAAGTTTCACCTTTATCGAAAGTGCTCCTTATTTTATATGGACAATGTGTTTGCTGTATATTATATCATCCCAAGTGTGGAATATTTTAGCTCTGCATGTTTGATAATTTAACTCGATTGTGTTTTTCTTCAACTATTTTCTTCGCTCGAATTTTAGCAATTTTCAGTAATAACATCTGAATATTGCCAACTGGTATTTAAAAATAAATTAAGGAACCCGGACGCGAATTACGACACCCCTATAACGATCGTTACTGTAATATTTTGTGAAACTAAAGTAAAAAGTATTGAATAATGATTACGCTTCTTGTTAAGATTATTTTTGCTCTCTTTATTGAAAGCTCTATTTTACTGGTCATCAATACTTTCACTTTGCCTTCACCAACGCCATTCTGGCTCAGTGATATTTCACTAGAGTCAAATTACAATTTCTTCTGCATATTTATTTAAAAGTTTCAACTCGATAAAAGTGCGAAGAAAGGTAAAGTGTGAAGCAGAGAAAGTTTTTGGAGAAAGAGAGCGAAAGAATATTTATCTCCATTAGACATTTTCCCTTTATAACAAAGTAATTAATACTAAACAAATAAAATAAATATTACCTTCATATATATATATATACCTTGGGAAAAATAATAGGTTGTTATAAATACCTCGTTTATTCTAATAAATAAACATTTTGTATAATTCGATATTTGAGAAAATTCCAGTATCGATGCTCGCAAGACTTTTGCATCGAAGGCAAAGTATGTTCGCAAGCTTAAGATGTATTGTATGGTAGATTTTTCATATACAATGTTTTCAACAAAACTTATTCATCCGTTTTAAGGCATGATTGCATTTTCAAGACACGTTACTCTATCTATGATACACTAATAGGAAAAGTTTATGAAGTCTGTGTTATAAAAGAGACTTTAACTCATTGCAACAAGTGACGCTACTGTTTCTTCCTCTTCTTCAAATATTTGGTTTCGTCGAAACCAATGTCATCCTCTTCTTCTTTGATCGCCACCTTTGATTTTGGTATTCTTTTCATTAACCGGAGTTTACGTTGTTCCTCTGTAAGTGTGCTTAAATCCAAAGGTAACTTAATTATTTTTCTTGGTTCATGGTAATCAATATTTATACTACTTCCATCCGGAAAAACTAAAGCTGTTGGATATGTTCGAGCAAAGACTTTTCTATGTTTTCTGGTAATCGCTGCTGACCAACAATTTAAATTTCTACCAAGTACCGATGCACACTGCGTTACTCGTAATAAAGAAGTCATATTCATCCTGAAATAATGAGAAAAATTCAAAATTAGCGTACTTTTATAGGTTATATCACTCAAATTGAAACCGTCTTCTTTATAGAGTATGTTTTTATATGCAAAATTATTTTAGAATCATAGTATTACATAAATTAAAGCATCCTATGAAGTACAAAATATCGTATTAATTCAATCGTGACTTTAATTGGTTTCTAAACACAAACAAGATCAATCTCCTCTCCTCCTCTTGTCATGTATTATTTGGACACATGGCGAGTGGCGACACATGCGCACTGCTCTGCTATTTACAAATCTGTCTGTACATACTAACTGTAGTATGTACTATGTACATACATGGTATTAGTATTGCTACGATTGGCAAGTTGGCAACGCCGATAAAATGTTGCTTTTGCAGGTTATATAGCATTTATGTTTAAAACAATTATATTATTGCGTGCATTATTATTAAATAGTAAGCCAACATTTTATTGTTTATCGCTCATTTAGGCTCCTAAAAATTTATTATCAACAAGCGTGTGCCGTTATACGATATCAAAGAGACCATTATTTTATTGGTTGACATATATATTTAATAGGTAAGTAAAGTTTTTTCACATGTATTTAGCTGTTTTATGCGATCGTGGAGAAATTATATTTCTTATGGGGAGATATTGAATTTGTTAAGGGTAGACAGAGAGAGGATAAAAGAGGTTGGACCAGATCGTGCCTGTGCAGAATGGCTTTTGAGAAATGGTGCTTTTGTTAGATGGAAGAATAACGACGAATATCTGAAAGATTATAACGTATTAATAGCGGAACAAGAGCAACAATTTATAGAAGCTGTCGATGCAACGGATTCTGCTATAAGTTACATTGGTTTTCCTCATTTTCGTTTGTATCTATTTTACTACGCATTTTAATTAAGATAACCAACTAACTAACTCCAAACTTATCTGAGATCAAATTATTTGCCAGAGAACTGCAAGTATATACAAGAGGTCAAATTGATCAACTGTCTGTATATCGAAGACTCGGCTATGAAATTATTATCCATTTTAAAAGAATCTTTGACGGATCTAGAAGTTTCCAAATGCGATTCCGTAACTGAGGAAGGATTGAAATATTTGGAGAATCTTAAGTATAAATAATTATGGTTTATCCGTTTCATCCGTCGACTCGTTTTATAATTTATACTATATTTTTTTGTTACAGAAATTTAAAGATATTGAAGCTCAGTAATTTACCCTACGTCAAAAGTAGAAAAGAAATAGAGGAGCAGTTAAAGAAAGCATTGCCAGATTGTTCGATTGTTTATAAATAAGCTAAAGTCTATATATACCGTTTGCTCTACATTTGTATAACATATTTATACGTATGATTGTCGGAAAATGGCGTTACTTACTGTTCCTGCTAAATGTTAGTGAGAGATAGGTATCGAAACTAAGCAGAAAAATCAACTATTTTTTAATATTTTTAATGCGTCATTGCTACTTTTGGTGTATATAGACACGATGGTACGTGTCTATTTCAATTTTTCTTTTTGAGAAAACATTAAAACTCTTAAGAACACAGGATAAGTAAACGCATATTCAATTTTCTCTGTTGTGTTTATTTTGGTTCTCCATCACATGTGTTACCTTCCACTACTGTTTGTCCAAATCTGGAGAAACAAATACTATAAAATACGTTCGTAACAACGAATCGTAACAAAAATTTCTTATATCTAAAAAGATATACATATATATTATATACAGTCTTATGATGGTGTATATATATATTTAATTATTACTTCAATATCCCGTTGCTTTCCGTACTCCGCTAGAGATTAAGCACTGTAGAAGTGTTTTCGATTAATTTCTTTATTATATCAAATAATTTTGGCAGTGAACCACAAGAGTAGTAATTGTAAAATGATTGTTTCAGGAGCGATAAAAATGGCAGGGCAGATCGATATTAAAATTTCGATTATACAGGGATCCAAGTTAGAAAATTTGCTTAGCCACACAGGAAAAAGAGTATTTTCATTTTGTGTTCGATATTCCAGATTGTTCGTCAAAAATACTCTAGTGGAATCTACTTTGACTTTTATCAAGTATCACCATGTTGTCATTAAAGTAAGAATAAATTACACGCGCAGTTTCTCTCTCTCTCTCTCTCTCTCTCTCTCTCATAATGAGCCGTATGTCTATAGGACAATTTGCAAGACAATGATTAAAGATAAAGGGGATAAATTACAATTACTGACGTCTATGCCTTTGAGAGTTTAACGCATCTTCGTGATGTCTCCAGCTACTTTGCCAGCTTCGGCTGCGCCTGTTCCAGACACTGAAGGAAAAAGAAAATAAGTAAGAGAATGAAAATACACACGGCCTATATGTGCTGTGTCTCTCGAACTTACTATGGCAGTTTTTTGCGCTTCTTATTAGGCAGATTAAGCTCGCTCTCTCTAATTATTTGTAAAGCAGATGGCACGAACATCTCACCTATGAACAAATGGTAATGTGAACACAGGAACCCTACGACTTGAGGAACGAAAATTCAACTCGCATACCAAATGTGTCGAGATATTTTCTTTTAGAGATAAATCGTTGCTGCTGTGGTAAAACTAATGGTTCTCTCGCACTTCCAACCGTGCAATCGCGAGTACCTTTACAACCCTTCAGATGCTCCAGCTGATCGTGTAAATGAGATTTCTCAGAAGGAGATAGAGATGAAACCCTGTTCCATTGCTCGAATGGATCTGTCCAAGTGAAGAGCACGATCAATAATTAATTATGCGACATTTTTAATCGATCGTTGCACAAAACTTACCGATTCTTAAATTATAGAACGTCACTAGACCCGTAGTGAACTCGCAATAAAGAAAATTATGCGTACTATTGATAGTACGTATGCACGAATAAGTATTATTATTGGCATTCATGCAGAAGCAGAATGGGCCGGCATTCCATAGAGGCGCGGTTCGCCAATGATCGTTGTCATGCTCGAAACAATTCATCTTTTCAGTCAAGCACTCTTTCTCCAATTTAGCTTTCTTCCTCAGCTTTCTCTCTTTCTTCTTTAAACGTTCCTCCTTCAACCTTCTCCTCTCCTCTTTGGCGATCTCCTTCTCATCCCTCTTCGAGTAAGAATCAGGCTCGCAATAGCACTTGTGGCGCGCTTCCAAAGGATTGTTCAACACTGGCGGCCTTCGTACGTTGTTATTCGTACCTTGAAGAGAATACCAGCAGTCGTCAAATTGCACACAAAAATATAAAGGGAACACAAATTTCAGAAAAAAAAAAAAAAAAAAAAAAAAAAAAAATGCCAGAATATTTACCCTGCCCCTTCTTCTTATCAGGCTCGATAACAGTCACGTCGATTCTGGCTGGTCCACCAATCCCAGAGGTGGTTCTGTTTCTCGCTGCTTTTCTCGTTGGTAAAGTCGTCATCGGTGCCGATAAGGAAGTTGCGCGCACAGTTGGCGCAACGGTCGCTCTGGAAAGATCATCGTTTATCAAAGTTGTAGGAGTGGCTACGGTACTCTCCGATACAGGTGACCCTGACGAAACATCTTCCGTGGTGGTCTCAACTACATGGCCCTTGACTCTGATCTTTTTCACTTCCGTGCTACCAACCGTGTCCTGATAAATGGCAGTTTTCTCGGGTCGCACGGTTGTTTCGGCCTCGGTGGTGGTGTTGGCCGCTTCCTCGTGGATGCTGTTGCTCAACAGAGTACTGTTTCCACGATGATGGTGATGATGATGAACCTTCTTCCTCCTCTGGTTCCTGTCCTCCTCGGTCTCGGTCCGGTTATTGGACGCGTCCTTGATTCTTTGCTTCCGTGGATTTTTCTTTGGCTTCAAGGTCGTCGAGGATGTCGATTCTTCAGCCTGCGAAGGTCTCAAGGTCATTTCCTCCTCCACCGAGGTCACGGTGGACGTAATTATTGTCGGAGTTCCAGTGGTGGTGGTGGTGGTGGTGGTGGTGGTGGTAGCATTATTAACACTGGTATCTTTCTCGTGCTTCTTATGGTGCCTGATGGCATGATTTTTAGACGAGTGAGATCTGCGATGCTCCTCATCAATCTCTTCCTCGACCGCTTGAGGTCTCTTGATCATCAGATGTCTGCGAATCTCTTTCAGCGTCTCCAGCTGCATTCTCATTTCACGAATCTGCTGCTCGATCTCCCTTCTGGAGATCCTCCATTCGTTCGGATCTTGATAAATGGACTGACTGCAATTAACACCACCATTCGGCAACACCAAACACTTGGAGGACGAGGACTTTTGCTCGGATGAGCGACGAGCGTGAGTCTCTTTCAGATCGTCCAGCTCCTCCTCGATGCTCTCCATAATTTGAGTAACGTGCTCGATCGGGTCCTTCTTGCCGACGTTCCTCCTGAACCTACGGTGCCTCTCGATCACGTCGTCCACGTTCAGACCTCCCCCAACGACCTTATCCAACACCGGATCGAAATCTTCACCGGTGTACCCCAGACTCTTGTCCTCGCGAGAGATCCACCACTCGTTCCCATCCGGAACCCAAGAAGTTTCGTTATCGGAATTAAGGCCAAGCTTCTCAACAACCCGGTGATCCTTGCCAGTATTCTCCAGCAAAGCGTTGAACTCTTCGGCAAAGTCCTCGTCATCCTCCTCGTCGATGGCTCTCCGGTCCCTGAATTCCCCCAGCTCTTCCTCATTGTCAAAGTCCCAGTTGCCGGTCTCTCGTCTTCCCCTCCTGTGGGAGTATCCAGGATCCTCGTAAGGATCCACGTGGCTCGAGTCACTGTAGTATCTCCTCGAATCGAAATCATTGCTCTCCAGTCTGGTGTACACCACGCCGTTCGGCGTGAAGCAGGCGCACTTCTTGGTGAGTCTCGGTGCTGGCGTGGACGTCGAATATCTGCACTTGTGCCTCCTCCACCGGTGACCGTCCCTCTCGCACCTCCACTTCTGACCAGGAAGACACTCGGCTCGAGACTCTGCGCGAGAACACTCGACCGCCAGTCTCTCGTGTTTACCAGCGAGGGAGACTCCGGCCACCCCGTTCTCCAGGTGCGAATCCGGATTGCTCTCGTCGACGATGGACTCTTCGAGGTCCTCGTCCTCGGAGAGGTCCTGGTCGCTGCCAGTGTCGTTCTCCACGAGCCTGTGGTCCTCGGACTCTTCCTCCTCCTCCTCCAGGTCCTCCTCCTCTTCGGCGGTCGTCGTCGTCGTCGTCGTCGTCGTTTGCTGCTGCCTCGCCAGGGTGGCGTTTTGCCTCCTGGCCTCTCGCGCCCTCGACTCCGCTATCGACTCCGCAGTCTCTCGACGTCCCGATGACTCTATGAGGAACGTGTCGGGCCACTTGAACTTTGACCTCCTGCCGTGTTTGCTGCTAAAAATTGCGCGGTGAAACGTTTTAATCGGGGAACGTGTCGAGATCCGAAAGTTCGCGAATAAGAATAAAAATTATATGGAGAACAAGAAGATTTATACTTGAAGAAGAGTCTCTTGAAGGAACGTCCGTCCATTTGAGGCGGCGTCTCGACGCCAGCGATGTCCAGGAAGGTCGGCGCCAAGTCGATGTTTAAAACTATGTCGTCTACTCTGCAATATCACATTATATATCTTCCTTTACAATGCAGACAGAAAGACTGGAAATGTTTGAACGATCGAAGACTCGGTAAAATAAACGAAAAAATTGCTACATAGATTATTATAACTGTGCTGTACAAACTATACATAATCTTTTATTTTCACGCAAGAAAAGAAGCAGAAATTATTAGTGAGATTTACGAGTTTGTGATCCGGATGGGATTTCTGGGCTGCTCGGATCGATCGGAAAGCGTGTGTTAACGCGAGCTAAAATTAACTCTTCGAGTGGACCAAGTTTCTGGCGATAGGGGAGAGCGAAGGGATAATTATTCTGAAATTTTACACGTACACGGAACCAGGCTCGATTCCGGGACCTCGTATCAGGAACGGTACTCTCACGTCGAACTCGAAGGGGAAACTTTTTCCCTTGATAAGACCGAATTGTCCCAGGTGATATCCATGATCCGACGTGTAAATGACGTAAGTGTTTTCCAGCTCTCCCAAATCCTTCAGCTCCTGATAGATCTGTCGACGAGAGAGAGAGAGAGAGAGAGAGAGAGAGAGAGAGAGAGAGAGAGAGAGAGAGAGAGAGAGAGAGAGATTCGTCTTGTAATTTTAAATTGGAGAACAGTGATTCTGTAAAATCTACGATAATTCGTTGGAAAGATTACCCTCTCCACGGCCGTATCGACGCTCTGCAAGGTCTGAAGCCTCTTGGTCATCAACAAATCCGTAAACTGTTTGTGAATTGGCTGCATCTTCTTCGTCACCTGCAGGATCCATTGTTTATCCGGATTCGGCGCGTAGTCGTAAGCCGGAGTGCTGGGGAACGAGAAACACAACGGAGTATATCGCGGTATATAGCAACGATATATACATATATATATATTAGGGTGGTCGTTAAAAAACAAATCTTTTGACGGACCCCATGCAAAAACCACTAGTATTTGATGAGAAACTACAGTGGTTGAAACCTGTGGCCTGACACAAATGATGGAAATACGTGCCTCATTGCGATCAAATATAATTTTCGAAGAATTTTACAGTTTTTCGCTGATAACTCATGAAATATTCGATTCTACGAATAGATGCATATAACCTTTTCTCTACAGAATTAAATTCTACATAATAAAGGTTCTATACATTTTTCTTCTAGAATGCATACTAATCGAGATATTTCTGAAAAATCGATCCTCTTGTTCGTTTATACACATTATATTGATATGTTTATATGAATAATTATTTTTAGTTTACCGTACAATTAACATATTTTATTAAATTAAGAGAAATAAAATGTGTAACTACAGCGAAATAAGAATAACTACTCATACGAGCATATGTCAATATAATGTGTATAAACGAAAAAGAGGATCGATTTTTCAGAAATATCTCGATTAGTATGCATTCTAGAAGAAAAATGTATAGAACCTTTATTATGTAGAATTTAATTCTGCAGAGAAAAGGTTATATGCATCTTTTCATAGAATCGAATATTTCATGAGTTATCAGCGAAAAACTGTAAAATTCTTCGAAAATTATATTTGATCGCAATGAGGCACGTGTTTCCATCATTTGTGTCAGGCCGCAGGTTTCAACCACTGTAGTTTCTCATCAAATACTAGTGGTTTTTGCATGGGGTCCGTCAAAAGATTTGTTTTTTAACGACCACCCTAACATATATATATATATATATATATATATATATATATATATACTATATATAGGATGACGAAAGCTCCTCTACTTAAATTTTCAAAAGCATCGAGCCACCATTAACGGGCTAATTTCTTTCGTCCAGGTGTGCTTCGAGCGTTAGGATTCTGCGACGCGAATGGTCCTATTAATTTTGTAAACAGTCTGAATATAATTGTCGAGCGTCTCGCGCAGCGACTGAGTGCTCTACTTCGTTGGGTGGTTCTTGAGGAATGAGGGAAAGAGGGTGGGGGAGAAAGAGCTTTGGAGAACACGAAGCAATTAAGAAGCGCACGGCGAAACGCGGCCACGTTGCCAGGCACGGGGCTTTTCTCTCCTCGTCACGGCCTGAATTTGCATAAAAGCTTGAAAAGCTTCGTGAAATGTCTCCGCGCTTTTCATCGAAATTATGCAATTTACGAAATTTCCCTTTGAGCTGCTGGAAAATGGCTTCGTTAAGACCGGCCGAAAAGCTCGGCACAACCTTATACTCCGGAAAATTAATCCCTCGCGCAATCGACTAATTCTATTTGTGCGCGGAAAATTCATATTCGCGTCTCCTTGATACCACCCCCTTCATCAAGAGGGGGGGGGGGTGGGGTGGGGGGATAAAGAAATAAATAGTTTGCACAGAGAGAAACATCGACTCTACGACCGACGCGAGTTTCATAACAATGACTGCGCGTTTGGAGAACGAGCGAAGCACCGAGAAAATGTTTCGACCGACGATAATCGTTTCACCGCGCGATAAAAGAAAAAATTCTAACGCAACGAAAAAAATGTTTATTCACCGGTCGAAACGCTTTTTCCTCATCGAATATAAATCAGCGACCAACTGGTTCCTCTCCCGCGACCGCGGGTCAACGAGGTGTGGGCGACCCACGGAGAGCGGTCGCGAGATGCGTGTGTGTGTGTGTATCAATGAACGAGGGAAAGAAAATCCAAGATGGCGGCGGGCAGTGCTCGCGAGGAGCACGCACGCGAGCATCTCGATAACGTGCGTCGCACCGGACTCACTGGTGGGTGGTGACGTTGAAGAAGAGACGGGAGAACTGCGGAGCCGAGTCCTCCGGTCCGTGCGGGGCCGGGAAGCTGGCCACCAGCATCACGGGCTTCCGGGCGAAGTTGTGCTTGCTCTGCCTGAGGAAGGCGACGCTGTCGTTGGCTATGAGATCCGGGTAATAATCCTTACCGTACTCGAAACCGTGCTTTATCTTCTTGCCGTTCATGTTGACGCTGTAGTTGTAGTAGCGCGAGTTCATTATCAGGCCTCCCCATTCTCTCCAGCCGGGCGGTATGTACGAGCCGTTGTACTTGTTCAAGTACTTTCCGAAATAGCCTGGAATGCAGACGGGATTTACGGTTATTGCACCCGTCAGCGACAATGGCCAGGTATTTTATTCTCCCCCCCCCCCCCCCCTCTTCTTATGTGTAATGTGTATACATAACGATAAAAAAATTAGTCCTCCTCGCGCGTTCAAGGTGTGTAACCTCTTCAGGAATTACGCAACGACCGTTCGCCAAGATATTCGCGTTTTTCGAGCTTTTGCCCATATAATCTCCCCGGCGCGCACACAACGCCAACAGCGTCGAGCTATTTTTAGACCGGCGCCATCGCGCCCGGTGCACCTGGCCGTGCTAACGAGCCAAACAAAAATCATTAGGGATCCCCGGCCAGTTTTAGACCCACTCACTTTCCCAATCGTCCGCGGGGAATCGCTCGACTCGCGCGTCGAATCTTCGTCGATCGCGCACGAGAGCTCGCGGAGGCGGCGCCCCGTATATATATATATATATGTAGAGAGCAAACAGAGTTTGATCGAGTCGCGTAAAAATTGATAAGGGATTCGACGAGATGGCGCGGTTGGGGGAGCCAGTGATAGAGGAGGGAAGGATGGAGGGGAGGGGGGGGGGGGGTGGGTGAGAAGAATTGATCCTATCATTATGCACTCATTATCCGTTATTACCCTATTTGCTCCATTATCCTCGCCAACGTGTTTCGCATCATAATAACCTCCTTATTATCTTTCTCCTTTCTGCCTCTGCCTCTGCCTCTGCCACGCTCAACCCAATTTCTCTCGCTCCGAGGAAACCTTCTCTAAACTGCCCGGTGACGGATAATGGTACCACGTTTCCTCCCCACCCACCCCCCCCCCCCCTCCCATTATCGCTACGATCTAAATTCCACCATGCTCCGAGTGCCACCATCATCATCGTCGTCCAAGAATCTCCGCGGAATGTTCTTCGCTCCGTGGTTTCCGGTGATTCAATCGCGTGAACGAAACAGAGTGAAACGATCGAGGATCAAACTCGAGCGAATTCACAGCGATAGGGCGGCGGGAGGATAGCGAGGAAAATTTGTCGACTGGCAGGACGCATTCTGGTCAGTGGACGATGACCGCGGTGCGAGCAAGGCAGACAAGGGAACCAGTTTCGTCGCACACATCCACGTACGAGAACACCACGCTCGAAAATCCTCACCCACTTTTGTTCCCTCGTTTCAACAGCCTCGCGCCTTCTCCACCACCCCACATACATATATGTATATATATATACAAAACGCTCGATCCTCGCTCTCCCAAGAAAATTCTAAATACCACCACTCCACTGTGTTCGACGCGAGCAAAAGATTTACAGCTTCGCGATCGATCAATTTTATTAACGCCTGATCGATCCGTTCGCGGCTCGGCAGCTTCCGGCGCGAGAGCGCGCAAAGATGACATCTCGACCCGGAGCAAGTTTGCGCGAATGGAACGATTCGAAGGACACGCGCGTGGGGCGGCAGCTTCTTGGCGAAGTTGCGGCACGAGATGTTCGCTCGCTGACGTGGTTAACGCGCGTTGCATATATATATATACACACAGACCGGTGCGATAACCAGCGTTGCTGAGGTAAGCAGCGAACGAGTGGGGCTCGTGGTCCCTCTGCCATTGAGGGCTGCTGCAGTTGTCGTTGTTCGTGAAGACCTCGTGGTTGTGGACGTAGCGACCGGTGAGCAGGGAACTCCTGCTCGGACAGCACATGGGAGTCGTGACGTAAGCGTGCCTCAACTCGGCTCCTTCGTCCCTGATGCGCCTCAGGGTCCTCGGCATAAAGTTCAACGAGCCTGCAACCACACAGAGAGGCCGGAAAAGCCTCTACATCCACGCTACGCACACATATATGGAGGTTTCTCCCGGCGAGAAAAGTTTGCCCTTTACCCAACTCCACGTCCTGGTCGTCCGTCAGGATCAGCACTATGTTTGGCTTCCTCTCCGCGCGAGTCTGCTGCTGGTAAGGCAGATACGCCGAGTTGGTCTGCTGCTGATAATTATTGCCGTTCCCGTTGCTCCTGTGCGGGAAGCCCCGTCTCCGAAGCCCCGCGGCGTCATCCCCGGGAGCCTCGGGGTCGCTCCTCCTCGCGCTCGCGCCCAGCAACAAAATTGCCAGCACGATCTTCGGCAACGTCCTCATCGTTTCCGGTTCCGCTTCGGTGCACTCGCGATCTTCGCTGTCACAACATGTCGATCGCCTGAAAATCCAACAGTGCGTGTTTCTTAACGATAGTTCTATATATTGTGTATGGAAATAAATAACATTGTTGTTCCTGTCGTCACACGTCGTTACGCGTGCCTCGTATTACTCCGCGTGGGTGGAGTCGGTGAGTCGCCGAGCGGTCCGACGAATTATATCGCCGGCTCGACCGGACCAACAATAACGTCGACGAGTATAGCGTTTCTCGCGTGGTTCCGGAAAGTGAACGCAGAGGACCAAGCAGGGGGCTCGCGCGTCGGAGGTTTCTCCCTCGCGATTCGGCCGGGGGCGAGTAAGAGTGTCGCGGTAGAGAACAAAGGAGGGATGGGAGATAAGGGCTCGCCCGAGGGAGCGAAGCGACGCGAGGGAAGAGCGTGAAAATGAGAAACGACGAGGGGTTAATGGCGGCGAGAGACTCGGACAGTTATTGTTCGAGCGAGTGTGCGTGTCGCGGAGCAGATTTCGGGGGAAAGATTTGCCGGAGGGAGACTCCGAATACCGAGATTCCATCGCTCGATGCTGCACCGTATACCGTTGCGTATATATACCTCGCCGAAGCTTCCCTCGAACCCAACGTGTATATATACAGTACGCGAGACGACCGACCAATTGCAGCATCACCTGTCTGTAACGCGCGATAAACCCCCGCACGCTCTGGCGGAAAAAATTCATTTCGTCCCGGAATTTTATATCGCGGCGCGTAAAAGGGAACAAATCCCTGCGAGTTTCTCGAATGGCGAGTATACGAGCCGGGTGAACGAAGAAACTCACAATGAGATCCCTGAAGAGGCGGAGGGAATAAAAAATATATATAATTCTTGAAAAAAGAGTCGGAGGGATATGGGAGCGCTGGTCGAGAGGATGTGGAACGAGTGGAGGGGGGGGGGAGGGGGAGGGGGATTGAGGTATTCCACGTTGGAAAGAGCTGGAGGAAAGTATTTCTTCAAACGGAATTGGATGAGATGCGGGAGAGTACCGGGGTTTTGAAGGACGAGGGCAAAAGTGTGAAGGGGGGAGTGGAGGAATCCCAGCGATTCGTGCCAATTGAGAAATTCCGGTGGTCGATCGTTTTTCATCCAAGTGGAAAAGTTGCGCGGCGCCACGGTCGCAGTCCGCTCGACGGTTCAACCTACTCACTTTTGATTCTCCCGAGACTCGAATCAATTCAGCCGAGTATACCATATACGACCTTTCGATCCTGCGCGAGTACCGAAAATTTCTCTCGAGAAGCGGCGTCGACGTGCGCTAAAACTGGCAACGATCGAATTTTGAGGTTATGGCTGGGTCGTAGTACGGCTGATGCAGTTTCTGCGGGGGTATAACCACAGCGTTGCATTAAGCAAAGTGCAGTAGCCGAGTGCAATGATGTAGTATTAACGCGCAAGGTCGGTATTAAATTCTGGTGAGATTTTTTATACCGACGCTCGTGTGTTTCCTTGATGAACGCCACCCCGGCGAATTGGTTATAAACGAGGGCGAGCGATTCTCTATAATTTCATTGGGTTCGACGATAAAAATTGGTACCACTTTGCGGCACAATCGTAGTGTAGTTACATGTCTCTTCCGTTTGACGAAACTTTGTTGCGATCCGTGGTGGAAAATTTGCGCGAGAATTTGTGGTGGTGGATGAGAAGGAGTAATTTAGACTTTTTGTTAAAGGGGAACGAGGTTAACGAGAGTGTGTGGATGAAAATATTTTTGGTTTTACGATTCTTTCGTCCGGATCGTGAAATTAGTTGCGTGCGAAACGCGGTGGGTGTAATTTCATGTTTTACGGTATAGCACTGTAAAGTTGACTCAGTCGCGATGCCGAGGGTGGTCGATGTTCACGAGGAGGTGGAGGGCTGGGCTGGAATTGTCTGACCATACGTTGCCACAATGTTGTCAGCCATTTTCGTTTGCTCCACAACGAAGCTCGGAAGCCATGCAGTCATTCGCGTCATTTCGTGGTAGTACATACGACGGCGGAGACTCGAATACACGCGGTAACCTAGCATAACCTCTTGAAACGCGACAAACAACACTGGCAGATTTTCCATACGGAATCGTCCAATTGCATCGCGAGTCGCGCGCGTGTACGGGAAAACTTTGATCTTCCTCAGTCGTTTCATCGGAATAAAATCACCGAGACGCTTTATCCTGGAAAATCTCTCATCCAATGTATACAGGGTGTCTCGCACGAACGATGGCCATGCCAATGGTGCTACCATTGGATAGGGGACAAAAATCTGAGTAAAAAAGTTGTAAACACTTTTTTCCTAGCACTCTTGATTAAAAAGTTATTTGCAATTAAAGATTGTATCGATTACAGTAGGCCTACTTTAAGAGGAAGATTTTTCTTTATGGTCGCGTGTTAGAATAATAGGAAAAACACAAAGGCAAAACATTCGCTCGGCGTGTTTATGTTTTGATTGTTTTTATGGCGCTCAAACTCGAAACGGTCGATCACAACCTTCAACCACTTCAACAGACTCAAGTGGATGTTTGCCATTGTGTTTTTCTCAGTATTCTAATACACAGAATCTTATAGTATATTTCTGGCCTTATAATTTTGCGACCAAAACAATCTTCCTCTTTAAGATTGAAAGGAACTGGCTGTAATGGATAATCTTTAATCGCAAATAACTTTTGAACCAAGAGTGCCAGGATAAAAGTGTTTACAACTTTTTTACTCAGATTTTTGTCCCCTATCCGACGGTATGTACTATTGGCATGGCCATCGTTCGTGCGAGACACCCTCTACACACACACACACACACACAGTACACTCGTGCGAAACGTGTAACGAGCTGGCAAACTTTCGTCAGGTACCACGCGCTTTAAATCGCAGAATTGGACAAAAAGAGCCACGATGCTTTATTCATCACAGGAAACTTTGCAGCTTTTCATCAACGGGGGAGACGCGCGACGACAGGTGACTGTGATTTTCCCACGCTCGGCGACGTTGTTTTTCACGAGCCTGCCGTGTGCATCGTTGTTCCACGCTTCCCTATCTATAAAAGGTCCTGAGAGAGAGAGAATCTCTTCCACCACGTTGCGATATCTCCCACCCCCCCCCCCCCACCACCACGCTCTCCTCCAACCGTTCGACTAATTCCCTTCCATTTCTGTCGGATCCAGCGTCCACCCCCCCCCCCCCCCTCATCCAATTATACCGATGCAAACCGTAAAGATCGATCGCTTGAAATTTCTGCTTTTTGCCAGTGTGCTCTCATCATCGTCGAGTTTCCCGAGAGCGCGCATCTGTGCCATCATAAACGGGACGTTAACCCGTCCGTCCACGTGGTCCTTCTCCCGCATCAAGTATAGATTTATTTACGACCATCCGCGTGTCACGTCTCGGCTGATTGTAAGATACGAGCGCGATTATAACGGGCAGGATGCTCCGTGACTCGTGCGACTCCTCCGCGTCTCCAACCAACGATGCTCCGAGAGCATTGTGGATTCGAAATCTCTCTCTCTCTCTCTCTCTCTCTCTCTCTCTCTCTCTCTCTCTCTCTCTCGCGGGACGCCGGTATATAAATTCTCGTTGCTTCGTGGCTGCGATCCGCGCCACTCCGAATGCCCCTGCGCAAAATCAACGAGCGAATCCATCCGGATGACGAACACCGCGCAAAAAAATTGCCTTTCGCAGACTCGAGGAGGAGAGAGTCCGGGGGTTTCGGGTTGGAAAAGCAGCGATTGTGGGGCCGCTTGACACAAAGCGTGCGCGGGGGGGGGGGGGGGGGGGAGAGCGCGAGTCGAGCGGACATAAAGAGCGCCAGTTGACTCAAGGCGGGAACGAAAAACCGGTCAGCCGTGAAGATCGAATGCTGGTAGCTCTTTGCGACTGCAACGTTCCTGCCCGCTCGACCACGGGATACGTGTGATGCGCACGAAACGCGTTACACATTCCACGCGCCTCCCTATTACATATATATATATATATATATATACCAACGTTACCAGCTCTTCTCACCACCTGGCCCGGCCCTTTGCCCCGCGTGGGTATCTTCTCAAAAATCACCATCCCCATCCCCCTAATATTTCACGAGCTGCCGTATATATATATATATATAGCACATTTCCATCGCTCTCGAATCCTCGTTCCTCGCGCAGTGTTCGAATAACGCGTCGCGCGTCATCCCTCCCCCCTCCTCCCGCTTCTGACCGAAAGTCTCGTCCTCAGCCGCCACCCGTCGCTCCCTACACGTCACTTCCGACCGAGTATCTCCGCACGAATCTCTCGAGATTTTCCAGATCTCCCGTATGGAAAACAATCGGCTTGTTTGTTGTGAAACGTCCACGCGATTTCTCATCTCTCTCTCTCTCTCTCGTATATACGAATGTTCGCTTGTTTCCCCGTCTTCCTTTAGACAAAAAAATAACTATTCCGCCTTTGCGCGAGTGTTGCACTGTATACCGGATTGGCATCCCAGTCGATAAATTCTGAGATTGGGGGAGGTGGGGGGGGGGGGGGGGGGGGGGAGTTAGGTGATAGCTAGTCTGTGGAGAAAAATTGCCAAGGTGTTTCTTGAATGATTTTTGCAGAGACTTTGGTGGGAGGAATGACGCATTTGTAATATCATGCACGAAAGCGTAATATATATGGAGGGCAGGATAGAAATCTCGAGCATTAAAGTTATCTGACCTCCAATCGCCGTAACTCGATCCAACTGTACGTAAATACGTAACTTTGCTCGTAAGCACTCGGCACGAGAGGAGCTTTGGAACCGGGTCAGTGGTTACTCGCTCGATTCTCAGCTGGTACATCCACGTCGATTCGCCGTCACTTCGCAATGATTCCAACGAACGTCGGGACTCTATCGTTGACGAAACTTTGTGTTTCTCGAAATTTGGCCGGAAGCACAGCTTTGGTCGAGTGCCAGGATCGTTCGTATCGAAGTATCGAGCGCAAAACGGACAGAACCTCGCAACTCGGTTCACGCGCAGCAATTTGCAAATATTCCCGGTATTTCGATATTCCACTCGAGAAGATTCCCAGTTTTTGCTGCATGAGAATCCACTTTTGCGCTTCGTGCCTCGATCGCAGGTAAAACCGTAGGTATACGAGCGAGTAAAGAAAAAAAATACCGCATGTGCTAACCTACCGGACTGTTTCCTGGAGAAAACACACGACCCGATCCGAATAAAAGACACTGGAATCTATACAGTCGATTACGTAAAGAAATGCTGGAAAATCTCGATGCGTCGTTTTGTCCAAACATTTTCCGACGTCGCGACGGCTGCTCCAATTAATCAACGCTCTCCCGTATCGTAATTACCGTCGATGATGCTCGTCGCTCGCTAATTAATTTTCACGAACCTTCGCGGCTTGGAATCGATTTTCATAAATTTCTATTCTCGATCGTCTCCGCGCGAGAGCGAGGCTCGAATACACGGAACCGGCAGAAAAGTGCGTTTGATCGGAGAAGCGAAAAAAAAACAAAGATTCCTCGTGTTATTGCGGATGAATAAGATTACAAGGGTCGTCGTGTTTTTCCCAAGAAAAATGTGTTTCGAGTGCTTTCTCGAGGCGAGCGAGGCATGGAAGAACGCGCGCGCTCGACTCGCGTCACCGATGTCCGTACGGTTATTGGTGTACGTACGGTCTCTCGACGGTGGTCCGACCGACGTGCTCGGAAGAAGCCGAGTCGCGAGGGGGACGAGAGGAGGGGGGAGGTGCGCGTCATTGCTAAACGATTCGCGCGCCTGGCTAATAAATCTGCGCGATCGAACCCGGTGCGCGTTGAAATGGCCCGAAAATCGTGCAGTTTCGCGAATCACCCCGTCCGACGGGTCGACGCGTATCCAAGAAGAGGACCTCCGAGAGCCGTCCGAGCGTTTCTCTCTTCGACGCACGGTCCAATTAATCGGACTGATGCGCAGAAATTCTACTGTTGCAACGGATGAGTGGATGGGTAAGTTTCGCGAGTTTTTTTTTCCTCTTGCCTCGTCCCCCCAGTGATTTCTGTCAACAATTATTTGCAGCGAAGCCTGGCTCGCTCGACGAGGAGGGGGGGGGGGGGGGCAGGTGGTCGGGCCCTCGCACCTTCGACTTTCCCAAGTTTCAGGTACGCGATCAACTCTCTCTCTCTCTCTCTCTCTCTCTGGCAGCGCGGTCCCAGGGGATTCGCATGGGAAAGCGTCAAACGGAATCTAACGCTCTTCCAGTTGCAATATGGTGTGCCAAGCCGGGAACACGGCCCCTCGCTTCTTGCTTCTGCGCGTGTGAGAGTACGAAATATCAAATTTCAGCCTCGGCCTCAAAGTTTGCTCGCGCAACGGGTCGAGGCGGATGCAACGATGCATACGCGATAATTGATACTCGTTGCAGCTTTTTCTCCATCTTTCTCTCTCTCTCTCTCTCTCTCGATTATGCAACGCGCACGCCGTTTCCACTTTAACGCTTACACGTGCGAATAATTGGCCGGCGATGGTTCCAAAGTCTCTCGCTCGCTCGCTCGCTCGACGACCATGCACCGACGAGAGACTTCGGAATCAATTTTCTCCGCTTGTAATCCTACGGCGAGATAATCCTACGCTTCCGCGCGATATTCTTTCCTCTCGGTCCGCTCGTATCTCCTCTCGGAAGAATTATTGTCCGCTTGTGTGTGTGTGTGTGTAGCGGTGTAAAAAAAGACAATGGTAAATAAAGTAGGGGGAATGAGAGAGTGTACACTGTCTCTCTCTCTCTCTCTCTCTCTCTCTCTCTCGGTGAATAAAATTGCCAAGCCGTATACGTGCACGATGGAAATTATTAATAATTTATTCGAAAGCTGTGCGTAAGTAGACGCGCGAGTAAAGATATACTCCGAGTGGAAGGAAAGCTGCATTCCTATGCAGAGCTGCGAGAGAGCCCCACGGTCGTAGATATACAGCGATTGTACGAAATATCTCGATTCGCAGTTTTATCGCTGGCGCGTATGATCAAAGTTGCAATAAAAATTCTCCGTCAATTTCCCTGAAGGAGCGTCGCTCTTTTCGGCGGGTGAGTCGAGAGAGAGATGGATATATACTCGAGTAACTTTGAAGAGACGACACATTCGCGAGTCCATTTCTCGTGCAGGCGTCGTAATCGCGAGATAAATGCGCCGATATCGATGCGGTACGGCGACAAACGAGTCGAGGCCGAGTTTCCGGTTTTGCTCGCTTCGTGAAAACGAAAGAGGCGCGCGCTCGAGAGAGAGAGAGAGAGAGAGAGAGACCGTGCAACAGCATCGAACGGAATCGGCTTATTCTCGTCGGGTATAGACCCTTGGTATACGGACGCGTTTCTTCCAATTTTTATCGAGCTACTCACTTTTTTCTTATCGGTATACAGTTGTCCCAGCCAATACGGGCGAGGGTAGACCTTGAGGAGAGCCTCGATTCACCGTAGGATGGGATAGACGCGAGGAGAAGAGTTCGTCCGCTGGAGTAAGAGTTCTCGGGGATTGGCAGGTTAAGGGAGGGGGAGGGGGAATAATTCGAGGAATTCGACAAAAGTTTAGGGAAGATCGAAGGATCGGGACGAGTTCGAGTGTGGGAGACGAGAGGTCGGTGAATTTTTTATTGGACGTTGGAAAAGAGTGGAGGTGCCAAAATGTGGGGAGAGGGGCGGGGGAGGGAGGGGGAAGAGAAAGAGAAACACGTGGTTGAGGAAAAGAGAGGGAGGGAGAGAGAGAGAGAGAGAGAGAGAGAGAGAGAGAATTGACGCGAACGGGAGAGCAAGCACGACGTCACCCCAGCGACGTTCACAGGCAAACTGACTGGCTTGGCTCGCACCACGGGCTCCACGGCTCCTCCGCGACTCCGTCCGTCTCCGTCTCCGGCTGGTCGACTGGCTGGAGACTTGTGGAGAGACTGCCAGCCAGACTAAACTAAACTACGCTTTCAAACTCCAGCCTGGAAACAGCTGCTGCCTCTCCTGGCTCTGCCGGTCCAATTCTACCATTGCCAACTTACTACGCTGATCAGTCTCTTCGCTTCTCGACCATCTCTGTCCCTCTCTGACATTTTCGACCATCCCCCCCCCCTTTCCCCATCTCTCTCTCTCTCTCTCTCTCTCTCTCTCTTTCTATCCACGACATTATCCTTCCCTCTGCGTCTCGATCTCTTACTCTCTACTCTCCCTTTACCTCTCTCTCTCTCTGTTCTTCAAACACTTTTCTCAGCATATCCTTCTACTACACGACCCCATCCACGACTCTTCCCAAGTGGAACACTTTCCACTTTCCAGCCGCGCTTGCTAACATCAAAAAATCTCCATCTCCCTTCCTACCTCTATAAATAATAAATTATCCGCAGTAGAGAAAAATTTTCTCAAAGTCTCCAAACTTTGAACTTATGGCGGCCGTAAAACTTTTCTTTATATATGATTTTTTTCCTTTCGTGCACTCTAGTTATTAATACATGGCAGTATGGGATTTCTAATGAAATGTAAAATGTGTTCTCTAAAACTTTAAATCCGTTTAATTGATATATCATTTATTACAAAATGTAATAACGTAGATTTGCACGATCCAGTGTAACAATAACTAGGAATGATAAGGATACGACGATTCCTCGTTATCGATAATCAGTCCTTGTCTCTCCTGCGCCGTCCGTACCGAGAATTCCTCGCGTTAACGTCAGTTTTACAGCGTCAATGGTGGTGATGGTGATTCGTCGTTAATAGAGCTGGCAAAAACGAACCTACGACGAGCGCCACGATTTCCTTAAATTTTAGGCCAGACGTTACCGCGCCGTTCTCCGTTGTTGGCAAGTGAGAATAATTTCCTCTGGTCATTAGTTCAGGCAACACGTGAACGGTTGCTACATAGAGAAATGTCCCTGCACTAAACAGCATTGCAAGACCAGTTGCGTTAACGTTGCTTAATGTTTCCTTCCCCTCCTAAAAAAAATACATTAATTTGTAAATTCGTTCTGATATGGACACACAACCGAGAGTATTCCAGTCAGTTATTCTTACCTTGCCAATACCAAAATATGTGAGTACAGCGAGACAGGGCGCCGCCAGCGAAAAAACTAATAAATGTTTTCCTATCCTCTTGCGGTCAACTCCCTCGTGAAGCAAGAATGAAACGAGTCCGAATGCTGCTGGTGCCTATAATACCATTTATTGGCAACTTCTTTTCCGACGTTTCCATTTAAATATCTACCGATATAGGTGGGGAGGGGCTTTATGTTTTTTCAACATTCTATACTAATACTCCATTTGCTACTTTATCCTGTTTTTAGGCGCTCAATTTCTTTACAGATTTCTTGCAGATACTAATGAAAAATTGTCATACCTTATGTAACATTATTGCTAAAAATACAATCATCTCTACATCTGCCTGCGATGTGGATGCTGCAGCACCTAAAGCTACTCCATCGACGGCAGCATGAACTACAAGACCTAGTGTAGCTGTTACGCTTTTCTCTTTTCCTCCGTGCCTTCTGGCTGAACATTGGTCGATCAATAACATGAACACAAAGCCCAAAACTAATGTAACACCTATCAAAGTGTGTACGTCTCCTAGAAAATTTGCTGTTGTTAGCGATATTTCAAAAATTTATAGAGAACCAATTTGCCAAACCTTTCTACACTTTACTACCTTGTACTCCACGTTGATTTTGTTCGGTAGTCGTGGTGGCTTCTACGTTGAATATAGCTCTTATACCCTCTGGAATAATTACAGCTAATGCTGTACCGACAAGAAGACCAGCCCCGAGAACGGACACCAACTGTAGTTTATCCTAGGAAAACATCCTTTTATTCTTACAGTCATAACAGTTATATACGTTTGTCTATATTTACCTCTGATAAATTAATTATTAGGGGTAGAGAGCCAGCCAAATACGAGCTAAGTAGCATAACAAAGGAGAGCAACCAGAGAAAAGAACTCTCCTCCATGGTGGAAGTTAGATATTAGACTTTATTGCACAGATTGTTGTTTAAACTTGTGACAGATGGCATGTCAACGTGGGAAAGTGTAGGAAAATGAAATGCAGAGATTGTTATTATAACTGACAAGCTCACGCTACCGCATATTGGTTAACCTGCCTCGCACACTTCATTCATCCACGTAGGCAAATTACAAAGCCGAATTTCACATTCTGTCCTTGTCAGCACGGTTGAATGATCAAACCTGATTAAACTGGATGGAATGGAGTCTTTCCGTGATAATGCCAAACGTTCTTAATATTGGCGGCACACCGATACTACAAAGACACACAGACATCGGTATATGTATAACTATACGCCTCAGTCACACACACATTTCTAATATTTAGCGGTTGAACTGAAAGTTTCTTAAATTAAGCTTGTAAGCCAATGATTTTGTTCAGATACAACTTTCTAAACGCTGATTGGACGTCAGCCTTAGCGTTGACCAATGAAAAAAATGCACCTCACTACTGCAAGTTGATATAAAAACTCTATAGTTACGTATCCAATCAAAAGCAATGTTAAAACTATAGTGTTTTGACGTCATTTCCGAAGTCGAATACTTTCGCTTATTTCATTGGTTGATCACAAATGCCGCTCAGGCCAATCAGCGTCGGGCACAGTCTGCTCTTTTCCCTTCAATTTTGGCGCGCTTCCGCCTTCATTCATCGTCCCTTCCACTCGTCCAGTGGTGGTCGCTGGCTGCAGTAAAGTGAACAAGTGAAAATTTGAAATTGTGTATTTATGAGTAATAAGTCTAGTCTGCCTAGTATCCATTTTCTAATTAAGAAACGCGTAACAAATAAATATAGTTTTCGCGTTTGTGTGAACTGAATTATCCGATTATCCCCTTGGGTAAGGGTGAGAGAGCCGTTGGAACGACCGACGCCACCATTCACTGACGGTGTTCGAAGAAGGTACACGCCACCAGCTATATTTCCAACGTATGATAAGTAGAAAACTTATTCACACATAACGCCGTAGGTAACAACGATTGCTATTTTTAGTAGTTTATCAAGTTCGAGGTAGATAACGCTGTATAGTGTGGTTTTTGTAGTTTCTAAAAGGCGAAGCACACTCATTCCAACTATTTCGAAGTAGTAAAGGTACCGCGCCATTAATGGCGTCTCTGCCAACACAAGAAAACCGTTATCTCTCGGGGGATGCCATCCATTAATAACGTTGTCTGCATCTACTTTTTCAAACAATTTCACTAATTAAACGAATGCAAACTTTATTCAGGCCTTTTTAAAGCATATTAGATTAAAATTTTCATCTTAAAAATTCCATCTAATAATATGAATGAGAAAGTGGTAATTGTTCAAAATAAAAATGTAAGTAAAAAATTGTGCCAGGCCTTTAGATGTTGATAAAAGTTATACAATGAAATATAGATACGAATTATATGCTACAACTTTACACATGATAATTCTTTCAGCCTATATTTACAAAGAAAAAAAAAATATATATATATATATATATATATATAAATTTAAGAGTAAAGACCGTCTGCAAGATATAAACGGAGAAAAATGATTTCAAGTTTGATACAATCAGCATCTGGTCGATTAAATATCCATTACCTTTGGAAAATATTGACGATTAAGCTTGCAGTAAATTTAATGTCTCCTTGATATTCCAATTATAGTCAATAGCTCTCTGCTTTTCTGTAATTTTCTTTTTATTATCAAGTAAAGTCTCTAAAACGATTCGCGTATACATAAGTGGCTAAAACGTGCATCGGTGAGACCCTCTTGTCATAAAACTCTTTAATAAAAAGCCCTCTTTCCCAATATTACACGTCCACCTGATCGAGGGTTGGTCTTGTGGTGGGGGGTAGTAGGGGCCGGTGAAGCACACTGAAACACTGTACGCATAAACTTTTGCGGGATTGAATTTTCCCCGCCCGGGGTTTCCACTCGTACGATCAAAGCATTGCATAATACGAGCATGCCTCCTCGTAAAGTACACAAGTATCCGATATTCTTTTTACCTTCTCTCCGCGTTCTCCTCGAAGAAAAGAATACTGCACCATTCAGACATTGTGATTCACGCGAGCTCTGACATATCACTAACATTAAATTTCCCATTCATTATAGATCCCATGTTCCTTACTTTCTTTTCGACGATGCTTAATTTACCTAAAAGTAAACAAATGTATTTCGACTGATTTTCTTTACCGCTTCCTTAAAGTATTATATAGCTAGTATTATTATCTATAAATCAGTATCATACTTGAGTATTAAGAATTGTATTTTTTTTTTTAGGAATTTTGCAAGATGCAGCGTGGTTTCCATAGAAGGATTAATGCTGAAGATGTTGAAGGGGCGTAGAAGGGGTTGAAGGAGAGTTGAAGAAGCTGTAGAAATTGAAAGCTGTAGAAGGAGTTGATGAAAGCTGTTGAAGCTGTTGGCAGTCGGTGTAAAATAACGTATGTACACTTTTATATCATGTGCATGATCTTGTTTACTATTGTCGTTAAATAAATTGAAAAGATTGATGTAAATATATGAAATTGTGCATGCAAGCAAGCAAGTGGGAGCGCTTTTATATATTTTTTTTGTTTTTTCTTTTACGACATATGGGAGTCGTGCGCTCTACTTTACGTTTGCGTCATACACGATCCTCGAGCACGTTTACGAGCGCGTTGCTATCGGGGAAGTCAATTCCCTAGAAGAGAAAAAAAACGAAAACACAAACTTGGCTCTATATTCCGTCTTCTCGCGTCTCTTTTGAGTTTTTACTTTGTTTCTTTTCTAATATCGCTTTCTATGGAATAACACCTGAGCCGTTTATCGCGAAAGTATGATAAATAAACTCATCCACTTGACTCCTTTTAAAGCGCATACCACTTGCTTGCTACTGCTAGTACATCAATAACTTACGAATTAAAGAGAAAAAGAATACTCCCAACCAAATACATTGCATTCGTATATAATAATTTGGAAGCTGAAAGATGGGAAGGGTTTATAAAAAAACCATTTGCTTGCTGGTATAACTCAATACAACTTACCAATTAAATAGAATAATAATTTAATTAAAGAAAATTCCCAAATCAAATACATTGCACATCGCCGTATATAACAATTTAGAAGCTGATAGATGGGAAGATTATATAAAATACCATTTGCCTGCTGGTATATCAATAATCCGTGAATTAAACAGAATAATAATAACTCTAAAAAATTCCCATACTAAATATATATACTATATATATATATATACGTGTAATAATTTAGCAGCCGAGAAACGAGAAGATTATATAAATTATGATAAAACTTACAGGTAAGTGGAATAGAAATGATAAAAGCACATATAATGTAGGATATAATGAATGGAGAGCGAGTCGTAAATTAGCAGAGACTGTTTAAAGAGCAGTTTAGCACGTGGGGTCTTCGAAAATTGGACGATCAGTTTTCGAGGGGTTTCTTTCGAATTTGCAAGTCGATTACGCTAGACAGAAATGGTGTATCCATGGATGGAGCTGGAAGGATGTTTGCTTCACTCACCTCGTTTTGTTAATTCGCTAACGAGCTTGCCCAAAGGGTGAGGAGGTAAGATGGGATGGGAGGGGGGAGGGGTGGGGCGAGGTGGGGTAAGGGTGTGAGTTCACCGAGGCGCGATTACAAGTTTAAAGTAGCGTTTGGAGGCCCGGCGAGCTCGACTCCTCGTAAAATTATCCGTAATAAAATCGTGATTTACGCCAGTCGTTCCTGGAAAGTCGGGCCAGCTTCAAACAGCCTGGCGAAACGCGTGCGACGACCGTTGACGACGGCGCCAGCCATCATGACCTTTTGCCTGATTATGCGATTTTCGCGAAACACCGGAGAACGAGAAGCACACACACCTTAACCTTTTATACACCGCCGCAACTTGTTTTTCTTCGTTAACCGTGCGATCGACAAAAAACTCGCCCTGCAAACATCAGCTTTAACGACCTATATTATTCCAAACCCTTGTGTGTATGCGCACTCTGTTGTTCTCTTTTTTTTCTCTCTTTCTTTCTTTCTTTCTTTCTTCTTTTTGCCCCTTCTTATTTCAATATAACACTGCACAATTTTGCACGCTTCGTGGAATGATCTATTGGTGCACTTATTTTTGAGTATAGAATTTGGAAGAGTCTGTGTATATCAGTGGCTTTTTAATGTTTGGACTGCGCAGGTCTGGTGTATGTTGGGGCATGTAAAGTATCATGGCATTTTGGTATAATGTTAATATTGTATATGTTTACTAATATCCATATTTATGAAATTCTATTTTTAATAGACAATTATCGCCCGTGTTTGAGATGGTTTAAATTCACTCGAAGGACGCTACCAATTCCATCGAAGGTTTCACTCTTTAAAGGATTTTCTTCCGGGTGAGTCAAGAATTATATTTACACCGTTAATTAGAATATTTATCTAATTTCCTAGAATATCATTCATCCACAAAGATGAGTCCTAAATCAACTTTATTCCTAGAAAAATAATTTTCATAAATTTTAATACGTGATGATTTTTTTATGACTTACTGTATATTATCTTTTCTTGCAGGAACATGCCTGAAATCTACGGCACATCATCCACGGGACATTTGCAAAGAAATATGAATTTTATCAATGAAGAATACGTGTGAAAAACAATAGTATAATAAATTCGATTCTTTTATACACATTTCTTTCAATTTATATTTATAGTTATTCTTACACATGGTTGTAGATTGATTGTACGAATATTTCTGCCAAAGTAGTTTTTTTCACGATGATTTAGATGAGATGACAACGTCACACCTCGACGTCGCGCTTGAATGCACGCGACACACGAATTTTCAAGAAGATATCACATATACAGTGTAAAATGTTTTAATAGCTGTAAAACTTGTTGATAACACACTCGAGTGTCTCGAAGGACGTTTCTCCCCGAATGAAATGATCGTATAGCAGGGCTTTAAGCATAAGTTCTGGATTATCTAGTCCTGGTATGTTAATTCCACGCGAAGAAACAACTTCCTGTCGATGATGAACGATCAGCCCCTGATGATTTTCTGCTCCTGCCGAGTTCCTCTTAAGGATTTCAAGATTCTACAACGAGATTCCCAAGGCTATCTATCGCCATTTGGCCAAGGGATACAGGATATGCTATTAATCCTCTCCGGACCTATTAAGGATAACTGCTCTATTTCGTTGGAATCAATTAATTTCTTCATAGTTAACTATATATGTTAATAATAACTGTACAAGAGTTACATAACAGATAATTTGACATGAAATTACGAGAGTATGGTTTAAATAGAAAAATCTCTACTAATAATTAAGTTGCGTCGTCTCTCGTTGTATTAGAATTAAGATTGTTAAATCGTAACTATATATAGTGCACGTCCTTGCAAGGTGTTTATCGAGTAGTGGGGCTCATCAAAAATTCAGGGAATATTTTTGTTCCGTAATTTAAAAGCTAATGATACGCTTATGTCCATAGCAAGTGGTAATTTTCCGGTGATCGTTCATTTTCCCGTTGGATAGGTATATCGATGATTTATACGGTTAATTGTAGTATTAATCATTTATTGGGGGAAAAAGTAGGGTCCACTTGCGAAACCGAATTCTTCTAACCCAACGATCGATTCCGTGGCTCGATATCGCGTGTAATTTTGACTTTCTCGTAGATTATGGTTATTATCTAGTATAGGAATTAGCCTCGGTTTATGGCTTAAATTCGAAATCTTTGCCTACACAGTTTGTACCATTCTTTGAAAACTATTTATTCATTTGCTGGATCGCGTATTATTAAGGGGATATTCTCGCTGCAGCGATTCGTGGAAAGTTTTTCGACGATTAATTGATTCGAGCTGCGCGCGCCTTGTTGAAAATAAAATAGAAATATAATGGTTGAAAAAATGGAGCTGTTAGAAGGAGCTATAAGAGAGAGAGAGAGAGAGAGAGAGAGAATCAGTTGAAACCGGTATAGCAACAAAGTATATGTATAACCATACACACATATATATGTATACTATAAAATAAGAATCTTGATTTCTTGATTCTTGTCTGGTGGTGAGAGGCTGACAGGAGGCCAGCATGGCAGCAGCACACCAGCCACTTGGGCCAATATTCTCGCGCGGGAATCGAATTTCTTTCCAAGAATTGGTCCGCGACTCGCTTTTACCATGCCGACTATAATAAAATCACGTTTGCTCCGCTAATATACTATATATCTATATATATAATTCTTTGTTCTCTCGATAATAAACTTTTTCCTCTATTTCTGTAATTCAATCTTGTTCAACTTTTAACAAGAACAATAATTATCCTCGTGTAACTATATAATTAAAATTAATCCCTTCACAACAAATATCGTTGGCTCGCGGTACACAGTAATTTCCAACGATCGCTGGAAAATTCTATCGTATGAAATTTTCTTTAAAGACACGATCGCGAGTTTTGATCAACCAATTGATCCGTGATTAATTTTTGCCACGCCAATAACAATAAAATCACGTTATCTCCATCAATCTTTCTTCACTCGCTAATAAACGTCATTTCTATAATTCAATCCCGTTGAAGCCTTAGAAAAAGAAAAAGAAAAAGAAAAAAAAAAAACAATAATCATCTTCGCAAAAATCAATGAAAATAAATCTCCGCAAATATCGTCGACGATAGCGCAGAGATTCGCGATAAAAAATAATTGGCGCACAAGGATCGCTGGAAAAAATTCTCCATCGCGTTGGATGTTCGTTTAGCGCGGCGGATTTTAATTGAGGCGTCGCGGGGAGCGCGAGAGTAGGATTTTTTGAGGGTTCCGTGTCGTCGTGTGTACCGGGAGCCAATCGGACGGTGGCGTTTAGAGATTTTGCGGGCGTGTTTTCTCGCTAGAGCGCGAGGCTCGTCGGAGAGGAGAGAGCGACATTCCTCGAGACCGCAAGAATGTCGGTCAGTGTGCGAGAGGAGATCCCGGGCGGCGCGAACCGCTGGTGGTCTCGCGCACGCACAGTCAGCCGAGCCAACGACACTCGCACAACCCCGCGCTGCACGCACACCGACTCGCCTTTCTCGGCAAAACTCTCAAACTCCATTTCGTCCTTTTACTCTTCCTGCGGTCTCGTAAATTCACCGTGAGATCCCGGGATAAATCCATCCTGCTCGCGGATTAAACAACATGATTCACTGCCTCTCTTACGCGAGCTCGAAAAACCTTTCTTCCCGCGGAAACCAAGTAACAATTATCGCTTTCTTCCCGCTAACGATCCTCCAGCCGCTTTTTTTTTTTTTTTTTTTTTCAATATAACTTTTGGATATTGTGCAGTTTCTAATGTGTATGGCTTCTTAAATAATCTTTCATACGCGCGAATTCTGATTATACAGGAATTGACAGAGAGCTGTTATTATAGGCTTTTGGTGATCAATTATTTTCGAGTGTTCACATTGTTCCAATGGTTTCACTTTGTCGCGCGGAAACAATAAAGTTACGATATTGATATCTCTGAGCAATGGCCTCGATCTCGAAGCTCGTTTCTTTTTCACCGTGAAAACTCAAAGGAACTGAGTACATACTGCAGCTTTTAAAACCATTTTTGACATATATCCGAATCTGATTAGGAATCGATAGCTGTTATCGACCTCTGCCAATAAGTTATCTTCGAATGTTCCCACGCTGCAGCGGCTTCACTTTGTTGTCGACGCCCGAAATTATGCTAATTTAATTTATGCCGCGATGCGTACGCGCCAGTTCCTTGGCATTTGCGTAAATTCTCCTTCCTTTCTCCTCTCCGATGTAGAAGAGAGAGAGAGAGAGAGAGAGAGAGAGAGAGAAGGACATAGCCCGAAGGCTTCCTCGGTCCAGCGAAGATTTGAAATGTCGGATTAATTAAACGTTTCGCGGATCGAATTCACAGATCAAGAATGCCAAGAAAAATACGTACCTCGGATTATCGCCCTTTCAGCACACAAAGTCGCGTCGCCTGAGAGGCCTTCTTCTTGGAACGGTCTCGTTGGACGTTGGAACCATCTCGCTGATAATTATATACCGTAACCGCGTACACATACATATATATATAAAGCATAGAAAATAAATTTCACGTGGTAAATTTGACGAGGATCCGATCTTTCCTTCCTGTGTGTATCTTCGGGGATAAGGAGCGACCTTGAGAAAAGTCGTTTATTCTATATATAGCACAACATAGTTATAGGAAGGGTGATGGAGGTACGCGTGGTTGTCGGAGGCGCGACCGCGAGGCTCCTTAAAGCGGATGTATAGGATTAAGATAATAGTCTGTGGCGGGGGTAGGGGAGGGGGGGGGGGGGGGGGCGCGCGCAAAGTTGCTCCAAGGAAGAAGGAAGTAGTGTAAGGAGAAAGGTGTGGGAGCGGGGAGATTCTTCAAGGATCGGGCGAAAGTAAGAAAAGGACGAGGGGAAAAAGGATAAGGAACGGTAAAGGCAAAAACGAGCGATATGATGTGGGTCAAAGTCTTCGGGAGTGGGTCGCCGCCTGCTATTCCTTCCTACCCTCCTCCTCCTCCTCCTCCTCCTCCTTTTGCTTCCTTACTCGCAAGAGTCCTCGACCTCCTCCTCCTTCCATCATCAGGGACCTCTCTCGATCGCCTCCCATGCAACCACGGATGCACAAAGCGATCGCTGCAAAACCTCCAAACGCACACATTTTCAACAATTTCCTTTCTTCGCAAATTTTCTCTTCGACCTTGAACATTCCAACGAGGTATTTTGGTAAGCTATAGCTTCGTCGTAGCTGTAAAGGATTTATTTCTCACAGAATTTTAACCATTGTTTTTTTTCGCATTTCTGCCAAATAATTCAGTGTTCGTTTGTCTTTTTTCAATTTCGGTAGCGCAGATAGAGGTTTTGTCGTGGGAATCGTTCGGGAGACTGTAGAGCGTTCCGTAGCGTGGGTAGGAAATGAAATCTCGTAGCTTCGTGACAGATTCATTACGGGCTGATATCGTGTGGGGTGGAAGAGGTGGGTGGTGGGAGGATGAAAGCGAAAGGAGGGTGCTTTTGGGCAATGACCGATGGTCCGTGGGGTAGGTTCTCCACTCTTGTTCATTTTTCTTCCTCGCACCTTCTACTCCATTCTCTCTCTCTCTTTAATTTAACATAAATTCCACGTTACCACACACGGATGATTCAAATTTTATCAAAACCAGTAAAATTAATCTTGCAATTCTTATCGGCTCGGTATTTAATCCAGTTAATCGTTAATCGCGTTACAAGCTTAAAACGTATCATATGTATAGTCACAGATGCTGATTACCGATACTCGAGCTCTGCAGCAGGGTTGCTCGAATAATTTCATCGGAGAGAAAATTTCACTTTTCAGCCCTATCTGCCGGAGCTATAAATTAATACTAATCTACGTAGTTTCGTTTCGCGTCCCGGACTCTACGGATTTATAGGGATTCAAGATACTTTGTTTTACCGCGTTATCAGTTATCATTCTCGCTTCTCGACCCTACAAATCCCAAGTTTCGTTTCTGATTTGGTATTTTCGGTGCTTTTATCCACCACACTGATCTATATTCTTTTCATCGATAAATTGGTCATTTTTTCAGATAATTTTCCACGTCTCGTTTGCTCTTCAGCATCCAATTTCTCGCAGCGTCTCCCCTACAAATCCCAAGTTTCGTTCCTGATTTGGTTTATTTAGGGTAATTTATCCCCCTACACACTAGTGTACATTCTTTTAATCGATAGACTAGCACAATTTTGAAAGATAAT
Organism: Prorops nasuta; assembly: GCF_024137725.1. NCBI lineage: Eukaryota > Metazoa > Arthropoda > Insecta > Hymenoptera > Bethylidae > Prorops > Prorops nasuta. Next base: position 3,632,210 of record NW_027116814.1, read on the forward strand.
TTTGCACGTGTCTCGTTTACTCCTCGGCATCCCATAAATTCCTTCGATTCAAAGTTAGTTCGGCGGGGGCAACAAGAGCGTGTCGACATTTACAAGGCAATAGCACTTCCAGCAGTTAGTAAACAGGGTTTACAGGCACGGACCAGCCACCAGAAGCCACTTGTAGACACTTGTGTGTACGTCTTATTTCGCTAGTAGCAGTTTCGTGCTGGTGAATCTATATACCAACCCAAGTAGATCGTGGTAACATTACAACTACATGGTTAGATTTCACGCGAATATTCAATCGATTTTATTCAAAGAAATCTTCGCAATTTCCACACATACACACACACACACACACGTTTCTTCAAGGTTGCTTCTATATAAATTTGTAAATATAAATATACGAGAGCTTACAGGTCGATAAACATACGAAAGGGTATGTTCCCATCCTCTGTCCACACCCTTCCAGTGTTTTCCACGAGCTACGAAAAGCACGAATAATCTCGGCACTATACATATATATATATATATATATATATATATATACTAAATTAAGAATGATAAAAAACAAAAACAAATTCTTTTACTCCTTTAAGCAGCACCGTTGGAACATTTCGTTTCGAGAGTTTTTGAAGAATGAACAATTTAGCGATGGAATTTTAAGAGCAAAAGATTGAGCACCTCTGTACAGGGGTAGTTTCTTATTCCTCCTTAATACAAAAATATCACAAATTACAATCGAACCTTGTTTCTTGGATTTGAGAATTACGAAAACAAACCAAGAATACGTAACTTAGATTTGCGTTGAGTACCCCTGTGAAGAGGTACATAATAGACAAGTGTCCAAGTCCAGTTCAACCGTTGGACTTTCAAGAACCAAGCATAATTCCCCTCTTTCACCCCCCACCTTAAAAAAATTGTCCACAAAATCACCAAAGAATAAAAACACTGCTGAAAAAAAAAAACATAAATTTCCCAGATATATTGCTAAGAGGAAAAAAAAGAAAAGAAATCCCATACAAAACAATAAACACCCTTCTCGAAATTCCACCCTCGTACACGTGTACCATTGTAAAGCTCGACATTGAATCTCGTTGGACATTACAGGTACCTCGGACCGGATGCGGGTGTATACGCGTGCAATGGTTGTAAGATTTATCTCGTGGAAGAATAAAGGGGTTAAGGTTAGTCTGCTGGTTGAGCACCCCTGCAGGTTGTCTAATGTAAGAGTCTCGGTGTGAGAGGAGGAGGAGGAGGAGGGGGAGGAGGGGTTGGCAGCGAACGTGCGTAGCCGAGGGGCAGCTCTCGAGAGCCGGACCCTCCTCCGGGGCTCAGTGCCGAGCCTATCTCACTCGGCCCTGGCCCGAACCACCACCTCGGTACGTAGGACGCGCGAGCGGGGGGTGCCGGCGCGCAGTGCTCGTGTCGGGGGGCGCCGAGGGGCTCGCGGGGACTTGCGACGCCGAGACGAAGAAGGCGGCGGCGGCGGCGGCGGCAGAGGCAGAGGCAGAGGCAGCCTAGATCAATACTCGCATCTCCACCGGCTGGACCAGGCCGGACATCGCGCGCTCCGAAGCTGCTCACCTTCTAGCCGATAACCAACCCCTCGCACCAAACTCACCCCCTCACCCCATTTCATCCCCAACCCCATTCTCCACGACCCCAGCCTCTCTCCGTACTGCGCTCTCCTCGGCAACCCCCGGCGATTTGCATGCAAAGCTCCCTTGGTCCTCCCCCACCACCACCCCCTTTTGCTTACCAAGACTTCCCGACTCCCTCCCTCCTCTCTCTCTCTCTCTCTCTCTCTCTCTCTCTCTCTCTCTCGACCCTCTCCACTCTTCCGACAATCTCCAAATTTTAGTCTTTGCGCAACTGCTTTGGTTTTTTTAACATTGCGCCTTCTTGCGGAGAAATTTTGTATACATTCTTCGGGATCGTCTTCAGGGTTGTTTTTCGAGTTTCTATATTTACGCCGTTTAAGGAGGGTAAAAGGGCGAGATTGATACCGAGGCGTAGGTTTTCCAGCAAAATTTATCGCGCTTCCGTTTCCGATGTGTGAGAAGAGGGGGTGGGGGGGGGGGGGGGTTCTGATCGTTGGAGGTGTGATTTATATGGTTTCTCGGTATTGTTTCCCGTGGTGGATGATGCGGGAGGCTCGCGCAGGGGTTATTTATTTTTTAATTAAAATAAAAGCTGTGCTCGCGCAAAAATGCTCTTGATTTATTTTCAAGGGTGCATTTTGCGTGGCTACAGTTTTTCCTCGAAATGCGAGCCGCGAGCTTCGCGCCGGTCGGATTTTCCCGCGAAAGAAAATAAAGCGGTGCGCGGACTCTTTGACACTTTTCTTCTTTAATTTTCCCTCCTCTTTTCCCAACGGTTAATATTTATTTATTACCTCGCCCCCCCCCCCCCCCCCCGTTTAACGTTCAAAATTCGTGTTTTAATTATGCTTGATCTTACCGTAACGATGATCTACGAAGAATTAGCAGCTAAGTGGATTTTGTTCCTTGGCTAAATTGCGCATTTAACAGCGCACGGGTATGCTGCAAAGTTCACCTATATGTCGATAACCTTTCAGCCCCCTTCGCCCTCCACCCCCTCCCCACACTCTCCCCCACCCCTTGTCGGACTAACCTCCCGGCAATTTGCATCAAAAGCTTCGTGGCCAGCTTTCTACCTAGAAGATTCGAAATTGGCTTCGAACGTGAATCTCAAATTCTCTTACTCCTTTCCCCCCCCCCCCCCCCCCTATCTCTCCCTCACTCCCTTTAACCACGTTTATTAAATTTATTTACATTTCCTGCAAATTCACCATTCCCTCTGTGAAGTAAAAAACACATTTTTTAAGACTATCATTTTACAGTAAGATTAATACTCCAATCGACTCGAACCAAGCTACAAAATTTGACACAAATATATATAATTGTATATTCTGCATTATTTGAATCGTTGTTCAAGCAAGAGTAATCAATCTATTAAATTACTCTTTTACAATTAATTAATTTATCGCATAATTAACTGACAGAAATAAATAGCACTAATTACTAAACTCTTTTCCATAAAGACACAAGTTACATTGTATTTATATATATATATATGTATATATACCTATAGTCTATATAGACAGTGCTAGGTCTTTGTCAAACTCGAGCGATTTCGAAACGGTTTACTTTGAAAACAATGGAGAACCACTGTTCGCCAGTGAGTTTCCCCCTTGCTTTTCCTCGAGCTAGGTGGACATTTGCTCTCTCCCTTGGCTTCCTGCGAAAGCCAAGTAGTCGAGCAGTACGTATCCAGAAACGCACGTGTGGTATACCCTGAAGAGAGAATCTCACGAAAAAACACTCCCAAATATTTTCTCCGTACAAAGCACAAAAATGCGCCTAAAGAATCGGCAAGAAAAATCCTATTTAAAACACTCGCTCCTCCACTCGTCTCTCGCAAAGATTTTCCTTCGCTCGAGCGAAACAGTTGGTTTCCCTCTTAATTATTATTCCGCAAACCGTCCGCACCTCACGTACTCGTCGAGTGACTTTCCATCGGCTTTCTTAAAGCGGACCGTCTTCCAACTTTTTCGCCGACGCTTTGTTTTTCTTGCGGCTCTAATAGGGTGTGTAACCCCCCTCCCCCACTCCCTCTCCAGGTCTCCTTACATCCTCCTCCTCGAGCACGTTGCTTCCCCAACGCTCTCCACCAGATTCTCGTCTCCGTATTTCGAAACTCGAGAGGGTTATCCTCTGCAAACCTCCCCTCCTTTTTGTAAGAAAGACCGAAGCAAAGATTATCCGTTGGGAGAAAACCAACGCAGCTCAAGGAAAACTTTGCCCAAGCTCCGTGTCACGAGAATGCGCGAGGACCGTAGGAATCCTCTTAAACCTTTAACCCAATAATTTGCCATTTTTTTTTCTCCCTGTACCAATTCCACATTCTTTTTTCCGTATCGACTCCCCAATGACTCTATCTTGCGGATCCACTCGAGGGGGGGGGGGGGGGGGGTGAGGGGCAAGCTCGCTCGACTCACGATTTTAATGGAATAATCGCGCAAGGAATTAATCTAATGGCCGTTATTAAATTAATTAATGTAACGACGTATGGGGAATGGATTACGAGCGTACACGGTATCGATAGGACAAAATTCAAGAACACGCGAAACTATTACCGATCCCAGGCTGCAATGTACATAAAAGCCTCCGGTTATTAAGGATAAACCGGATAATCTCGCGGACAAGAAGTTAAGTGCACGTAGTGGAGGTTAAACGTCGGCGTGTCGAGGTCGGGTGGAAAAGAAAATAGGGAGGAGGAGGAGGAGGGGGGGGGGGGGGGGGATGGGGGTAGAGCACAGATAAAACGCCGAGACGGCGTATGAGAAATTGGACTCTGCAGAAACGTACAAAGTAGCCTGCGAGTACGGGGGAAATTAAGCGCACGCCACTCTTGTAACGCTTCGACTGAAATATTCAATATTTTCCATCGCGCTTTTTTCTTCCGCTGTAAATATTCCGCCGAGTACCGTGCGAGACGGGCGAAATTTATCGTTTTTACAGCAACGCGAGGAAAATTTATTTTGTAACGTCCCTAATTTTTGGCGAAGGTCGAACGACTGCTTTGTCTCGTCGAGCAGCGTGTCGATTAGTTTTGTCGAGGCTTCTGACGTTGGTGTGGCTGCTCCACAATGTGGTACCGAGATTGAAAACGAGTCGGTGATAGCGCGAGTGATTATTGGAGGAAGCGAGGAGGAGAGGAGAAGATTGCGTGTCTTTCGTTGGAGCAGCGCGTTTATGCGTTATTACTGGATAGTCGATGCGAGTAACGACTTTAGGTGGATGCAAGATGAGACGGTGAGTGGATATACAGAGTGGGAGGGGGGGGGGGGGGGGTAAGAAACACTAAACACGCTCTTCGTCGGGTTAGATCGGGAGCCTCGATTCCACGTGATTTTGCGAAATTATCCGCGAGGTATTTGCACGTCCAGCGCGAGCAGCGTGTAATTGCGTCTTGTGGGAGAGAGCAACATAGTTGCAATCGAGTGCGCAAAGTGGCTAGAATTCGATAATGAAAAATGCGATAGAGACTCGATCATCTTGCTCCATTTGCAATTGTTTTTGTTTCTTCTCTTTTCACTGTGCAAGAGCACTGGATAACACAGTTTAACGATTTTTACCGAGGATCGATTGGCATAATTATTATGTAATTGGCGCGAAACGTAGGGATTTGGAGAATTTAGTGAGAGAATGGAAAGTTTAGAAAATTTGCAAGTTGGGCGCCACTGTTCACTTTCTCTGGCGAGGTAGGAGAGTAGGGTAGAGGAGAGAGAGAGAGAGAGAGAGAGAGAGAGAGGCGAACCCTTTTGGCGTCTCACATCCCCTGGAACGAGGGCCGAAGGCTCACTCTCACTCTCGATTCTTCGGTGGCTCTGGCCTGGACCATCGCGCAGCGGCTACCGCGCACCCTATATCCACCCCCTCCCCCTGCCCCTCTTTCGTCTTGCGTGTAGCTCTTTCCATCTCGTCTCCTCCCGTGTGCCTCTATGCGCCTACCCTGGCCACCCACCCCCACCCGCTCGTAAGGTGGGAGAGGGGGGAGGGGGGTAAGGTAACGGGCAAAAGGGGGAGATAGCAAGTGAGAGTGGACGGACCTTGGTCCAGCGCTGAATCGACCCTTCTCCACCCTCCCTCCCCGAACGCCACCTCTCACACAACCCCTCGCGCGTCGCCGCACCCTAATCCCACCATCTCGAAGATTCACGTCTCTACCCTCCAAACGTCGTATCGATTGGCGCCCAACTCGCCAGGGTGCGCCACTCTCTCTCTCTCTCTCTCTCTCTCTCTCTCGATTCTGGACAGAAACCCCTTTCAACTCCCCCCCCCCCCTCCCTCCCCTTCCACAAAGTCACCAGCGACCATGAGGTAACATCGCGTTTCAGCCTCGATCATCGCCAAATTTCCTCCAAGATTTCTTCTCTTCCTTGCAACATTCTATCCAAATTATTCTAGAGTTTATAATCGTGCATCACTATGTAGCGTAACATGTGCACATTGTGCATAGGAATAAAGTGTTTATTTCAAGAAATAAAGCGAAAAATGTGCATTTAAGACTCGATCATTACCAAATTTCCTCAAAGATTTCTTCTCTTCTTTACGACATTTTATCAACAATTCTCGCATTTACAAGGAATTGTCCACAAGACGTTACGCGATACACACGCTACTGGCATAATTACCAAGAAGAATGCATAAATTTGAATAAGAGTGGAGAGACGACGAGAGATTCGTTTGTCTCAAAGTTGAAAGAGGAGTCCGTGGAGAGGGCTGCAAAGTACAGAGCATCGTTTACGAGAGAATTCTCTCTCTCTCTCTCTCTCTCTCTCGGCTCTTTCGACGTATTCTCGTGGCTGTAACATGTACAAGTAGTATGTACGAGGGAAAAGGCGCGCAAGATCGCGGCAACGGCAACTGTGTGTAGTGTAGAGGGAACGAGTTCGCATGACTCGTTCCAATTATCCGCTCGCGATTGGTGGAAATGGCCCGCGTATCATCGCTATAGACGAGAGCTCGCCCACTTGATTCCTTTCGCTGCTTTTGTTCATTTCCTTTGCACACGCCCGATATATATATATATATATATCTACTTCCTAACACGCGAGAATTAACGCTCTTTTTTGAAACGTTATTCTCCTCATTATTATAAATTATATACATAATGTGAGAAGATAAAATTGAAAAGTATATATATATATATATATAGAGGACGCTCTCGCAATTTAATTGTTAAAATTGATCGTTTTACGCTCGGAAATCAATAGAGCGTATATTTATATAGAGAGACTCGATAAAAGCAATTAAAAATGCCCTCCCCCGTCCGAAGGCGAGAGACAACTCCTAAAAGCGCGGAATATTAAAATGAATTATGGTTTTCGTAAATCTCCGGGACTTTCCTTTAGCGATTTATTTCCAATATTTTTTCATCGGTATCGAAATGAGATTGGATTTAATTAAGATTTAAAAGCCCGGCTGGATCTTATCCGAGTTTTATGTTGGCGTTTAAGTCTCTGCTTTACCTCAACACGCTCGTAAAAGCTAAAAAGTCGCGTAAAAGTAGACGGATCGACCCTTCTCCAATCGTTACAAAGTAACTTTTCCGAAATCGAACACACCCACCTTGCGCGTATCATGCTCCATTCCGAGCCTTTTAATAGATTTCGCTCATTTTTATAAAGTGCCTTTTACGATCCGACGCATTCTTTCGCTTTTTCTCTTCATTTTTTTATTTCTTCCACTTTTTTTTACGATCGATATTCCAGCGGTCCGTGCGCGACACGCGCGCCTGCGGTTCTTCTTTCTTTGCGTTCGAGGGTGGAAAGAAGAAGAGGAGGAGGAGGAGGGCAATTAGCACCGCGGATCGCCTCGTTCCTGCTAGAAGCTCGCTTGCGCCAAATCACCGGCGGATCCGATTTGCACTCGCACGCGCACTCGAGATTCGTCGGTTGGCAATGCTGGTGGAATTTCGCCGGACGATAAAGTACGCTCTCGATGTCTTCCTTTTTGGGCCGTCGGGTTAGGTTGGGTAGAAAAACCTTATGACGAATTAGGCAACCCTCGCGCCCTTCTATCCGGAAAAACTCCGCCCTCCCACGACCTGCCGCAACGATAAACGTATTTCGGAGTCGTTAGCTTCGAGAAATCAACGATGGATTTGATGACTGATGTATATATGTATACAGGAGGTGTGTGTGTGTGTGTGTGTGTGTGTGTGTGTATCAGCATTTTCACCCCGCGCGAGAAAACGCTTTATCGTAGGTGAAAAGCTTTGGGTAAATTTGACTCTGTCAAAGCCAACAATTCCTCTCGAGTCAGCACAGTTTTTTCCACCAATACACACTTGCAATTCTATATATATATATATATACATGTATATATCTTCTCTTAAGAGAAATCTCTTCCTTGACCAGAGATAAGAAAAACGACGACGTGCCAGCAGTGTGCAGGTTATCACGCTGTTGGAGCTCTGGGAAAAGTGCTGGGAGCTCGAAAAATTTGCTACTTGTTCACTGAAGTAAGGGGGGGGGGGGGGGGGAGAGAGGGGTTGGTTCTTCAGGGTTAGCGATTCCTCCGCTCTCGAATTATCCGATACGAATCTCCATAAAAGACTGCAGCTATGCTCTCTCCGCACAGTCTCGTAAACTTTTTGCCGCAATTTTCAGCTACTAAAGATGAGCCGATATAAACGCCGGTGCTGCTAAATTTGAGAAATTTCGCGAGATTTAACGTTTTTGCGTCGATACGCGCTTTATTAATAATTGCGAGAGAGAAGTTGGCGATAGGGGCTTTCGAGGGACGCTTTGAGACTGGGAATAATCGATAGTGGGGCGAGGAAGGGGGAGGGGAGGGACGCCGAGGGCAAGGGGGGTGGCAAGGGTCAATCGAGCGAGAAAGGTCCAGTTGGAGAGTCGATAGCATTGGCTGGCTCAATTTTCAAATCTTAAAGCAAGTTTTTGCGGAGATCCGGTGTTAAAAACCGACCTTTTTTGTATTTTAATCGAGCTGCTGTTAAAAATCATATATATAGGGTTCATCATCAATGATGTCTTTAATTTGAAAATTACATTTTTTTGAGGATAAATTAAGTGGAAAAGTCTTATACTCTAACATGCGCAAAAGCAACATTGATGAGATAAATCAATTTTAAATTGATAACTATAGGGGCTTTCATTCAATGGAACAATTATTTTATTCTCACTTTCGTTAAGTTTCCTTTCGAAAATGCCCGCAACTACGCCGATTATCAGTTATCATCAGAATATTGAAATAATTCAGGATCAAAATGGTGTTGAGTTTTAAATTCCTTTGTGAAAAAATGCCAAAGATATTAATATTTTTGTAGGAAGGTAACTTTTTCGAGGTACCATCTATTTTGCCAAGTCTCAGGGGCACCTCGCGAAGGGTACCTATAGCAATGCTCTTGAACAGAGCAGAGGCTATGCTTCTTCGTTTTTACTTTTTTCTTTTTAAATATACAAATAATTTGTATATTTAAAAGGAAAAAAGCAAAAACGAACAAAATTCGTTGTGCGTGACTCCGTTCCTGAGCATGTTTGCTCTTACCACCGGGAGGGGAGGGAAAGGGTAAGAAAATTAGAAAAAAGGAACCTGAAGAAGAGAAACCTACCTATCACCGAAAGTTATAGTGCCTACCTAAAAAACGCAAAGCTAAAAAGCCTTACCTAATCGGAAAACTAAAGCTGAGAAAGAAAACGCATGCAAAAAATATAATAACGCAATGCAGGACCTGAAAAAAAAAAATACACGCACGACAAAATATGATATAACCCAACGAAGAAGCTGAAAAGAAAACCTGCCTAACACCGAGAGCTATAGTGCCTACCTACATCGGAAATCTAACGCTCGCACGTATACACGCACGCAAGGATGAACCTGAAAACACAAGAAAATACAAAGAAACGATTTTAACCAGAGAAGGACCGAGTGGTATCATTCTTGGGTTAAAAAACAAAAATCCACACTTTTACCCGTGGGACGTACTCACTCATTCGGCGAAAATCCAACGATGATCCTCCGCAGACTGCAGGAGATGACGACGACGATGGCACTCGCGATTATTAATTTTTAAATAATTACGACGCGACGCGCACTTTCATCTCCCAATGAGATCGCCCACTGTAAGAAGGAGAAAAAGACAAGAATATTAAATTAAATAAATTCTATTTAACAAAAATGTTTCGGTTTATTTTAACTATTGAATAATAATGATAATACTCACAGGCTATGAGAGTCCTTGGGGCTGTCGCCCTTGGCCGCTGCATCCTCCAAAACACTGCACGTCACTCGCGCCGCGCACCGTCTTTGTTTTGACGATTTTATTGCGTGCGAAAATACTTTTTTTTATTTCGCTTGCACAACGCATCTCTCTGTTACATTGCTTGAATCAAAGCACCGAGAAAAATATTCTCCAGCAATGAACAATTTTTCGTTAAAACAGTGAACGAGTTTCGTCGATACAACAAATAAATTCCTCGATATAATAACGGATAGCTCATCGCGTACTAATAAAGCATTCGTCGAACGAACGAATCTATCCTATTGTATTAACTCGCTTTATTCCTTATGTTATAAAAAAAAACTCGTTCGCTCCTTGAAATATTTGCACTCGTGGGTAAAATTAGAAATGATCGCAATAAAATTACACTTGCGTGATTGAAAGAAAGTAATTAATTATGTTTAATCGCGAATAATTAAGTGGTCGTCGGCGATTAATTACGACGAAAAAAATGCCGGCGCGCGCGTTTCGCCGACGACCAACCACGTGGACACTCGACGACCGAACTGTCACTTTTGACAGGCAGCGTGCTCGTCCACGAGTGACGTAATCGAATCTGATTGGTCGGAGCTTTGACTACGCTAATCAGCTGCCATTGCCCGATTAGTTGCTCAACGATAACACTCTTCCGCTCGCGCAGAATATTCTCAAAACCGGAGCCATGTTGGATTTAAAATGGCGATTTCTGAGTAATTATCCGTCTCGAGCTAAAAATCTCAACGAAATTGAGAGTAAAGTATAATTGCTCCACTGAACGAAAGCCCTGATTTCTCGCTTTAAAATTGTTTTATCTCAGCAATTATACTTTCACTTGTATTATATAGCATAGAACTTCCCTCATTGGTACATCCCGAAGAACACGCTATTAAAACGAAAAACATTCCTCGTACCAAATATAATCGAGCAAGAACCGAGAATTTCTATCGACGACCTTTGACCCTCCAAGGTCATTCAATTACACGAATACATTGGGCCGTGTTCTGGAAAAGGAGTTTTTATTAGATTTCGTCAGCGTAAATCAGGGCTGGACAAAAAGCTCGAATGGATGATTATCGGGGCGAATTTTCTGTCGCATTAGCTCTTTCGGCAGTTTCTTCCTCAGCCTCCAGGAATTATCCGGCGTAATCGGTACGGGCGAACGTGTCACCCTCTGCGTGCAGCACCCCACCCCCCCCCCCTCTTCCCTCCACCCAGCCATAGCTAGTAGTAAATTCCTGCGAGGTGTCGGACGATAACGACTAACCGTTTACGACCATATAAATGAAAAAGTTTTGAACGTAGAAAGCGAACGAGAGAGACTCTTCTGCTTCTCGTCTCGTAATCCCTCGCTAAATTCTCTCCTTTTATCAGTCGTCCTATATATATATATATATATATATATATACACATAATTTCCTGTTTCTTTATTCCTTCTTCCTCGACGATGAATAAAGCGTAAACTGCAGTGTATACGAGAAATCTGCTTCCTTTCGTGATTATTATTATTATTTTCAAGGACAATATTTTTAAAGTTTTTCGATTCGCGAGTCGGCATCGTTGAGGCTCGCGCGTGTACTTTTCTATATACACATGATGGAAGGTCACGCATACAGTGCCGAGCGTGTTTGTGGTGGTGCAAGGAGAGCAACGGAGGGTAAGGGCTGCGTTATCGAAGCGTGGGAGGGTCCTGCCGATAACAAGACTTGGACCACCACGTGACTCCAATACGAGATCGCCAGGGAGCACGTGTATATACGTACACGCACACACGCACGCACTCGCCCCATCGAAACCCCCCTTACGACCGGAAAAAGAGCTTGTATCGATACACGGGGCAAGAACACAATTTTCAATCGCGCCAGGAAAAACCTGCACGCGCCTCGAATCGCAACTCCCCGTCCTCCCGTGTATTTTTTTCTGCTGCTTTTTCGCCGGGAATGTGGTAGTCACCCCCCCCCCCCCCCCTCTTAATTCGCGATCGCACATGTCTGTCTCAGGATTCAAAGAATTTATAAAAAAAAAAAAAGAAAAAAACCAACAAGATTTTCCTTGGATACTTCCACTACGGAGGCTTAATTATATCCGCGTGCCCGCCCTATACGAACAGTTTTATTTTTAATTCAGCATTTTTTATTAAAGCAGTCCGTTTTAATTACTTCGGCACGGCAGAGAGAGTTCCGACGAGAAATTCGTGCTTTTTTTTACGACAATTTCGAAACTCGCGCGTAAAATTTTAACGACGTCGTAGTGAATTTCGGACAGGTGTTTTCTTAGGGATAGAGGGACGGAGGGACGGAGGGGGGGGGGGGGGGTAACGAGTAAAGCGTGCAGAGAGCGGGAAAGCTTGATGGAGCCTTTGAAGTATTTTTATTGTCTCTTGGTCTCTCGCGCGCTCCTCTTCGGTAGGTGCCATATTGCACGAGGAGAGTTCGTTAGGTTGCTAAATTCTTTAAAAAGGCGAGAGAGAGAGAGAGATGGGAAAATTTGTATTAAAGGGAGCGAGATGAATGGGAAAATATATAGCAAAGGGAGGGAGAGAGATAAAGCTTTTGCACGAGAATGCTTAGGCTCGCAGCTCGATGAAATAATTCTTGAAATGAAATTAATTCGAGGATGAAATTTCTGCAGTTTTTTGCAATTTGGGAAAAAGAGTTTTGGGCTACTTTGAAATATATTTTAATGCTACTCGAGGAGAATTTTGTTAGATTGCTAAATTCTTTAAAGTGATGGGAGAGAGAGAGATTTGGGAAAATATATAGCAAAGGGAGGGAGAGAGATAAAGCTTTTGCACGAGAATGCTTAGGCTCGCAGCTCGATGAAATAATTCTCAAAATGAAATTAAATTCAAGGATGAAATTTTGGCAGTTTTTTTGGAATTGGTGAGAAAGAATTTTGGACTACTTTGAAATATATCGTAATGTTAGACGAGGAGGGAAAAATCTGGTAAGATCTCATCCGATTGGCGTGCACGAATACATATACATAGCTACCCTCAATTTAGATACTAATAAGCGCTTCCGGCGCGATTGATGATCACGCGATATCCAGTAGTAACTCTGCTGACTATCCGCTTGTACTTTCTTGCTATTTACGACCAGACAGAATCTCTCTCTCTCTCTCTCTCTCTCTCTCTCGTACGGCAAGCAATAAATCATTTCCCTGTAGTTACCGAGTAGATTCTCGTCTTACCAAACAAATTTATGAGTGGAAACATGAAAACAATCACTCGTGATATCTTTACGAGCATTTACAAAATTTTTATAATCATTTGTGCGTATCAGCGTTACAATTACATTACCATGTAAATCAAACATTTTTCCCGTACACCAGAAACAAATCATTCTTACATAATCACCAGAGAATTTTGTCTCAGCGAAAGAATTTCCAAGTATTTACAAACTCTCAATTTTCATTAAATTCCTTTCCAACCAGAAACATGAAACAATCGCGTAACGAAATAACGAGAACTCAATCGCGTGTCCCAGATATTTCATCGCGGAGCATCGGACAGTCGTAGCAACCGGGGAAGGAAAGTTTTGGCGTGTTGATCCGTCCTAAATTCGAGGATAATCTCCTACGACGAAACAGTGGCGTGTAAATTTGTGCGAAGCATTAATTAATCGTGGAGCGGCACGATTTGGCCGTATAGCTGCGCATTCGTATATATATAGGCCTGCACAGTGCCAGGCTCGAAAAGTGCAATGCAGCGAGAAGCAACAACGCGGGGAGGGGGGGGGGGGGTGGAAGAAAAATGAGCAGCGGCGAAGAATCCGAACTACATAGGTGGGGTGGTGGCTATTGGGGGGGGGGGGGGGGATCGAGAGGGATGAGAAAGGCTATAAAGCCAGCTGTTGGGTGTGGATCGAGAGGGGGGGGGGGGTAAAGAGCTTTAACCAGCTCGCAAGCAATTAACGCGCGCGAATCGCACCACTTGCCAGCAAAATGGAATATCGATCCTGGCTTTTCGCAGTGCGATCAATGAAGAAAGCATTTTCTTTCGCTTTCGCTCTCTTTTGTTTCGCCGCCTTTCCCGCTTTCCATTGTCCACTCGTAATTGAGAGAATACTCGATAAATCTTGCACAAACGCCAACGCGTACAATCGGATATAAAAATCTATATATATATATATATATGTAGGTTGGAATGGAGCAACGCTCAACGAAATTTCACCTTTCATCCTTTTAATTGAACCCGCAAACTTTAAGCGCATTTTTCTCAAGGTTTTCCTCGCGAGTCCAAAAGCTCTCCGCTTTGTTCTCTTTTTGACGAAAACCGCGAGTAACTTTGGTGCGTCTATATATATAGCAATAGTGGAGGTGTGGTTTGTGCTTATCGAACTTTTTTAAAATAAATTTTCTCAGTTGGTTCCTATACCCTCGATGAAGGTCGAGGCTTCTGCACCCCTTCTGAAAAGCTCCCCCCACCCCCCTTCTCTCTCCTCTTGCTTCCCCCCTCTTCAGCATCTACTCGACTCCTCCTCTCCTATACACGAGAGTTGCAAATGAAATCTTAACGAGGATGACTTTTACGAGGAGGATTGGTGTCTTAGCACGAGCAACTACCACCACTTTTCACCCTGCTAAACTCACTCCTCTTCGATATAGAATATTCTGTTTTATCGATAATTGATTATGCAATCACCTTGGTTAAAAATTTTAATTTTTTCACGTCCAAAGCATCTCTCTCTCTCTCTCTCTCGCTAATTGGTGCACATTTTTCGTCATTCTGCAAGTTTAGCGACGCGATAAAAATATTGCTGAATTTTTATGGAAACGTTTGTTTTATTTGCAATTTTTTCATTAATTCAGAGTGCTGTTTCGATGGATGATAGTTTTGCAAACTGTGCAAACATGAAGCAACTAGTCGAGGGAAGACCCGCGAAAAGTTGTTAAGGATCGATGACCTCGAGTCCAATGTCTTTGGAAGTAATGCTGCTAATTATCATAATTTTGACGTGCTGTCGCGGGGGCAAAAACTCTGGTAAACTATACAAAACAGGGAAGAATGGTTTTGGGAGAAAAGTTTCGCGATAACAGGCACGATTGCAAGTTCTGCGAGAGTTGACAAGTTTCTTTCTTAGCAGAATATTACCGGAATCGTGTATCACCAAGCACAAACACACACGAGTATAACTCCAAACGAAGGGATACCGCAAGAAAATTAATTGTCATATAAAAATAAAATTCGCACGTGCAATTTTGCAAATTTTCCCTCGAAACACGAATCCTTGAAATTCGAATATTCCATTCAGCCTTGTTAAAGTTTAATTTTTTAATAAAACTACAACCTTCCCCTGTTAAATTTAACAATTATCCATATATATATATCATTAAACATTGCGTTAATTTAATTGGATTCGCCGACCAAGAAAAAACCAAACTCGACGTGCAGATTTGCGAATCGCATGCTGCAGCAGTGAAAAAGAAATAGTAACAAGAGGGAGGAGGGGGGGGGGGGGGTGAAATATTCGCGTAGACTGGGCGAAGGTGGAGGTGGATCAGCGGATATCCGTGTAGTGCGCGCACACACACACACACAAAATTCGATTTTAGTAACTGAGACCGGCCGGCGCAGTTTGTGTCGAGACGTGACTCGCGTAGCAGTCCCAGTTTCTCCCCTCTCGCAATTTTATCAATTTATCGCGTAAATTCGCTACTCTCTATATACATACAATAATAATAATCATCGTCTCTTTGGTAAGACTGAGGAGAAACCGCTATGAATTTCTAATAAGAATTCGACCTACTGATTCGCAACCATATATTCGCGTCACATACACACAGACGCGCATAAAAATTTATATAAAAAAGCGAAAAGCTAGAAAACCACTCAGTGCATCGAAACCGAAGATTTCTCTCGTCGACTCAACTCGAGCGAGGCGAATTTTTCGCCTCGTTCGTCATGTACCGTTTGTGCATAAAGAGAAAGAGAGAGAGAGAGAGAGAGAGAATACACTTTTATACATGTGTGCATGTGTTTCTCAGTGAGAAATTTCGGCGTTACGCGCTTCTTCCCACACACACGTATATATATATATATATACGTCGCTGTGTAATTTGATTGGGTATTCCGCGAATCGGTAATTGGCCAAATTGGCAATCCTGCCAATCAATCGTTAAATATCAAGGATAGAGGGGCGAAGGGAGGGAGGGGGGGGGGGAGCAAAACGAGCGCCCTCGGAGCTTCTGTCATCTTTTTGCCCGTGGCGTCCCGTCCCGTCCCGCTCTCCACACGAATAAATTTCTTTCTCCGAGCCCGACCGGCCACGATAGATTTCCGGGAAATAAAAAGGCGCCGCCAACGACGACGAAGACGACGACGTCGTCGTCGTCGTCGTCGTCGTCGTCGTCGACGCTTGGACCGATCTCTTACGCAACGCGCGCGACTACCTCGAAGAATTTAAATTCCTTTCTTCGAGAACCTCAACCTCTGCCCAGTCGATTTTTTCTAGAAACTCCTCTACCTCGTCAATAATAGCTCGCCTTTTTGTCTCGTTTCGCTCCGATCTCGACTATTCGGGACTCGGAACCAACGTCCACGTATATATACGCCAAGAGTTTTTTTTTTTTTTTTTTTGATAAATTTTCTACGCTTTCCATTCCCTCCAATGGGAGAATTACGAGCACGCGACAGAACAAGTTTTTTTCCAGCTAAAACAAAGCGGAGAGGAAATAAGAGGCTAGCTCGTAAACCTCGGTCAGGATTGGTCGAAAATACTGCGTTATATATAGTATTGATTTCGCATGATTTCCGAAAGGAAATTGCCTCGTTTTTTAGTCCACTTTGCTGTGTTCAGGCTTCTCTGCAGAGGTTCTTCTTTAACTCTGTTCGAGTGGGTTTTGAAATTTGGCATTTTTTTAATTTGTTTTTTTTTCTGGAGAATTGCATATATATATATATATATATATATATGTAGGTGGTGGATGTGAAAAAAGGGTGGGGGAGCGACACGAATCAGTGTCCCTGCGCTCTTTGTTTACTTGCATTTTGCGACGAACGCGTAAGTTGAGTGAAAGTGGGGGGGTATGGAAAAAGAAAGGAGAGGAGAAAGAAAGCTGGCAAACCGCTTAAACGAGTTTCGTGCACTCTCGTTTACATGTTTTTTTCTCCATTATTCCGGGCAAATCCCTCTCTCCTGACTTCTTCGGGCTGCTTTCCGCAATTTACAGCAAATAGACGCACCGATACACGCTCGGGACTCGATACGGGATAGCACGAAACTCGTCGATACGATAATTGCTTCTCGTGTGGAAATTCACGTTTTTTTTTAGCAAATTTTACGTGAAAACTGAAAACCATTCTACAAACTTTTGATGAGAAAGAGCGATATATGTGGATGAAATACGATCGATACAAGTCGGACTGTTCGGAGAAGTCCAGCGGAGAGCTCGCCTGTTATAAATGTCGATCGATCAAAAGCTGATGAAGATTCTCTTTTCTTCAAACATTATTCTGTAATTTAACGCGAAAACTATAAAAACGGTTCTCGTATTATATATATATATATATATATGTATACAGAATTTTGACAAGAGTGATATATATACATGAAATACAATCGAAACAAGTCGGACTGTCCGGAGAAATCCAGCGGAGAGCTCGGCTGTTATAAATCTTAATCGATCGAGGCCTGATGAAAGACGTGACATTGAAAAAATGGAGGAATGCTATAAAGCAAAGGAATAAAGCAATTAAGGACCTCGTTATCACTAATGAGACGGGGAAAAAATTCGTAAACTCGATCAAAGAATGGCAATGGTAGATCCGAGGGAGAAGATTAAAGGATCGATTAAAATTCACGGCGCGTTCGATACTATTCGGACTCGTGGTCGTAGGTGTTTCTCCAGATCGGATTACGTTTACCGCCTCGAAAATCTTGCCTGGCTGCTTCTTCCACACCCCCCCCCCCCTCTCTCACCCCTCCTCTACTAAACTCCAAAACCGACGCTCGATTATTTCCAACTGCTCAAAAACTCAAGCACTATATCTATATATATATAGTTCTCTGACTATACTTTATCGATTCCAAGTTAATCGAGCATGTTGCCACGAGATACCAGTTAACCCTGAAGAACACGACCAACGAATCATTCGGATCCCCCCCCCCCCCTCCAAAGCTCCAATTTCACGCAGGATCGATCCATTTTCTAATTTTCAAAATTAAAATTTCATTCGCTCGCTCCGTATCGAGTTGCGACGTACTCTCACGAATAAAAATGATTTGTCCGTTATACACGCGTTGTTCGGTGAACGATTTTTGAGCGAAGGATCGATGAAATTCGCTCTGGTTCGCTATATGTGTCACGCTCTCGACTCGACTGAATTTTTTCTCCTTTATTCAATGAATTTTTTTTTATAATCGAGGAACCAGACTTATCACTTTAGATGGCCGGGAGAGATTTCTCACGGTGCTGTGCATCGGTTTGCCTCTCTCCAAGACATATATATATATATATATATATATATATACGTATACAAGATCTACGTGCAATTGGCTCGAATTGTTGAAACGGTCGCGCGGAAATCCGAGAATAAATTCGATCGATCTTCGTCGAATCTGCATCGGCGAATTAACGCATCGCAACTTGATCGATCGTGGTCGCGCGAGGTTCTCGAATAAATTATTTATCGAAATAAATAGAGTCGTAGTATTTTGTGCGTCTCTTCGTTTCCCCCCCCCCCCCTTCTTCTTTATATATGTATATATGTTTATGGATTTTGGCCCGCGGCAAGTAGCCTGACAGTCGTGCGAGCGAAAACTAATCTATCCCACACCTTTCACGGCGAGCAACAAGAAAATTAAAATTCGAAATGGCCTGCTAAACAACGTTTTAATGCCGCCTCGCTATTCGAGACCACCTTATATACCTCTCGCTGCTTTGCTTTGCTTTTAAATGCCGTTCCACCCCTCCCCCCCCCCCCCCCCCCCCTCCTCCACTCACTCTTCCTTTCTTCCCATTTCTTCTCAATGATCCCGAACCTGATCGCTCTCTCGACGCTCCTTGGAATTGGAACACTGAATTTTGCGAAGAAATTTCACTTTTCTCTTCGACCAAACTCTTCGCGTTTGATTCGTTTTTATTTTCGAAGATAGAAATAGATTTGGAAGAATACTTTCAGCTGTTTTCTCGTTTCGTAAATCATTAGTTTTGTCATCGAAGGAGTCGATGCATTTTCAAGCCAAGTTTCAACAAACGTTTCTCCGATTAAAAATCCGCAGCAGCTCGCATGATAAATTCATATTGGGTGGAATTTTTAAAGATATAGACTTGGAAATGTATTTTTGGTTATTTTGCAGAAAATAATTACGTTTCTCGGCAAAGAGGAGTCGATGCATTCGTAAGCAAAGTTTTAACAAACGTTTCTCCTATTAAAGATCCGCAGCAGTTCGCTGCACGATAAATTCATAGTGGGTTGAATTTTTATCCGAGCCTTGGCAAAACATCGATGCAAGGTTTAAAATAATGCCGTGCACGCGCAAAATCAGGATTTATAGCGTGGATTTTTTTTCATTCCGCGAGACATTGCTCTTAATCAAGATGTCAGCGAATTTAATTCCGGATAATCAGCCGTCCCTGCTGTATACGCATCGGGCCAATTTTGTTGCGCGGTGAATTAAACGACTCTCGGCCCACGACCAATTTGGTCCTACTCTCTCTCTCTCTCTCTCTCTCTCTCTCTCTCTCTCTCTCTCTCTCTCTCCCTCGCGAAGGAGAACTCTCTTTTTGCTCGCGCCGTCATTAAACGCGCAGCTTCTTTAGGAAAATCTCGAGTCGCGACAACGAAACACGCGGATAATCCCAATCGTTTCTCTCCACACACGAGACTATAATTAAAATTAAACGAATTTATCGATGAAAAACATTTAACACAATTCGTTTGACAATTTTGCTAAAAGAAAATTTAAATTTTGCAATATTCGATTATTGATCAATCGCCGCGCGCTTATCACTGATTTACAGCGCGTTATCTATTATGAAATTCCAAGCGGAATGACGTTTTTGAATGAAGAAAAAAAATTGTTGCAACCAAGCAAGGATGATTCGCTGGACGAAAAGGCGATAATCGGGGTAGGGTGGCTTCCTACGGGAGAAGAGGGGAATTCCCTGGAGCGGAGGAGGTTCCAGGACTGTACATCCGGAGGTTGACGCTCGAGGACCCCAGGAGCGCTCGTCGCGAGTCCTGCGGTTCAAGGTCGCACTCGCCCAACTCTCGAGGACACATCTGCAACCCTCGCAACGCTCGCCTTTACTCGGCTAGAGCGAGCTCTTCCAGGTTTTTGCAATATTCTCTTCGCAATAAAATTATATTCTTTCGCGAGATAAGGAATCTCAGGTCCGTGTACTTTACACACGCTCGTATATACTATAACTTGTAATAAACCCATAGACTATATATATATATATATATATATATATGAAAAGACAGGAGAAAAGCGAATCGATGCATCCTTATCAACGATCCTTGATCGATTTCCTCTTTTTCTGGGCCTTCCCACAGCCTCGCGCCTTATTTATACGTTGCACTCTTTGCTCTTCTTCACTCTTCAACCTCTTCCCTCCCGCACCTCTTCGTCTACTATACTTTGCCCGTATTGTGTTTCGAATCTGACCCCGGACGCTCGAAGCGGGCAAGGTTACCAAGTTTATTGCAACTTTCCAGCGTGCTCTCCTTCCTCGAAAAACACTATCGGAGCTGCTTTGTGTCTTAGACACCTATATATATATATATATATATATATATAAGTTGGCATCGTGTTGGTGCAGGTTACACGGATCCGCTCGATTTCGAGCCACGAGAGGATTTAACGAGTGGCCTCATGGGAGTTCCGGGAAAAGTTGAGTTGCCTCGCGAGAATTTTATTTTGTCGCGCAGTTACAGGTCCTGGCTGGAGAGGACTCGGAAGGAGAGGCCGGCGTTTCTGTCGATAGTGTCGCTGGAGCTCCCGGAAGCCCCGGTTCCGCTGGTGGAGTCCCTGCAGCGATGCTGCGACCGGAAGGAGAGGGACCGCAGGGACGAGATCCTGGACGAACTCCTGGAGAAAGTGACGGAGGCCACCGGGCGACGGAAAATCGATCGGGAGAACGCGTCCAGCTTCCTCCCGCGTCCTGCCACCTGCAGACGCGATCCAGACGAGGCTCTGGAATGCAGGAAAAAACTCGCCACCCTCGAGGAATGCACCAGAAGAATCATCGAAGGTCATTTCTGGACACTGCTGCGTCTCTCGATCCTCTCAATCGTAAACCATATTTTCCTGCTCGCTGTTGGAAAGCTAGTCCTTATTAACATTGCGATTTTCGTCGGCGAGTTTTGCTTCGTTCCAATATTTCTTATCCCCCACCCCCTCACGACGAAAGCTTTCTTTTTCGCATTGATTCTCGAATTTACTCGCTGATGGAGAATTTTTACAGATTTGTGTCATTTTTTGTAGCATGGGGATCAACGTGGTTGAATTTGAACATTTGTGAAATGATAATTTTTTGGGATTAGTTTTTCTCTTCGAGTTTTTGTTTTTTTGGTACCGATAAATATCGTTGTTCGGAGCGAACGCGTAGTTTTGGAGGAACCAGCGATAAAGGTTTGCTTCTTCGACCGGGTTATAGGACGCTGACGAGTTGATATTTTCAAGCGTAGTTGCCACGCGTTCCAATAGATGACACCTCCCGTAGCAAACGCGCGGCTAGAAGAGAGAGGGGAGAGAGTTTCACTCAGCTGGCCCCGTACACGTGTGTGAGTGAGTCAAGGAGAGAGACACACGAAATTCTTATTTCAGGTCCAAGATTGAACGGATGCAGCCTGGTGAACGCTGAGGAGCAGCCGAGGGAAAGAGCGAGCTGCATTTGCTCGGAAATTCCGGAGCAGCTTCGAGTGGACGTGAGGAGGAAGAGGAGCACCGCGGGTGACCTTGACATGGGCAAGTTCGAAGGAGCGAGAAGAAGCCTCGGCATGGCGGTGGAGTATCGCGAGGACGGGAAGGAAATCGCCTCGGAGATGACGAAGGCACCTGGACAGGATGCCGGCGCCAAGGTCAAACCGCGAGCGTCCAAGAAAACTGGCGTGACCTTGGATTTGACCTTGAACTGCACAAGCCTCAGATTGAGCTCGCGCGACGCCTTCGAGAGGTGCGAGCAGCACCACGTGCAGGACTGATGTGTTCTGTAGGCCTTGAAGAAATTCTTTATTCGCTTGTTTTTCATGCGGGAAATAAAACTCTTTTATCTGTGTGTGTGTGTGTGTGTTTGTATTCTCTTGTATTTTTAGTATAATTATCATGGACGATCTTTTTATTTCTTTGATACGTTGAGCAGCGATATTACGAGATTGTTATTGGAATTTTTGATTTTAGTTGTTTCGTTGTTTTTATTGGGAATTTTCTATATGTTTGTTAAATGGCTTCTGGTTGATTCTTGTATGGCAATGTGTGGGGTGTTTAAAGGAATTATACTGTAAGATTGTCGTCAAGTTTTTTGAAGGAACAAATTCTTCATTTTTATTAAAACTCGTACATGTGTTAATTAATTTCTCGTTGACATATATATATATATATATATATATATATATATAGCAATGTATTAGATATTTAAAGAAGGAAAAAACTGTGTAATACACAAGCGTGTATGAACCGAAGAAATCGTTCAAAGTTTTCGAATACCGTATGATCCGTCCAACAGCGTAAAATTCTCAAACTAGTTTCCAAAAAGTTTCTCCGTAGAAGCGATACAAAGCATTGGAGGCTCGCGTGGCTATAAATCGCAATCGGGGCCGACGCATCGATTTCTGCGAAGACGCGAGTTCGGTGGAGGCTGGTCAGGCCTATTAATTAGCTCGTCTAATAAATCGCGGGAGATCCGAACGGAGCCGAATGGAATCGGGGGGGGGGAGAGAAAGAAAAGAATCCGACGAATTTTATTCGGCTAGACTCGGAGGTTGCGCGAAGTGGTCTTTTTAAATTTTATTAGCGTCCGGAGAGAGTCCCACGGTTCATAAATAATAGATGTATGCATCTTGCGATTCTTCTTGTACTTTATTCTCGACGAAATACTCTTTACGCTCCGTATCGATGTATAAAAATACTTAATCAACAATGATGCTATTTAGTTTGTCAGAGGCACAATGTTGCTATAACCCATGAGCGATTTTCGTCTTATACCATCCTTTGGCATATGGCACGCGAAGTAATACGTTTCTAATACATTAGTTTCTACAAAATATTTTAATCAACAATGATACAATGTAGTCTTATTTTATCAGAGGCACAATGTCGCATAAGGTCATGAGCGATTTTCGTCTTATACCATCCTGTGCCATATGGCACGCGAAGTGACACGTTTCTTATACATTAGTTTCTACAAAATATTTTAATCAACAATGATGCTATTTATTTTATCAGAGGCACATTGTTGCTATAAGGCCATGAGCGATTTTCGTCTTATACAATATTACCTACAAAATACTATTTCCGCATCAATGTAAAAATTCGTAAAAATCATCGATGATACAATATATCCATATTTTACGAAAGGCACAATGTTGTATAAGTCCACGAGCGATTTTCGTCCTAAACCGTACGGCACGCGGAGCACCGGAGAGTAGCACGGCGCACGGCGTAGCACAGACACAATAAAAATACAGAGAGGAGCTTGGTGCGCGCGAGATTTCGGCAGAAGGAGAGGGGGGGGGGGGGTGTTGCACAGGAAGAAAGAGAATAAAAGCGAGTGTGTGTGTGTGTGTGAGAGAGAGAGATAGATAGAGAAAACCGGCCAAGTTCTCTCGGTCGTTTGGATCGTACCTCGTTTGGTCCAGCTTGGCCTCCAAACTCCTAGACGCGATTCCCATCTCTTCGAAACTCCAAAGGACCTCTGGAGAAGAGTAGGAGGAGAAGGAGGGGGGGGGGGAGGCTCGAGAACGAGTACTTGTAAGACGAAAAATTCTTTTTCTTCCCACCCCATCCTCCTTCATTTTATATTCCCCCATTTTTTTATCATTCACCCTTTACCCCCCCCCCCCCCCGCCCACCCCCCTCTCCCCTCCCTTATCCACTCTCTCACTCCGTTCCTCCACGAGTCCCTCGATCGACGTACGATCCAACCCGAAGGAGTATCAACGTCGAATCGTCGCTTTCGCAAAGAAAACAACGAATGCCGAGGAAGCAACCACCGAGACTCGATTATTCTCTTTTCCACCTTCTTTCTATATATATATATATATTAATCAATAACACCGGATCGCAATAACAAGCGAGCCTCGTTCTCCTTTTCGAATCACCTATAAATACGGCCGGGAATGAATTAAATCATTCGAGACGTGCAACGAATACGTATCGGAATGATAAGCTCCGATCAAATGAGCATCGCTCGATCTTAAATCTCGATAAGCAAAGGGGCAGTTGCGCGGGTAAAAATATCCAAAGCACGGGTTACGTCGAGGTGCCACAAATCACGCGTACTCTGGGAGGCTCCTTGCTGGATCGCTCGCTCGTGTGTGGTGGGAGAGGAGGAGTATTGGTGAGAGAGTCAAGGAGGGGATTAAACGCAGAACGGTCCGAGTTTTACGAGAGCCGGCTCGTAAACAATTTGGACCAAGTAAACGTGTTAATTGATGCTGGCGAGGCGAACGAGAAGATGAGGAATGATCGTTCGAGCCGAAGAAGGAGAAAAGTGGAATGTTCAAAGCGGATAAATAAATCTCGCGCCAACCCTGCGCGCGATCCTGACGGATTAAACGTCGTTAATGACGAATTCGCTCCGTTTTCTCCACCGATCCTCGCCTCTCCGCGCAAGGTGTGTGTATATATATATATATAGCGCATGCTCGTTGCTGGATAAAATATCCGAGGTTGTTTTTGCAACGATTTTGTTATTCGTGCAATTCGATCGGTGTTGTTTATTTTTGTTTATTTATTTACTCGAGAGGAGAGCAGAGCGTGGTGCGCCGTAGACCTCTGCCAAAGGAGGAGGGGGAGGGGGAGGGGGGGTGGTCTTTGTACAGGCGAGCCGGTTCGATTAACGCGCGCGTTTGCTTGATCGGCGGCCGTGCAAAAAGGACGAGACGCGAGGAGAGACCGGAAGAGACAAAGTCTCCTTTGTGTTTACCTCTCGCGGCCCACAGCTTCTTCATTTACTCTCTCTCTCTCTCTCTCTCTCTCTCTTGAAAGAGAGAGAGAGACTCTCGTTATTATAACCAGGAAATCTGCCCAGAGGGATGGCGTTCTCATTCATGAAACTGTATTATTTTATTTCGAGTCGCGATGTATATAGCCGTCGTTTTGTATTGTTACATTGTGTGTGTGTGTGTGTGTGTGTGTAGAGAGATTGATACGAGTTGGAGCAATAGGAGAAAAAACTAATACGAGATACAAGAACGTCATGGGAGAAATAACTCGACGAGAACTGCGATGAAGGCCTCGTGACGTATTTACCGAGGTGTCTCGTCGTAAATCGACGATTTCGAGCGTGAGACACCGGAGCGACGGGATGCAGGGAATAGGAGAGAGGGTGGGGGAGGGGTGGGGGGATTTAGCAGAGGATAGGGTTTGATAGCGACGAGAAAGGAGAGGAAGAAAGTGGATTCTCCGGAGGATCGAGATATCACCTTTTTATATATATATATATATATATATAGTAGATTTTCGCACACATCCCCTTAACTCCCGCAGCTGCAATTAATCCGAACGATTGTGATTTGTTTATACGAGCGACGAGATGCAAGGAATAGAAGAAAAATGGGATTTATCAGAGGACGGGGTTCATTGATAGCGAGGAGAAAGTGAATTTTTCGGAGAATCAAGATATAACTGCTTTATATATTTGCGCACACATCCCCTTAACTCCCGCCGCTGCAATCGATCCGAACGATCATCCTCGTCGGCTCATTCGTCCCAACGCGCGAGATTTCTTCGATTCTCCTTTTCCCCTGGATTTTCTCACATTCGAAAATCATTCCTTCCCTTTGGGGAAGCTTCGGCCAAGACTCGCGCGATTCTCGACTTTTACGACCAATTAAGATGTTTACAAGGCAGAGGGAAGAAACGAGAGAGAGATTATAAATTTTCATCACGAACAATCGCGCCAAGTGACGTCAGCTCGGAGATAAATTATATTTCTCCATATAAAGCGCGTATATATATATATATATATAAATTCCATGAAAATAATCATTCAACAGTTTTATATCGTTCTCTCCCCCCTCCTCGCGTGCCTCTCGCCAACTTTTATTCCGGTCCGTAAGAATCGGGGTGGCTCGCACGTTGCATATATATATATATATAGCGTGGAATTGCCGCGCTGCCGTAATATAAAAGAAGCATCGAATATAATCGAGAGCTGGATGTATTCGAAACCGCATTTTCATCCTGATAACGATCGCTCATCAGGAATATCCACACCGCTTCTTAGGAGAAACCGAGGCTCGAATCTTCCTAGCGAAACACGTTTTGAAATATTATTACCGCTGACTTTTTCTCAAACAGTCTCTCCCCCCTTTTTATACTTTTTCGAGACCGAGCACACACTTTATTTTTTTACCATTCTCCTCTCGACTCTTCCACCTGAAAAATGATTCTGAAAATGAGACTTATAAATGACACGTGTTATTCGACATGCTGACTCTCATTTGGATCGTTACTTGCTGTTTTTTTTTCCTCGTAGGCTTGCATTCTTTCCGCAGTCTCGATTAATCCTTCTTCTGCATCGACTGTTTCATGTGTGTGTGTGTGTGTGTGTGTGTGTAAGAGAAAAAACAAAGCGACTATTAATACGATTGTCATAGATTGTTGGTGTTGAAAAATGAATTTTCGCATTTCGTTAATTCCCTCGGTTTTTTGCACCCTGAAATGGCAAAAATCAAGTTTCTTCATGGTCGAGCGATTAAAGTTGTTTGGCCCAGACTGAACTGTTTCAGAGAATCAATTGAATTAATTGGCGAAGCTTTTATTAACGGAATTAGAATGGTCGTGACGTATTTTCGGCTGCTCGAATTGGCTGGCCCGGGCAATTTATATTTTCAAGGTGAGCCTTCTTCTCCGTCCATGATTCTTCGTTGTTCGAAAATGCACGGTGCTTGCTTATTATGTGTATATATAGCACAGGTATATTGTTATAATTATTCGAGTTTTAACATAATCGTTCATGAATCGCTGGATTTTCTCGTCGTCGTGACTGTGTCCAATAAAAGCCCAGCAGGTTTTCTCATTCTCTTCAGGATATTTCACACCCTGCGGAAGAGAACTCTTTCCTAATTACATATATATATATATCACAAGTATATTGTAATATTTATTCGAGTTTTAAGATAATCAATCAGAGGAACCGCTGGATTTTCTCGTCGTCGTGACTGTGTCCAATTAAAGCCCAACAGGTTTTCTCATTCTCTTCAGGATATTTCGCAGGTTGCAGAAGAGAGTCCTCACCCAATTGGGGCGGCTTCCATTCACATCCCCCAGTGCATCCCTCGAGGCTCCGAATCGAAGGATTCCTTCCGCCGTGCTTCTCCGTCATTTATTTCAATTCGAGACCGGCGAGGAAACCTGCAACTTTTCCTCTCCGCGGGGATGGATTTCGATCGTTCGTCGTCGCTCTAGCGCGATTACTCCTGCATCAATCTCAATATTCCTCTCGCCCCAGACATAATTTTCCAACAGGTCCTAAAAACCAATCTAACGAAATCGTGCAACTGGAAAAACAGGACAAATCTTTTATCAAATATATTTCTCGAATGCGATATCCATATAACGATTTTATCAGTAGCTATTAATTTTCTTCCCAAATCTAATTAAACAAAAGATGGTGAAAACCAAACTAGAAAAAGCAGGACAAATTTTCCCATAATATAATCCAATCGATACAGAAGATGACATCAAAAAATCCAATAATTCTCTCAGTCTAATTAATGTTCTTCCCAAATCTAATTAACCAACAAAAAATCGTGCAATCGAAGAAGCATGCAACCATTTAATCGCGATTCTTCGGAAAACTCCGATCGATATAGGAAATAGTTTTAAGGGAAAAAAGAAAGGATTTCATCGGTCGGTATCAATTTAGCGCGACGCGCCGAGAAGTTGGAAGAATACAATGTTAAATGTGCGTGGTTCGACTGGTAGTTGCAGTGGTATTCCTCGGCGTAGCGAGCGTCGTCTCCGCAGCTCCTTCTCTCTCCGGCCATTCGAAAACCTCCCTTCACCCACCCACGCAGCATCCGGTCGTCCTTCCGGCAATTATTCCCAGCCACAAATTCTGAGCCGCGCGCTCCAATCGACTTTAAATCGATAGTATGCAAATGCCATTTCTCCTCTGCATTTTCTCTCACTCCAATGAAATTCTTTAAATAATTCATCGGTGTTTCAGCAGCTATCTCGCTCCAGTTCCTCCGCAACCCTCTCGAAATTAATAACTGGGGAGCTCGACGCGTTAATATTATATATATATATATATATATATATATATAGAGAGAGAGAGAGAGAGAGATACACAATTTTACAAGTAACTCGTTCCGATATTTCGCCACGGTTCGCATCCCCCCCCCCCCCCCACCTTCCCCTCCTACATTTTCTTTCCCCTCTGATTTTCCTCGACATTCTTTTAACGACTTCTAGTTGGGCTCGATCGTGCGATAAATCACGTTTCTCGGTATAGAAAATACGAGAGAGAGAGAGAGAGAGAGAGAGAGAGAGTAGGAATAAAGAGAGAAAAAAGCTGGTATTCTATATAAATCGATAGGGAGGCAAGGATAGCGGGACACCACTTAATTACGCGCCACTAATGAACTTTGCTCGTGCCAAAATTTGCAAAGGGAAGACGGATGATTGTTAAAGTTGAAATTACTAATAGAAGAAGGGGGTGGGGGAGAGTCGAAGAAAATGTTTCGAGTGAAATTAAAAGTAGAAATTGGCCAGCGATGAACTTTCCACGGGGAAATTCGAGGAAATTAAAGGGACGAGGGCGATTGTTAAGGTTCGGGTCGAGGAGGGAGGAAAAGCAGCAACCTCTATCGAGAGAGAGAGAGAGAGAGAATCGCTTGCATTTCGCCAGAGAGACGACCGCACAGGAAGGCTTCCATCACCGCTGATTTAGCTTCATTAGGATTTTTATTAATAATTTCACTAATTGCCGGGCTTGCCGAATTAATTGGCCCTCGTCTGGGAACACTCCCCCCCCCCCCCTCCCCCCAATTCGTTTCTCTCTTTCACGATCATCCCTCTCCCCGGACCGCGAGGCTGACGAACGATACTCCGTCCGGTCGTACAACCGCGTTTCTCCGCTCTAAAATTTTAAGTAATGTATAAAGAGGGGGGGGGGGGGGGGAGAGAATTTTCGGCGAACGCGATTGGTGGCGCGCAACGAAAATCGATGGAATGCAGCTCGCCTGGCTCGCTCGCTCGCTCGGCTCTCTCGAGCCACGACCGCGCCAGCTCCTTCCTTCTTTTTATCTCCCCCCCCCCCCCACTCCAGCTCTCTCTCTATACTTAAATTTTTATCATCTCCCTTTCGCTTTCGGTTCTCGCTTCCTCTCCGTCACTCTCGCTCCTCTCTCTAAGTAGACTGGAAAGACACGATCGCCATGGTCGATAAGCGTCTCTCTCTCACCTCGCTCGACCAGCGAACTTTTATCCTCGACTCTCGCAAAATCGCATCACGAAGACTCGCAGACGCTCGAATTTGTCGCCCGTAAGAAGCGATATTTAAAAAGTAATCGCGCGACGTGTTTTTATCGCAGGCCCTCGGAAGGCGATAATGAAAGATTCGAGCGAGGATCTGGCGTCGGAGGCTCCGCTGGGTCCACCGCAGAGATGCTGAAGAGGGGGGGGGGGGGGGGAAGCAGAAGAAAAAAGCCGCATGGGAGTCGCTCGAAACGACTGGTCATCGTTCATCGGAAGGTGGAATAGTCATCATCGATGAGTCTCGATAACGAAAGTGAATCGAACATTTTCGAAACTGTTAATTATACCAAACAATGTAGCGCTATAGGCCTCTAGGACCGATCTTTCATGCTCCACTCGTGTGCATAACGACGTGATTAATATTTTGCAAGAGGCTCCCATCGATCCTTCCCCTCCTATACAAACATATATACACTTGGAGAACGCGGGAATACTCGTAACTCTCTTCAGCATCCTCTTCGAGTATTCTCCGCTTTCGCCAACGGTCCGATCGTAGAGTTTCATCGACGAAAATAAGTGGGGGGGGGGATAATCGAGGCTGGCCAACTTCCGGCGAGTAGTCTCTTCAGGGTATAACTCGTGTACAGCAGCGAAATATCGTCGAGTCTTCGGGAGGATCCTGCCACTTCCGGAGTGTCGAAAAGCTAAACGGAAGGAAGGGTCCGCCGCCAGGGTTGCGTAATTCGATTTGCGAATTGTGACGGGTTGCTGAAGTGGGCCAGATATCCCGATACAGCCTTCTGGATACCTCAACAAGTTGTACACACATATATATAATCTGACCCACATCCCGTTCCTCGAGTGCTAAGGTCCCTAACGCGTCGGCTGAACCGTGTGTGTGTGTGTGTATGTATATATATGGGATAGGAAGAGCGCGGGTTGGCCAAGGGACCGGCGAAGGGTCGAGAGTGGGGCGAACGCCTCGCTCGCGAAGTAAACAAACAAACCGTATAAACGCAACTCCCATTTTCCTCCCTTTGTAAATTCCACTCGTGTTCCTCATTGATTCTCTTCATCGATTAAAATTTCCCACTTCTTCGAGCAATTCCCTCTCTCTTCAGCAACTTTTCACACTTTATTTCAACCTCTCGGACCTTCGCTTCGTTCCCCTCAATCTTTCGCGCCGAGCCAGACCCTTTCACTCTTAAAAACTTTTATCTCGCTCCTCCCATCGCTCTCTCTCTCTCTCTCTCTCTCTCTCTCTTCAACGTTCCTCGCGCGCAGTTTCTACCGAAGCCCGCTCTCTCACTCGCAAACACACGCTCGCAGTCCTTCTTGGTTTATCTCGAGGCTTCGTCTTGCTCTTTCCTGCACGGAGTAGGTAGAACCTCTCTCTCTCTCTCGAAGAGTCCTCTCGCTCCAATGTTTCTCCTCGAAGAAGGTGGAACTTTGCAGGGCTCCGAGAAGGAGGGTATCCTCTTGAAGCATGAATGGATTACGGGAAGGCGCGTTCATTCATTCGCTCCTTAGCGGCCTAGAAACCCATAAAAACTCTACTTGTCTCTCTTCAACTGCCGTCCCCTCCTTTCTCGTACCCTGTGCGACCCTGTACTTTCGCACTTTGAGGAAAACTCCGACCAAACTACCACTAAGAGGCTTTAAACGCGTATATGCAAAGAGTACAAAATCAATTTTCAATCGCCACTCTGCATTTTTCCTTCAATCCTCGTTTCTTCAGCAATATTTGAATTCGTCCCTACTCTTCAGCGTCGAGCCAAGCTTATCCGAGGTCAGTTCTCAACGTCAGCACAGGCTTAAATTTGAAGAAGCTGGAATCCGGTGCTATAGTTCATTTCGCGTGTTTCCGGGAAGCTGCTCCCGGAGGTTTTCGAAAGACGGAGAGAGAGAGAGAGAGAGAGAGAGGTTGTGTGCCGAGTTAGGGGAGCAGTGGAGGGGGAAGCAGAAGCAGAGAGAATTTATCTGCGGCCGACCTTCGCGAGATTCTGGGAATCCTCGTAAAGCGCCGCGCCACGCCGTGCCGAGCCACGCCACGCCACGCCACGCCACGCCACGCCACGCCGGGGGTATACATAATCGTATATACGCGCGAGGACTGCGTGAGATTTTGGCCCGACACGCCGAGCCATTCCTTCCCGCTACGCGACGAATCATTTCCGGTCAACTCACTCTCCCAACTGTGTTTTTCGTCCATTTGTCGGTTCCTCCGCTCTGCTCGCGCGCCTTTCAAACAAATTCTCGCCCCTTTTTTGCATTAATTGCGACAAAAGCAAAAACGACTTTTTGTTCGCGATTCGCAACGAATCATAATTTTCGCTAAATCAACTTTGAAGCGGTACTGAAAATTATTGGCGTCTTTTTAATCATATTTTCTCTCAATTCTCATCTCTTCGCTCTTTCTCCTGTATTTGTATAATTTTCTTCTCATACTTTTCAAGGGAATCCTTTATCTTTTGCTTTAATTGTAAAAGAAACAAAAACTCTCCTTTATCGAACGAAACTACGATGAAAGTGAGATTTCAGACTTTGTTTCGCAATTGCAGGCGAATTACAGTTTTCAGCAAAGCACGGCCATAAGGCGAAACTCGCAATTTCGGATCGTTTTGATATAGGAGCTGTTTGTTTCCGCGAGGACGTTAAGTGTGTTTACCAGCGGGCAGATATTATCGCTTGGTAAACGAGTGCGCGTTGGAGTGAGAGAGATGGCGCATGTATTATGGCTACACTACTGGTTTTACGTTAAACCACCCAAGAGAGAGAGAGAGAGAGAGAGAGAGAGAGAGAGAGAGTGGAGGAAGTCCACGTGGTATTTTTTATTCCACAAATCTTTTTCACATCCAACCCACACACATAAAAATATAAAATAGCGTAAATCCATGTGCTGTGTAACTCTTCAGCCTTGTAAGTCGCTATCTTGGCAGCTCTAAAATTAGACCGTGCTCCAAATTGCTCTTTCTTCCGATACACGGAGCCCCTTCTGTTTGGTCCAGCGCGAAAACTCTTTCAACGACTCTTGTAAGAAAAAGTACGTCGACATTTTTATGAAAGCGTTCACTGTCGCGGGTTATCGGTGACGCTTTTTGGACGAAATAATTTGTTTCTCCTGAAATGAAAACATCTTTCAAAAATTCACATTTTCTCATTACGCTAATCAATTTGCCATTGCGAAATGAGTTTATTTCGTATTTAATTGCTGTGCATCGAGCAAAGTTAATAAATAGATAAAGAAGAAGGGGGAGGAGGAGGGGGGGGGGGGTGGAGCCGAAGGCGGAAGGCTTCTTTATGGCAGTCTGACCTTTCTCAAAGTTTCGACTGGCCCTTGAGGGAACAGATGAGGAAGATCAAAAAGAGGAAGAAGAAGAAGACTAGACTTGACTTTTTTTACCGTCTGTATATAGTGGCAAATCTACAAAGCGATTAGCCACCCAGTACTTTGCACACGATTCGACCAAATATTCTTCGAGATCCATCTTCTTGTTTCATCGAGGAATAAATTAATTCGCCTTGCAACGAATCTATTCGAGATAACGCACGGAGCGAGGAGTTTTTTTTTTCTGATCTATCGTATACCTAATATGTATATAGAGAACAGAGTGTGCAGGGGTACGCGAGAGAGATAGCAATTACCGGGGAGGGCAGTTTCTAGAAAGGGCTAGGGGGGGGGAGGGGGGGAGGGGGGGAGGTACATATATATAGCCAACGACTTATTATTTCTCAGTGATTTTCTGAATTGCATCGTGCACGAACGCGAGCGAGAACGATGTCTTCGTGACGTAAACGATATAATGGCTGCCATACTAGCCATAGTAAACTCACGATGCGGACATAATTATACGTAGTATTCCGAGGAACCTTCCGCACACGTGCAAGAAACGTCGGAGGGCCGAAGAAGCTTCGTCGGGAGCGAAGTTAATTTAAATGGCACTTTTATTATCGCTGCATGGAAATCATTGACCAAAAGTCTCCGGGGTGGGGATGGAAAAGTGGTGGACGGAGGGGGGGGGGGGGGGGGGGGTAGGGGCGTGATTGGAAAAAAGATAAGTGTACCTGTCGGCCGGGGCTTTTCTCTTTGGACCGCCATTAGAGCAATTTGAACATCTTCGGCCAGCCGGCAAAAAATACACCGGTGAGTCGTTGCGCTAGACTGAAGAATGATCCGAGAGGCGCCGAGAGCCCTCTCTCTCTCTCTCTCTCTCTTATTTTTCTTTCAAAACACCCCCTACAGCCCCCCCCCCCCCCCCCACAACCACCGCCTCTTTTACACGCTCCTTTCATCTTCTTTACTTTGCATTCTCATACTCCCCTATTTTTCGTAATTTTTTTTCTTTTACGCTCCATCGGTTCATCGATCTATCCCGACGTTATCTTCATTTTTCTTTGAACTTTTTCTCCGGTGTCTCCTTTCTCGGTATCTCCTATCTCTCCTCCCCACGCGATTCTTTTATTAATTCTATTTTTATCGAGTATTTTTTCATACACTTTTTCACTCCGGCCTCTGTGTGTTTTTATCTACTTTTTCCCCTTTGTCGCCTGGCCTTTCTACTTTGCCTTCGCTCTCCACGGTCCCTTGGACATTCGTTTCCTGATAAATAGATGGGTGATTTTCGCTGGGTCCTCCCCGCGAGTCTCCGATGCTCCTGCGCGTATATGTAGGGTTGTTTCTTTAATTTTATTAACAGGGAGGAAAACGGCCAGTGCATCACACACACACACACACACATATATATATACATATAACGAACAGGAGCGAGGGAAGAAGAAAAGGGGGGGGGGAAAGGGAAGAAAAAGTGTGAGGCGTCGACGAGGATCAGGTATATAGCATCCTGAAGCGGGCCACCATCTATCCGTCTCGGTCTCTCCGAAGATATATTATCTCGCGCGGGGAAGGGGGGTGGGGTAACACTTGTTTGATTCAATTCCTGGAACACGTTTCGCGGAGGCCGCTCAATTTTTCTTCCGTCTCCCTCGACTTTGCAATTTGATTTGCGATTATTGCGAATTTTCTGGCATTTCCACCGATAGGGTTCGATCGATAAGACACACACATGCGATAGAGTGGAAACGCAGGGAAATATATGAGTTAAATTTTAACGTTTGCGTCATTGTAAAAAATACATTCTCCATTGTATACATATATGTATATTGGAGAACGCCCCCCTTAAGTCTCCCCCGAAGGCTGTTATTCAACGCGTTACGCGAGTCCCGCCACGCTTCTGTACTTTTTTGCTTTTGACACTCTCCTTCGGAGGGAATCGGGTCCGAAATAAGGATGGAAAGATATTATAAGAGGGGATATTAGGGGGAATCTTAGCACGTGCCAAAGCTTTCGTCCGGTGTGTTCCTCGGAGGCTCCGGTGCACCGGCACCGTTCTCCGACCCGAGAACGATCCCCTCTGCAAGGATCCAGCGGGAGGATAGGAGGACGAAGGACTGCTCGACGCCTCTACCCCCCCCCCCCCCTCTTTCTCTCAGGTAGCAAAGAAGTCTTCAGGATTATGTCATAAGCGTGTCACTCTCGACAGAGATCCTCGCGTGTCGATTGGCCCCTTGGACGATTTTAACTCTACGGTCAAACGAGGAAATTCTTTCGTTGACATTCGAGTGCAGTTTATGATTCGAACTCTCTTTACAAGGATTGTGGGGGAATACAGGACAAAAAGGACTTCTCTTCGACAACTTGCCCTTTCTCTCAGGTAGCAAACTCCTAAAAATGACGTCACCAACGCGCGACTTTCGTAACGGATCCCCGTCATTCGCGACAGTACGGTCGCACGAGGCAGATCTTTGATCGATATTCGAGCACAGTTTAGTGTTCCGTCGTGATCCGAGCGTCGAAGCAATTGGCAGAAAATTAATTGGCGCGTCGTTACAAGCTTGAGCAAGCTTCTCTGCTAAGTACCGTGGCGAAGTATGGCTAAGTGAAGCCGACAGAGTGGCGATAGGAGAAGAGGATACACGGGCGATAATATTAGCAGCAATATCGGGCTTTGCGTTATATTGTATAGGCTGCAGCAAACTGCGTGCAGGGATAAGAGGATGCAGCTTGTGTGTGTGTTTGTTTGTTTGTGTGAGAGGAGATAGAAGATAGTGGAAGGATGAGGCGTACTGTAGTAAAGGGACGGGAGGAGGAGGGGGGGGGGGGGATATAGAAGGAGAGATACTGTGCAAACACCTGCTAGTGCGCGCCGCCGTCAGCGTCTCATTACACGGGATTCATTACGCGTGTAGGCGTGCTTGCGCGCCAACACTCATGAATAATAACGGCAGACGCCGTAAACGACAGTTTATGATGTATCAGTTAATAGTCTCCGTCTCGCTCGCTCTCTCTCTCTCTCTCTCTCTCTTAGTCTCGATCCCCCCTCCTCTCCAACGGCACTCGGTTGGTTACTCCCTGCTGCTGCTGCTGCTGCTGTGCGAGAGATCCATAACTATATACGTGTGTGTGTGGCAAGTACGCGTGTAACTTCGAGTGGCCAGTATCACGTGTTTTATATTCATCGATCTTACGTGGATAATGTTTTTTTGCTGTTTTCTTTGCATTGTGGGAGATTAACATTTCGGAATTTATTGTACTTGCTCAGATGCGATTAGGGAGAAGAATTGATTGGGATAAATGTGGAATCGAATGTTTATTAAAATTGAGTGTTGATTGTTTGTTAGTTTATATTCTATGCAAGCCTTATTTTAGTTTGATTTAATTTCTTGCTTCGTGCGTGGATTCTCACTTTGTTGCATATTTATTGTAAATTGCAACAGAGACGCAGCGAGTAGGAGGGAAAGTTGATCGCAAGATCGACCGAGTAATTAAATCACTATAGGAACTAGTTTATTTAATGACGACCAATTACAAGATTCCTTTGCGATTAAAAAAATAATTTCTGAAATCTCTCCTTACACTCGATATTTATCGCAAAATATATCTCGCTGAAGAAACTTGTCCAATTTTTTCTGGAAATCTTTAAATAGGGGAAGAAAATTGTAATTTTCTTGAAAATTCCCAGTGAAATTCATAGATTAGCAGAAAAGCAACGAGCCTGTAAGGTTAAATTAGTTAATTTGTTCGTAATCGTTCTTTGGCCAACTGATCTCTCCTCGGAATGTAATTCGCTCTTATCACGGGACACGTTTAATGCCATGTTGTCAGAAGTAATTATATTTGCATCACGGTACACACTGCATTGTACTGCAGGGAGCTGCACGTTGCAATTGTGTCTCTCGAGTCCTACGGGATTTAATTAGACTGCAGCGTTATTTCAAGATGTAAGCAACTTCCGAGTGCACAGGGCTTTGTTCAAAAATTAATCTTTCGGATGGAATAAAATGTTTCGTGCCTCGCTATTTGTCGCGCGGTTTTATCGCAATTCTGCCTCGAAACACCTGGGAATCTCGTCACGCTACGCCTATGCACACTCCTCTATAAATTCTTATTCCCCAAAATTACCACTCTCAACTTTTCACCGGGAAAGGCTGAGGAGAGAATTGCGATTCTCTCTCTCTCTCTCTCTCTCTCTCTATATATATATATATATATATATATAATAAGAAGAGCAAGGAGCATAGTGTATCGCGTGATTAATGCACGTATCAAATATCTCGCATGCCTACGTTACTAATGAACCAAGTGCGAATTACAATAATCAGTCAGGATAATGGGTGTAACGAGGTTAGACCGCTGTAAGGAGGAACCGGGGGAGGGGGGGGGGAGGTCTCTATCGTTTAATTGTTGAATCAGAGTAAATAAATAGCTTAGCACACACAGACACACACATACAGAAAGACGGGTCATAGCGAGAGGCACAGCAAGGCAAATATCCAGCCAGTACACAGGATAGCATCCTGCTATCATTATTACCGACCGGTACTGTTATTATCTTCACGATAACATGTAATGAATGAGAGAAAACGACCGTGCCATTATCGATAATTTCCTTCGGGTAATCTTCCAGTGATTATTGTATAGCTACAGCTTTTATTTATTTATTTTCTTACTGAAAAGTGAATTTTTCTGCCGGCGAAAGTACAACGCCGAGTGTCTCGATTTATCAAAGCCGAAGAGCGAAGGTTCAGGAGGAAACGCGGCGGGGAAAAGAGGGGGGGGGGGGGGATTAATTTTCAGCAGTCTCCCGCGCGAATGCTGAAACTCTATCGCGAAATCTGTATATAATATGATTGGTCGGAGAGAGAGAGAGAGAGATAGGCGGGTGAAAAGAAAGGGGAGGAAACGAGCGTGTTCCAGGGGGAGAGAGTCCCATTGAATCTTTGTATATATATATATATATCCACTGGATAATCCTTGCTAACGGGGAATCGCGAGGCGAGGCTCTCTTGCATAGAGAGACGCATGCACAGGTGGCTCGGTAACAGGATAGGGATGGCTCACGGGGATATGGGATCACTGGGAAAGAAGGAAGAAGCGGTATACACTCGTACTAGCCAAGGTAGAGGGGGTGGGGGAGATTTCAGTTCGAGTTTCACTTTTTCCATTCGCCTAGCCTCTCGACCATCGACTCTTTGCTCTTCCATGCCTTTTTCTTTCTTCCTCCTTTCAATACCCACCCCCGTTATCCCTTGGAGCCATCGTGGGAGTGAAAGTACCGTTACCCCTTTCTCCCTTTCCACCCGTCGACCCTTCAAAGCCTCGTTAAACGCTCGTCGCCTCAAAAGATTTTTCACCTCGTTGTCATTTTTTCTTTTAACCAACTGCGGGAGCTTAGATATCACTCTTGTTCTCCTCGCTATTGTTGCTATCAACTGCGCGCGCCTTCTTGAAAATTGCGCGCAAGGACCGCAGGAAGTTTTGTTCGCGTTTGGACAGTGCGCGAGAATCCTTTTCGATACGCTCGAGTCTTGAAATAGATTTTTTCATTTTGTTATTATTATTATCAAGCTTTTTGCATGCCTTGAAAATTGCGCGCAAGGACCGCAGGAAGTTTTGTTCGCGCTTGGACAGTGCGAGAAAGCTTCTCGATACGCTCGAGTCTTAAAATAGGTGGTTTAATCTTCCCCTGGCTGCAGGCATTCCATTCACGTGAATCTTCTATCCTCGCGAGCATCGACGCGTCGAGAGTGGAGGGAAGAACGATCCATGGAGGATAAAACTCGAGATCCCCTCATTCGGACGAGTTTCTTCGTTGCGCGTCGTCGTCGGTGACGCTCGACCCACCGGAAGTCTCTCGCCGCAGTCATAGACATACTTGCGTTGTGGAAACTCTCAGTTTCCTCCAATCCCCCCACATCCATACCGATACCAGCGAAAACTTTTCGAGGTCCAGGATGAACCTGCGGAGCGCGTTCCTCAGGTTCGTCATCGTTATAAACGGTGACTCAGACAGCGAAACCAGTTTTCGAGACGCGCGCAGTCTGCGGTTTCTTTTTCGCGCTCGAGCCACGTGGTGTACGACACCGATGCATGTGCACACACACATCGCGCGGAGAGTCGCTGGAATTCGTCGAATCCACGAATTATAAATTTTATCGCGGAGCGCTCGTTAATTCCGCGCGCAGAGTCCGCCTTGTGTTTATTCTCGGGAAGCGAGGCAGCGGGTGAACTCGCGGTTCTGACGCTAGGGGGGGGGGAGGGGGGGGCCTCGTCGCGCAGGCCGATGTTCGCTTGCTTTTCGGCCAGTGAAAAATTCAGCGCGATGAATAGGCGTTCCGAGAACGTGTTTCGCCGCGCGACGTGGTCCGAATCTGCAAGAGCGATCGCGAACGCCTCTCTCGCGAATCCTCTATAACGAGGGGGGGGGGGGGGGGAGGCTGGAAGGAAACTAATTCCACTCGATCGTTCTCGACGGAATATTTCACCGGGGATGCGATTTTTAAATTTTTTGACATAAATATATATTCTCGAAACGTTCGGTTAAAACGCGATCCGCTCGTGGCCACACGGAGATTCGAGCCTGTGTGTGTGTGTGTGTGTGTGTGTACCGTGAAAGGAGGAAAGATTAAATTTTTGTATATATATATATATATATATATACGCGTGCGTTTCTACGTCTGGTCGGTCACCGTTCTCGGATCGAGACACGCGTTTTTCGGGACAATGCCTGTCACCTCATTCACATCATTCTCCGTTGCGTTCGGGACTACCAAGTTTACTTTGGTGCTGCCGAGGAGGATCAAGTTGCATCTCTCTCTCTCTCTCTCTCTCTCTCTTGTACACTGGATCACTCGAGCGTAGAAACCGAAGCGGCGTGTTAAACACCGAGTCCACCTTTGGACTTTTGAAATCTTCGGGGAACTCTGGTGGATCTCAATGTTAGTCCCAGCATCTGCGATCCAGGATCCTCTTTCCAAGTTTTCTCTTCTCGAATATATCCAAGTATGTTCCGGGTAATGGCGATGATAAGTTTGCTTTTGTAACGCTGTGCTTTGCAATGTTTTTGTCGATCCACACTCGTGCAACGTCTTTATACGCTCGACTGGCTGCAACAGGTTGCGGCGCGAGACTTTAAGCTACGTTCACGCGTGAGGCAAACTCTGTGGTTTTTTCGTTCGTTTGCTCGAGATATCAGGTAAAAACGGTTTTTCCTTTTAACGGACGCCCGACCGCGTCCGTAAAATTAGAGGACTCGCCCCTGCGAGGTCTCCTATCTCTGATGGCACCCTGCTTAGAAAGCGCGATGCGTTTTGGCCAATACCGGTTTAGTTTAATCACCCCGGCTTGTGGCTATCGGTCTAATTAATTAAAGATAGGCGCGACCCCGCTCGTAATTAAATCTCTCTGAAATCAACTGGAATTCTAATGAATATTCCGACCGAGCGAGGTCGCTACGATCCACTCAATTTGTTCTTTTCGTATACCTTTTCTTACTGCTCGAGAGAGAGAGAGAGAGAGAGAAACAGTTGTTACTATTATTATGACGGAGCTGGTCGATCGCGCGAGAACAATAGAGACAGAGTCGAATTTTCGAGCACACTCGAGTGTCCCTGCGACGCGATGGTCGGTGGAAAAAATGAGGAGAAGAGCAGCAAAGTGCGATAAATGCAAGCTTGTCAACGATGGACAAAGTGGCGAGAAAAAAGCAGAAATAAATTCCGCTTCCATTCTCACGTTTCGAATGGTCCTTTTCTCGTCAGTCGTTCCTTTTCTCTACGGACTTTTCGGAAACATTGCACCTGAACTCGGAAGGCCCTCGGAATGCCCAGCACGAGCACCTTGGTCCAGCCAAAATTTATCGTTCGACAAGTGCTGTGCCATTGCCCGGCGAAACCTGCCATTTTCACCGTTTTTACTCAAATATAAAGCTGCCGCTCTCTCTCTCTCTCTCTCTGGACACAAGGAGAAGAAACGATACACAGAGAGATTCCAGGGAAATCCCGCGACGCGGGTGGTTCCACGACTTTTCCAATATTTCAGAAAGACGCTGTAGTAGTACCACATTGTACGCGCAGCTCGAAGAAAGATAAAACTTTCGTTGAATTAACGTGTTGCTTCGACTATCGAGAAGATTTTCCTTCGTTTCGAATAGAAAACTATATCCTACGTTGGAGTTTCCCAGTGTCGAGTTGACATTTCACGGAGCCCCCTTCGTTGCTACGCCGCTGTGCTCCAGCGTTTCGCGCTCGATTCGTTAAAAAACAAGAAAAAAGTCGCCGGAAAGAGACTACGTTTACTGGAATTAGAAGAAATTCTAACGACAGAGGCGATTTTAGTGTTTTTCTTGGCCGGAATGTAGTCTGAAAAAAGGTAAACATAAGAGAGAATCGTAGGACAATTGTTGTGCGAGAGCGGGGAAAGGTAAACAAATGAGAGAGTTGGAAGGAAAAAGGTTGTCAAGTTTTTCGTGCTAATCAGCGACGAAGAGAGAACGGTGCACAGCTGAAGGAATCGTCGTTGGTGTCTGCTATAGGAGCATTAATGTTGTGAATTCTTGCATCACAACAAAATATTTGCTTTTCGAAGCCGGGCCTGTTTGGATAGGTGCACGCGGCTCCCAAGGTCTCTCTCTCTCTCTCTCTTCGGTTCGGGTTCCTTTCTTTCGATTTTAGACTCCCTCCTCCTTCCCTCTCGCCAACCTCCACACAGGCCTTTGTCTATGTGTGTGCGTGTGGCTGTACCACGAACCTCCTCCTCTCTTTTTTCCTCCCAGCATCTCCACCACCACCACCACCACCTCGGCTCCAGCAGGAGCCCTACTAACGAGCCTAAAAATGTTCGCCCGAAAACAAAACACAGTTACTCGATTTTTGTTTACGCGCGCTGTGCCTACAGGCTGCATGCGTCGTGCCAGAGTCTCGCTCTCGGTTCTAACCTGTACCAACGCGCGCGGACGTTTCAAAACACGGAGCGTCCCTGCCAATAGTATTCCAATTCAAAGCCGATTTACATGTTCGTGCTCGCCCGAGCGTTTACTGGCACGACGCTGCTCGGCTCGCACACTGCATATCGGAGGAAATAAAAATGGCCTTTTGACGAGGTGTGGAAACGCGCCGCGGGAGGCGACGAGCGTGCAGCTCGCAAGCGGCAGCCAGCGAGTCGCGCGGCAAAATTACCGTCGGCCGGAGAGAGTCGTACCGTGTTGTACATACTATATAGAATCGGGGGTTGGTGTGAAAGGGGTGAAACCGGAACTGCTCTGCGCCTCGTGGGAGGCCCCCCACCACACCACCTCATCCTCCTCTCTCCCAACAGCGAGCAAACCCTCCGTATCCCCTCTGGGGCATACGGCATTGACGCGTAATTTGCGGGCCACGGCAAATCCGATTAAAGCCAGAACGTGTAATTTTGTCCTTTCAAGCGAACGCCAGCCAGCTCGTGCCAAATAGCTACCTATTTTCAATTATTTTTTTCTCCCTTCTTCCATCTTTGCCCCTCCCCCCCCCCCCCCCCCCGCGTAGCGTACGCGCGCGGACACCTCGAAGCCCCCGGTGCCGTCGGACGAGAGAAACTCCGTTGAAGCTCGCGCCGGAAGTGAGCGGCGTGGCGCGTCAGCCTGGATATCCGGCCAGTGCGCCAGTTTCCATGCATCGATTTGGCACAATGCGACAATTGTGCGAGATCTCGAGCGATTCTTTGAATCGAACGGTTCACGTGGGGGGGATTGTCGATCTTTCACCGCTGGGAATTCTTTGTCCGATCGAACGCTCGCGCGCGAAACCGTTTCTCTCGAGAGGGACCGCGCGATCGGTACTTTTCCACCGTACACAACTGCGGTATTTGCACTCTCTCGCTGCCGTATTTCTGACATTTTCACGCGTGCGCGCGCGCGGAGGTACGCCCCACGAAGTTTGGTGAGCGTGAAGGAAAAAAATCGGAGAGGAGTAAGAATCGAAGCCGACACATTGTGGAAGCCTTGGTTACAAGGTCGTAACTCAGGCACTTTAGAGTTTCTCAGTTCGTGGCACGCCATTAGACGTCCTCTTCAGAAAAATAAATCTTCCCTCCCGAGAATTCCACGTAGAGTTCGTGAAGCGAGTCCTGGGATCGTATCGAGTCACGAGAAAACTGCTGTGGCGGACACTCCTGCTGGTGCTCACCCCCGGCCCAGGGGAAAATGGACTCTGACTGTGGAGGATACTTCCCCCAAATTCCACCCCTTCTTTCTGCCGCTCTCCTCTCACCGGCCCGCGCGCGCCTTGCACGCGAGAGCCACAAAATTATTTCTTCGCTCTACATATATATATATCTACACTCCGAGCTCGCTACATTGTTTACAAACATCGCAGCGCTCGGAGCTCGGTCGCTCTTGTTTACAACGCGCAACCGAGCCTCGATTTTCGCGGAATACGACGATCCAGCTGCTCTCTACTCGGAAATTTTATTCCTCGATTCGAGCCCGAGTCGCGTAGCTGTAAATAAAGCTTCGAAACGTCACTGTGCTTCTCGATACAGGCGAGGAAAATACGCAGTGGGTTTATAGTATTTTAAGACGGGATGAGAACCGGTTTCCCGCAAAACTCGGAATTTCGGGACTCGAATTCTGGACTTATTCCTCCGTGTGCCTGTGCATATGTGTGTGTGTGTGTTAGTTATAGGCAGCGCTCGTTCGTGTGCGGCGGATGCGTCAATAGGAAAAGCAGACAGACGTTTTTCGAAAAGCACGTAGCCTTTGAGTTTCCACGGGGATGAAACCTGTTGCCAAAGCCACCCCCACCTTTCGCTCTCTCGCTCTACGAGTCCCTCCCCCCCCCCCCCCCTCTTCTTTCTCGTCGTCACGCCAAACCAATTGTGCTGCTTCGCCTTCCTCCCATTGCTCTCCCAAATGAATTTACCTTTTATCCTCTGGGTGATCTTCGACCCGAGTAAAATACACCGCGATCCGCCGCAATTCTTTCATATTTTTTACAAACTGTCAAATTCGTTTCGTCGCTCGCGAGAGTTTGCTCCTGAAACTGTATCCTGTATATATATATATATATATATATATATATACATGAGAGTTACAGTGGCGGCAGTACGATGGTCCTGTGGAATTTAAATTGTGCCACGTAAAAGAAAAAGAGACTGGAGAGGGGGGGGGGGGGCGGACGAGGGAAAAAGAGACTGGAGAGGGGGGGGCGGACGAGGGAAAAAGAGCCGCCCCCGCGTGTTTTC
Source organism: Prorops nasuta (assembly GCF_024137725.1). Lineage (NCBI taxonomy): Eukaryota > Metazoa > Arthropoda > Insecta > Hymenoptera > Bethylidae > Prorops > Prorops nasuta. The sequence continues at coordinate 3,676,157 of NW_027116814.1, forward strand.
CCTCCACCCTTTTTTCTCCAATTTCGAAATCAAAATGTCGGTTAATTTTATTGCTCGTGATTACAGCTCGCGGATAATAAGTCACAGTGGCAGGAGGGGGGGGGGGGGGGGGGTGGGGGGATTTATCAACGTTAAAAGAAACGGCACCAAGAGAGGAGAGAGCGGAATAAGAGCGAGGAGAGCGTACACTTTGTATGCCTCCTGCGAGATGCAATTAGCGTTAAATTGTCGATTTCAATTACTCCGCGCTCCGCAGAAATTGCGGCCAACAGATTTTAAATTGTTTCATTTAGCTTTGGCCCCGCTCTTTATTCCCGCTGTGATATTCCAAATTTGTAGCAACTTATAGCGCTGTGCGCGGGCCCGAAAAAAATATTGAAAACTCCCGTCAGGATCGCAGCTCGACTCTGCCAAAATTTGTTCCATTATCCTCGCGCTTTCGGTCGAACCATGCGAAATAAATGTCTTGGTTTCTCCGAGCCACGCGATAATCAGGTGCGTTTTATACGTGTGTATAAAGAGGCGGTGGAACCTCGACGAAAATAAAAGAAACGAAAATTCTGCACTCTTTGCAATTTAACAAAATTACCCACGCTCGATGCACCAGCCTGTCTCCTGATTATTATATAAATTTCTCGTTGCCCCGTGAGAAACGGCAGAGTTTCCCTCCTACAATTCCACATTTTTCCCTCTCTCTCTCTCTCTCTCTCTCGTTTTCAACGCGACAAAGAAACGTAAGAAACTACTCGCACGCTCAGGAGGAAAGCAATTAAGCTTTTCCCTGATTTATTTCGGGCATAAATAATTTCGGAGAAGTACTAATTATCGCCCCCCCCCCTTACTCCTCGCTCTTGGATCTATTCCCTTCGGCCCTTTCGGCTCTCTCTCTCTCTCTCTCCCTCGGAGTCTCGCCATCTCAATTCCACACTCTTCGGCCTTCTTCCTCCGTCTTTTTCCAGCTAGACCCAAGATGAAAGCGAGCCCGCTTCTGCGTGGCCAAACTTCCCGTGAAGCGATAAATTTCGAGAAACAATAGGAAACTCCCCGGCTAGACAATAGAAGAAATACATTTTGCCTTTGCGCTGAATGGTCCGTGTACGCGCGTCTCCCTGTGTCTGCGCGATACTTTTCACACACACACACATAGACACTGTTATACGTGAGCACTCGTGGACCACGAAAAATTCATTAAACCAACGAGTCGCGTGTGTATACACGGTACTTTTAATTCATATTAGAGAGAGAGAGAGAGAGAGAGAGATTTAAATCACCGGCCTGCATGGGCTTTGTGCAGATTTATGAATGCTTCTGCAAGAATTTCACACATTTAATCGTTGTTTTGTATGGTTTTTAGTGGACTTGCCTCTGAGTGTGTGTGTGAATTTCTGTCCAGCGGAAGCTTCGAGTTTATTTTCCTTGATAAAAGGACCCCGGCAGGCGAGAGAGGAAAAGAAGGAGGACATTTCTCATTGGAAAGTTGAAAGAAAACCTCCTAGCGGTCAAAGTCCACGAAACGTTCCGAGTGGAAAGCGCAAATTACGGAGATTCGCAAAATTTTCTCATTTACGCGATATTACCTTTGCTGCGCGCTGTTCGGCCATGGAACTTCCAGCTGATTCCTCGGATCCAACCTAGAATATAGCTGAATATGCATATATATATAGTGGAACATAATAGTATCCATATTGCGTGGGTGGAGCGCGTTTCTGCTCAAGTGACGTTGATTGACGTACCACGGACGTTTCCCATTATTTCCTATACACCACTATATATATATATATATATATATATGGAAAATTGACGAATCCTTGCCGAGTCTCATCCTAAGGAGAAGAACGAGGAAAGGGAAAGAGAGTCTGGTGCAAAGGGATGAGACTAAAGATCGACTCGAGAGGACCAGGAAAAAGGGTAAACACGTGACGAGGAACGACAAAATTCCCCAAATGCGAAACTGAAAAATAGTTTCAAAGTTAAAATCAACGAGAAAAGAGCAAGAGTCTAGTGGAAAATGTGGCTAAAGAGATGAGATTAAAGGTCGACTCGAGAGGATCGGGAATAAAGGGTAAACACGCTGCAAAGTATGCAAAATTCCCCGAATGATCGAGCAACGTCCTTGGAAAATCCTCGACGAACGATCGAAAGCTGAAAAACAATTTGCAAATTATCCCAAGACCTGTCTCTCTCTCTCTCTCTCACACACTTTATACCATTGGCCACGTTTCGCAGTCGCCGCTTCGCTAAACGTTCCTCGGAACGCCGCAATTTCCAGCGATATGCTTCTTACGTTAGGACCGCGTCGCAACGAGCCTCGAATATTTGATTTCGCGCTCGCGCGAATCACGATCCGGTCGAGGAATAAAATTCGAGGGAATCGCTGCTCGATAAAGCGCAACTTGGAGATTGTTAATGAGTGCACGGCAGGGGTGGGGGTTGTGGAGAAAAATAGGGGGATGGTATGCAATGGCGCCAATTATCGGGGAGCAAGACAAACGAGGCGGGACGTTAATTATATCGCGTTTCTGAGACGAAAGCAGAGTGTCTGGGCCTGGCCGGGGCTGAACGGTGCGCGCAGCGAGTTATCAGCGCACGGAAATCTCCGGAGGAAAAGTGGAGAGGAAGGTGAAATGAAAAAAGAGGCGTGTCGCCTGCTGCTCTCTGCAGCTTTTGCCTTGCCTCTATACTCTGCTGTATATATATATATATATGTATACACGTACCAGCTATCCCGCAGCGCGAAATCGTTTTTCCACCGAAACCAAATGCACTTGCCCTGCAGGTAAAGGAGATGGTTTCGTTTTAGGGAGGGGGTGGGGGGGGGGGGGAGTGGAGGACCTAGCCTGCTTTGGGTGATCGATCATCCGCAGCCAGGATAAGCGTATAGAACCCACCACTCTTAAATTTTAACGTTTCAAATTTTTTACTTTTATTCTTATATTTATTCACGTATTTTAATACTTGTCGTTATACGAGAGAAATTATTGAAACGCAATTTACGCGCAATTATATATATATATATGTGTGTGTGTGTGTGTATAGCGAGAAGATGGTTGACGCTGATCGGTGGTGGCAGCTTCGGCAGGTCGTAAGTTAAAAGCGGAACAACCAGTCGAATTAAGGATGATCCGTGTGTTCTCTCGTGCGGGTACGATAGTTTCCCCAAGATTTGTCGTTCTCGGGGGGGGGGGGGGGGGGGGGGGACCATTCTGGATGTGCCGGAATGGCGTTCCTCCCGATGCAGGAATTTCCAGGCCACGCGTGGCGACACAACTTCGCTGTGAAGACTCGCTTAAAAGGACATTAGCATTTCAATGAACGAGCTCGCTCCTTAAACTTCCCAGATTGCTGCGTCTCTTCTCCTCTCCTCTCGGCCCCTGCCTTTCATCCCCCCCCCCCCCCACCGACGCCCACTAAATCGTTAATTAAACCATTTCAAAGACTTTAAATAGAGCTCCTTTAAGGATCTTCTTTGCTTCCCCATAGAGAAACTCCTATTGATTTCTGGCAAAAACAATAATCTTAATTGAGGCAATTTCTTCATCATCTTTTTCCACGATACTCTTGTCGTGGTGATTTCAAGATGGAGGTTTAAATGGAGATTCTTCAAGGATCTATACTTACCTGCACAGAGAGAAATTGACATTGAGAGATCTCGAACAAAAAGCATAATCTTAATTGTAACAATTTCTTGATAATTTTTTTCTACAATTGTCGCGTCGTGGTGATTTACAGATAGAGCCACTGTAAGGATCCTTTCGACTGCTGAAAGAAAGTGACATTGATTTCGGAGGGAAAATAATGTTAATTAAGATGATCCGTATAGAATTATTGTGGCGATGGCAGGCAATTTAACAAGTTACTCTATTGGAAAAAATATTTTGGAAGCTTTGAGAGCTGATCCTTCTTCGTGAAAGTCCTGAATTTATTTATCTCACGGTTGTAAGCTTCGCGGAGAAGGTGGGCCTCGGCCCCAGGTCCCCGTTGTTTGTTCGAGACAAAGAAAGCGTTCATTAGGGAAACGCCATTAGTGGCCGACTCCTTCTTCTTCCTCGTCCTCCTCTTTTTTCTTATTCTTTCTTCAACTCTTCCCTATATATTACATTTAAAATATATAACGCGTTTGTAACAAATGGTAATCACTCTAATCGATCATTCTGCAATATTTTTTAACACAGCTTTATTATACTATATTCAGTGCAAAGAGAGTTTCTCTCGATAAATTAATATTTTATTCCACTCTTCTCTATATATATTAAATTTAACATATAACACATTTATTAAATAATCAATTGTACCATGCAATAATTCTCCAACATTCGTCCGCCAACACAACTCTGCAAAAATTATATATGAAAACGAAGCTTTTGCCAATGATGAAAATTGCAGCGTGTTCTCCAGAGACGAATGCGTGGCGCAGATGAATGCTCGGAAAAGATGGAGGTTGACCGAAAGATGGGAAGGAGGATGAGGAAAGGTGTGCGGGCTTTCGGCACACTGACACAGTGGCGTGTTGCATTATTAAACGGCTCGGCACAGCGGCCAAGGCCGTAACTCGGAATTGGCTCGAAGCAAAAATTAGTCGGCTGTCGCTCAGCCGTGGAATTAGCTGCTGTGGTATCTGGGATGCTGGATGTTGGGGAGGGGGGGGGGGGGGGGGAGAGACGAGGGAGAGCTACGAAATCGAGCGTTCTCGCGCCCTAATAGCTCCTTCACTCGTTCATCCCCTGGAATTCGACGCTCCATGTAACGCATCTGACGAAAATAACAAAAGTTCATCTTCTCCTCGGCTACGATCGAGACGATGAAATCAATTATTTTGATGAAAAAGCGAGTCGCCTTGTTTTTTAATTAATTGTATATATATATAGATGCTGGCCGGTGGCTACTCTGCAAAATTCTTTATTCGCGACGAGCACCACCACACTCTGTCTCTCCGTGAGAGCACACACACGCATGCGCGCTACGTCTGATTACGAAATTCTTACACGCACGTTATTGCGAGGGTTCTCCCTCGCGCTAAGGCCTTTTCAAGTATTGATTGTATTCTGTATTATTCATTCGGCCCTTGTTTCCTCGCTATTTATCGCCATCTCCCGTCTCCAAATTGCTAAATATCCTTAAATTTCTCTCCAACCAATGAGAAATTCACTTTGCGTCGTTTGGTAAGATTGTTTTTTCAACGTATATTTCGTCCAAGTTCTCTTATACAACTTCTTTATTTCTTGATTAATTTTTACTTTTCTCAATTATGCTGCAAAGATTGCATAATTATCGTTTTATATCATTCGTTTGGTCCTTGTTTCCTCGTCATTCATCGCTTTCTCCCTTCCCCAGATTGCTAAATATCCTCAAATTTCTTCCATTTCCTCCCAACGAATGAGAAATTCACTCTGCATCGTCGGTAAGAATGCGCTTGAACGATTTCAACAAATATTTCTTCAATATACTATATATATACCTTTGCTATATACAAATTTACAGAATTTTTCTTAATTAATTTTTATTCTCGCAAGTATATGCTTCAACGATTAAGATTACCGTCTATAGACTCGAGTGGTCCGATGCAAAACGCGTATATGGAAACGTTTCCTGGGAGAAAGTTGCATTCGTATTTGCTAGAATGCTATCGATAAGTTTTAGTTTGAGGAGAGTTTATTGTTATTCGAGTTGGAAAATCAAGCATTCCATAGCGTATCGTTTCTGGGGCGCGTTACGTTAAGGAATTCTACATATATATATAGATAAGGATTTCGTAGAGAAAGAGAAGAGATGGTTACATATATATATATATATATATATATAGTAGGGTGGAGAAGGTGGCGATGAGGGGGTGGCTGGATATTTCGCTTGTCCGAGCACCTCTCGCCTCGTGAATATTCCAAGCTCTAAAAGCTTCGGCTCCTTGCTTTGGCCTCGAGCTACCAGAGGAGGGTCCATCACGTCCATAACAAGCTTGTCTTCCTCTCTTTCCAACTTGGCAATTTCTTTCCCCCTTTTATAAAGCCCCTTCTCCCTTTCTGCCTCTCCCAATTTATTTCCTGCTTTCTCTCCTTCTCTATTTTTCATTTTACTTATTTATCCTGTATATATATATATATATATATATCACGCGTTTGTATCTCTTGGTCGAAACCAGAAAACTATCCCTCGACATCTCTAAAAACCGTCTTTTCCATGAATCGGACACGTATAATATACAAGAATTTCACGTGGCGCGCTTGCTCGGTTATTAAGCGACGCGCGCGCTTCGAGAGAGCAAATATCAAAGATTAACGAAATCTCGATGAATGATCGAAACGGAATATGTGAGTGGAAGATTGCGCGAACGTGTTTGCCCAGCGAATTTGCTGACTGGACAAAGTCGTATTTGTGAATTGCTAAGTAAAGGTGATCGAGGAAAGGAGAGAGCGGCAAGTCGGAAGGGAGTAGCAGTCTAGGATGTTAGGTAAATTCGATGTTGCCGAGAGATGGTAGGTTGGGGTTGAATCATGAACGTAAGAGAGTTTGGTCTGAGCGAGATGTGCGAGTGTGTGTTGGGCCAGGAGGCCATCGCCCATCCAAAGGAGGGTGGTCCACTGATCGATAGACACACACACACACACACACACACACACTCCTTGGATCCTCTCGTCTCTCACTCTCCACCATTTCCCACCAACTTTTTCGCATTTCTTTTCCATTGATTATTCACAAAGAAAAAAAAAACCTGCTGCAAAGATAAATTTCGAAAGAAAATAAAACAATTTGCGATGTTGGAGAAAAATAAGTTGCTCTCGTGGAGGAACGATCGATTATCGAAATGGAATAATCTTTTAGGAAAAGTATACGATTGGCGTTAAGCAAATGTTAAATATCGTCCGGCAGGATGACGGATGGACGACCAAACATCATTTTTCAGGCGTGCTGACACAAGCAGCCGTAACTCTGAATCGCACCATAAAGCTTTTAGCATATTCCTTGAAATTCTTAAGAATCATTAGTCTCCTCCTGACAAGAAAGATTTTCCCTTCATTTTCCCTTTCCTTTCCTTCGTCTTCTTCATCACCCCCCCCCCCCCTCCCCACCCCTCCTCTCAGCCTGTGCGATACTTTTGCTGTTTGCTCAGGTGCCACGCAGGATTATCTCGTTCGGTTCATCGAGCTCCGATCCAGATTTTCCGTACGCAGCTTTTCGCACTCGGTCCGCATTAGTCGTTGATCCTCGCTAATTGGCACTTCCATTCTGCCAAATCCATTGTGTTTGGCAAACCTCGCACGCGCATTCCGAAACACCTGATGCTGTACCGTGTAATCCATGCGCGAACACACGCGTTGGATCCTCCGAGGGAAAACCTTGAATTTTCCCCAAACAAGCTCCACGCGTCTAATTATTTCCCATTTAACGAGCTTAGTTTTGCAGCGAGCAAAATTCTGGCATTGAAAAATTTGGAGAAAAAGCGAAATTCAGATTGGGCTGTGTGATAAATCGTGGATAGAATAGGAGGCGTCCGGTGCAGCGAGCGCTAATATATAAAAAGTGCCATTAACATTGGACTCGGTCGATATCAAGCGTCAGAGCCAGCTTTTTCCTACCAGCCTAAATATATATATATATATATGCACGTGGAGAACAATAAATATAAATCAGAGTGTGGAAGAGAATCTTCGCACTCGACTCTCGCTTCGGAAAAATCCGAGTGTGCCCGAGCAGAACTGCGGCACAATTGTGGTCCCAACCGCAATAAAACCGCATGCGGAGCCGCGAGGTCATGGGAGAAACTCCTATATATATAAGTATATACACGTGTTGACAAAATGTTCGCAGCACGTTGCGCGCATCTTGAGGAATTTTTCCAGGCGTATGTTTGCGTTTAAAAGGGCCCCTCGACCTTCGAATACAGTTTTCCCGCGGATCGCACAGGGTGTGGTAGTTGCTGAAGAGATTGTTACTCTTTCCTCTCATTTTACGGCGAGTCGAAAGAATTTAAAGAGACACGAGGTATATTGGTATTTTTTAGGGGCCGGCAGGTCGCGCGTCCCCAGGGTGTCACGTGACCTTTGGATTTGTTTGCACCATCTCCAATCGCGGAATGACCGGCTTCGATCCCCCCCCACCGCTCTTCGTGTTCTTCCTCCCTCTCCCGCAATGGCCAGACTGGAATTAATATTTACGAAAAAACCGAACGAGCTCTTCTCTCTCCCCCTTCCGGAGGAATTCTCCTCGAATTGGATGGCGAGACTCACGTGATCTGGAGCACCAAGCGAGTTGCTTAAATCGAATTTGGACCCGAATAAAATAGGGTGGCTCTCGTTCAATCGTCTACTCTAGTTTTTTCCTCCGCGTGTACCTTGGAAAAACTTTTATACGCTTCGAACGTGGTAGTCTCGTTGAATAAAATAAAAAAATATATATGCAACGATCGAGCAAACTCTTCAGCATCGAACACTCGTCAAGGTCGTTCGTTAAAAAATCCCTGCGATGAACGCGTCTCTTGGAACTACCCGAACTCTCGCACACTGCGGCCAGAAACAAGTCTATACATATATATTGTTCAAAGTTCTTCCGAAGTGGTGGGCGAGGAAGGAAGCAGGAAATTTTGGAGGAGAAGGAAGATGCGGAGATGGAGAGATTTGGCGTGGTCCTCCTCGAGACAGGCAAGCGTCCTTTTTCCTTTCGCCTTGGCAAGTTTTCCAGCGTTCGCCACCCGCTGGGTCCCTTTACGGACAATGCTTCTCGTCGAACCGTTCGGGGCGACAATCGCACGGAAATCGTGACGGTTTTACTGTCGCTCGAAATCCATGCCGAATCTGCCCAACCTGGTCCGCATTCACTGCTCCGAACTCTGCAGCAACGCCTCTCTAGCCACCAATACTGCTAAAGCCGCTACACGTACGAAACTCCCTTTGCAAAGTGAGTCTGTACGAACACCGGAGAGAGAGAGAGAGAGAGAGAGAGAGAGAGAGAGAGAGAGAGAGAGAGAGAGAGAGAGAGAGAGTCCTGTGTTTTCTTATCTATATATATATAGGACACTGCGAGAGCGAAACTCGCGCCACGTTGAACTTTCCTCGAAAGATTTTGGCAAAAAGCTGGAATTATGACCGGAGGAGCGACGCGTTGGGGGGGGGGGGGGGAGGGGTGAAGCCATCGTTCTCCAAAAGAGGAGGAGGAGGGGGTGGAGGGTGGAGAACGCGGTACGTTTGGCAATGTCAATGGCCCCGCTCGGAGAACAGCCGAAATTGCAGAAACACCGCTCGGCCGCTGATGGCTTCTCGGACCTTTTGCTCGATTTCGGCAATTACCCCTCGTGGTGGTGTTATTGGCGCTGGTTCATGCTGCGGTGCGCCGTGCTATATACGTACGCTGCGCTCGCGCGAGTAAACCTAGCAATCTCCTCCTCCCCCCCCCCCCCCCTCCTCCTCCTCCTACCACCGCCAATGAGTCCCCGTAACAAATAACAGAGAACGGAATCACGGCTAGCGCGGGGTACCGGGCCCGAACGGATTCTTCAGCATCCTCTTCGTGTTCTCCGATGCACCACCGCGCCTCGACGCGTAATTATTTATTCGCGAGGAAGACCGTTTTTTATCGCGTTGCGCCATAGATCGAAAATACGCACAATTATACATATATATATATATATATATCCCCCCTCCCTCTCTTCGTATACCGAACCTACGCGATTGGAGAACGCCTCGCACGCTGGAGAACCGAGCGGGAGAATCGGATTCGCTCGAGGAGAGCACAACGTTTTCTCTCCCGCTGACTCTGTTATTTGCCGCGCGCGATTGATTATTGGCCAAAGATTGCTCGTCGCGAAATTTTCTGCCGCTGCGCAATCATTCCAATTCCGAAGAACCCCCCCCCCCCCCCCCCCCCCCACGAAACAACCATTGCCGCTTCCTCATTATTCGTGCGCCATTACGGACTTCTCCGATGGAAAATCCTTTGGACGCTGCTAATCCGTCGACTATCAGGACTCATCAAGGTCGAGAGAGGCTCTTCGAGGGGTTGGTTCCGCTTGAGATGCGACATAAGCACCGATAATCTCGTTGCGCGTGGCCATAAATACTTCAGTGGCTCTCTATGCTCGACGTGCTCCGTACGCAAAGCATTGTTCCTCGCACCGCGGTAGGTAACTGTCCTTTTCCTCTGCTTTTCCACCTAGCTTCTGTCTATATATATATATATATATATAGTAGCTTCTCGTCTCTCGGAGTCTCAGTGAAATTACGCCTCGCTCCCGCACCAGATTTGCCAAATCCTCGCGAGGCTTTCGCCATATCTCAGCAATTTTCTAGATCTCCGCTATTGATCCCTGGCCGGAGACAAGGACGAGCAAGGATAAGGTGGGGGGGGGGGGGGGGGGGAGGGCCAGGAGAGGTTGGGATAGAAGGGGGAGAAAAAAGTATTCTACGCATCGGGAAGCAGCTTCTCTTGCGTTATAGATTTACGAGCGAAAGGGTCGGGCCTTCGAGTGAAACGAGAACTCTGCTTGTACGCCACTCTGTCTATATATATATATGTATGTATATATACTGTAGCTCGGAGAGATGCTGATGTATTGTTTAGTTGAGAAATTATACACAAATAAATTTGTATGTTTTTTATCATTTTTTCAAGTATTTATCATCATGGAAAATCATTAATTTTGTAGCTAGTAATTATTTTCTTGCTCAGTATTCTTGTAATTAAACGAGGCTTTGTTTGTATATATATAAGAGAAAAATGGAAATTTTAGAAATCTCTTAATTTTCTCGTTTTTCTTAAATAGAGAGAATATGGAACGCCGAGAATTAGTTCTCTTTGACTGGTGAATATATATATCTAGGTATTAAAGTAGGTACTCTCTCTCTCTCTCTCTCTCTCTCTCTCTCTGAGAGAGGTTCATTCTCGCCAATCCCTCGAAACATTTCTGCTTATTATGCCGGGCAATTTTTTAAATCTTGAAGGTTTTATCGGCGGTAAATTTCGAACGCTTAATTATAAAGTTTAAGTGTTTTTTATCATTTGGCCGGGGCCGTTTGGAATGAATGGGAGCAGCTGTTCTCGGAGTTGCAGGGTGGTAAACGCGAGTTTGTAGGAATTGAAAGTGGAGAAATTAGCGAGACGATAACGGCGGAGAGCGGCGGAATACCGCGAAAGGGGGCTTACGCCGTGTTCGGCTGATCGATCGGCATAATCCGGAAACGACGTCATTATTGTTCGGCTAGGCGGGGGGAGAATAAAACAATGCCCGATGGATAATAACGTTAGCAGCGGAGCATTAACAGTTATAAAGACGAAGAAACTGGCGAGCGGCTACGACCACGACTACGACACTGTACGACTACGACGCTGGAATAGCTTTGCTTTGCGCCCGTTGCTAATCGCATTACCGTTTTCCTAAAAGCTCCCTGCAAATCCTTCAGGTATAGACGAGAGAATCCTGCAGGAATCCATTGTGCCATGCGAGGCCCTTCCACAATCTTTTATTGTTTTAACGGTAATATTATTTCAGCCACAACGCTCTCCACAACTATTTCCATCAACCTACCAACACACGCAAACTTTTTCCATTGTCTCGCGTCATCGCGATGCGTTATATATAATATATATATATTCTGTCAATTTTCGTCATACCAAGCGTTTCGACATTTATTTCCGTCCAATTGCATTTTTCGACATTCGAGTTGGGATTGCGTCACTTCCACGATTATTCCCAAGGGATTAACGCGATGTCGCATCGAGTGCAGTAAAAGCGAGTCGCCCATTCACACGCAGATCCCTCGGGAAAGAAGTCCTCCGCGCGAGGCGAGGCGAGGCGAGGCGCTTCCTAAACAATCGTGGAGAAGCGAGCGCGATAAATCCAAGGCGTTCCGCGCAAAACTCTTCGGCATTCGTCACCGAACGTTGCGCACACTCTTCCCCCACCCTCCCTCCCCTCGCATCCGCCTTTGATCGCTATCAGAGTATTTCGTACCGGCGAGTAAATATTTTATTAGAAATTCCGTTGAAGGATTCAAATTTTAACGCCGTTGCTCCTCGTCTCGATCGATTCTGCGCAAAACTGATAAGGACGACGAGGAATCGATTTGAGGGACGAGAATCAACGAGTGGATCCCCGAGGCTTCCACAATTTTGAGGGAGCTAAGAAGAAGAGGAATGTAAAGAGGAAGGGAGGGTGGGGGGTAGTCGGGGAATGGCACACTCATGGCCCATAATCCTCGAGGAGCATTCAAGATCAGACAAAGCGCACAGGCACGTAACAGTAGTGAACTAGTGGGAGTCTATGCATTGGAGGAACATTGAAATGGGGGGGGGGGGGGGGGGGGTGAGAGGGGTAGGAAGAAACGAGTGGCGCGAGTCTGAATAACTCCGCCTGGATGTTTCTAATGTGCGGCTTAGGCCACGAGTTCGTGAAGAGGACCGATGAACTTCGGATAATCATGCCAAGCTCTTTTTTTCCCTCTTTTCTTTTCTTCATTTTCTTCCACCGTCTCTACTTCGCCCCCCCCCCCCTCCCCTCTCCCCTCCTTCCTATCTCCCGTTTCATCGTGCGAGCGCGTGCAAGAAGACGAATCTCTGCGGCGAAGAAAAATATTCTCGTCTCGAGGGGCCAGCTGCCCCCCCCCCCCCTCTCCTCCTCTCTATGAAGCAGAATGGATTTTATTGTTCGTACGTGCAGTCTTGTCTCTCTCGCCAACTCCATTTTTAACTGGGGAATCTCACTAAACTCTCCTTTTCACATCCCCCTTTATTATTCTCCCTCCTTTTTCACTAATTTAAACTTTTTAATATATATATATATGTGTGTGTGTGTGTGTGAGTGTGTCTTTGGGACTATGAAGGAAATTAAGTTTCGATTAGCATTTTTACCTGAAATTTTGAATTTTGTTTCAAATGTGAGAATTTGAGATGTCGAAGGGAAGAATGTGAAAGTTTTCGTATAAGGTTCAACGTGTATGTATATAGGGTGTGTAAGTTCGGTCAGGTCGAATTAGCGAAGGAAAGCCAATCTCCTGCATTTACCATGTGGTTTCAGCCCTATAAATGTGGCACTGGGTGCGAGAGAGGGAGAGGTAACCCTTTTTCGATGCAAAACAACCCTCGACAGGCGGGGAGGAAGTTGCATAATCCTCCATAGGTTTCCCATGAATATGCATCTGCGAGACTAATGCGATTTGATTCACGATTGGTCCCCGGGAGTGGGTTGTGCCATAACTCGATGCATCAAAAATTAACCTTTCTCACCTGCGATTAACCACGTGAAAACATCAAACTTTCGCCAAATGCAATTTCCAAACGAATAATCTGTAATCGAAGAAAAAATATTTCATACAGACACAACGCGTGACTTTGAAAATTTTTTAATTTCTATAATTTAATCGACCAACGGTCATCGCCTTCCTCTTTCTTTAATTTCGCTAAAAACATAAAGCGTCTCCCGTGTCTTTACACGCCATTCTACACTTTTCAACCCTGCAAGTGGTTTTTCAGTGAAATTTTTTATTCAGCTATTTGTATTTTTTTTTTTTCACAGTCTCTCGCACCACGCTGCTCGACCAAGTATACATATATATATATATATATATATGTATACGAGAAGCTTTACGCGCGATCGCATAAACTTTACAAGCTTGAAGTAAGACCGAGTAAAAGCAAGTAAAACCGAGTAAAATCGGCTTTATTGGCTTGGCCGGCCGTTTCCCCGGAAATACCGGCAATAAAACGATTAAAATTTCCCTCCGTTCGTTTCCCGAGCCTGCAGTCTGCTGGAAGCGACTCGAGAGAATGGGGGGAGCTGGGGAATGAATGAGAGAGAGGGGGGGGGGGGGAGTTTAAAGCCGTAAGATTGTAAACGCACAAATGCGAGCGCTATTATAGCTTCTTCACCTGTCTAACGGGATATGGGCTTACCGAGTGTTAATTGTGCCAGTGATTTATTAATTGTCTTTCAATTGTTTTACGATCGCACAGACTCGACAATTTTTCCCTCTGTACACTCGCATTACCATGGCTTCTTGCTCCCTTATAAATACGAAACATATTATTTTATTTCGCTCTCTTTAAACGGGCAGCTTTATATTTACGACCGTGCCACACTGCGATGGCTTTGAATTTCTTCTCGAAACACTCGCTTGGCCAAACTACGCCATTTTCCCTTTGTCCTATATATGTGTGTGTGTGTGACGTATGGAAACCTCACTGCGTAATACGAGATTTTTTCTATGGACAATTTTTGCGAAATTCAAATAAATGCTTTTCGCATACCGTAGCAAAATCTCGACGAAGACTGAATTACTGCACAGAGATAAGTGGGAAATGAGTAAAATAGAAAGAAAGAAGAAACAAAAAAAAGTAATAATGTGGTATTACAGGGGATAGAACAGCATGGCGTGAGTCACGTAATCTTGATCAAAGAGTAAATAATTAAGCAACGTATCGTGTGCACAAAGCTCGCCATCAACTATACACGAGAAATGGTAGCCTTTCACCGTATACACACGAGGTCTGTACATACGAGAAGAATAAAAATCGTACGTCCACGATGTGCGTTCCCGAATGACACGGATAACCATACGAAACGCTTTGACCAACTCAACATTTCGATTCTATCTCTCGTGATTTACCGTCTTAATTTTCACGATAGGATAACTCATTGGCCGGAGAAATTCTGTAATAACGAAGCAAGACCAACATCGATCAGAAAAATATTTCAAGCACGAGGATAAATTTCAGCAAAGAATACACGCGCGAGGAAGGTTTTGGGAATATCGTACGATTGGATTTTCATCTTGAAAATGACTGGTTATTTAGTGCTGCGGCTCTTCGTTGTTGGCGAGTTAACCAAAGGGGCAACGCGTCCACACAGGTCGAACAGGTAAAAATTATTCCGATGATTAGAAAGGGACGTATAATTGCGGTCGCTTTCAGGCGGTGCCTCAAAGGACTCGTCAGAGCCATGGATCTAATTTATCGAAACTACTGTGGACAGTCGCTATTTAACGAAACGTTAAATTATTTGTGCTTTTCCGCAACCTTTGACAAACGTGTCACGCGTCTGTCCAATCGCGGGATATCGGGGATTATAATGCCGAAGAGTGGCGGAGCGGAACGAGGATCGAATAGATGCGAAACAAATTTATCGAAATTCTTCGATAGTCGACCAACCACAAAATTACTCCTGCAATGTTTAACAAACGCGTCACGCACGTTCCTAATGAGAGAATATCGTTTGGAGTACCGGAAGATGGATCCTGAAGAGTGATGGAGCGAAACGATGATGAAACGGGACAGTGATTAAATGGAAAATTGTTGGGACGAGGTAGTGAAATTGAGTGGTCAGTCGTGGTCGTGCGAGATGTGCAAGGAGACACCTGTCGGTTCGGTTGGGGGGGAGGGGGGGGGGGGGGGGGACGAGTAGGAAAGGCACGGAGGCTGATCAATTCCTGAATGGTATGTTCCAGTGGAGTAACCAGGTTAATCCTCGATTGACCCTTGTACACGCAGGTTGTTTGTACCTGTCCACGCTACTCTAATGGGGAAAGAAAAACAGGATGGGATGATGACCTGGGGGAGGGCTGGATTGTGCGATGTAAGGAAGCGAGGTGGAGAGGGGGGGGGGGGATATTCCGGTCCGGCACGCGACCAGAGAACCACAGTGACAAAAAGGTCCCTCCTCCCATATACTATATATATGTATATACGACGCGTCCATGCCTCCCAGCAGACGTACCAACTTTACATGTCTGAGTGCATACGCGTAACGCTCGACGTGCATGGACTGCCCCCGCGCTTCTTGCGCCATTTTAACACAAACCTTATTTTACCCCGAGCCTTCCTACGTACCTTCACAGATGTATATACATACAGCTCCTTTATTCTCCACGCGCGTTTTCGTCCACTCTCAACATTCCGAATTACCCGAAAGAAAACTATTGAGAATTTTGTTCGTTAATCAATAATCACAGCTGTGCATTTTTTATACCAACTTAAACCCAGCTTTTCCACGCGTGTTTCGTCACTCTGAAAATTCCGAGAATCGCTCGAAGGAAAATGGTGACGAACATTGCAAAATTCCTAATGATTATCTCCATGAATTTTCATGCTTCGTGCAATCGCTGTTATCAAGCGTCCTTGAAACACTCTTCGTCGGAAGATTCCAACGTCCGAGACGAACGTCTCGACACGCGGCAAATTGGGAGAATGCGATAAAGTAAGCCTCCTTGACATAAAGTTTACTCTGGCGGGCTGCAGGGTTGCTCGGCTGCTCGCCTGCTCATTCGCTGCATTCTTCGAGTCGACAGGTCGTCGATCGAGCCCTCGTCGCTACTCAGGATTGATCCATCAAAACTTTATTCCTCGGCGATATAACTTCATTTCGTTCCAACGACGTCGCTTTTCCACATGCCTATACTGTAAACATATATACGTGTTGTAAAAGGTATATTGGTGAAAATTAGGACAGTCCCATGGCCGCAGGATCATTGGCGGAATATTCCTCGAAGGATACTCGGGTCTCGGGCCGGTGAAACAGGATCGAAGCAAGGATATCCTGTCTATAGATATCGGGACACTCGAAGAAAAGGAGCGTGAAGTGCGCGTTGAGTGAACGAGGCGAATAAAAGCGACTATGGATTATGGCGAGGGGGGGGGGGGGGGGGGGCAAAGGCCTGGTGTAAGGGGGTGGGGGTCGAGGGGATTTGTGCACTTGCATGGAGACACCCCCTTCCGGTTCGATGATTTCGGGCCTTGCCCGCTCAGCCTCCGATCGGTACTTTGCCGAACCGTCGCAGCTCCGAATTTCTTCAGGATCACGACGATTCTACGTCGTTGAAAAAACTGCGCAAAATTCTGATCTCTGAATTTTGTTTTTTGAATAGGCAACGCGTGTGACGAGCGAGGAATCGGTGATTTTGTGTAAAAAAAACATTTCTTTTTGTTTATAAATTTGCAAAGCATTTTTTGAGAAATCAATTTTTCACGCGAGCGATTCAACTAGGTGGTTTCATTCAAATTTCCTTGAAAAAATTCCTCGTCGACGTGTCCGACCACTTCGTTTCACGTCCATCAAGATTTTCTCTCCTTTTTCTCCGGATTTCTATATATATATATATATGTGTGTATGTGTGTGTGTGTGTGTGTGAACTCTTTCCACCCCTCTCGCTATTCTACTTCACTCTTTTTCCTTTATCTTTTGCGCCACAATGCACGAATTTTGTATTTCGTTGCTTCCACGGGAAACGAATTCCTTGACCTTCCCCCCTCCCCCCTCTCTTCAACATGTGGAGCATCACGAAACGATTTTCGGAAAAGCCAGAAAGGATTCCGTGGGAACGCAGGGGTCCCGGCAAGAGTTGGATTTCGCTGAAAGCCTATACAGAGAGCTACACACGTGTTATTGGAGTATGTGTTTGTGCGTGTGTCGAGTTTCTTCATAGAGAAATTTGCTTTTTTCCAACTTTTATTTTTCTTTATTTAAATACCTCAGAGAGAGAGAGAGAGAGAGAGAGCTGTACACTAATATACGTAAAAATAAATTTCATTGTATATTCCAAGTGGACAAGCTAAAAGAGAGACGAATAATATGACAGGTGTGATTTTTGAAAATCCATCACATGGAGAAAAATAATTGTCGAAATGATTTTTTTTTTCGAGAAAGGGTGGAGAGTTAAGGGAGGAAATAAAACGGTCGGTTATGTCGTTTTTTCGAAGGGATAAAACTGCTTTAAATCGCGTCATTATTCGAATTAACAGAAAGTACACGAATTTGAAGGGTTTTTAAAGGGCCGAGTCCCCTGGACGAAAAAGGTGATTCTGTCAAAGCGTGAAATATGCTGTTAAATCGAGCCAGTCTGATATTCCGGAAAAAGGGTTATTTTTCTGAAGTAAAACGGTTCCGTTTGGCGTTTTGTAAAGCAGCCCGGTTATACCTGCAAGGCCCAACGTGCAAAATCGCTGAATCGAAGCCTTCAAGAATGACTCCTCGGGACATTTATTATCCTGTCGTTTCGCTCGAACCCTTTCGCGAATTTCTCACACGCACAATCCATATATGTACAGTATACACTATTAGGAGCCTGAACCATTTTTTTCCAAAAATTCATAAAAAAAACTTTAGTCGAGAAATAAATGTTAATCTTTATATATATTTTGCAATTTGGAGAAAAAAGACCACCCGGTATTTTTTTCGGTACTTTCCTCGCAAAAGCATTGCAGCACCACGTGTAATCCACAAGAGCGAAAATCCCAATCAGCTGCTCGCCAGATCCTTCGGCAAACAAGGGATCCTTCGACAATGGAATTGTGTGTCAGCCGTGCGCTCGTTTATATTTCAAACTTCTACGAAACTCTCTCTCTCTCTCTCTCTCTCTCTCTCTCTCTCTCTCTCTCTCTCTCGGGCTTCCTCTGTGTGTGTGCGAGCAGCCACTGTGTACAACTCTGCCGACGAGAAAACTCGAGAAACTTTTCCGTTCCGCACGCGGGAAACTCAACGCTTTACCGAAATCTCTGATGCTCTCGCATTTCCGGCCGGCTTAAGCGTTTCGCCGCGCAACTATATATATATATATACCTATAGTTTCTTGTCCAAACGTTTTTCGCGGAAACTCTTCCATGGATGTTGGAAGAGATGGTCGTTGAAATCTGGTACACGGTTTGGTAAAAAAAATACGCGTAATAGTGTGGGACGAAAGGGTGGTAAAAATTGAGAGAAGGAAAAGTGGAAAAACTTTTCCTTGCCGCACGCGCTTTATCAAATTTTCCAATGTTTTTTCATTTCCTGCCAGTTTTAGAATTTCGGTGCAACTGATTTATCGTCGAAACGTTTGTGGGAAACTCGTATCGATGGACCTTGAAAGATGGTCGTTAAAATCGATGGAAATCTGGTGATTAATGCGCGTTATAATGTTGGAAGGAAGAGTGGTAAAAATGGAGAGGAAACTATTTCGAGGAGCGAAGGGTGGTGCAGTAGTGGCTTTAGCGAGGAAATTCAAGGGAGAGAAATCACCCCATCGTCAGGTTTATTTAATACAGAGGTGGTGGGTGGGTGGGCGTTCTGTTTTGCTGCGTGGGACAGAGTAGCGCAAGTGGGTTGTCGGTTGTAACCTGTTGAGCCAGACAATATCGCGTTTTTACTAATGCCACGTCCTCCATTCTCTCCCGACCGCGCGCAGGATGCATTTTTACTCGCCAACCTCTCTCTCTCTCTCTCTCCACGGGGCTGTTACTCTCTGACGAGTTCACGAATATATACTCGCTTTTTAGAAGGCGTTAATTCAGCTCTTCTCTCTCTCTCTCTCTCTCTCGTTTAATTAAAACTCATTCCGCATCGCCACAATCCGTTTTTATATATCCATTTTAAACCGCCAAACTGGATGACGACTAATTAACAATTACACGCGAGCTATGTATATATTTTATACGAGGTATTCTCTCTTCCGGAGAGTAAACGAGTATCAACAATTTCCTCGCGTTACTCCATTCGAATTTTAGAAAATAATTTCCTAGCTGTTTAACCATCAACTATTAAAAATCCAAATTTATCGAGTGTATTAAAGTGATTTAAATTTTTAATTTTAAAGGGGAGTGGAGGTTAAAGAGAACTTATTCGTCGAGTGCTTCAATCGCGCAAGAACAACACTCGATACGAACGTTATAAAATAATTTTATAGCGGATTAACCATGGACGATTAAAAGTCCAAATTTATCAAGTATATTAAAGCAATTTAAATTTTTAACTTAAAGGGGAGAGGAGATTAAAGAGAACTTATTCGTCAAGTACCTCGATTAAAAAATGCAACGCTCGATAGAAACGGTATAAAATTTTTCAACGACGAGCGAAGCATGAAAAATTACGATAAAAATTTCACCAAGTACATCAAAGTAATTTAAATATTAAATTTAAAGGGGAGGGTGGGATTGGGCAGAGTTTCTTCGTCAAGTGCTTCGATTACGCAAAGGCAAGAAATTTATAGAAACTGCGATCGGGAAATATCAAATTTCAAAGGTCGAAGAATTTAAGGCGCTGACACGGTTGATCCGAGGCAGATAAATGGGCCAAGCAAGGCGAGCAACGCAACGAGGCGCCTATTGAGTGAGTGGAGCTGGAAAAAAAAGGAGGAAGGACCGTGAGCTAGGTGGGAGGGGGAGGGGGAGGGGGAACGAGGAGGGCCGAGGGGCCAGGGGTTTCCGCTATTCAGCTCCACGAGAGCATGTCTCTCCTCTCTCTCTCTCTCTCTCTCTCTCTCTCTCTCTCTCTCTCGGAACGATGCTCGCCAATGGAAGAGAGCTAATGCACCAGCGAGGTACGCACTCCTAGGAGGGGCCAGGTGCATCTTCCGAGCCTGGGAAGCGCAAACTCTCTACCACCATCGGCAGATGCGCTACTGGAATCTTTGTCTTTCTATATATATATATATATATATATATATATGTATGTGCGTTGGAGATGAAGCTTACATATATAAAACACCTAGTTTGGTTCACCAAACTCTACCCTTTGACATTTTCATAATTCTTAACAATTTTATATCGTACATTTTTTTCCAATGTTTATGTTGAATATTTGGTCGATCGTTTCAGTGATTCATCGTCGAATCATTAAATTCTATATATATATATAAATATATAGACTGTATATCGACCACGTTTACTCACGAATTCAGCCAATTGGGCGAAGGTCAAATATTTGAGAAATTTTCAAACTTCCTTTGTCCCTTTTTCATTAATGGCTCTCGTTATTCTTTTTTCTCCGTCGCTCGGCAAGAGTATCCGAAGGTTTGCTTTGTGCCGCGGAATTGTTTAGCCAAAGGGGACTCGCGGCCATCGCATTGTTTGCTGCGAGAGGTACCGAAAAATATACTCCTAAAGCCATATTTATGTTCCTCGTAATTTATCTTATCGCTACATTTCATTCCGTTGAGAAGAGACCGCGAGATTTTAATTCCACACTTTTATTACAAAATTCCCCCTGATCGTTCTTATATATACATATACAGCTACCGGCACTTCCTAACCTCGACCCTGAAGAGTATCATTGCGCAACTCGGAAGGAACGCGCCAGATGGACGCAGGGAGGAAAAAAGCGCGGAAAATTCGTGGACCGAGCGCCATGCAACGGATACGACGCGTGAAAATGATTTTTCACTCGTTCTCCTCGCCACGTTTCCAGCCACATGTTCCCTCTACTCCAACTATTCTTCTTCATCGTTCAAAACAATCCCACTCACCACGTGTAACGATTCTCCGAAGAAAAACATTTTCCCGCCATTTCTCGCCAGGTCCACTCTCGTGACCTTGAAGAAAAATAATTTTTCCTCGACCTACCTCACCCTCGTCCCTCCCTCCATTTGCTTCCTTCGTCGAGAATCGAGGAAAAGATGGCTCCATCTCTCCCCCAGAAAATTAATAATATCGTTGGACCAGGCTCGTTCCTCGTTCTTGTTATACGTATATATCGAAAAGTACATTTCGGGGCCGAGACGAAGCAGGCACGAGAATGGCCGAAGCTCGCCGTTGCGCGTGAGGATGCAACTCATTACGACAGCTGTTTTAGCTGTGGGAAAAATCCTTGCCACGACTCATCCCGACGATGCTCGACCGATCCTCGCGCGATGACGACGTTGAATAAGCTTTTTTCTCTTCTTCCCTCCTGCCTGATTTTCCCAATCACACTGGATCCTGCGCCCGCATCCAGCGGCCCTCGATTTTTTACCATATCGGAAGCTCGCGTTATATATATATATATATATAGGAGAGGAATATACAGCTAAGCAAAGTTTAATATAAAAGTGGGCAAATCTGGAAGTGGATTATAAGTGTCGGGAACGAGGTTGCCTTTTATGGAGGGTGGATCGTATACGGTATATAGAGGTAAGGCAAGGGTCTCTCTCACAGCCTTGGAAGAACATATGGTCCACGAGCAGCGCAGGGCATCGTTCATTGGCCGACACGTAGACTCGTAATCTTGCTATTTATCACAGGATGCGAGAGAACGCGCGCGGTAATCTCGCCACGTTAAGCCGTTCTCGCGGTGCATTCGAGAGAGAAATAAGAACAGCCCTCCCCCCCCCCCCCCCACCCACCCACCCTCGTTCTCCACTTTTTTCATCCTCTCTTTTCCCTCCCAAGATTTCGTCCGACTCTAATCAGCTTGTACTCGCTGAAAACGCGCAACGTGTATAAGCAGTAGAGAAGGAGTAGTTTGTGGAAAATGAACAATTTTCCAAGGCTCCTCCTCTTCGAGTTCCGAGGACGACGAAAGATTGCGCGGAGCAGCGGGTGAATTTTTTGGCATGCTTAGGGAGAGGGGGGAGGGGTACAGAAAATGCAATTCAACCGGTTAATCATCATTTATTAATTAGCTAGTATTCTGAAAACGTATGAACATTTGTACATGTGTTTTGTATCTTGAGGTACTTGTGTATGGCATCGTCAAATTATTCACGCACACGAACCCGTTTGATTTGCATTCGTGTGCGAGCGCGCCTATATAAGATCCTTATCCAGCTATCGGTTTGCTCCGATCGACTTTTACCTTTCACGTTGGTTTCGTCTCTTTCGTGCAGGCGGCACAGTGTCCCCCCCCCCCCCCCCCCCTCTTTTCCTAAGGACGAGTCACCCGAGAGTTTTGCACAAACTCGCATCGATAAACCCGATTGCTTATCTTCATTCGTAAATTGCATGGATGGCTTTGAGATTCGGTCTTACCTGAGCAATCATTGCTTCGTCGCTTATACATTATTCTCGCACGCGGATCTTTATTTATCTAATGATCCGACGAAGAGTACTACTTGACAAAATAATTTTACAATTGCTCGCGAAAACTTTTTGCGTTCGTTTCAATCTTTATTCTTGCGGAACTGTGCTTCTGTGTCTCAACTATATCGTAATATATATATATGTATATATGTGTGTTTCGAGGAATTTTACCTTAGGAAAATTGCTTCTTACCGTATCAAAATTAATGATAATCATCGAGTTGCTTTTGGATGATACGACCAAATTGTCAGCTTGGAATATTCGCTTGTTTGCTTATTACATATACGCACTCTCGAAACACTTGTCAAATCTTAATTACAAATTTTTCTTTTTTTTTTCTTTTTCATAATATCGTGCGTCGATATATTAATTACTAATTATTATATGATTTTAATGACTTAATTTAGTCCGCCAGCTCTCTTTACCGAAAATTCATAGTAATTTACTCGTCGATTTGCTTGTTCGCAAACGTTTACATTAATTTGGCATGCGTGTGTGTTTATCTTTGAGTCTCTTTGATCGAATTCACACATACGTACATTAAACTAGGAACGAAAATCTTTCAACTTATTACACAGCTAATTCATTATCATTAATTAATAATCGATAAACAAAGAAGCCGCCACGCACATCTCGTTCATTGGCTTCCACTTATAATTACAATAATATATATATATATACCAAAAACAATCTTTCACGAGGAATTATAAAACATAAAAATTTTTGCCTAGGAGATACATAGTATATATATAGTACATATAGACTGTATCAAACATCGTTTCTTTTACTACTTTTTGCTCGTTCATTCATCGAGCCAGTTTTTTATCGCTGGTTCATCATTATTGCTTCTTATTTTCAGGTAATGTTGCTATATGCTAAAATTTTCAACGGAAAATTATTATACGTGATAATCGATAAGAATATAACGTTGGGTAATATCGCGTGTATAATTTTACGAAAATCCAGATTCTTCAAAAGATCAACTGTTGTCCCTTTGTAAAGAAATATAAAACTTTCACGATATTCACTGATTATTGCTGATAATCAATAAAGCTCTTATTACCAAATCTGAATATATATATGCATGTATATATATATATATATATATGATATCGATAAATGTAGCAAATGATCAAAATTGCACGTTTATACGTTTGATATGTTTTGAGAATTCGTGATTGGCAAATTGTAAGTCGATAATGAGATTTTTACACATTAAAAATTTTAGCAACTCTAGTACAATATGCGCAACTCTCTCTCTTTTTTATGTTTATTGATTATTGCTCAACTTAACAGCTATTATCTCGATCGATAAACGCATATCGCTGTGCATTTTCGTGCAATTTTTTATTATTAAAACATTTTTGGCAAAATGGAAGGTCGTTCGTAAATTACGTCGTTCTCGAGATTTCGCGTATCGCTAGCAACATAGTTTCTCGTTTCACCGGCGAACACGGCGAGTCCCGAAGTCGAGGTTGTAACAATTTGCTAAATTATAGAATGCCCAAGGTCGCGAGTACTCGTCGAGATGCTCTCTCTTGCATTATTCTTCTTTTTTCAGTGGTACAGAGGGTAGGGGTGGATCACGATACAACGAATGTTTCGCAAGATATCGTCTACTCTCTCTCTCTCTCTCTTTCACCGAGCGGCCGTTTAACTATTTTGGCAGGAATTTGAGCAGCAAAATAATTTGCGCGTTAACGTGGCAAAGCATTGCTCAAATTTTCTAGCTTAGAAGACTATACTTTAGTTTTTAATGTTACAATACGGAGAGGCATTCGAGATGAAAGAATAAAAATGCAACTCGCAGCTGTTTGGTGTTTGTGCAAATTTGCAAATTTAAATATGTGGCGATGGAATGTAGTGATTTATATATATATATATATATAGGTTCAAGTTTTTGTAACGAGGGAATAAGTGTGAGGCGAGTTGAATAAAAACAAGTGTATAAGGTTCACAAGAGTTTGGGAAATAAAATATATTTATAAAAACAAAATTAAACGTATATAAAATAATACAGGTCGTAAAATTATTTCTTCGTCCGTATAAGTTTCTCTCTCTTTCTCTCTCTCTCTCTCTCTCTCTCTCTCTCTCGGTCATACTGATCCCCATTTCATTCACTCTCAATCTCCTCGCACAACTTGCGAATTCTCATTCACTTATACTCTTACGTGAAAATAATCGACCACAAATACAAAAGGAACAAGAACCGCCGTATCGTGTCTATAATTAAAATAATTATCATTCTTCCAGATAAAAATATCGCAGATGATTAACGAATCGTGCTTATTCATAGTATATGTATAATTCACCAATCAATTTCCTATGGCACAAGTCGCGACAAATTTCATGCTAACAAACTCGACAATTTTATGCTCAAACTTAATCTTAATCGACGATAATGAAAACATCGCAATTGCTTCGTCTCTCGGCACAAAATGCTCGATAAAACATTGGAAAATTACAATTCGATCGAAATTTCACCATCGAGTTCGCACCGTACCAAAAATCTATTCTTTGCAATTTCCAAATGCTACTCCCTCTCCCTCTCTCTCTCTCTCTCTCTCTCTCTCTCTCTCTCTCCCTCGGTAGAAATATCGGTGAAGCAACGGAGCATCTTTGTCGCGGACAACCGCGGTGAACATTGTCACGATCGATGCGAAAGCAGAGAGATGCCTTTCAAAGAGGAATTTTAAGCTAAAAAGTATTCATATATATATATATATATATAAGAGAGGCTATACTGAAAATACCACAAATCTTACTTTTGGATTTCCCCCACCACTCTTTTCACACTTCCATTCGAGTCGTACGCTTGATCACCATCATCGATACAGCCTCGCCTAAAGCGTAAAATTCTATGCCCTTCGTTCTCCTTAGAAAATGCCCTTAAAAAATCACAACTTTCCAAGCTCTATCTTTAAAATATCATATTATCTCTATCCTGTCTACGTCTCACCCCCTCCATCTCCTTTAAATGCCCGTGGAAAAATCATCGTCATCGCACGTCTCGAGGGAAGCACGCAAAAGTTTTTGGCACGACCGACGATACGCAGTTTGGTATCGCAAAAGCACACCGCGAGCTCCACGAGAGAAAATTCCGAGGAACTCGCGTTCTCGCGCTTCTTCAACGTCGCTTCTCTTATCATCCGTCTCCTGCCTATTAATAATAATAACATCAATGATAATAAAAGCAATAATAATAGTAATGTACAAAAAAACAAGCGAAACGCGCGTGACAAACGCGTTGAAACAATTTACCCCCCCCCCCCCTCCCCCCTCTTAATCTCGTCCCTTTTCGATAAACGCAGCGTGAGAAAAAATGCCCATACCGAGGTGCCACAGCGTGCCCTCTCGCGACTCTCTCGTTCGAGTCCTCTCGGCAGGATCGAGCCATGGGAGGACCCCCCCCCCCCCCCACCCACCCAAGTTTTTGCTTCTCTCTTCATCATCGTCCTCAGGTTTGATATGAATCGGCAATATGTATAGATTTCACACACGTTACGTTGTATAAACTGAGTATACAGTAATACTGTTTGATATGTTTCTAAAATGTATGTCGATTTAGCATTTTCATTATCCCCATTATTCTCTTGTTCTCTCACACACACACACACACACACACACACGCGCGCGCGCGCGCAATTTCTCGCCACACATTCCTAAGAGTTACTTATACGTATAATGTGCTCTTAAACATCCTATGTACACACTCGCATCTCGCAGGCACCTCGAGAAAGTTGGCCAATCTTTCGCAGAAATTGCATAGACCAGAGAGAATCTTTTCATCGATAACGCGTCTTCTTCAGGTTTATCCGAAAGGTACACGACTCTCTTCGTTGGTTCGTATATAAAAAAAGCAGCTGGAGCGAGAAGAGACTCCATGGATCACTCCGGATAAATGTTGCACATTGGACAAAAATGTCCATCTGGCAAACTACGCTCGTGTGTGTCGAATCGAGAGGACTTCTTCCTGTGTACGGACGGCAATTGTCTTTGTGTGTGTGTGTGTTTCGCAAACCATGCTATGCATGCTGCGAATCGGTGCCCCAAACTCGAGATGCCTGCGCGAGAAGCGTTACACGCTAATTCACAATATTACCGTCGCTAATAATAATTAATATTGATATTGTTTTTTTACTATTATCGTTACAATTATATTATTAGTTTTTATTATTGCATTGGCTCTTTCATCTTTTCTTACTTAATCCTTTCATTCATCATTTTAAATTCCTGAACTCTGAGGTAGTCTGTTCTGGGTGTCGTTACGTAGTAAAAATGGCAAGAGGCTATATATGTATATGTATTACAATGTATCGTTTTCTCGTCATCTTCTCTGCTTCGTTTCGTCATTTATACAAAGATCAACTTTAAAAAACGAGCGATATATATTGTTGAGGACCTTGCGTAAAATTCTATGCGGTGTACGTACGGCTATCGTCGTTATTACTATTATTATTGTTATTATTATTATTATTATTATTACTATCGCAATCATTACACTCGTCGAACGGATCTCGCCCCAACGAAATCGTTGCGTCGTCGCTCTGCCGAAAAGTTTCGCCGAACCGAGAATTTTGCGTGATTTGATCAATTGTACGAATCACTACTCGTTTGTTCAACAATTTTATTGAGCAATTTTAAAGCATCATCGTGTAATCGGGTGGATAAAAAATATACAGCATATATATATATATATAAGAGAAATGGAGATCCGTGCGAAAGAGCAGCAGATTGAAACAATATGTTTAACAGAATCGTTTGATCGGTGGAACGATCAACGAGCACGGCAAAAAACATCGTGCACGAGTTTTCGTTCGTTTCGTTATGGCGAGATCGACGTTATTGAATTAGTCGCAGAAAAATTCGCTCGTTCCTTTTTTTGCGAAAATCATTAACAAGTCGTGCTTATACAACAAATACGATGCAACCATAAAGAAGAATCGTAAAGGGACGCACACGCAAGATAATTAAATATAATTGTAAATATAACGAACAATGTGTGTGTGTGTGTGTGTGCGTGCGTGGAATGTAAATAGTTGGAAAATGAGAATGATCGATATATCAGCAATAGTTTCTCTACGCTCTTCTTGTGGTCATTGAAAAGCAGTCTCTAATGGAATTTACAACAAGTTACCAAATTAATCCATTTCTCCCGTCAACTAAAAGCTGGCAGATAAAAAAATAACGTGGATACACAAGAATATTTGTTGAAAACAGTAATAATTTTTTTATTTTTTTCGTTTTCTTCCAAAGTACATGGTCGTGAACTTTAACGTGTTCGAACGATCAACGAGGTACTGCGTGGAAAACATATTACAACTAATATTTTAATACTCTCATTTCTCTTTATATATATAACATATACAGAAAAGCTCGAGCGAAATTTTCTTTCGAGGAACAATCGGAAAGCTTAGGCTATCTTAGGTATCGGATAGAGACGCCGGTGTGCGCGAAACACGCTCTTCCATCGAAGGAATGTACGATCACTTGGACAGAAGGACAAAGCAAGAAATTTTTACAGATCTCGGGTCAATGCGTTAAAAACAAGCCAATGTACAATTGTGTCGAGAAGAGTATACATAAATTTTAAAACGATACAAAATTTCATCCTTGGAAAACCGTCGATCGCGCGATTCTCCACCGTGCGTTGAAAATTTTCTTTGCTTCGTTCATCAATCGTTCTCCATTCATTAGACGCGCATATTTATAACGTTGATACATTACGAGTATTACGAGAGAGTAGATGTGTTCACACATGTCATTGGAGAACAATAATTACAATCGTGCTTTATTTTTTTATCTACATGTAATAATAATAATAATAATAATAATTAGGATAATAATAATGATAACAATAATCATTATTATCACCATTATATCAGTAATAGGGCGCCTATACATTTAACATACTTTGTACAATTGATAAGCTTCAGAAGGTATATCCGATTCATCGCAACGCGCACGACAGTTTATCAGATTAATTATTACTTCGTTCCACGCTCACGTCTGACGTACCGATGCACGAGCACCGAGGAAATAAAACGAAAAAAAAAAAAAAAAAAACAAACAAAAAAGAAAACTCGCGCGATCTGCCGAGTCGAGCGCTTCGACGATCAACTCCGAATATCGCGATTGTACGTTCGTGTCTCATCGCGCGAGATCCTGAAAATTCTATTTATTTATCTCTTCCATTCCTCTTTTTGTCTCTTTCCTCACATATATATATATATATACTTTGTCTATATATATATATATATTTATTTGTATATATGTATATTTTTATTTATATATTCTATTTATAGCATTTTTATGTATATCCTAATAATTTCTTCTCGTTCTTTATTATTAATATAATTCAACTCGGGTAAAATAAATACGTTGAGCAAAGGAGAATGGGGTTCCGGGGGGGGGCTATATCGATCGAACGAGTGGGATTTATGCGGTATATATAGGGAATGTGAAGTTAGAGCGCCGTCGGCCCCCGAAGATGTGGTGGCGCGAAGAAAATAAATATATAAGAAGAATCACGAGGTGGAGTCTGTTTACTGACATCATTGAATCCTGACGCGCGGAGGGATGAAAGTAACAGCATGTGGCGTAATGCTGCTGATGCCGATGATGACGGTGGTGGTGGTGGCTGAGACGACGGAGGGAAGGAAGATCACGCTCTGAGATGGACGCTGTGGTTGTTATTCTTCCTCTTGTGCGTCTCGACGTGCTTCATCATATGGTCCTTCCTGATGAAGCCCTTTCCGCAGTTATCACAGGCGTACGGCTTTTCGCCAGTATGGAGGCACATGTGCCGTCTAAGGTCGGTCTTGTGGTTGAACTGCTTCGGGCAGATCTCGCACTTGTAAGGCTTGTCGCCGGCGTGCTTGAGCAAGTGCTCGGCGTGCAGGTGCTCGAGGGGGAACCGCTTGCCGCACTGGTTGCACTTGAACGGCTTGTCGCCGGAGTGGAAGCTCTTGTTGTGCTGGGTTAGGTAGCAGGCCTTGTTGAAGACCTTGTCGCACTCGATGCACTTGTGGTAGCCGTCCTGCGAGATAAAGTGGGAGCCGGTGTGGGTGCTGGTGACCTGGTGCTCCTTCGTTAACACGGGAGACGACGCGGCCTTGCTCTTTCTGCCCTTGTTGTTGTTGTTGTTGTTGTTGTTGTTGGTGCTGCTGCTACTGTCGAAACGCTGGATGTTCGGATTGAGCTCCTCCTTCGCCCGAGCCAACCGGGGAACATTGTTGTTGGCCTCGTGTTGCTGCTGCTGCTGATGCTGGCTCGACTGGCGAGATTGCTGCTGATCGGCCGGCCCGCTGTATTGCTTGATGATCATCCCTTCGTTGGTCAACATCTGTATGTCCATGCTACTGAGCGTCTCGTATTTGGACGGGGAGCCCCCGTAAGGGTCGTAGCTGGACCCTGAGGAGTCGAAGGATCTGTCTTGAGGAGACGAGTTCTCCTCGGGACTAGGCCCCCCCACGTTAACGGCCTGCGGCTGATTGTGGCCCACTAGAAACCCGGTGATGCCGAATTGCGTGAAGCTCGGCAGTGGCTTCTGATGATTGCTGAACGCACCGAATCCAGGAAGAGCGTCCTGCTGCTGGCCGAGATGCTGCTGTTGCTGCTGGAGCTCCTGGATGCTGGTTGCTAGCATCGTCTGTTGGTTAGTGGTAGTAGTTAGCTGGATGGTGATAGACTCCAGCAGGGCCGGGATGCTGGTAGTAGGTGTAACGTGGGGGGGCAAGGCGTTTGGGTACGGCTGATGAGGCATCGTAGTACCCCCCATCGCCGATGGGGAATCCATTGCCGGGTGTACCCCAGCCGCCGTTATGCGCGATGGCGAATTCATGTGCCGATGATGGAGGTGCTGCTGTTGCTGCTGCTGATGGGAGGAGGCCATTGGCGAAGGCGAATTCAGGTGGCCCTGGGGGTGCATGGGCGACATGGGCGAGGTCAAGGGATGATGCGCCAGGTGCTGGCCCGATACCGGGGGGGAACCCATTGGTATGTGGTGGAGGTGCTGCTGGTGCTGGGGCCCTAACTGCGGAGACGGCGAACCCATTTGGGACTGATGCTGGACCGCCATTGGCGGCGAGTGCTCCGGCGAACTGAGCCCTATTGTGGTGGATCCCATGTGCCGTTGCTGCACCGACGAAGGGCCCGATTGCTGTTGCTGGTGTTGCTGGTGCTGCTGATGCTGGGCCTGGGCCCCCCCCGTTGTTGCTACCACCGAAGATTCGTTGCTGCTGCTGTTGCTGCTGCTGCTGCTGCTGCTGGAACTGTTGTGGCTGTTGCTGAAGATTGGAGTGGTGATGGGCGTGTGCAGCAGGCCCCTCGTTGCCTCGCCCGAGGGACCTGCCATCAAGTTTGGGGGACTCCCGGTGGATGAGAGATCCGGCGACCTCGATGCCGCGCCGCTTCTGCCAGCGTTCGCGTGACCCGAGCTGTCCCTACCGGGATGATGATGCGCGCTGATCGGCATGTTCGCCGGATCAGGCTGATTGCTCTGCTTCACGGCGTTTTTATGCAGCGTCGTATTGTAGTGTCTCTTCAAATGGCCCGAGCTCGTGAACCACTTGTTGCACGCGGTGCAGTTGTAGGTCTTTGGTCTGCGCGCCTCGTTGCTCTTCCACGACTGATTGGCCAGGGGCGGGGGTTTCGGCGGTTGCTGGAGGATACCCCCGGACAGCTGATGGCCCGGTATCGGCTGGGAGCTGCCGATGATCGGAGCAATGGGATGCCTCGGTGTCGTCTCCACCGGCATGTGCTGACCCCTCATGAATTGACCTTGATCGGAGATGGGGGAGACGCTGTCGACGGGGCCCATGGGCGACAGGCCCGGGTGGTACTCGTGGGACTGAGTCGGCCAGCTCAGCATGGAGCTCACCGAGTGCGATCCCGCGCGTTGTTGCTGGTGCTGCTGCTGCATCACCTGCTGCTGATGCATCTGCATGTGCATGTCCTGATGGTGGAGCCTCAGCAACTCCTCCTCGTAGCGATGGGTCTGGACCTTGTGCGAGTCCAGATCCAGGATCTCCGCCTGCTCCTCCGTCTCCGACTTGCACTCGGACTTGACCGAGAGGCCGCCGCCGCCATTGTAGTCGTAGGAGGATTGCTGTTGCTGCTGGCTCGATTGCTGCTGCGCCTGCTGACTCTGCGGCTGAGGTTGCTGCTGGTGGGTCGGGGGGCTGTAGGTCACGTAGGCGTTCGGCGTGGTCGAGTGATTGGCGCGCACGTGCTCGCTAAGCTGATTGGCGTCCTCGTAAACCGCACCGCACTTGTCGCACTGCAACGGCGAGTTTCTCGGACTCGTCGCGTTAACGGAGCTCGCTCTCTCCGCGGCAAAGTGTTGCTGATGCTGATACGGGTGGTATCTCGCGTAATTCGGCCCGGCCCCACTCCCCCCGCCGTTGCTCTGGATGTCGTCCCGAGGCGGCGAGTGGTGATACGGCAGGATGTAGGCCTGCTCGTTTTGCATGAAATAATTCGCCTCGCCGAACATGGACGCCTGATAGTGCTCGTAGCCGTGACTCTGAGCTTGTTGCTGTTGCTGCTGCGTCACCGGCACTTGTTGCTGAGAGGACGCCGGATCCTGGTTCGGCGGGGACCTCGAGGAGGACTCGCTCGACTCTGGCGGAACGTTCTCTCTCTTCGAGGTCACGTGATTGTTGTGGTTGCCAGCTTTGCTGTTGTTGTTGTTGCTCTCCTCTTGCTGGGCCTGGCTGGTCCACTGGCTCACCAGGTTCTCCTGATGGTAACGCAGGTGAACCTCGAGACTCTTGTCGCTCTCGAAGTACAAGCCGCAGTCCTTGCAATGGTGCTGGGCGCTCGAGCCGCCGTACTGTTGTTGTTGTTGTTGTTGTTGCTGCTGCTGCTGCTGCTGTTGCTGCTCGATACTCGTCATCTCACTCATATTGTCTCTCTCTCTCTCTCTCTCACACCACTACTGCTGTCCTTTCCTTCCGTCCACGACTCCGATGCGCGCGAGGATCCTTCGAGCGTTGTATGAAAGACACCTCTCCTCGCACCGCCACACCACGCACGCACGCACGCACGCACGCACGCACGCACACACACACACACACCCACACGAACTCACCGAAGAAGCGTCCTCGAACAGAGCGGCTCTCGCTCGACGAGAAAAGGCGCGCGCGCGTTCACGCGCCCCGTCCACGCAAAGTTCGCGATGGTACAGCGGTGCGTGCGTTCCTTCAAATCCCGCAGGACTCGCTTCGTGCTTCCTGCTCGGTTCGGGACGCCTCGCGTCCTCTCTCAAGGCGACTGCACGTTCTCGATGTCTCGAACATGAGCGGTGCTTGGAGTTTGTGCTGCTGCTTGTGCGGCGTCGCTCGCTGGCTCCGCTCCGACGAAAGGGAAAATTAAAAGAAAAAAGAAAAAAAGGTGGTCTACAGCGTGTGCTACATTTATCATATGATCGGGCTTATGCGAGTCCACTCCGCCGTCGACCTGGCCAGCTGGATACGATCATCGACGAGCACAGAGTACGGCATCGTCACCCTTTGGCTTCTCCCCGGCTCTCCGCGCGCGTCCCTCCTTCGACAACCACGATTCTCAAGCGTCAACAACGGCCTCGCGATTGGTGCCTACATATCCGAATATTCTCGGCACTCGCAATCTCTTCCACGCACAGCCTTTGTCGACGCGCGATCTCTCTCTCTCTCTCTCAGGCAACAACAACAACAGATCCCGCCGGATCTCACAATGCTCCTTTCCACCGCACTGCTCTCTCTCTCTCTCTCTCTCTCTCTCTCACTTTGGATTCAAAAATACTCACACTCTGCTTCCAGCTCCTCGTTTCTCTCCCTCGAAAGCACCATAGGTCCCCCCGCCACCCCCCTGACTCGTCGAATCACGCTGAGCCGACGATTCTCGCCAGCGACGGTTTCGTTCCTTCGACGAGAAACAACGAAACTCTCTCTCTCTCTCTCTCTCTCTTTGACGATTCGAAACGAAGTGGACTCGAGGGAAAAGCGGAGAGTGGGAAGCGAGAGACTCGCGCGCGCGACGTTGGCTTCGCGTATCGCACTGCTGCGGGAGAGTCGCGTTCGCGTGGAGAATAACGCGCGAGGAGCTTGCAAAGAACGATATCACTGGGTCAGATCGAGCGAGCTTGACCAATCACGGGTTCAAAACGTTGACGGTCTTATCCTTGGTGTGACTGGCGCGTTTGTAAATAGGCGATCGAGTGCTCGGTTAGTTGCCTTCTCGCTCGCCGCGTTGCCCCCACTCCTTTCTCTCCCCACCCTTCCCGAGCTCTCTTACCCCCTCTCTTAGGCCTCGCCTCTCTCTCTCTCTCTCACTCGCACTCGACTCTCGCTACACAGAGACCCGCGTCGTGCGAGCGCCGGCACCGTTCTGCTCCGCCGTTTGGAATTCCGGAGTTGTGCTCGAGAGAACGAAGCGCCCCCTCGTCTCTCTCTCTCTCTCTCTCTCTCATCCCCGCCCCGAGATGAAGAGGAAGAAGGTGTAAGAGAGAACGTGTGAGCGGGAGCGAGACGCGCGCAGGGCCTGGCTCTCGCCAAAGGGAGGGATGTTTGGGGATGAAGCCGCTCTGCCGCACCGGAAGATGCAAGATGGAGATACGAAGAACGAGGAGAACCAACTTCTCCGAGCGAGACGAGGACACGCGGTAGGAGAGAGAGAGAGAGAAGGCGACCAAACTCCAGACAGCCAACCAAATTTCAGACGCCAAACTCTCCTTTTCCCCCACCGCTCTCTCTCTCTCTCTCTCTCTCTCTCGCTCCCTCCTACGATATAATACGCCCGCAAAATTCTCTCACTCTCCTCTCTTACTCCCTCCCCTATTTTACTCACTCAACTTCCACTCGCTTCATCGTTTCTTTTCACTTTTCTTCCTCGCTCAATCTTCTCTAGTTTCTAATTTTCTGTAGCTGCTTTCTGTATTTGCCTCTCGTTTTTGTTTATTATTATTCTTGTGTTTATAGATTTTTTTTTATGCTTCGTTTGCTTTTGTTTTTTTCCGAGAGAGAGAGAGAGAGAGAGAGAGTTTAGACGGTCTTGCGTTTATTAGTTTGCCTATTTATCTCTTCTCTCTCCCCGTATTTCCATCGTTAGCCTCACGGTAAACTCTCTTCCCTCTCCCCATTTTTTCGCCGGAATTTCCGCCCCTCCCTCCCCCCCCCCTTCTCCTACTCCACTCTCACTCTCTCCTCCAGTCCGATCCTCTTCCCGCAAGCTTCTAACGCAGCAACCACGACTCTGCGCATGCCACGAAAATCCTGAGCAGCGCAGGAATTTTTTCACGATCGCTGTATCCTTAGAAAATTTTATCGAGCTGGATTTTACGCTTCTCCGAACTTCCACGCTTTTTCACCAGATTTTCTTACTCCCGTCCATCGATATTTTCGGCATTTCAATTTCCATGTTCTTTCAATGGTAATAAATTTTAATCTTCTCGATAAAAGCGTTCGAACCATTCGATTTACGCACTTTGGTTTTGTTTATAATCGAGCTATATTCGCGACGAACAAATATCGACCAATAATTGCACGGTAGCAAAGACAATTAAATGACAAATTTAAATCGTTGAAAATAGCTGTAATTGAACGGTAGACTCCTCACGAGACACGGCTGCTTCGCTGTACGAAATACAATTAAATAAATAGTCTCTCATCGATCGTCAAATGGTTTTTTATTCAACCGTTACTCGCCAAAGTCGATTCTTTGCTTCGCCAACTTTTTCAGCTTTTGTTTTTGCGCATCAGGTGGCCGTGGTGCGGTGTGTTAAACATATTTATGGAGCGTAAGCTGCATATGCGCGGGGGTGAGACCGGGAGGGGGGGGGGGGAGTGGGAGGAAGGGGTGAAGGGACGAAGGGGTATGGAACTCGCATCCGGAATGCAAAGTGCACAGACTGTATACACCCTCCTGGAAAAGAGTGGCAAAAAATGCAAGGTTACCTACCTCTTTTTCGCTAACGTGTACCAGGGGCTGCTCCAACACACACACACACACACACACACACACACACCAATATTCGACCGTTTTAGCGAAAAACGCCAATTAAAAAACGCTGCCACTCTAATTGCATTTCTTCGATGCTGCAGTATCGATGATTGATAAACATAAAGTCTCCCCCCCCCCCTCTCACCCCTTTTTCATTACACCCCGATATACTTTATCGATGGAGCGTCCCTTCGATATACGCGAGAGAATCATCGAGTCGTACCACGTGAAAATAATCCTCACCACGCGGTGCAACATCGTTCTTTTGCAATTAAAAGGCGTGGAAATAAAAAGAAACGCGAAACTTTTTGGCGAATGAAACAGTGACTCGAAGATAATACACACCGTTACACCTCGAAATCATCGTTTTCATCGCGCGAATAAAGTGGAAAAATAATTTATTACATTTTTTAATTCGAACGTGTCGAAATTGTGTCCAAGTGCGGAATAACGAAAATTCGCTCGATTCTTCGTTGCTTGTCGCATGCGAAAAATCACGTTGAATATACGGTGAGCAGGGCGTAGGAAAAATAAGTATAGAATTTTCCGAATATTTTTATTACGTTATTGTTTCAATGTCGTCGTTATTCTCTGAGCTTGCAAGGAGTCTTTATTTTCGTACAAATTAATAGGACAGAACTTGTCGTGCTTTCAGGATTTATTGGGTACGCACAGAGAGCCACGCGGATCACCGTTATAGACGCGCATGCAGTCGGAGCCCCAGGTAAACATTTTATAACCTTTACGAAAAATAAGCTTACTTTCCGAGAACCGTTTATTGTGCTACACAGTGCTTAGCTGCCTATAGAGCGGTTCTCGGAAAGCGTGCGACTCATTTCTATCTGTTAAATTTCCACGCTAATAGGGGGGGGGGGGGGGGGGGATTTGCATAAAATATATTGGTTTTCGACAAATATTCTCATCGAACGCTGCTAGCGTCCACGCTATTCGTGTCTCTCTAACTGGAATACGACAAAGAACTTTTATATTCGACTCGTCCATACTTGTGTCCATGGCTCGGACATTTACCGTTACTCCGAGAACACCCCGTATAGAGCATTCTTTGGTAATCGTTATAATTTTGCTGGATTTCAAAATAATGAAACTTATTATTTATGAAATGGTATTAAATTCTTTCCCGGGAAAAAGAAAGCCAATAGTTTTCGTGTAGAGAAGAATTTATGACAGGAACGCGCGCGCGCGGGGAGAAGGTCTGCGGTGAAACTTGGAAAGGCTCGAATGATCGTACCCAATTTTAATTGTGAGTATATACAGACTCCGCTCTTTTCTCCTTTTCCCATTTTTTATTCGACCTTTCTTCAACATTGCACGTTTGATTCTACATTTTCATCAATTTTACTTACGAATACCTCTCGTTCCCTTATTATCGATCCAACTTTGCCACTTTAATCATTTCACGAGTTTAACAATCACAATTACGACACTCGCACGAGTTAATTATTAATTTAAAAAAATAATTTTCTACCCTACAAAAAACAACTACGTCATTATATTTATAGCAATTGTACACCTTTATTGATTATTCGTAACAATGATGAATAATCGTAAAATTGCCATCTCGACATTTCGGTGAAAATTTCCTCCTCTTTTGGTATTTTCATCAATGACAACGAAAGAATATATATATATATATATATATATATGTAAGGTTTATTGGAATTGTGTGCAAGTAAGCCCCACGCTGGAATGTGTATATTCGATTCGATTTCGCGTATAGCTGCATTGTTTCGCAGTTGGCAAAGGAGAATGAGCATAGGGCCAGTATCCCCATAAACTAATTCGTCCTTTATGTAAATGCAAGACGTGACTCTCTCTCTGGCTCTTCTCATGAATACATACATGCTTAACCTCTCCCTCTTACTCTCTCGTACGTTTCTTCACATGAGAAGCTCCGCACGCGAAGCTTACGGCTTCTTAGATGATAAAACGAGGTCTCTGATGAAAGAATAACGTTGAGGCTTAATTGGCAAACTCCCCCCACCCCCTACTAATTTCTATCTCTCAATCCACTCATCAATTGCAATTTTCCTTCGTTACATTCGCAAATAAATTCAAAAAATTTGCCACAATAATTATTCCCATGTATATCGAACGTTATAATTAAGAATTTTCTTATCGAAAAAATGGAAGAGATCAGCGAACGATCGACCAGTTCGAAATTGGATCGATCCAACCACTCGAGATGTTGTGCAAGGTGATAAAAGGCGGGGAGGGGGGGGGGGTGTATAACGGGTGTCGGAAAAATACAAGGAGCGGAACCCAGAAGAGTTTTCGTGATTTGAATAATACATCGGTGAATCGCATGCGACACGGAATGTCGGCGAAAGAAAAGTAAACATCGCCTTTCGGAGCTTCGGCAAACAGTCGGCGGGCTGTCCAGAGCGGAGAGGCACGAGAGTGCTTATCGTCCCGTGAGAATCCAGCTTTTCGTCGGACCATAATATAAATAAGAAAATATTTCGACGAACTCATCTCTGTGAGCTCTCCTCGCTTCGCCGCTACACCGCGTCGTGCGCCTATACTTTGTATGTATGTGTGTGTGTGTGTAATATACACCAAGTACGGGTACTTGTCCCCCCCCCCCCCCCCCCTCGTACCTGCCCTCCATTATCCTCTCGAGCGTTTGCTATTTGTTAATACAAAATCGATATAGGTTTCACGAGAGGAATACATATATATATATATATATGTGTGTGTGTGTGTGTGTGTGTGGCAAAGAGGAGCACAATTCTATAATTATATCGATTTATAATTAATAATTTTCCGCACATCGAGATTCCGTTCAATTTACCCCAATTCACAATTATTTCTCGCGTTATTATCTTACAATTTCGTCTGCGTTTCTGCCACGCGCTTCATCGGCAAAGAAAGCAACGCGCTCAGACTTCCGGAGGATAGACTTTGGCAAAAATAACGTCGTCTACGTGGCCATGGGCGACAGATCGAAACGTTATAGTATTCGATAGAATGTTTGTGCTCGCGCGTGTGTGTTCGCGTGCGAGTTTAATCTTTTATTTCCTCTCGAAATTTTATTTCCCATCTTCTCTTATGCCTCATTCCCTCGTGCAAGTGTATACCGCGAGAAGGCTTTATGTACGTTCGAGCAGGGTTTTTTCTTTCAATACGATATTCATGGATTTGCAAAATACTCCTTTACCCACTCACACTCGACCTTTAATGACCTTGAACATCTCGAGTCTAAAAACTTGAAATTTATCCAAGTCCTCGATCCACAGAGTTTTCGTCTTCAAAGCATAACTCGCTATAATTACGATCTATCCTAATTATATATATATACGCTTGTGTGTAAACAAACCGTTTTTCATAATGAGCTTGCGCTGCATTTATTTACGAGAGACCTTATCTCAATGCCGAAGAGAATACAAAAAACGCGCGCAGGGATTAGCATGTTGCAGGGACGCGAGCGAATTCGCAGGGAGAGAGCGTATATATATATATATATATATATATGTGTGTACGCAGGATTAATAAATCCAATTTGTCAGAAACTACTGGCTTTTGGCCAGAAAAAGCATTACATCGAAATTCGAGGCGACCGTTGTTGGAGGAACCGGAGCTGACCGCGATGGGAGAGGGAAGAAGAAGGTGGGCGAGTGAGGGGAGGGGGTGGGGGGGTTGAACGAGAGGCCGGGAGACGTCAGATTGAATCAGCCTAAGCAACACCTAGCCACCCTTACGGATTTCACCCTAGCAACCCGAACGAGCCGAGCTGACCAGGCCACACTATCAGCTAGATATTCGCTGGCGTGGCGTTTGCGCCCTATTTTATTAAGGAAATCCACCCCCTCCCCCTCCCCCCCCCCCGCTCCATCCCCCGACTACTCCCAGTCGCCCTCGGTAAACCCCCCCCCCCCCCCCCCGAAGCATGCCATAGCGAAGCGGACTCCCGGACTACGGAACGAGCCTCGCTCTCGTAACACGTGCATTCCACCCCTCCCTCCCCCCCCCCCCCCCTCGAAATTGTTTTCCCTCGTCCCAGCGATTTTTGCAGCGGCCCGTGTGCGGTCAATTCTCATCGACTCCTCACCCTTCGACGAGAGCTCCATTTTCACGATTAAATTTTCTCGTCGTACATGTATCTGCACGCTGCTTATATAGTTTTCTTCGATCGTTTCGTTTTTTCTGCGAATTTTTAGGGGTACATTCTCCATGTATGGGTTTTTCTCGCACGCTCCGACCCACCGTGGCAGTATATATAGTGGGCGAAGAGCGAAAACCGATGCAGATCCTAATAGTTTCTCCGGCGTGGCAATTTTTCTCAACGGCAAACGCGGTCTCTCTCTCTCTCTCTCCTTTTCCATCCGAGGAAACGACGCGCTAGGCAGAGCAATAAAAATATTGCTGGCGAACGGAGGGTGGCAGGGCCGCGTCATTAAAGGAAATTATAACAAAGTGGCGCGGCGACGGTGGTCCGAAATGGGCGCGCGGAATGGGATGGAAAAGTCGAGGATGAGGTTTCGCAGCTCTGGAACGAGGAGGAGCAGCCAGACGAGGGTGGCCAAGAAGGGCTGAGTCAGTTGACGCGGAAAACGAATTGAAATTTTAATCGCCCACCCTCTGACAGCCACCCTCCAACTTGGACTTATTTTCTCTCTACCTTCGGCCTTTTCCTCTTTTCCACCTTTTTCCTCCTTTTTCCTCGCTCTCTCTCTCTCTCTCTCTCTCTCCTCTTCTTCCTTTTTCCTTAATGTGCTTTTAACTTTTTAGCCGAGGCTCGATTTTAATGGAAAACGCGCTCTGCCCTTCCAAGGTTAGCCTCCCATTACAACAATATTCCCTGCTTAATTTCTTTAACGACTTATCACCCAATTTTCATCATTCTCCTACTTTTCTCTACGTTTTTCCACACATTCGAATCTATCGAAAATTTCATTTTCTTCTCGTACACAGTCTGGACTCTCTAGGACTTTCGACCTATCACGCGTACTCTTATAGCAAAGGCTCGGAAGAGTATCGTCTTCGCGTTGCAACAATCTTGCCACCGAATTTTCCTCGTTCTTCCGCTCTTCTCTCCACTGTTTCGTATTAAAAATAAACTTTCCTATATATATATATATATATATATATATATATCCATAACGGATCTCCTTATACTCGAGGATGAAGAAGGCTCGATCGTTCCAGCGAATCATATACGGAAGACACGAGATGAACGCTGCATGACTATATATCGAGCGAGTCCTTGGAAATTTGTAGAGAAATTGCGCTAAAAGTCGATGGAAAAGCGTTGATTTTAGGCGCGTAAGTGTGGAGGAGAGGTCGATGCGGTGTGTTGGTATATACACATATATATATATAGGCTGCTGCTTGAGAGAGTCCGAAAAGGCGAGGCGCGCGCATTGTGTAGAATTAGAGGCCTTCTTATGGTAATTGGACCACCGTTTGATTGCTGGGTTACACTCGGAAGCAACTGGAGCCGGACCAACCGATGGTTTCCGCGTGCATCGCCCAACGACTCTCCTACTCCCTTCTTCATCCTCCTCTTCATCATCATCCTCTTCATCTTCTTTCACAACGATTCCCCGGCGTGTATTCCTGCACACGGCTCGTGACCCACTTTCGCCCTCTCTTCCAAAACCCATCGTTTCACGCGTGATCCTCGCGCGCGCTACGTACACCACCACCACCTTTGCTATATATATATATATATATATATATATATAGATCCTCCAACTCGAAAGATGCACAACATGCGCGCGAAATATCCTATTAATATCAATTAAAGAAATGCCTCGTCGCGAGATTGACAAGTTAATAGCCGGATTTGTTAACTCATCGCGCTGTTTCGCGTAGAAAAAATAAATTAAATTCCCGAAACGAAAGGACGTTGCGCAAAGTGTGTACGATAAGGCAAGGCCAAGCGTTTTCGATGAAAGGCAATTTTGACGTACAAGTCCGAAGAGTGCAGGAGAGAAAAAATTAACGTGCTAGTAAAAAAGAAGCGAGTATATATAAGAAGGAATAGAACATGCATTTCGCGCAACAAAATTTCCGCCCAACAAAGGAGTCATTCATCATTTTATCCGTTGACTCGCCAAGGTTGCGTGTGACTTTTTCGTCGCCAATCTGATTTGCCGGGGAAAAAAATCAGTAATCGCCGCTAGTCGTATATATAGATAATGCGGACAAAAATCGTTCAACGTTTCCTGCGTCTTTCCCCCCCCCCCCCCTTTCTCAACGCATTCGCCTTGTATACATATATAAGTAACATAAATTTTCAACAACTCTTCCAGGTAGAAATTTAGAAAAATTACTAGAATTCGC
Organism: Prorops nasuta; assembly: GCF_024137725.1. NCBI lineage: Eukaryota > Metazoa > Arthropoda > Insecta > Hymenoptera > Bethylidae > Prorops > Prorops nasuta. The sequence goes on from NW_027116814.1 coordinate 3,718,160, forward strand.
AAAGTATATATATATATATACTGCTTTGATTCGGATAAAACTGTATAGAAAGAATATTCTAGAAAAATCGCATTAATTATAGAATTTAATTTTCATCGTTTAATCAATGAAGAAATAACATTAAATGAAGCTATTCCGAAGAGAAATTAATGGAACATCTCGACTGATTTATTCCCCGAGTGTTTTTAATTTGTTTAGAGAGAGAGAGAGAGAGAGAGAGAGATATTGGTAGTGCGTTCTCCCGTGCCAGGATCCTTTGTCCTGTTTGGGCGGGCCGGACTAAAACTAAAACTAGTCTAACTGCATCCTGACGTCATCCGCGCCGCGATTTGCCTTAACCTTGAGCTCTCCGCTTCTTTCTCGAGTCTCTCTCTCTCTCTCTCTCTCTCTCTCCGGAGCGAGCAATTTGGTCGGTCCTCTCGCTCCGTCTCTCTTTGCTTCTTCCAGTTTCATTCCCCCGCCCCCCCCCCTCCCCCCTCCTTCCTCCCCCACTCACCGTCCCGCGTGCTCTCTTTCTCACTCTCTTTTTACATCCAACGCGATATAATTCTTATTTTTCTTTCTCCGCGTTCGATATATATGTATACCTCCGGAACAAATATACCCTCGTCTCTTCTCATATCTCGAAAATCAATTTTATTCCCCAGACGCGAGCTATGGAAATTCTCTGGGGAATTTTTCCATTTTCTTTTTTGTCCGTCTGTCTTATATATTCCAGTGGTAATTCGTAGCGCATGTACGAGTTATTAAACTCGGTTTTGCCGTGCAACTCGGTCCCTGGCCATCGCAACTCGCTCGATGGCACGCAAACCACGAAGAATGTGGCGCAGCGACAGGAGAGCACAAGTCCTTTTGTCTGCTCTCTGCTTCGTGCGAGCGTCACAATTAAAGCTTCTATATATATATATATAAAGCGCGTTTTCCTCGAATTTTAACGAGCGAATAGTCACGCTCTCGTGCCTCGTCCGGATTCGGCTCCGGATCCTCCTGCGTGCCATAACTGTAATACGTACGGCCCTGATCAGCTTTTCGTGTATCTGCTCTCCTGTGCTCCTAGTAAGGGTACACCGTGTTCCCTTGCGCTTCGATGATGTGATTATATGGACTATGCGATATATAATTTCTCAACTTTTGCCTCGAAGGAACAGAAACAAAACTGTTACGAGGGCTGGGACGAAATTTTGTCGAAATAAAACATTATATTTTAGCGCATTTGCTCCTTGTTGCGAGGCCACGCTAAATTTCTTTGGTTCGATAGCTATAGACTTGTGTGATATATATATATATATATATATATATATATATAATTTAAAACTCGCTGTTATTATTGAGAAAATGTTTTATTTTTCTCAATAAAATATTAATTATATAGTTTTATGGAATCGTGTGAATTATAGTTCTGTTTTTACAATAACTTTGATTTTGCAGTGTTAAAAGGCACAATTTAAAATTTTATACGTATACACAGTCCAGTTGGAGTAGTGTATGGGTGTAGGGGAGGGGGGTTGATAGGATAGAATAGGATAGGTTGTATAGACGTGCTGGAATCACTAGCTCTTTTCTTTCCTCTATCTCCGTGTGTGTCTGTGCGTGTGTGTGGTGGCTGGTGAGGAAGAAATCGAGCGGATCGACGACGTATCGAAAATTAATGTGAATACCACGAAACTGGTCCCCGAGGTATTTCTGTATTTACCAATAGTATCGATGATATTTCTTCGTTTCCGCCGCAGATAACATCTCCCGCGGGACGCGCGGCTCACGAAAATTATAGGCTTCCGCGCTTTGAATTATTCCCTCGGATCGCTGAGAATTTTCGTCATGAAGATCATGAGCCGATAATCATCCATCTTCGGAACTCAAGGTGCTTGCACAACCAGTACAATTTACATATCGAAGGGATATTTTTCTTCTTACTTACCACCCCCCTATATCAATTTTCTATTATTGTACCTTTAAACGAATTTAACTGTCCATTAAAATTTTTTATTCTCTTTGCCTCAATTATTTACTTTTATTTTATATTCATAGCTCAGAATCTCGTTTAATAATAATATAACATTTCGGCAATTCTATATATTCCAACGTCCACAAATTACTATATATATTCGTTACAAGTTTCATGATCATATGCATCGATTTTATTCAGTCATTTCGAGCACGTTCGAATTTTTATTTTTATCCATATAGAATCATCGATATGTTAGTATATATCAACTTTGTATCCCAAAGGTTTTGCTGGATCAATGCGTATACGTAATATTGCAGTGTGTTTATGTGCTTGTGCAATATATATATATATATATATATATATACCTTTGAAGTAAGTAAACAGTCTCCCCAGACTACTGGTAATTACTTTTGTTTACTTATTACACTGTCGATGCTTTGAGGTTTGGACCATAAGGAGGGTCAGATATATACAGCAGATATAGACAAGAGGCGAGTTAACGTTGAACCTAGCAAGAATTTTTTGTACCCGCGCGCGCGTTTACGTTTAAAAAAAAGGTCAATTTGGTTCGGAAATTACGGTAGCTTCGGTCTTGAGCGATTCGGGCTTAGGAGATGTAAAACTGTGCGCGAGTGCAGTTTACTGGTTTGTGCAAGGAAACCTTCGGTATTCGTCAAGTGCATTTCAAGGTGCACACGAGAGATGGTATGTATACTTGACAGTTTATTATGACAAAAAACAATCTCGAATTTCCTTTTATCGCGTGTAATTTGGACGTGTAGCGAACTTTTTGAAATATTCCAAACTTGCGAACATTTTTTTTCTCGATACTCGAGCTAATCAATTTATATAATTATTTATCACCGCACCAATTATCGTTCATTTCCGATTGGTCCTCCGCAAATTTATTCGATCATCCATTTTTCCTCGATTATACATTTCATTGGAAATTATCTCGTTTAATCGAAGAGTCTTGGAGAATGACGTTTCTTTAACAATGCCACGCTGCTTCAATATACTTTTACAGTTTCGTCAAAGTTGCATGGTTGTGTCAAGTTTTATCGCTTTCTCGCACTAATTGCTTCCATATACATATATAGATACTCCGTATAGTCTTACGAGTTTAATATCCTCCGCAGCTTCGAGACTTTAGTGATTTTTTTATGACAGTCGCGAGTGAAATTACGTTTTTCGAACATTGTTTAAGGAGAATCTGGAAAATGAATATATTTAGCGTCGAATTTTCTCACTCGACGAGTGGCGAGGAAAATTGTGCGCGAGGAAATGGGATGATTTGGATTTTTTCTCGTAGAAGGAGGATATCGGTCGGTGAAAAATATATTTATCATAGAATTTTCTCATTGGGACGATTTTTACCGAGCTGCGAGGAAAATTGTGCACGACGAAAGAGGATGATTTGGATTTTCCTGCGAAGGATTTTGCCGGTCGACTCGGTGGGCCGCGAATAATTAAGGGAAATGGGTGTTTTTGATTGTAGAGGGTGGTGGTGGTCGGTCGGCGAAAAAGGGAAAAATCGTTGCTGGTGACAATTGGTAATTTTCGGTCATCGATCATTTCGGGCCGTCACGATTGGTCGGATTTTAGGGGTTGCATGCAGAATCTCCGGCAGCGATTGGTGCCTGGCGAGTGTGAGAAAATCTCCGGCTAACTTTCAATGCCTGTCGCCCAAATGATTTATAGCAATGACGCTCTTTTTTCCTTTCCTCTCCTCTCCTCTCCACTCCTTCTCCTTCTCCTTCTCCTTCTTTTTCCTTCCGCTTTGCGTTTTATTTTACCTCACTCCCCCCCGCCACTTTCTTTTTTCTCAATTTTCAATGTTTCTCCCATTGATCGTACACTTTATTCGTATATACGTTACACGGAATAATTTCTCATTCGCTCATTAATATTCCTCCGCCTTCATCTTGAATTTTTGTTACATTGTAAATTTTGCTATTAATTTTTATCATTTTATTGGAGCAACTTTGGATCCTCTCTTGTGTTCTATCAACGTTGTACACTGTGATATATTCGAATTTTACTTTCACCTTTCTCTCTCTCTCTCGAAGCATGCAAGTTTTCAGCTATGCGTGGAGAGAGAGAGAGAGAGAGAGAGAGAGAGAGACGATCGAACGCGATGCGTCGGCGATTTTTCGACGTGCAACGCATAAAAGGAAATCTCGCGCGATCCGCCAGTGATTTTTCCCTTCTTCCTGAACCGCTTCCTTCTTCAATAGGGTCCCTCTGCACCGTGATCCAGCTATTTTCGCAGGTGTCGTGTGGATTCCTTTCATTCCTCGAGCTTCACCTGCCGTAAAACTCGTGTAAAGCTGCTATATATATAGTCACGAAACTAATAAGATCAAGCTCAAAAAGCACGATATATATAAATTAGAATTTTCGCTGCTCTCCAATAACAATTTGCAAAATATATATACATATAGTGATTCGGAAATGTGCGTAGGTTGGATGAAGAACCGGAGAAGAAAAAAAAACACAAAATTCTTCAAGAGTTTAATATTTTTCTAAAATCCACTGCTAATTTTTAAATGTGACAGTAACTCGATTGATTCGTATATAATTGAAAAACAACGAGAGTGAATTTCTCGATTATCGATGACCGTGAAACAAAAATCACTGCGATAATAATAATATCCCGAGGAGCACGGGTGCTCGCGAGGTATTTAAGAACGAAGAGGCCTCCTAAAGCCTCGCGAACTAGGCTGGGAAAAATATCGAAGGATTTCCAGGAGACAGCAGCGTTCACCGTGAGATTAGATATTGCAAATGGTGGGCCGGCTTATCCGGACTCGAAGCTCTCGCCGGCAAGACGATAAGATTTGCTCGGTTGGACTCGTTGGCTCGTTTTACGATCGCATATTCGAGTCTTTCGTTTCTTTTCCGGAATTGATCACTCGAGGAATATTAAACGACCTTGTCTATGGAGGATCGATCGAGCGTAAAGCTGTGCCATACGGATAGTAGCGCGAAGAGGGATGAAATGAAGAAAAGGATGGGGTTGAGGGGGAGGTCTCGCGGAGGAGCGAGGGACAATTTTTATCCCCCCTCCCCCGCACCCCCACCTCCTTTGTTTTCCCACTTTTGGTCATCGTTTTATCAGCGAACGCTCGTTCGGTGCCCGAGGCATGCATCGTTAAGCTTCTTCGGGGAGCTCCGTAACGTCCTCCCCGAGTTCTCCACGATGCTCCTTTCCGCCACCCGAACCCCTTTAACCTTCATGACCGTCCTTTAACGTACCCCCCCCCCCCCTTCCCCCCCCCCCCCCCTTCCTCCCTCCTCCACACCCCTATATAGCTAGAGATCACGAATGCCAGCTTTGGTCCAAGCCTCCACGAGCACCTTTTAAAAAGAGACGACCCCTTTATTCATCCCCCAGGAAACGTTTATCTACGAGAAAAATTCACTATAGAAATTTAAATATTTAATTGTGCGAAAATCCAGGATAATTAACGAAATCAATCTAAATTAATATCCTGCACGTTAGAGAGTATACTTATTATCATTAATTCATCAGCGGCACACGTGCGCGTGGAAACTTGGCTCTCGCTCGCGTATAAGTCGCAGCCAATTCCTACACGGTAGCCTCTCTCGCTCTCTTCGTAGAGGAGCACTAATCCAAGCACACGCACGCACACACCCTCGGACACACACACATTTAGGAATACAGCTAGGTGATTCGTCCACCCTTTCACGTTCCGCCACCCTCGAGTTTCGGGCCAATTCCCCTTAACGCTAATTTATCTTAATTACATTCTACGCGCGTCGGCATGTGTACACGCGTGTGTGTGCCGCTCTACACGGGAGCATCTCGTGCCTGTGTGCGTGCTCGCACGCGCGCGAGCTTTAATCTTCGCGTCACGGAATATCCTGGCGTGTCCAGGGCCGGATTTCGCCAGAGCTTCCTGCAGGATCGATTCGCCCAAATTTCGGCGACCCCCCCCCCCCCCCCCTCTCCATGTGTCTCTAAATACCGCTATAATGTGTACGGTGTGTGTGTGTGTGTATGTGTGTGATGTAAGAGAGGGAGAAGAGCACCTGCGCGATTATTTCACAACAGTGTATTGTGTAGTATATGCCAAATTACGAGAGTTTGTTCGAACCTCTCGAAGAAACAATTGTTGCATATATATATATACCTTGAATATGTCCGTTTGGTTGCTTTATTATTCACGACGCTGTGGATTGATTTTGTACATGAATATTGCCGAAGATATATATACAAAACTCTGTGTGTTTTGCGTGTGTGTAGAAAATTGATATATTTAAATTATATTATAAATAGCATTATTTTAAACATGCTCCGGTTATTGATTATCCTTATCTCGCTCTGTGTACTATACAAGGTGTCCCATGAACGATAATCGTGTCAATATCATCGAGTAGGGTACGAAATTCAAAGTAAAAAAGTTTGAAAAAAATGTTTTCCTAGCACACTTACTTAAAAAGATATTTGCGATTAAAGATTGTCGATTATATAGTAGCCGTTCTTAAAGAGAAAGATTGTTTTGATCGCGTTATAAGGTTAAAAATGCAAACAGATTCTGTGAATTAGAATACTAAGTAAGTAAAACAAAGTCAAACATCCACTTGAGCCTATGAGGTAGTCGAAGGCCGATCGACGGTTTCGAATATGAGCGTCATAAAAACAATCGAAACATAAACACTTTCGAGAAAAGCTGAGGGCTGAGAATGAAACTTTTGAAACTTTCGTTTAACGAATGAATTATTTATGTTTTTGAATTGTGCGTATATTTACGATGAAAATGAGTCCAAGCGTAACACAATTACGTCAATTCCAGATATAATTAAAAGTTTGAATCAATTAATAGCATCGCTAAAAATAGTCGTAATTATGTCACGTTTGGACTCATTTTCATCGTAAAGATACGCACAATTCAAAAACATAAATAATTCATTCGTTAAACGAAAGTTGCAGAAGTTTAAATCTTAGCCCTTAGCTTTTCTCGAAAGTGTTTATGTTTCGATTGTGTTTTTATGACGCTCGCACTCGAAGCTGCCGATCGGCCTTGAACCACTCGACAATAGGCTCAAGTGGATGTTTGGCTTTGTCTTTTTCTTAGTATTCCAATTCACAGAACCTTAGCATTTTTGACCTTATAACGCGACCAAAACAATCTTCCTCTTAAAGAAGGCCTACTGCGTGCAATCGATATAATCTTTAATTCCAAATAACTTTTTACTCAAGGGAGCTAGGAAAAAAGTTTTTACAACTTTTTTGCTCGGATTTGTGTCCCCTATCCGACGGGTACCATTGGCATGGCCATCGTTCGTGCGAGACACCCTATATACATACGTTCACTCGATCGAATAACTCGCAGTCTAGCTGCGCGAATCAGCGAGAAGTTGACGTTAGAAATTCTGTTAAACGAAACCGTACGTATTTCATTGCGTTAACCCATTATAAGAGAGAAGCGACCCCATCTGGGGGGTCAGCTAAGAAGGAGACGAAGCATCGTGCACACGAGAGGGTGCCGTCGGGCCTTGGGGGTTAAAAGCGAAGGGGGGGGGGGGGGGGGGGGTTAGGGGGCGCGCGTTTATCTTGAGATTGAGCATTAGGATTTAGTGTATGTGGGGCTGGCCTTGCTGCGCGAAGATAAGGGGGTAATTTCTGCTCGCCAGGGGTCAAAACTGCCCGTAGCTCATCTCGACCACGTACGAAAACCACCCCTGGCCACTCGTACAACCCCCCTCCCCCCCTCCACCTCCGATTCTACACCCCCCCCCCCCCCCCCCCACCTTGCATCCCAAAGCCTTCCAGCCAAAGTCATTTCCACGATCTTAGACGGCGCACTGGCTTAAACCTCGTGTATGCAAATTACATTTGGAACGTTTGCTGATAAAATAAGCAATGATTTGTTCGAGCCCTCCAGAGTCTATACCTGCTACTCTCTGCTGCTGCTTCTTACGACGATATTATAAGAATAATTTATGGCAATTGAAAAACCTGGTGATTTCCCCAATTGGCTTCCTTCTTGCAATAAGAATTTCAGGAAATAATATGGGAGGGGACGATATATGCAATTCTGTGTATATGTACAGTGCAAGGGTATGGTGTACAAAGTTGAAGGAGATGCTCGATAATAACCGATGTTGTTGTTGCGCTTGTCGAACCGCAGGAAATGCATGATTGCGTAAAGTGTACATATACATAGGTATTCTTTATCGCGTTACTCTCTCTCTCTCTCTCTCTCTCTCTCTCTCTCAATGTCGAAAGGGAAACATTTAAAACGTCTCACGCGTGTTGCTGCCTGTCTCCTCGCGGAAAGAGTGTCACGCAACGAACCACCGAACGTAATTAACGCCACGAAGATACTCTCTCAACCCCCATCGCCTCTCTCGCAAACAAAAAATCGATAATAATCATCGTCCTCGACACGATCCCCCCATGCGAGGATGTCGAGAAGCAGCGAGAAGGAACTTTGTATTAAAATTAGCAGCTCTCTGGACAGAACGTTCTGATGCAACGATGGATGTAAATGTGAGTCAACAGTATATATATATATATACATATAATGTGGAAGAAGAAATTGTTTAGAATTTTTTCAATCAAGGAATATTCGAATGTTTAATCGCAGAGAGCCTTGCACCACATATTTGTTCGATCGTCGCCAGGAAATATAGAAAATAATTGATCAATGTTTATATCATTTGAATATTTGTAAAATTTTCTTTGATAATTATTCGAGTCTCTTCAATTGCACGATTTTAATCCCGATTGACAAATGTTCCAAGATATACGGCGTGGCAATCTTGCAACGATAGAAAATTACGTTGGTTTTAAAAAGCAGAGGCCAAGATGGAGTCTCGAGGATAGAAAATTTGGAGAATTTTCCTCGTGCGAGATACGTCGTGCTGGTATAAAGCAACGTGGTGTGTCGAGTAGAGCGAAAAGCTAAGAAGAGCCCGGGTGAAGCGTACTCTTGTACCGGGCAGCTCCTCCGCAGTTCGAGAATCGATTTTCCAAGATCGAGGGGAGAAAGGGGTGGGGGGGGGGGGGGTGGCAGGCTTCCAGATTATTTACGAAGTTTCGCGTAGGGTAGGAATCTGGCCGTGGGGGCTAGGGCTTTTCCGCGCGGCGTTTTTTGGAGGGTAACCTGGAGGTACGGGAGAATTTTCGCGTGCGCCACGAACGTCCGCTGGGTCCACCAACCCCTTTGCCTCTACATCCGGCCGACACCCTCGCAACCATTTCTCACATTGGCGTAGCACCATTTATATACCCAACCTGACGCTAAACTTTATTCAAATATTGCCATTGACGCTCGGCAAAAATTCAAACTCTGCGAAATCCATGAATCGCGCCAAATTTTTTACGCTACGCGAAAGCAGCGTTGATGTTTTTTGCTTTCAAAATGCGCAAATTTCGTCCAACTTTTTCGATTCTTTTTGTAAAAAAAAACTCGTGTTTTGAATTAATCGGAATTTACTCGAGCGAGGGAGTAGTTAAGAGTTTCGCTTTCTTCGCAGAGTCGCTAAGAATTTTTTTCTGGGAAAATGGGGGAAAAGGGTAGAAAGAAAGAATGGAGTTTTCGCGTGGATTTAAATTTGAGGAGAAAGTCAGTTTGTGAAAAGTGGCCAGCTACGCCAATGGTCCACGTCCACCCCTTGGTCAAGGGGGAGACTTGGCGAGGGGGCGCGGGGCTTGAAATGCCGAAGACAGGAGCAAACTAGCGTCTGGACGTGCAAGTATGCGACTTATTCTCGTATACGTGCAGCGTGTCTTTCCCGCAGCGGAAACTCATACGCCCTCCCTTAATTTTCGCAGGACACATAGTATAATTACGCACTTGGAGCTTATATGTATATATACGTAGTATGTACAGCCTCCCACACACACACAGAGGTACTTGTGTATAACTTTGAAATGTCCAGAATATGCGCAAAGATTTACAACAATTGCAAAATAAAAAAACATATTTAAAAGTAAGTGGGAAAAATATAACTAAAAGAGAAAAACAAATTTTTTTCAAAACAAACTTGTGTACCGCATATACATATATAGTTGGTACGATATCAAGAACCAAATTACAGGAACCTTCCAAAAAAAACCTGGACAATTTTTGAAAATACATGAATAAACTATGAAAAATATAGCACCGAGTCACAGGATGCCTTTACGCAGTGGTCAGTAAGCCGAGTCCGGAGCAATGCTAGGGGTTGAAGGAGGACAATAAAAAGGGGATCTATGCAGAGTGACCAAGAGAGGGGGGGGGGGGGGGGTAGGGCACAAGTGTGATCAGGAAGCGCAAGCCGTACTGAAGAGGTATATATATATATATATATATAGAAGAGGGAGCGAGTATTAGCGTTAGGGAGAAAGAGAGAGGGGGGGGGGGGGGTAGGGGTAGGGGGTGAAGAAAGCAGGTAGCAGACGAGGATGGGGAAATACAAGGAAGAGGATAGTCGGGATACAAGTAAATACGCACGCGTACACGCGCATAGAGGCGCTATATAGGGACCAACACGAGCACACTTGGAAATAGTGACGCGATGAACGTAAGGACGGACAAGGGTTGAGGGTGGTTGGCTGGCTCTATCTCCCGCACTCCTAACTAACATGTATTTTGCATAAAGCTTACATTACTTGAATTACAATGCTTCAGTGCCGTCTCGTAGCTGCCCCCCCCCCCTTTCCACCCCCTCACGAAGGCACTGCCATGTAAATTACTTCCACTGCGAGGGTGTGTGTGTGTGTGTGTGTCCTCGTGTACGCGGCTATCTCTCTGTCCCCCTCCCCCCTACACACACACACACACACACGTACACGCGAGATGCCTCTGGACACTCTACCTCTCCCTCTATTAGGTACACAGACTGCGGGCACAAGGAGATGGAGGGGGGAGGAGGGGTGAAATTCATTATCTCAGTCATTCCGGCCAACGCTGCGTTATCGGCGTGATATAATTGATCGTTAAGCGGCCCCCGGCAACTCGCGTTCTCCACGAATCGGGAAATTCGATCGGACAAATTTGTTTTATTCCTTATTTGCTCTCCACTCTTTATTATTATTATTATACTTTTTGTTTTCTCGAGCTTCCCACTTAAACGTTGTGCATGCGGAGCGGTACCAAAATTTGGACGTTCGAACGCGTCAAAGGGTGGCTTTTCTTGTTTGGTTATATATATATATGCTGTAGGATATTTTTCGGGAAAATTTGAATCTTCCGTGCAATAATTTTTGTTGGTCTATGATTTTATTCGTTTGGATGACGCACACACACCATTGCGTCACAGCGAAACGTACGAGAGAGAAAGAATGCAGAATGTATTCTCGGTTTGCGCGGGAGCAACCAGGTTTTCCCTTTAGACGCGGAGCAACTTTTTAATGGAGCCTGCACCCATATGGCCAGCCCTTGAAAAGCTGAAACACCGAAGAAAAAGCTCGCGGTAAGCATGAGAATCATTGCCCGGCGTACCGCGTCTATACGGCCATTTTTTAGCCACTTTTCCCGCGAAACTCGAGAGAGTATCGGCTTTTTTTCGCGCATCCCTTTCTTCCACATTATTCACGCTTCCGTGCTCGTGTGCCAAGCGTGCGCAAACTCGCGCTCTCGAGTGTTCCGTTGTACGTAACCTGCACCGCACGCGCATTCGAGTGTACAAGCCACGTAAGAAAATATTGTTTACGCGGGATATCTCACAATATTTGTCCCGTATTCCTCCGCGAGACGCGGAATATACGAGTTCCTCGGAGAGGATTTTCGTTACGGGACGAAATAGGACGCTGATGGTAACCCGATGACGAGCTGTAAATCACTCGAGGGCTAGGCTTGTATCGCTCTTCTTCAAGGTCCGATGACGATCCGACGTTGCGAGGATAACGATGTCTGTAAATCTGCTCGCTTATTATTTATAAATATTGGTAGTTTTTTTTTTTTTTTTTGTTTTTTTGAAGATTCTCGTAGCGAATCCTTCGGGAAGACCACCGAAGGGCCAGCTGATCTCGAGGTGGAATTAAAGCGGCTGACCCTTTGGCGCGCGAGATTCCAACTCTAAATCTTCAACCTCGAAGAAATTGCGACAATCTTATATTTTTCGAGTACAAAGATCGAGGGGATTCAGCGGGAATTTTGTGTATGGAAAAGATCTACGAGAATCGTCGACTTGCACGCGTTAATCGCACGCGAGAAATTCGATGTATCGATGCGAATAGTTGGAAAAGTCGCGCGACGAGGGAAATAATCGCGGAAAGAGTCCGGAGTCTCTCTAAGCTGTCGCGTGACCGAGGAAACTAAGACTATGGGCTCTGGTTCGCGCGCACAAAAAGCACGGGAAATGGAATAATCTAATTGGAGTAGCAGCAGGGTGCATGGCGCTTAGCCGTTAATACGCGGACAGTGAATTGTCAAGTAAGCCTGCAGGAGGAAATTTAATTAAAATCGGATAAAAGGTGAGAGAGCGAGTATATATAGTATATATACATATATATATATATATATATACGCGTAGCATTTATAGTTAAGCATGGTAATAATTCGAGGCTGCGTCGGACCTCTGGCAGTAGCGGAAGCATCCGTCGGGGCTTTTTGCATGGGGGAGGGGGGGGGGGGGGGGGGAGCGGTGCGAGAGGCTGGTGACCTTCGAGGGGTGGGGGGATAACTTATTTAAGGCAGACAATGTACAAGACAGCGGAGCGCGTATGGCTCGCCAGGCCGAGAGCACAGGGGGCTACTTTGTATGTACGCATGCTGACATCTTACCCACCCCCGCGGCAACCCTCTTTGCCAGGGGGTGACCGGGGAAAGGGTGGAAGGGGGGGGGGGGCCAGATCAATACCGGCGCCCCCTGGACCAGGCCAGCCACCCCCACACACCCCAACCAGCCACGTGTGTGAGCACTGGACCTCTTAGAATCACCAACCCCGAAAACCTACCCCCTCTCGGTTTTGCTCAACCCCACCCCATCCTCCTCCTCTCTCCTCCTTTCATCCTCTTGCAGCCTCCTACGGCCATCCACTCCCCTCCAGCTTTAAAGCGATGTATCCCTATATAGCTGGTGTACTCTTAACGAGTACGCGACAACTTTCCCTCGATGTCTCTTCAACATCGACCCCGTATATTCGCAATCGAACCACTCGATGAAATATCAATCATTGTATATCATTTAAAATTTTCAGCCTTTAAGAATATCGTGCGTTTATCAAGGGTTAAGAGGAGCGTGTTCGGTATCGAGATATATAAACCGATAACAGTCTCGTTCCTCGAGTTGCTTGCAGATTTCTGTATACACAAGCCAACGACTCGATGAACTTTTATTCGCGTGTCAGAGACGTGGAATATTATGGTACGAGCGTATATACACACATATATATATTTATGTATAAGAAAGTAGTGGCAGCTGTCTTTTCCGATTTTACGAGTGGCGAACCCTCTCGACCGCGACACTCGGGACAAATCCGAACTATGATCTGCACGAGTCGCATGCACGGGAGAGCTGATAAGTTATGCCGAGGTGGCAAAAAGTGTGTTGGCTTGGCAGAGAGAAGGAGAGAACGGTTGGTGGACATCGCTATCGTTCCGTTAGCCATCGAGACTTTTTGCATCACAATTAATCCTTGGACGTAATGGCTCTGATCCTGACCACCTGGTCTCTCGGAGTCCCGCGGGACAATGGCCTAGCCACTACACACACACACACTGTTTCTCATTCGTTCCATCTTTCGCCGAACAGTCTTCTCCCCCTTTCACCTCCCCTTTTCATTAGCCTCACACAGAAATGACCTGCATCTTAACTCGCAGCTTCGCGTAATCCTCACCCTCTTTTTCTCTCCCTCGTCCCTCATCTCCCTCTACCACCCCAAAAAGGGGTAAGTTTGTGTGCCTCTGGACCCAGCTCCCACGGTCACTCCAATCTTCTCCTGGACCGAACCACTTGGATGATGGAACAAACCATTTTTTACTCTGGGAATATCTTCCATGTGTCTTTACTTGTGTATATATATATATATATATATATATATATATGGTATAGAATATTATTGCTAGTTTTTGGGCGCAGTTATGTGAAATAGCTGAAGAAATTAATAGAATTTTTATCAATTATTCTTTCTTTTCTTGATTATATATTGTACTATCTATGGGTTGTGTCAAAGACTCTCTCTCTCTCTCTCTCTCTCTCCCTCTGTTCTTTGGATTTGAGATATTTTTTAAAATGATTTCTGTACTGCAGTGAGGTGTGTGTATGTGTGTGTGTATGGACGATCCGGACGAGAACGAACATGTAGAAATCGACCCTTTACTCAATTTCCTAAGATATTGGCTTATATCGGGATAGGTTGTTAAGGCTGGGTATTAATTGGTTTATTTGTATACGAAAGGTATATTCGTGTGGTAAATATAGAGGTATCAAGACGTTGCTCTAATGAAATCCTTTAAACATTAAGTAATACGGAGATTCTCGGATATTGCAACGGTTTGAAAATATGCGAGAAGCGTATGAAAGGCATTTTAATCATTGACTATATATATATATATATATATATATATATATATATATATACCTGTATTTTTTAAGTTTCATCTTACATATATAACATTCAACCTATCTCTATTATCAATATCCTGCAAAATCGATCAAACCGATAAATTCGTATATTCCCAGCTTCGTCAAATTCAAATTCCAATTCATCTTACGGTGGTATGTGTACAGCTTTATTTTTATAATTCTCTATTCATTGCTATATATATACAAGGCATATATAACATGCATATCATTCGTTCAATTACTGGCACACTTGTACGAAACGGTGCCAAAAACTAACCAAACAAGAATCTTTAGTTATATAATTATATAAAGTAAAAATAAATTATGTTCCAAGAAAATTTACTTGGAATCGACCTGTAATCGTAACCGTGAGTTTATAATGCTGAAGCGGTATGTATTATAATTAGATCACGAGGTACGTAGCACGTGGTACCGTGACCTTACCGACGTGACCCGGGCTTGACCGGGCAGGACGTTGGTCACCCCGAGAAGACCCCTGACCGCCATGATTACGCGCTCGTCAAATTTAATGACAGTGTAATGATCGTCTGGCTCGTGGTTCCTGTCGTTCGCGGAACATCCGCCGTTTCCCCTTTTGCCCAGCAGCGATATAGAACCAGTGAGAGAGAGAGAGAGAGAGAGAGAGAGAGTGGCCAAACGATAAGATTAATTCCAATCATATGTGGTGGGGTAAAATGAGTTGGAAAGGAGGGGGCAAGGGCGTTAAAGGACAAAAGCCAAAGGGTGAATCGATCCTCGTGACTGATGGTCATCGCACGATCGCTGGACATCGGGCCAGGGGTCCTCTGGCTAATCCTGATTAATCGTCAAGTGCAGGTGGACTCTTTTTGCTCGGAGATACGCACGCTGCACTTTTTACTCTCTGCCACTGCGAATGCTTCAAAGGGGGTTGCTTCACCAAACCTTTGAAAATTATTCTCTTCCCATACCTCTTCGAGATATAAGAATTTATCAACGTACGTGCGATACGCAAAGTGGCGAGAACAAATCAGTTTGATGTAAAGAGATTTGCGTGAAATAAGAAATAGTCGAGTTGCACGGAGAACCGTGCAAGAGCAAGAGAATGATGTTGAAGAGAGAGAGAGAGAGAGAGAGAGAGAGAGAGAGAGAGAGAGAGAGAGAGAGAGAGAGAAATGGAAAGGTGCATACAGGAAGCACTACCCCTTTCGCCCGGTTCGCCGCGTGTCCCTCTTAGAAGGTCCTGTGCGGGAACCACAGGTCAGAATCTGGGCGTTGCCCAAGGCTATCCGATTTCAGGCTAGCAGGTCCCTGGTCCGCGCGCACAACTGCCCACTCCATTGTTTGCTAGTAAAATCCGTATGCTCGTTACACGTCCTATTCGATTATATACGTGCCTTACACACACACACACACACACACACATTTGTTAAGAAACGAGCGAAAGAGGGGAGTTGTAACGGTGTAGCTATATAGGTACCAATACGAAATTTATACACCGATATTCTCCGCTGGGCCTCTCGCGGTCAACGAGGATTTTGGGACACACGTGGGGTGCGCACGCTCTGCCTCCCTGATATTCCGATTCCCTCCGTGACTGCCCGTCGTCGTCTACCAGGCTGCCTTTATACACGGCGAATCGCTGACTGGCCAACGGATCCCAGCCGACTGTTGAGACGAAGAAAAAGGTTCGCCAAGAATATCGCGCCGGCAGAACGGCGACCGACCGTTCCATCGAATAATATGCTAATCCCTCCGCTGCCCAACGAGAACTCTCTTTGCACGATCCTCGCAGCCTAATATCGTCTATTCACACTTAATGTATCCCACTCCATCGTCAGGCCTTTTTTATTCCCCGAGCAAGCTCGATTGACTCCCCCCAATGATGCCTGATTAGAACGCACAATGCGCACTGGCAGTGTTCTTCCAAGGTCAATGGGATTTTTACACTCGGCAACATTGTGCTTTCGCAGCTGCACAACCATGTCTTGGATTTGGACAAATATCGATCGAGAGACGAAAGTGGAGGTAGTTTTTTATCGTGGATAATTGCGCGTTTATTGAATTTTTCGTTGAGAAGAAGCAGGTGCTGCTGGACCACGAGAGAAACACGTGGATCGTTTGGTCCCAACGTCGCTGCGTTCTCCACCCTCTTTCATATATATATATATATATATATATATATATATATATATATATTTTATAGACTTCACTTCAATCGCGCACTGGTCAGTTTTACGTTCCTTTCCTATATAGTATGATATATAAGAATTGACTCTCGATGGAAACTTTATTCGTTTATTTCTTGTTTTAGTCCAATGGCGACTGTACAAAGTCTCATTGTGAAAAATTTAACAGTTCTCTCGAATAAAATTCTGAAAGTCTTCGTGATTTTGGTCCACGAGTGCGTGTAAGTTTGGCGAAGAAGGCTTGAGAATGAGAAATGTTTTTTTCTCTTTTCAAATCCTACATTCAGACAGTGTGTATACCGACGATAGTTATACGGACCAAACTTTTGGAATATATTTCTTTCGAAAGAGATATACGCGTGTACGTATATAGGGACACGAAGGGTAAAAATTAAAAAATGAGAAAAGGGAAAAGAGAAAATATAGCGGTCTGTGAGGATAGACGCGTATATGGAGAAGAAAGAAGGATGGCAGAGAGAGAGAGAGAGAGAGAGAGAGGTAACTCCGCTTTTCCACGTACATATCATCCCTTTTACATTTTAATTTCTCCCCTTTTACCTTTTCTTGCCCCTTCTCTTCCGACACCCCTTCGGCTCTCCGGCCACGGATAGGTGGCATCCCTTTAACATTATAATGTTCGCCCCTCTTAAAGCCCCTCGACTACTACCCCCACCACCACTTTTTTAAATCACGATTCCACGCGTTCGCTCTCCTTTCCTCAGCTATCTCTCTCGCTCCTTCCTCTACCCTCCAACCGATTTTTCAGCTACCAGAACACTTCTGGTAATGCTATGCCTCCCCCCTCCTCTACCCACTATTCTCTTTCTAAGAAAGCAATGCAAAACCGTTGCAACGTGATTATCGAGTACCTGGGGATTTTGCAAGTTGGTGGTGCTTTTGCCAGTGATAGATTTTACGGGGTGAGAATCGAGAGTGTTCTGGTAAGGGGGATGCATACGTTATGGGTATGCATTAAAAGAGGTAGAAATTGGATTAGCCTGTAGAAATCGCGATCCCCAAGATTTTGCATACAGAATCGTACAATGAGTTTCCAGCTGATGGAAATCCTTCTCGTCTTTCGATACGCTCCGTGTCTCTCAATTCCTTTTCACGTGGTGAAACGACCGTTGAAATATTTTATTATACCCCCCCCCCCCCCCCTCCCTTGTTCTTTATATACCACTGGTAAATTTTTTAATCAAAATTACATTTGTCTCTCTTCTTTACACCACATAAGCTTCTATACCAGAATAAAGTATATACAACAGCCTATCTATACTCATTTCATAAAAGTGGAAACGCATGTTCCTATGAACTATAAACGTCACACTCCCGGAATCCGTTGATCAAAATTAATTTCACGACTTTATAGAAGTTTCGTTGATTTCCCCTAACGAGGCTCGAATAAAAACTTGATGCTCCATCGGCTCAATTTTCTCAGAGGCTGTTTGCTCGGATTATAATTTTTAGGTTATAAAAGTGAGGTACGCACATTTATTCCTTGCAGAAACACGTGTGTACAATTTCAATCATATTTTATCGTTTTTTAAATTATCCGATTGAATCCCCCAGTAAATATATACATACATATATGGTATATCGCGATTGCAGAAAAGTTGAGCGAGTCTATACGAATCCGCCGACTCGTCTCTCGCAGCAAAGAACAACTCTTTGCTGAAAGGGATGCTTGGAAAGTTTGGCGAAGAAGGATACTACTGAGAATCTTGGCAATCTCAAGCATGTAACTCCTTCGAGTTCCTTGGATAAATGTGCTTAACTCAACTGTCAATGGCCATATTTATACTCATTATAAACACTACAGCTTTTTGTCAATCGTGCAACATCCAAATTCAATGAATGCGATCGTTTAAGCAAATTAATGTTCGCCAGTAAAATATCGAAGCACGAACAATAACGAAATTAGATACATCCTTGAAAATTATTATAGTGGAGAATATGAAGAAAATATGTTGTTAAATTTTATATTTTTCATAGATGAAATTATGACAAAGCAAAAAGTAAATCATTTTAGCCATTAAAGAAAACCCTCTGCGACCTATTACGCGAATTAAATAACAAATTCAATAACCAATCTGATTATCGCATTCAAGGCCAGGATGGATAGTAATCGTTCGTTAGGAGCATATTCTCATCCTTCTGCAGGATCTGCTTCGTAATAGTTACAGGTGATCTCTTGGCTGCTGTGAGAATGTTCCCACAGCATCCCTTCCGTGACTCACCCCTTCTTTTAACACTACTCGTCCTTTACTCATCCTCAGACTACAGATTCCCCCTTATCCTGCTATTTACCTCCGATCCTTCCTACAATTTTCCAAAAAAATTATCAATTATCCTCAAATATTTATACTGCACGTTCTTTACAATAATCCTCCCTTGCATTACGTATGATCGTCGGACGATATTTCACAAGTGCGCGAAGGAACGAGACATGAAAAAACTAATCGGGTATTCGACGTTTCAAGAAAACTTTGAAAATACCATATTATGAATGTAAACGAAATCAAAGAGGAACGTCATCGTGCAAGAATTAAGATAGAAGATTGAAGAGAAAACCTCGTGATCTATATATGTATATAATTTAATAAAGCATCGCGATTCCATTGGAAGAAGCACCGGCTGTAAATAAGTTGTGTGAGAGAGAGAGAGAGAGAGAGAGAGAGAGGAAATAAAAGCAGCAAAGTAAATCCAAACGAACAGGAGCTATTAGCGTGAATTGGAAAGAATCTCTGCTTTGCATCTGAATCCAGCCACTTGCTGCTGGTTTCTCGTGGATTTCGTGCACCTTTCAGAGTGAAAATAGATGCTCCGAATTTGCAGGGCGGAAGGTGCTATAGTTGTATATAGTGGCTGTCGGTGCACCCTTTGGCCAAATAAGTCGAACCCTCGGTGTATCTGGCGAGAGGGGTAGAATCGAGCATAATGGAAAACGGTTAGGGGCATATTTCTTCCGGCCCGGGGAAGGATGTATCCGAGAGGATCTCTCCCCGCGGAAGAGAATACGAGATGACGGTGGGACGTCATTGTCCCGGAGATACGGCAACTGACAACAGGACGAACCACCAAAATGCCAGCCACGTCTCTCTCTCTCTCTCTCTCTCTCTCTCTCTCTCTCTCTCTCTCTCTCTCTCCTCTCTCATCCTTTACCTCATCGTGCGATCGAACACCCCGTGGATTTTCGAAAAATTTATTTTCACCTTTCCAACTGTACGTTAAAAGTGCTCCTCCTGTGGTACCTATATATATATATATATATATACACTACTGGCCTCTCAAGTAACGTAATATTTCTTTTGAAATAAATAGCAAACTATAAGAAACTGGTGCTAAACTCTTCTTGGCGTATAATTTTAATTCCGAGTCTTATGAAAACTTATATATATATATATATACGAATCGAGTATTCTTCTTGGTTAATTTAAAGAAAATGACTAGCAGCTGTGACGATTTGAGCTCTCTCAG
Organism: Prorops nasuta; assembly: GCF_024137725.1. Classification (NCBI taxonomy): domain Eukaryota; kingdom Metazoa; phylum Arthropoda; class Insecta; order Hymenoptera; family Bethylidae; genus Prorops; species Prorops nasuta. The sequence goes on from NW_027116814.1 coordinate 3,738,281, forward strand.
CAGCATTCCCCCCACGTGCTTCTCCCAGCTGAGTTATTAAAAATATACAATTCGTGCAATTAACGGTATGTATACCTGCCCACGGTTACGAGTAATACGATCCATATTTTTTGCCAGCTTTTTTGCTTATTTAACGAGGAATAATATTTACCCCCTCTCTGAGGAATATTTATTAAACTATTAGTATTCATCTTTTTCTACCAAATTCAATAAGACAGTAATCCCTCTGACACGAGCTGAGAGAATAATTTATTCTTCGTTGTCTTGAACGCGATTCTTCTTATGGGTCCCATGTCAGGATAACGTACGTTAATAAATCGATGCGGGTAATCAATTTTTCTCTTCTGAATTTGCTCCAAGTGCTGCGTCGAATCTCTCTCTCTCTCTCTCTCTCTCTCGTAGATAATAATACTGCGATAATTATAATTTTCTGGTTAGCCTGTTATATCGCGATTAAATTTAATTGTTTTCAAGCTTTTACATTTTTAAACCTTTTATCATTTTTTAGCAAATACGAGTCCCATTCTTGACCCGATAGAATTCAATGAAAAACCTTAATTGTGAACCAGTCGTGTACAAAGTGCAGGATGTAAAACAAAACCCGGGTGAACGAAAATTATTTAACCTGCAAGTGAAAACACAAATTACAATGTGCAACACGTGTAAAGTACATTGAACGAATCGGGGTGAATCAGCGAGATCAGAGGTTAAACGTCAAGGTGAAATGTCGCGTTGGATTTATTCCTAAACCAGATTTGCACCGGAAAAAGAATTGACTATAGCGGGACAGCCCCGAGGACCTGGTGTCCGGTTCTCATCTGGACTGGACCTCTGACCACCCATAGCTAACAGGTCCTTGTCAACCTTCAAAATTAGGGTGTCGTTTCCTATAGACTCCTCGCATCATCATGAAAAATTCCACATTCCTTTCCCCTCTCGCGAATTTAACTTATAATTCCTTTTATTGTATAACAATGAAATATTAAAATGTGCATTATTCTAAAATTTTTTATAAACAAATCTAACCTGTACAATTCTTCAAGGTCACCTTCAGTTTTTTAAATGGAAAACGCCATAAATTTTGCATTTTAAAGTATTCCTATATATGCCAGAGGTATATATATAGTCCCGAGAGCTTTTGTCGAGCCACTTTTTGCAGGTAGGAGCAGTCGTCGTCGTGCGATCTAGAAACTTACAGGGATGTGGCAGCCTTTACAGAAACTGGTATCCATGTACGGGACGTTCCAGTCCAGCTGCACCAAAGCAGAACCATCTCCGCGTGACTTTCAAAATCTAGAGCATATACGTTTGTCAAATCAAATCCTCCCTGCATCCACTAAACATCTGTTTATTCTCAGGATGCACACTGTCCGATATTCGAACACACACACGGAAACTCGCCATGCAGAAATAATGTATATAGAATCTCTCCATGAAAATCTACCTGTTAAACGATTAGCCGAAGAACTGTGTCAACCTCGACAAAAATTAAACTCGTTTATCTATATATATATATACGAATCCCTCTAAAAAACATCACGGGTAATCGACAAGAACCGACCAATTATCATTGAAAAAATCATGGAACGCGATCTTCAGCATCCATTTGTCAAACTAATTTCAGTCGCCAGTATATACGTACTTGTCCGTAATAATTATTGCAGCTATATATCATAATCGATCCAGCAAATTGGAAATATACCATGCACAATCATACAGAAGAAAGGAGCAAAGGTCTTTATCCGCGGTGGAACACGAAGGCAATCGTGAATCGCAAAGAGGCGAATCCCTGGATCCTTGAAGGACTAATTATTCCTTCGTGATTGGCTCGTGTTGTTCCGACGAGGATCCAGTGTCCCGATGGTTTGTAACGGTCTCGAGATACACGTCCCGATATAGCGGCTTGCACCACGAGTTGGCAGCTCGCGGGGTCATTCCCGTGGGACCCACGGGTCAACCCCCAGTCTACTCCACTCGCAAACCGGAAGTTGCGCTATATCGGCCTACATCTAAATTAATCGCGACTAACTACTCCATTATGGATGATTTGTTGCTCGACTGGTTGGATTACACAACTTGAACTCTACCCAAACGAATCTTTCGGATCCTTATCGAGCCTCGTACGCGAGTCTACGATATTACAATTATCTCTACATAATACGATGTACTACTACATGTATCGATGGATAACCTTGAAAACGAGATAAGTATATATACTCTTCCGTTGTTATAATTACGTGCAATCATATATACCTTTGTCTATATATACACGTGAAAACTTATATATACTCAAGCAACATTTAAAAATATTGCTTCGTATTACAGCTAGAACGGAGCAGATGAATTTTATTTTAAGAAGAATTATGGTTTAATTTTATATATATATATCACGAGACAGTTTCTTTATGTCGAATGGGAAAAGTTGAAAGTCCACGTCGCGACGATCCCTTTCGGTGACACCGGTGAATAAATAAATTATCATCCCTATTCATACGTGGTAAGTGCCAGGCTGTGCAAAAGGTAGGGTCAGCCGTGAGAGCCCCATGGGTCAGGAGGTCCTGTCCAAGGAGTCCAAGAGAGAGAGAGAGAGAGTTCTTAAGCTGGTCGTGGCGCCATTCTCGTTCACCGGAAATTTTCCATCCAGTTCGGATCCCAGTTATATACGAGAGTTCGACAAGATCATTCCAGCACGCGCTATATCGCAGGTTGACGGAAAACAAAAACTTGCGCAAAACTGGCACCAGATTCACCGGTTTCGTCCTGGCGAACGACGAACGACTCCTTCGGGAACCAGATATAGGAGGACACTGTCAACGGTCGTTTCTATATAGACGATGATGACACAGGGGTCATTAGAGCTCGCGTGGACGATGCCCTGCCTGACTCTCCCCCCCCCCCCCCCCCCCCCCCACCACCACCCGTATCACCCTTTTATCCCTCGGAGCGACGACGGGTCTCTAAAAAATTGTCCCGTGCACGCCACTTCCGGTCAGTACGGGTCGTGTGTCGAGGGATTATTGGCTGAACGTTGGCTAATGGTCCTTCGATGATCTTGACCCGTCAGACACGAGCGTGTAATCCTGCGTACGTGCTATTCGATAGGGTTATACACCACTTTCCAACTTTCCCAAACAAGTAATAAAACTGATGTGTGACCTTACGAACGAGTGCTGATACTCGCTCTGACGTTTTAATCATTCTTATTTACAGTTGGGACACAAAGGTAACTTATTCTATTTCAATACACGTGTTTTTCGATTTATCGAAATTTTATTAAAAGTTTGCAGCCACACTTGGAAATGATTAAGAAAGATTATTCAATGTTTGTTTCTTATTATTCTAGATATATATACGTAGATAAAGTTTGTTAATTTAATTTTATGGTACTGCGTGGCCCAATAAGTTATTGCATTATGTATACGCATTTAGAGAGCTTGAAATCAGGAGGCACAGGGTAAACTATATATGTATATGTATGTATGTACAGAAGGAAGTTGTATACATCCACAATTCACAAGCTAGTTCAAGGACATTAATGAGATAGCTGGAGACAATGGGAGGGTAAACATACTTTAAGCATCTCCATGGAGCAGAGGAAGCAGCTGGGCCTGCAAGTTTGCGTTACGCAGCATCCTCTCTCTCTCTCTCTCTCTCTCTCTCCCTCAAGGGTGGGAAAGTCCTTTTCCACCTTTTCTTCCCGACTATAGGCTGATGCTGCAGGCTGCTGGTTCCAATGTTTCCACACCCTCCCCTCTCTTTTACTTTCCCCTTTACTATATATATATATGCTCTCGTGTGTGTTCTCTTTCGATCTGCCTTACCAGCGTTTTCCTCATAAATATATATATATATATATATATATATGTACTGTGTTTTATAGAAAATATCAGCCAACTTTGCAATTATCTCCCTTTTGTAAGTAAAATAACTCTGGCATTTGTCACAGAATTTTTCCACATTTATTATAATGATGTGTAATTATCTAAGCAGTATATAGCAGTAAATTTTCTGCCGCGTTAAATTCATAGAATTATTTACTAATTATTTTCGAGTCTCGCTCTCTTGCAGGATTAATTTAATTATATTTCACTTGTGTGCCTGCATGGTGAATCGAGGCAAAGCTGCTTTAATAAAGGTGCAACAAGTGTAATTTTCCCACTGTCTTTTTTCTCCAATTCTTCCGTAGAGCTTTTTATTGTTGATCCACGTTGGGGGCCAGGTCGACGTGCGCGAGGCCGAAGCATGTTAAAACGCCGCGGCTATAAAGCTCCCAGCAACAGGTTCATTTTTCGAGAGTGGCCAGGGATATCCAAAGGAACACCGGTGCATCGACCTAAAACGAGCGCGTTTATCCACGATAAACCTCAAGACACACTCGCTGTGTGTCCCAAATGCTACCACCAATAAGACACGCGTCAGCGATTAATTATCAACGACGAGCAATGATTTCTTCCAAATTCTTCGCGAGTTTGATGACTTTCCGACCCACACCGAACATATTTTCTCTCTATACTCGTATAATAATTATTTTCAGGCATAATTGATTCGTCATGCTGTAACCTCTCGCGTCTTTTCACTCGATTATAATACACTCGTGCAGTTTTATCATCCCAAGTATGCTCAACATTTCAATTAAATAAATCGATATATAATTTATAAGACTTTTTTAAATTGGTAATTTTTCAAATTATTTAAACATTTTTTCATCCGATGAAATATTACGATAATAATAATATTGTCAATCCTTTTTTATATAGCTGAAACTACACGCCTGGGCTTTTACACTTTTACCCTCGTAAATCCGCGTAAACGATACGTTTTTAGAAGCCCCTAGTGCCAAGCTGCACATGCAACAAGTGCACTCAACGCTGTGATCCTCTCAATTTTTTTCTTCTTTTACCATGGGAGTATTGCCGATCCCTAGCTCAACACGTAACTACGCGTTTATTTACAGTTGAGCTTGTGTACTGAGTTTTTTATGTTGCCCCTCTCTCATACAATATTTTTCTAATAGAAAGTAGTAAAACATTTAATAGGTCCGCATTTGATTTGTTTGGTGCAAACACAAAGAGAGAGAGAGAGAGAGAGAGAGAGAGAGAGAGAAATTTGTGTAAATAAAAGATCTGCAATACTAGATTGCATTTTTATTGACTTTTATTTTGTTAAGAAATTTATTATTCAATTAGAAAAGCTTGCGTTGTTCTACGATTCTAAAACTCTTTATACGTAGATAACTTTCCTCGTTGGTGATATTCTGAATTTATTTCCTATAAATTATCTAAATAATTATTTTATTCGCAGTAATAAGGTACTTGAGAGGAAGGTACCATTTGATTTCAGCTTGAAAAGTCATATTTAAAGGACACGCGCATTGTTGATGTTGAGTTTCGTAAATAGAAAAATTTCAAAACATTGTATGTATATATATATATATAACGATATACTGCATGTTTACTTTGGATATTTACAAAGTACTTGAATATAGATTCGTGCATAGATGTGTTTGTTTTGATGGAAATAGCGTTTAGATATTATTTTTATACAGTAGCGCGAAAAACTTCAAAACAACTATAGAATAAGAGAATTAAATTTAGCACATATATACTATACATACGCGAAATACTAATTCACCCTTTAAATACCAAGTCAATAACTCTGTCACATATCCTCATTAAAGTATAAAAATTGAATCTTAAAGATTCTTTCAAATTTTACATATTTTTCGCGAGACTGTTAACCCGATAGTCGATACAAAACAATTGTTCTTTTATATCAGAAAATTTCTCAAATTTACTTTGAAATAATTCTAAATGCACTATTTTGACTATTATTTTAATTGTTCTCTTTGTTCACCGCAATTGTATGTATATATATATATATATTAGTGGATGGTAAAAAACAGCAATTTAGTATAAAAAAAAAAACGGACGATTCAAGCATCGTGCTGTCCATAGTCTCGTTATTTCTTCTTTTCTCTTTGGTATATCATTAAAGCAAAGAGACAGATGCAGCAGCATCCCCGATCGAGTCACCCTTCGGTACCGGCGCTCCGCGCTCGCGCGCCACTTTCGGGAGGTACCCTCGCAGCTCGCTTTATCCAATCCCTCCCAACAGAATGGAACCAGGACAATCTTCCCTTTATAGGAAGGACATACGAAGCTATTCGAATCCTGGGAACCATTTTTCCCCTTTCGCATTCTGGTCCTTCTCCTCTGTTTTTCGAACTGCAATTATTTTCACAGCTTGGAGCCTCCTCACACACAAAATACCAGTCGGGATTAACTTTGGTAGGCGAGAGATAAAGCCTTGAGCAACGAAATTTCTTCTTCCATCTTCATCCAAATCATTTCGAGATTCAATTTTTGGTTTTTTATTAAAATGTTTTTTTTTTTTTTTTAATTAAAGATAAATTATTCGTGTGTTCCCACTTGGTCAATCGAGCAACTATTCGTGATATTTATAGAATTTTGTAAATTTATTTATTATCTATCGACTGTTAATGGGGAGAAAAGTTTTACTTAATGTTAATTGAAAAGAGATATAAAGTATAATCATAATAAAGAATTGTTTTTAATCCAAGCAAATTTTCGTTTAAAAATAACGAATATTGATTATACGTTGAATAGAATTTATTCGAATCAAGAATATATGACAATTAATAGTTTCAGAAGATAAAGAATAAATTCAGTAATTATAAATATGAAGGAAAAATTGTCTTGAGAATAGTTTGTTCGTTCTCTCTGTGAACACACACATGCATATTTATACATCTTTTTAGCTTAATCTCGCATTGTTCAGAATACACCTAAGCCAATATTTGGGCTTTCCTCGATGAACAAATTAAATACTGGCGATCCATGCACTCTTTAAAATCCCTGCAAGAATTGCACGAATAGCAGTGGACTGAAAGAAAAAAAGAAAGATAATGAATCTTTCGCGTCGATCCGAGATCTTTGTCTTCCCCTCTCTCCAAAGTATAACCTGGCCAATCAGAGGTTGGACGTACACAAGATTACTATAGCTCTGTGGTCCGTATATAGCCAAGCACAGGATCAAAAAGAATATCGACTGGAAATCTAATGCCTCTCGAAAATTCTTTTCAAGGAAAACGAATTTTCTGACCGCTCCCGAGATTCGACAAAGCGGCTCTCGAACCTCCTAGTATCCGTTTGTCCGCCTGTCTGCTTACCCTATTCTTCCACTTATTGTCTGTATATATATATATATATATAGTATATAAACTCTCAATGACAATGCTCGTTCTCGTGCTAATTTCTGTCTTTGTAATTCTCTACCGAGCATTTCATTCGGAAACTCATCAATTTTCCTCTAGTTTTTTCCAGAGAAAATATTGATTCTCCTGCTCGATCTGGTAAATCCGAACGAATGTTTGAGGAAAAAATTCCGAGAAGCTCGGTCGTCACTGCGCCTTCGGAACGGGAATCCAAAAACTCTGACGGTATTCTCAAAGCAGTTCGAAGCTGCTTCGATCGACATACCCTACAATTAGACCGCGAGAGACTCGAGAGAGCCCCGCAGAGTGTTGGACAAAAATTTATCTTCTTGTCACTCTTCGACAGTATAATACCTATATAGTGTTTCAAAAATTTCATTTTTTATATGAAATAATTATATATATATATATATATATAGAGGTTTACGTCAGAGGTATTCCTGCATAATAATGGTGGTCGCCTTACGTAACATCCTCGACGTTTATCACGATTGCACGAAATTTTACGATCCCTCGAATTTGAACTTTTCAATTTCTATACTCGCACATATGCGCTATATGTATAGCTATGAGTATAAATAAACTTAATCTTAAAATTGAATTATTTACAATTACAACGCAAATATTAAACATTTCTCTCGTTATTACACGAATCATCCCAGGACCATTCATCGACAAATAAAATTACAGATTCGCTCCGATCCATTCAACCTAGTTAAGAAAATTTCCACGCTACGCTATTTTCCCTCCTGACATTTGATCTCGGACGGATAAATTTGTTGGTCTATTAAAAAAGAATGAGGATAAAAAGTGGAGGAAAAAATTCCACTCGGAGGGAAGGAATTTGAGAGAAATATATATATATATATATATATATACCTATATAGGGAAACGCGCGCGAGGGCTGGCAAACAACCCCCTTACGGTCTTCCTACAGGAATTTCTAGCACTGTGCGTCCTACGATTATATTATTGCGGACAAATGAGCGTGTCTCAATGCAAAAATTGTGCAAAAAATATCGATTGCAGCGTGAATCGAGGTGCTTTCGGTGAAAAACTATAAAAATCTAATGGTTCGAGGGGTGAGAACGCATTGTCGGTTATATTATATGGAATTGTGAAATACGATCGGCTTTTAGTAAAATGAGAGCCAGATATAGGTACATGGGGAAGAGGGGGGGGGGGGTGGTGGTGGTGGTGGTGGTGGTGGTGGAGATACATCACGCGACAATACAGAATGCCCGTGAAAAGGCCATTCCAACGAGGCTTTTTCCGAAATTTTCGCATTGTGGTTCTGTTACGTGAAAAATGATCGCTAAAGGGGAGCGAGATACTTGTTCTTTTCGATTCGGATCAGATCGCTCTTTTTTTTTTTTTTTTTTTTCTTTCTTTCTTTCTTTCTTTTTCGTCGACCATATAGTGTCCGCTAGAATCAGTTTCATTGCGCACAGACTTTGCAATAGTACCTCGCACATAGACCACCCAAAAACATATGTACTTACCCCCGGTTTCTCATCACTTTGACAATTTTATCCTTCCTTTCTGCGAGATACCGCGTAAAAAATGATCAAGTACTGGTTTCTCGAGTTTATATTGATAAAATTGAGACCCAAATTTGTGGTGAAAGTTGAAAAACTAGTCAATTTTATTCAATTTAAAGCTTAAATTTATCAAAACGTTTGTTACGATAAATGGAAAAACCAGTCCTGAGGATTATTTAGCAAGAAAAAAAAGAAGATATTTTTACAGTATAAGTGTTTAACGCTCGCTTCGTTGAGAAAATCGCACACTCGTAGTACTTATACCTACCTCTATCGGATACTTTAATTCCTGGACTTTTGGTCCAAAGGGCCCGCAGGCATCATAGTTCACTAAAAATTAATAGCTCGAGATAATGTAGCTTGACCAATAATATAAATCGTGGAGGCAAATGAATTTCCACGCAATTTCACTTCGCACCCTGAAAGTGAGAGAGATGGTCAGTAAATATTCGCTTGGCAAAAGCGCCCGTTACACGAAACTCTAAAAGTGCTGCCACCCCATACAGGTAGTCCAGGCCAACCCAGGCCAACCCAGGCCAGCCAACCAACAAGCATCGGTTCATCTCTTTTTATTACCTTGCTCCAATAGCCTACTTTTTCAACCCAGACTCCGCGTAGGCGTTAAATCATTATTATCGTTCTAGCATCATCCCAATTTTTACTCCCTTCTCCCATGGTGTTATATGTATATATCGTATATATGAATATTATCAGCGGCGCTCCTTCGTCGATTCGGGCATAAAACGCGTAAAAGTTGGACTTTGGTACGGTAGAAAGAGATGGAACGACTCGAAGAGGTGCTCGACCAATAGGAGATGGAAGGTTAAAAGTGGTTCGCGCGCGAGCTAATCTTTCGGGCGGGGGGTGTTGCGGGGATAAAAGGGGGAACGGGAGCGAATAGAATCCAGCTGGACGAAAAAGAGAGTCCTGCGAGCGTGGCCAGTGACAATGGCAGGTCATCCGTTGCAAAAGACGGTGAGCGCGCGAACCGTTGATACGGATTTGAATATTAATTTAGGGTCGTCCTCGGCGAAGGATATTGGCCATCGTGTCCTGCCGAGGGATTTCCTTTCCTTTACTTCCTTCCTTCCTTCCTTCCTTCGGCCGTTCTGATATCCCTTGCACGTCTGTCATATATATACCATTGCCTCCTAGTAAAATGTAGCCAACCGACCGCGCACTTTGCCCCGAAAAAATCGAGTACCAACCAGTGACCCATCTTATACCTGAGGATCATTCCAGCTAACGGTTCTGCGATTATAATTGTAATCGTAAATATAGCCTGCGTTCTTTTTCTTCTTTCTATCGCTGTAAAGTTTATTGTTTCTTACTTTTTTTCTCAATCGTATAAAGAATACCCTGCACTTTGTCGAATCTTGTGGAAATTTCTCTTAACGAGGAGCTTTGTCCTGGGAAAATGTTGTATACGGTATACTGTAATTCGTGTTACAGTAGTGGGGAAGTTTACCCTATTTTGCGATTTTAATAGTGATCGTAGATATAGACGGGTCTCTTTATTGTGTTCGTCCTTTTCAACGTTGAAAAGCTAATTTTTTGATTTTTAATCAATCATGCGGGTATAATGACTCTGGTGGATCTTGTGGGAATTATTTTAAACGAGGAATAGTCTATAGCTATTCCTTCATTTACCTATATATTTATATATATATACATTTTGGTGAACTTTTACAACTGCGAACGATTATTTAACGATCCATGGTGTAGTTTCACGACTAATTTGTAGCGAAGGATTTTTTATACTCTGATCATGAGGTATAGTGTTTATTAAAATAAAGGCTGTAAATAATAACAGGGTCGGCGCGGCGCTTAGAAATGTAAATGATATTAATAATGGCGGCTTTGTCGGCGCCGGCTTTGATCGACTTCAAGGTGATTCGAGAGGCTGCCGCGCACGGTTCTACTTTCTCTCTCTCTCTCTCTCTCTCTCTTTCTCTCTCATCTCGACTTCCCATGATTTCCCGGAAACACAAATTACGAACTCGCCAAGCAACGAGTTATTAGAGTGTTATAATAACAATGTTCCACGGCTCCGTGACAGCGGAGAAATTAATTTGCTTACCGAATTGATTGAGTCGCGCGCGCGTTTTTAGAGATCTTATCGATCCCCGAACTCGAGGAAACCCGAAGACCATCTCTAAGAAAGTGGCTTTCAATATTCATTAGTTCTTCGGGAGTTTCTAACAAAAGATTAATTTTAGATTCTTTTTTTTTCTTTTTTTCTTTTTTAGAAGAATACACCATTTTTAATATTTCTTTATTGTGCCATATGATTGTGTAGAATTCTATATTTTATTCATTTTTTAATAGTATTCTTGGAGAATTTTCTCTTTCTTGATCTATACAATTTTAATAACTTTTAGTGGAGAGAGACTCTGGTATTGAGTATCTTACGTGTACTTGTCTATATGTAGCAGTGTATATATAGAATTCGGTAAAAAGACTAAGAATAACTTCGAATACATGTATCGTAAAGAACTGCATGTAGTTAATGTTCGCACAAATTATACATTTTATTTGCTTTGGCAAAGTCATTTGCCATTTGCTAGAATAGTTGCTTCGCCAAAAGACTAGGATTCCACACTAGACACCATTATAAAGGATTTGGTGGAACGTTTGAAAGGAGTCCAAGCGTTTTAATTTCGGAAGTCGTTACAACGTAACGGCTCCTCGTGAAATTGAAATGCAACCCTTGGACGTTGTCCTTCCTCAGGCACATAGCTAGCATGCAATAGCAGCCAGCCAGGGCTCCCTTTTCTAATTGTTTGGGAGGTCACTATTCGCCAAGTCCGTGTAACGCACGGATCTTTGCATGCATTACGCATGAATTTCGCCAGTGTCCGACTACCTAGATGTCACATGTACGCTCCAAGGTTATTTCGAAAACGTAGCATTTGAGACAAACATTTTTCACGTGTGTGGTTCACAGGATGATAATATCAGTTCGCTTTTGAAGTATCATTCGAAGGTCATCTTAATCAGAAGACTCGATAATCTCAGGTCAAGTGGTAAAAGCAAGCTACACGCGAGCAAGACACCAAATATATTTTTGCCGAGTCACCCAGATTCTAAAATACGTGTAGAGTTAGATACGTAATGTTTTAATAATATCGTGTCAAGTATAAATATATAAAAACAATCACAGATTATTTTATTTTTGTACGCTTACCGTATTTGCATTATTAAATTAAGTGTTTGAGAGAATAACACACAAGCAGCAAAGGGGTGGATGATTATGAAAAGTATCGAGCAGTGACCCTCGTGTGCGAGTTGCGGGACCTATGCTATCCCCATTCTTTCTTGGGACCCATCAAGTGTCCAGCCAAGGGTCAGAAAGGGCCCGAAAAAGGGAGCGTCCATCCAAAAGGGGTCACTGATGTCCGACCGATGACCCAGACGCGCCCCGGTACAATTATAAATGCATTAAGCCTACCCCGAACAAGCTAATATTTAAATCGCAAAGGTACTACATTTTTTAATCGCTGCAATACTCTTCCTGTCCTGCAACTTTCCAGCAGTATGTGTTGCAACCACCCTACTCCCGCTGGGACTTTATTGCGTGTGTATTCGTGCTTGACACTCGTGCGCAAGATTTTATTGCGTGTATTTTCTGTTATAAATTCAGGACGCTCCTCTGCCCTGTTTTGTCTTCTTCATTCTCTTATTCTTTATGGGACTTGTACCTGAAAGAAAAGATTTTAAGTAGGGACTTGTGTGGAAAGACTAGTTTCAAAGATAAAATACTGCCTCATGGTCAATTATGTCAGTTGCACAAAGTGCAATGTTTCCAAGTTATCATTTTCAACGTTTTTAATTTTTCTCGTACGAAAGTAGCTGAAAAACGTATATACGTTTATAGGTTAGACCGGTAAACATTGATGGCACATATCCTTTGTACATACAGGGCACTCAGAGTTGTTATGTGACATACATATACATATATAGTTATAGATGCTTTCTTCTCTCCAAGTGTCCAAGTCTCTCGCTTCCTCTCTCTCTCTCTCCAGTATAAATGAGCTCAGAAATTCACGAGTACTGCGACTCTAGTCATTTTGCCCAACTAGAATCCTCAACGTCCTTTTCTCCTCTTTGATAATAGCTTTCAGTCTTTGGTCGACAAAAAACAAAGTTCCTCTCTCTTCCCGCGACAATGGATTACACAGTAAAACACATGTATCGTCGCATTTCTTTTCTTTCGAGCAATATTCTGTAAGATACCAAAAGCATTTTTGACAATACAATGATTAACAATTACAATAATATCAAATTGCTTTTGTTGAATATTATTTCTTTAACGAACAAGTAGTATTTTATCGACTCTGCCCTAATGCTAATCCTATATTACTATAGATATCCCGCGAGAAGCGGCTTGGATGGGGTATTTATCTTTCAAAGGATTGGTAGATTTGGATTGGTTAATGTTACTACACCAACTGGCTAAAAAATATTCCCTATTAATCCCTAGCCTACTCGAATTATGAAAGAAACTTTTCGTCATGCTACAAAACTATAATATTATGATTGAATGAAGATGGAAACTCAAATCCATAAATGGAAATTGTACATATACATACGATATTTATATATTTCATTGGTTGAAATATTGTTAATCGCTAACAGAAGCAAAATCTATCTTAATATATTTATATGCATATTGACTTATTTTTATATTTTCGAAATACTTAAGAAATATTTATCAAAATAAAGCGATAAGGCGCTTCACTTTTGTAATATTAAGTAATACGTATCTTCAAAGTAATTTTTAGCAGAACTGTCGAAAATACATTATCATATAGGTATGATTTCCCGCGCTTTGTCGTCAGTGTTGTAAACAAACGCTATACCACCGGCTGTTGGTGCTTCGAGCTCGAATTCACCGTTCGTATAGACCATAATCCATATCACCAATTAAAGACTGTTTAAATTTTACAATTTTCTAAAGGCTAGCTAGATAGTGGCTAGCAGGGGCTTTGTGCCGTTCATAGTGTTCTCCCCCAGTGAAAACTCTAACTAACAACACCTTCAACCGAGGGCGGGGAGACAAAAATGGAGCTTTAGACGCCGTCGCCATCTTTGTTTCAGTTTCAGTTTCGGTTTTCGCCCGTTTCGCGCAGTTGAAGGCTTTGGTTTGTGTCTGTATATGATGAGTGAATCGTTTATCGATTAAAATGATGTGTTAGGAGAGCGAAATAATTTCATAGTGAAACACTTCAATAAGCGTTAAATAAGGATTGTGGTAAGTAGTAGCAAATAATTTATAGTGTAGAAAAATTAAAACAAAGCGTCCGGCGTTTTTCGCGGGAAGTTTCTGGTGCTTTAGTTCTTTTAATGCTATTATGCGATGAGTATAATTCTGATAAATATTGCACAAGTGTAATATCCTGTCAAAATAAGTTAAAAATTGGCTGTTCTCAAAAGTTCTAAATTCATCACAAATCCCATTAACATTGCGAATACTTCACCTTTATTTTATTTTAATTACTAATGCTTGTAACTTAATATTGATACTTATAATTAGAGAAATTTTATAAATTTCTAGAAGATTGTCAGAGTAAAATATCATGGCATTGTATGCTGCTATCTTAAATGAGCCTTAATTAATGTGTGCTAAGTATTTTTTAAGAACGATGTCAACCGTTGTCTATATATCATTTGTATTTTTGAAGTAAAACACTGGACTGAGTTAATAGGCCGAACTAGGCTTAAGCTTGACCGTAGCACTGACTGAAACAACCATTTGTATAATGCATTTTATAGATTTTAGTTAATGCTAAGCTTAATCCCAGTTCGGTTTACCGAATTGCCCATATTCTATATGATGCTTGATAAAAGAGATTGATTTTCATCAATGTAGGAGCTTTTCGCTTAAGTAAATATTAACACTGCGGTATACAATTGCTATAATATGTGACAAAATATGTGGAATTTCAATTTAAATAGAAAGATGTCAAAGTGTAGCAAAGCATGTTCTATATTGTATCTAGGGTTACACACTTACTACATACGCTTATCTCTAAACATAATATCTGCCTATTCATTATCAGCATTTATCATTCAGCAGAGACAATTATTTTTTTATTAAATAAATTATATTCCTTCTCATCTAATGTACGCGTTGCAATGCTTATTTTTATTAACTTAGTCAAAGAGTACAATGAAGCTGTATACATGTCGATCATTCTACTTATTGATAAACCTTTTGATAAAGCTTCACACTGAAGAGAGTGTTCAACTAATTTAAAACTTTTATCAAACATAAATTTTACCAATAGTTAAAAAAAGTAGCGTCACACAAAAATATAAGCTAATCAGAATGACAGATTATTGCGATTTGAACACTGTTTAATTCTTAAGCAGAGCTATTGAAAACAGTCATAGTGGACAATTTAAGCAGTTTGGTTCAAACTTTCTTCTGTGTGTTAACTTCTACTAACAGCTTAAGGATTTCTAATCGGTGCTTTAAATTTATTAAATTCTTAATTGAAATTAATTGAAATAGTTATAAAACTTTGTATTTATTTTATTCGCATCTCTATATACCCACAATATCAATTCTTTGACATATCTCTGGATTATTTATTTATTCCTTCTATTAAAATTCCAAATGAATTGATATTTGTATAATCAGTTTATTATAATTATACTATTCAAAAACAAATAGTAGCTCTTTTCCCTTTTAAGTTTTTTTAATTCTTTAATTGTTTCCTCAAAATAATAGATTTCTAAAAATTAATAATATATAATTTAAGTAGATTTTATTTTCTACTTCAGATTATTCATTTACTTTATAAAATGTGGTTACGGAGTGAGCATGTCAGCCGAAGGTTACGTGGACGTCTCAGAGGAAGTAGTGGAGAAAACAAAAAAAACTGCAATAGCAGATTACAGACTGGAGCTGTAAGAAAAGTCTCAGCTGCTCATAACAGTAATCTACATTTAAATATGTCCAATAGATTTAGTAGACTAGCACGTTGGAAAAATAGGTCTACATATTTTATAAAAGAAGTAAATTTTCTTTGATTTAGCATGTTTTATAAACTAATTATACTCGAAATATTAACTCTTATTCATGTTATTATCTTAAGGTATGTAAAGAGAACATTATACATCTCACAAAATCACAGTTTGATAGGCGAGAGAGGGGACCCCATAGAAGAAAATTTCTTAGGAGATCGATGATTACATCAACACCAATTAATTATTCTATATCACGAGAGGCAATTGTAGTGAGTAACTTTAATCAGAATTATAAACCGAGGATCAGCGACTAACTTGCTTAAGCGTTCATGAGGCGGAAGAAAAGATTTCGTACTTTTCTCTGCTGTTTAACTTCCAGTCCTTTTTCCCATTCTTGTAAATATGGAAATAAATAAGACATTCTTTTATCATGGCTATCAATTCATTA
The DNA here is from genome assembly GCF_024137725.1 of Prorops nasuta. Classification (NCBI taxonomy): domain Eukaryota; kingdom Metazoa; phylum Arthropoda; class Insecta; order Hymenoptera; family Bethylidae; genus Prorops; species Prorops nasuta. The sequence goes on from NW_027116814.1 coordinate 3,754,479, forward strand.
TACATCAAAGTTCCCTCATAGAAGCTTACAGAAAATGACAAATTAGAATGAACTAATAAATTTTTAATAGAACTAGTAAGAAATGATAATAGTAGGATTTAATAGCTAATTGTTTGATATCAAAAGATTTGTGGAGTATCAATGAAAAGTAATTCGTAGAAAAGAGCCATGTGTAACTTTTCTCTTTTAATTTGAAATTTAGGCCGTCAAGTTTTTTTCAATGGCATTATTTTAAAGTTGAAAATTTAAAAGGTGTTAGTCAGTACAGGCAAAAGTTTAACTGATTCTTACTACGAGAATATCTAATATTATTAATGTTGGACGAGTTTTCTTGTTAAGTATTATAATTTAAGTAGTGTTTTAAATTAATGTCAACAGTTTTATTTGTGCCTCAAAAGCTTTTATAGCAATAATTTTAGTAGTTTTTATGTGAAAATTGATTTAGATTGGATCCCCTCTTATAATGTAAGCGATGATAGCTGATGAGTGAAATTTACCGAAACTTAATTCAAGTGGTGGTGCTTGATCTAAAATGCAAGCTATACTTCTAAATAAACAATAATATAATCATTTTATATATTTGTAAATGTATACATTATGTATATTATTATTTTCAGACTCAGCATTGTACACTTAATTCCAATGGTTCAGAAGAAACTAAAGAAAATTGGAGCTTAGAGTCTATATCGTCATATTTAACAACCACCAATGTAGAGTCGCGTTATTCTCCCATTTCATTGCTATATGACTTAAAGAGTTCATCAAGTGTATCATCTATTGCAAATCTAATGCCTTCAATATCATTAGAAATACACCCAATACTATCTTGTGTACTTGATCAAAGTGGAAACAAAAATGCTGGTAATTTATTAATAACATGTAAGGATTAATATTAGTTGAATATATAATATATTAAAGTACACAATTTTTTTCTAGACATATTTTCTTTACACTATTCGGAGCTATGTACATCTACTGAGGCATCGGAGGAATACTGCAGTTTAATGAACTCCGATAGCTCGATGTTTAATGCTCAAACATCACCTTCGGAGAAGTTATATGTAAATGGCAAATGTGTGGTAGCTAATAATGAAAACAGTATGGATTTGTCTAGTAATTATCTCACGTCTAACAGCGATTTACTAAAATGTACTCCAATTCAGAGCTTATCTTTAAAGTATAGTACATCGATCAACCTGTGTGACACTAATAGTCAATCAGCTGATTCAAATGGAAATCTGAATGATGAATATGAAGTTAAAGAAGCTGACAGTAGTTATAATGATGTTAAATTTATTGAAATGGGGGGTGAAGAAATAGTCGATAGTTGTGATATTGAAAATATGGTTAGTCAAGTTCAAGAAGATTGGGAGCCATTTGATCCATATGCTTTCATTAAACATTTACCTCCTTTAACACCTGCAATGAGAGCTAGATGTCCTGCGTTACCACTTAAAACCAGAAGTAGTCCGGAGTTTAGTTTAGTTTTAGATTTGGTAAGACTCGACAGAGTAAATTAATTTAAATTAATTTCATTCTTCATATTTTAAATACTACGTTAAGATTTAAAACTAAATAAAACAGAATTAAATCATTTTTCAGGATGAGACATTAGTCCATTGCAGCCTGCAAGAACTTTCTGACGCTGCATTTCGTTTCCCAGTTGTTTTCCAAGATGTAGCATATACTGTTTTTGTACGTACACGGCCTTTTTTTCGTGAGTTCTTAGAGCACGTTTCCTCCATTTACGAAGTCATTCTTTTTACGGCGAGTAAACGTATCTACGCAAACAAATTGATGAATCTACTTGATCCGACGAGAAAACTGATCAAATATCGTCTCTTTCGAGAACATTGCGTTTGTGTCAATGGAAACTATATTAAGGATTTATCAATTCTGGGGAGAGATTTATCGAAAACCATAATTATCGACAACAGCCCTCAAGCCTTTGGATACCAGGTTAGTAAGCTTATTTAAAGACCTTCTAATGAAATAAATAAACCAATAATATTGATTTGAAGATTGTAACATCCTTTTATTTTTTCACTCAGTATTTTCCTCATATTGATACATATAAAATTACATAAAACCGAGATCACACACACACGTAGCAGCCTTAGTACACGTTATTACACGTATGGGATTGCTTAGTAGGTTGGATATATTGGCTGCTCATTGGTGATAACCATGAAGATATCCAATCAGCAAGCAATCCAGCACGTGTGAAAATGGATCGTCCGAATTCACATAGCTTAATAATTTTAATAATTCATTTTTAGCTGGAAAATGGTATTCCAATTGAAAGTTGGTTTGCTGATCGTTCGGATAAGGAATTAATGAAATTAATACCATTTCTAGAAAATTTGGTAACTTGGGTAAGTTTTTCGTTTATTTTTCAAAAATAAACTTACCTTATCAAAGATAGTTGATGAAGCATAAGACAGTTGAATAGCATAACAGAATTTAATTCTGTAAAAGGCACTCACTTAAATAAAAAAAAAATACTTGTTTGTGCTTTAACCGCTCAAAATTTAATGAAATGTCTGTCTATAAATACTCAGATAAATATATCATAGTTAATTGAAGCTACAAGAAATTATATGAGAAACTTGTACAACTTTTTTTAATAGGGAATGTAAATATTTCTGTAATTTCTGAGCATTTAAGGAGATCTACAGTTTTTCAAACAAATACTTATTTTAATCATACTTATCGTTGTTTTCAAAATGTTTACAAAATTCTAAATTACTGTATTATTTAACACAGATATTTACGGAACATTAAAACTCCAAATACCGCCTCTGAGTCAATATGCATGTGTGTGTATGCATATTTTTATTATTTTAAATTATACAGTTTCACGAAAATATTTGACTCGATATTGATTGACAAATGTAATCTTGTGAGATCCTTTTGCAAGTAACTACTAAAATATTTGCTTAGACGTGACGAACATGATTGAAAAGTAGAAATGATTAACATAGCGTTGCTGCATATCATTGAGTTATAGTTTAAAAATTTGTGTTCTATTGATTATTTTTCACTTTAATTTAATAATTAGTTTAGATACATAGAAGATGTTATTGATAATTATGTTTTTATTCCAGGGTGGAGATGTGAGACCCAGAATTAGAGAAAAGTTTCGACTCTTTAGTTTTTTGCCACCAGATTAATCTTGCAAATGGTATAAAACTTTTAGATAGGAATTACGCAAGAATAGAAGTCAGCATAGTTAACATACTTAGAAGATTACACATGAGTAACTAGGTCGATATCTATATGATAATATAACAAATTATTACTTTTATGATCTCCTATACGATCTGTATGGTTATTATAGATCATAATTAGAGTAAGTTAACTAAGCCATGTTATGACAAAATATTTTTTTACAAATTTTTTTAATTAATATTGATTTTACCTTTAAAAATATGGTATATCAAAAAAATCAAATAACACCTATAAAACATTTTAATGATTTATGATGGTATTTTATAATTTGTTTTGATGTATTATATTAAAATAATTGTTAACAAATTTTTTTTAATATTTACTTGTTTTGATATCCACACATAAAAATTCATGCATTCAAAGATCAAAATTTGATGTATTAAAAACTAATGTTTAATTAAAAATAATTTTTGTAACTTTAAACTGACAAGTAACTGTATGCAAGTGTTACACTCTGAGTAAATCCCCTCCACTCCCCCCCCCCCCCATAATAAACTTAAGGATAAATTATTCCAATACTTCACAATTATTAAGTCAGCATACCCTTACTAGTTTCCTTACCAAGAAACATAGTTATATAATTGTCGTAATAAACGTATACAGTCTAATCAATTAAATGTTAAAAAAAAAACTGACGTTAAGCAGTCGATCCTCGCACCTTTGTTTGCCTTTGTTTACCTTATGTTTTAGTAAACTTTTTCCTGTGTCCATCTTCGAAGGTATGTAGTACTATGACGGTACATACTATGTGCTACTCGCGCGCGCGCGTCTAGCGATGTTCTACAAGAGTTCAAATCGTCAAAATTTCGAATATCGCTGTTATATTGTGGTTGTTACGAGTTGTTACGTATACGTCAGTAAATAATGAAACACATTATTGGCCATAATGGTTTAATTTATATATTAATTTATACAATTCATAAGAGGTAGTGGAACACCATGAAAACATACCCTTAGTTTCCTAGACTCATCATCATCTTGTCAGTTCCTCGTTTCGAGATCCCAAGGTTAGAGTGGGTCTTGTAAGGTTTGGTTAGGTTTAAATTGTTGATCATCCCGTTCCCGTAACATGCTAATAACATCGTTAGGATTTGGAGTTGTAATTCCGATAAAAAAATCGAAAGCAATATCATTAACTGTTGAATAACAATGCCTAACACTTTATATGCTGATGCTCTTACTATGGAATTAGGAGGTAATTCTAGACTTGTTTCGTAAAATTCAGTCAATGTTTGAATGGATTAAAGCTGTAATTATTAACCTTGTTTTTTTTACATAGAATCGTATGCACAGCAATACAGTTTAATTCAAGTTTCCTTGGCTAATCGCTCCTTTTGACTTAATCTATTTATCAGTGTTCATAAGCAAATTTTTGGTTTTAGATGTTCACTGTGTCTCAACAGAACTTTGAAATTAAAGTAATGCTTTATGTAGCACAATTCATAATTTCACAATGTTTTTCTGTTTAACAATTTCATAATAATATAGTTATTAAAATGATAGTTATAGTATCTACCTGGAATATTTATTACATGTTTAAAAACTGATTGACATCAATGGAATTTATAATCAAGTAACCAAACATTTCTAAAAAAAAATGGTCAATTTTCAGGTCAAGAACCATGGCCAACAATGATCGAATTGTATCAACCCTATGAAGTAGAACAGATATTATTGCCTGATAATGCCAATTGCTTAGCGGTGCAAGCCTTTTTAAAAATGTGTAAGCTTGAATTTAAAGTTGAATTAAAAAGCAATGCAGAATATATGTCTACTAATGGACGAGTGCCATTCATCAAGTGTGGAGCATTTTTAGTACCTGAGTTTGAAAACATAGTTACTTTTATAGGCAATAAAGGAACCAGTTTGTCTGAAAACTTAAATGCCTCAGATAAAGCTGATATGAGAGCATATATCTCATTGGTAAACAATGTTTTTTACAATACAGAATTATACATATGTTGGGTCGATGAGCAAACGCTTAATAATGTAACTAAGCCTCGTCATGGAAGTGTTTATCCATGGCCACTCAATCATTTACTAAATTGGAGGAAGCGGAATCAAGTTATAAAAAGACTCAGTGTACTTGGTTGGTACAATAAAACTCTAGATGAAGTTTTTCATGATTTTAAACAATGTTGTATGGCATTATCCAAACGACTGGAAGGAAAAGATTACTTTTTTGGAGACAAGTGAGTATCTTATTCTAACAAGCCTGTAAAATCAATGTTAGGTGATTTGAATAGTTGTATTATGTTTTACCTGGTCCATTGTTAATTTAAATTTTTTTTAATAGACCTACAGAGCTTGATGCTTTGGTATTTGGCCATATAAAAGCATTAATAATACCTAGTACCTTTTCCTTGGCGCATGATTTGTTTACCATCATAAAAGATCTCCCTAAGCTTATTGAACATAAAAACAGAATTGAAAACTTGTACCACTTGGAATCTTTGGGCAGCATAAGTTTTGAAATTGATGAAAGTACGTCAAAAGATTCATTTTGGAATGACTGTGATTTTATCTTTTTATAGTACTTTCTTGTAATTACATTAACAAAAAAGATGCTTTAATTTATTGAAAAATTAATTAAATAATTGTGTCTTTGTTTAATTTTAATATATGCATTGTCAAAATAAAGTGTTTTTAATTTTTATGAGTACTATGATATTTTATCTTTATTATGTAAACTAAGCAAATTATTTCTATACTAAAAAAAAAAGCTGTTTTTTTATAAATTTTAAATCTATCTTTCTTATTCTCTCTTGAATGATGTTGTCGATGCACAAACACCAAAATGATATATTTTTGATCTACTCAACTTCTACCATTTTCATTTGGGATAAACAATCTATTTAAAACTATCTAAATAAAAAATGAATTAAAAGCCATGAATAGGTGAGACAAAATGAATGAAAAAGTTTTAGCGTTTTATTGTCTTGGAAGAACCTGTTCTGCTTTATCCCTATTGAACAAATTTCAACATTTTTAATCTTTAAAACTCATAATGCTATAACTTTATTATTCAGTGACCCTAATGAGCTGGATGCACTAGTCTTTGGACATATATTCACCATACTCACAACTCCTCTACCTAGAAACGACTTAGCGCGAATAGTGCAGAACTACCCAACTCTAGTGGAGCTCTGTCAGCGCATTGAATCTAGGTATTTTCAGCATTCTCACGATTAGAGCGAACCTAATTTACTTGAAGTTATACATATGTTATACCCAAATGTGCTGCAATTTTGATACACAAATTTCTATTATATTTCAATTAATGGTGAAATTTTAGTAGCAGTTGAAATTTAAAGGCAAAATAAACGATTTTACTAATATATATACTGTAATCGAATACAGCTGTATTTCTTGTTTTTGTTTTCAACTTTGTTATTTTTTTATTAAATTGATATTTTTGACTTGATCATAAAATATGTTCTGTCATTTTATACTTATAAATTCAGCAACCTACTGAACTATGCAGAATATAATCGACACATATTTTTTTCTCATATGTAGCTTTGGGATTGTTTAGTGTGTACTATGCTATGTACATATTTAAAAATTTTATCTTGTATATTATTATTAGAATGTACAAACTGAGTATTTGTATTAGATTATTTAAATATATATTTATATACATAATAATATTCAAAGTATCCCTTAAATTTTTTTAGATCCATATTACAATAACGTCAAAATCTCTTTATAAGAATTTGTTGAAAAGCAATGAAGTTTTTCTTTTGCCTATTGTCAAATGGGAATATGAACGTTAGTAGCCAGCAATGCAGGATTGCAGGGCTGCAGGGGCGAGAGAGGTTAGAAATTATGAGTGGGGGTCTCGAGAGACTCGACTTTCCGTTCATTCACTGGATCTTTTTCATCGCTGGACTGGATCAGGATCAGATCAGAGGGATCAGATTAGAGTATCAGGGAACTGTGGATACAACGATAAGTCGAAATAAGGCTACATGTGCAATCTATCTCCTCCTACAATCCCTACAATCTCTTTACTGCTAAGTGCGCCAACACCTGAACAAAAAGCATCTTAACACATATGTATATATATGTAATATAATCATGCTTATTATTTGGTTTATAAATTTTTTTCAAATTTTTCTACTTTGTAATGTGAATGCAAATACCGCTCAACAACATAAAAATGCGATTCTACTTTTGGGTAAATAATCATGTATAATATTATAAGTTATATAATTATATATAACATAATTTTATATTGTTTTGTTAAACAAGCGTACTAAAAAATTATTATCGTCATCCATAAAAGTAATTAATATATTTATATCCTGATATTTATAGCCGATGATGCGGGTTTTGAAATGGGATCTTATTTGAATAAAATTTGTCAAACGCCTAATCTTGACCAATTAGCTAAAAATGGTCTGCTATTTAACAATGCATATACATCAGCAAGTAGTTGCTCTCCTAGGTAACTTTTTATGTATAGCACATAAATATAAATAAATATGCTCTATAGACACAATATTTATCTTTTATTTTTATAAGTCGTTCGGCTATTTTTACTGGACTGCCTAGTCACCAAAATGGGATGTACGGGCTACATCATGGAGTTCATCATTTCAATTCATTTGAAAATATTTCAAGTTTACCAAGAATATTAAAAGAACATAATATATATACTGGTGAGTAATTTTAAGCCAGTCTTTATTTTCTTTCTAATATTATTTAAGTGTGTTAATTGCTTGGTACTCTTTAGGAATTGTTGGAAAGAAACACATTGGACCAAGTGATATATTTTCTTTCGACTTTTCTTATACTGAAGAAAATGAGTCTATTCTTCAGGTTGGGCGTAACATCACAAAAATAAAGCTTTTAGTCAGAGAATTTTTATCACAAAGCAAAGAAAAGTATATATGGATAATATGATATAATTTACTAATAAATTCTATGTATACTAACAAAATTAATTATTTATTGTTTAGACCATTCTTCTTAGTTGTATCTTTTCATGATCCACATAGATGTGGTCATACCAATCCAGAATATGGTAGTTTTTGTGAAAAATTTGGAAATGGTGATATAGGGATGGGGCTTATACCTGATTGGCATCCAATATATTATCAATGGGAGCAAGTAAAAGTACCTTATTATGTTCAAAATACAGAAATTGCAAGAAGAGATATTTCAGCACAGTATACTACAATTTCTCGTTTAGATGAAGGTTATTTTGTTATTATATAAAAAAAATGTTTGTTAAAAAGGGATACTGTGCACAAACATTATTTCTACACAACAAATCTCTAAAATTTTGTTAAAAATTGCTGAAGAATAAATGTTATTTTAGGTGTTGGATTGGTTCTTAAAGAGCTTGACAAGGCAGGATTGAAAAATAATACATTAATAATGTATACTTCTGACAATGGAATACCATTCCCTAATGGTCGTACTAATTTATATGATTCAGGTTGGCATATTACTTGTGAGAAATATCATAGTATTATTTTGTATATTTAAATTTTTTAAAATTGTATTATTCTATTTTCAAGGAATGGCAGAACCCATGATATTATCTTCTCCATTTGATACACAAAGAAACCATCAAGTAACATATAACTTAGCTTCATTATTAGATGTAGCACCAACTTTATTAGACTGGTTTAACATATCTTATTCAAGTGGGCTATTATGTAAAAATAAACCATGTGTTAAACTCACGGGCAAATCTTTACTCCCTCTTCTCAGAGAAGGTAAATAGAATGTTAAAAGAACTATACCTATATATATATATATATAATAATTTGCCAGTATAGTTACTATACTGTACTGTACAATTTTTTATTCGTAGAACCAAACAACAGTGATCAAGCAATTTTTGCTAGTCAGACTCATCACGAAGTAACTATGTACTACCCAATGCGCGCAATCAGAACAAAAAGATACAAATTGATACACAACTTAAATTATAAAATGCCTTTCCCTATAGACCAAGATTTTTATATTTCACCAACATTTCAGGTAATTATTTTTTATATTTAAATTATGGTTATAAAAAAGAAAAATATCCTCAAGCTTATCTGTTTTAGGATATTCTAAATAGAACACAGTCAAATGAGTCACTGCCATGGTTTAAAACCCTAAAAGAATATTATAAAAGACCTGAGTGGGAATTATATGACTTAAAATATGATCCTGAAGAAAGAAATAACTTAGCATATAAACTATCTATGAAGGTAATAATAAACTGTCTTGTCTTTATTACAGGTTTGTTGCTTTATTTTGTAACAGTGCTTCCGATAATGTTATGCTTTCAGGATATATTCACTAAGCTGAATAACCGTTTATTTAAATGGCAACTAGATACAGAAGATCCTTGGATTTGTTCTCCTCATAGCATTCTCGAGAAAAATAATGACCCACAATGTATGTTGCTTTATAATGATTTATAAATGATCTATGATTTTATACAAGCAAATTTTGAAAGTACTTGGATTAAACATGCAATTATATGGTATGCATTTACTGACTATCATATTCTAATATTCGCATACTATCTGACAGCATAAATATGCAACAAAAAACTAAAAAGAACAAACATACCAAACTGTTCAAGCTACGTTATATATATATTGGAAGTTATAGTTTAGGTGCCTTATAAAAGAATCATCTAGATCTCAAAATGTACTTTTTCCCTTTAAGATATATTATAAGCAATTTGAATTTTATCTCAACAAAAAACCTGAAAGCATTTATAATTAATTACATTTCTATTTAACTACATCAATTAATTTTATTCTGCTATCAAAGTTTTCTCTATAACCCAAATTTTCCATTAAAAATTCCTTTCTTTAAAAAATGAGACAGATTAACATAGTTTTGTATCTTACATGAAGCAACTGATTTGACAAAAATTCTCGAATATTTGTCAGACAATTTACACTAATCATTATTTCATTTACATGTTTCTGACCATTCTTTGGCTTTTAAATAACGCCCCTCTTTACGAAGAACTAATAAATAAATATTTACAAAATACACATTAACCAAGTTTCTAAAAGGTTTAATTAACATCAATTTGACACTTCTGATGTTGTTATGATTTTTGCATCCTTTTCACGATGTTTATACAATAATTCATTTAAAAAATGAGCATGAAAAGTTGACTTATTTATAGAATTCTCGATCAGTTTCAATTCAGTCGATATTTCGTTTACCTTCAAAAAGATGAAGAAGGTTAATTTAAAATAACATTTTGAAAATAAAACAAAAATGTCGGGAACTAACTTACATATTTCTTATAGTTTAAAAAACGATTGTACTTTTGGTTATTAAGATAAGTTTGTCTAGCCTGCAGCATAAATATAATACATAGCGCTAAGCTTCCAATTAACACAAACCAATTTGTATTTTGAAAATAGCGTACTGTTGACATTTTAAGTTTGTTAGCTTATTACACTGAATCATAGCTAGTTGTTTCACTTTCTTCTAACATTGCCTTAACTTAGGACAGGGCCAGACAGGGCTCCAAGGGCTCTCGGAACCAGTGAAGCCAGATCGTGGACTCCCTATGCAATGCATCCGTGGAAGAGAATGTGCGTGCTACGACTGGGGAAGTGGGGAAGCATCTCACGAACATAGCAGCAGCTTTCTATGTGTGAGAGCTGCGCGCGCAGAAGACGTCATGGTATATGTACATACATATGTACTGCCAGTACTGAAAACCTATATTTTACGTGACATACATTGTACAGTTTTAGTACTCGCAGTAGTCGGAGTTGATAAATGAACGCAGCCTAAGCCGGTATTATCGAATTATACACAAATGATGACACATAAATAAAACAAAATGGCTGTGAAAGCCATTAAGCAACAAAATATATATCACGCGGGCAAATAAAAAAAGATAAACCAGAGCGTATTCTACATCTGTTTGATCAATATCGAAACTTTATTATTCATTCTGCAATTAAGCTTTACTTTTCAATATTAAAGAAAATTAAAAAATGCCTCCAAAGAAAAAGAAAGAAATAGAACCTCCAGAGCCGGTGGTAATGGAGTAAGTACAAAAAGTAAAATAATTCTAAAATTACGTTATTGTAAATTCTACGTTTTTAATTGCAAACTGCAGACCAGCACCAGATATAGAGGATGTCGAAGAAGAGGTACCTCAGCAACTAATTTCAATAGTGACTGGAGAACCCTATGGCCCAAAAATTCGTTACATTAGCGAGAAAGCTGAAGAAGAGAGTTCAGATGATGAGCTTCCATCAGAGAGCGACACTGAATCTAATTTTATCAAGGAAGAACTGCAAGATGTTTCATCCGAATTCTGGCATATCCAGAAGCTTATCAAATATATGAAAGCAGGAAATCAAACAGCAACCATGATTTCTTTGTGTCTTTTAAAAGATCACGAGCTTACCAATAAGGTTAAAGACTGTGATAGAAATTAATTTCAATGACATATCACGATCAGGTTTATAAGAATAATCTTTTTAGGACGTTCAAAGAGCAATTAACGATGTAGGAGGTTTAGAAGTGCTTGTAAATCTCCTAGAAACTAAAGAGTTAAATTGCCAGAGTGGATCGCTGTCTGTTCTGCTCCAAATTGCAGCAACAGCGGATATGAGACGTAATTTAATTGATCTCGACATTGTGACTCCTTTGATAGAATTATTGAAACATCCTGCCAGAGACATTCAGGCTAGTCATTGATGCTTCCATATTTTTTTTTCCTCAAGCTGGACCTGATCAACGATTATAGTCTTTCAGGTACTGGCGGCTGAGACAATGTCAGTGATAGCATTGGTGAGAAAAGCTAGAAAGCAAATTCGGATTCGTGGTGGAATACCTTTAGTTGTATGTATAAGCACTTCTAAAATTATAAAGAAATTAGATGAAACTGTATAATAATAATAATAATTATACTTATCATTATACATGGGCAGCTAGATGTCATGGATATTCCTGATAACGTTCTTCGTCGTCCATATGACGAATTGAGCGATAATAACAAGGAGCTTTTGGCGGTGGCTGTTGGCTGTGCAAAAGTTCTTAATTCTCTATGCAGTAGTCCTAAAATCAAATTAGAGCTACGTAAACATGGTGCAGTATTTTTAATGGCCCGATTCCTAAAATCAAAGTACACACCTCTGATCACGTCAATGATGGGAGTTGTTCAGCAGTGCGCTGATTTGGTATAAAGATACTTCAACAAAATCAACGTCTTTTTTATCAACTCTTAAGATGAATTATTCTTAGAGTGCTTTTAGAACGGCCTTTGAGGACATGGGCATCATCACTCACGTTGTTTATCATTTGAGAAGCGATAATGTGAAGCTGAAGGAAAATTGTGCATTAGCTATGTTCAAGTGTTCGGTGAATAAGGTCAGCAGAGATATGGTAAGAGAGGCTGGTGGTTTAGACCCTCTGTGTAAACTTATCCATGATATGGGAGTAAGGGCCAATAAGAAATTGTTGAGTGCGGTGACTGGGGCTATTTGGAAATGTGCGATGAGTCTTGAGAACGTGACGAGATTCAATCAGAATGGTCTAGTGGCTTCCTTGGTACCATTACTCGAGGAGCACGAGGATGAAAATGTCCTCACCAATGTCGTGGGGGCCCTCGCAGAATGTTGCAAAGATCCGTCCAATAGAAATGTTCTTCGCTCTAACGAAGGACTGCCCAAGCTGGTACACAATTTTCCACTCAACCTTCTCCAAACTGTTTTTTCCTAGCTTTTGTTCCTTTGACATCGATTAATGTTTACAATTATTGTCTTTTAATTTCTAGATCAGACTTCTCAGTAGCACCTACGAGCCCCTGCTAGAAAATATTCCATTAGTCATAAAAGAATGTGCTCAAGACGAGAATTGTATGGAAACTATAAATGACCCAGAGCATACCTTGGATGGTGTGAGACTGATATGGTCCCTGATGAAGCATCCCAGCAATATTGTCAAAAGGAACGCTTGTCTTGCTCTAGTTCCTTGTATAAAATATGCTGAAGACTCCGCTGAAATGGTTCGTGCTTTTGTTGGTGGTCTTGAATTAACAGTTAGTTTATTGGATAGCGATGACACTGAAGTTCTTAGTGCCGTTTGTGCCACAATCGCAGAAATTGCGATTGACCAGGAAAATTTGGGTATCTTGACGGATCATGGAGTAGTGAAGAAATTGGCTGATCTCGTCGGAACAGAGGACGAGGGCCTTAGGGCCAATTTAACACTGGCTATTGCTTATTGCTCGGAATGGGGTCAAAATAATCGTGAATTCGGTAAACTGAATGCTGTTGCTCCACTTTTGGATTATATGTCGAGCAAGAATAAGGAAGTCCTTAAAGGAGCCTGCATAGCTGCTTATCATCTCAGTAAAGATCCTTTGAATTGTATTACTATGCACACTTGTGGAGTCATCAAGGTAATAATCCAATTGGATCTTATTTAAATAATTTTCTCCATTTTAACGAACAGTTTTCCTTTAGCACGTTCTTAGGTTAGTTGGTTCAGAGGATCCTGAAGTTCAAATAGCAGCAGCCACCACGATAAGACATATAAGAAAGTTGGCTTTGACAGCTGAGAAATTCCATCTCAAAGAGATGCAAGTGTCTTTTACTACTTTGATTTTATTATCGTCCATTTTATGCTATAAATACTGTAAATTTTCTCCAACCTTTATTTATAAACGCAAAACGTTTTTTTTTTACAGAAGTACCTTAAAAGAAACGGATTATCGACGTTAAATTACCAGTAAAAACGAAAACAACTGTAATTTCATATAGTCTTTATTACAAAGGAGAAATATTTCGTTGTATACGAGCTTTTTCAGAATGCAAAATATAATACCAGACATAAATTTTCTCAATATGCCTTATTTTCGTTGCCTTTGATTATTCGACTAAATTAAATCATAAATTACATTCCTGATTCACTATTTGTGATAATACAAATCGTTTAAATCATCGGTAACAGCATTTCAGTATTTTGTAGAGAGCCGAAAAAACGTGTAAATGCTAAATACCTAAGGTCGTTGTTACCTTTTAAGTGCGAAAAAACAATTTTATTTGTACGGTACACTTAAATAAATTTGTGATGTATGATTTTATAGCTAAACTTTGTCTACAATCTAGTTATAAAAAATATAAGCTGGCACCTGAATTTTGTATAGGCACATTTAAGATTAGGAGATTTTCAATCCATGAAACTTATGCGCAGAGAATTTTTTCAGGAAACATTCTCTATGCAATGTAAAGGAATGGCGGAAAAGTGCAAATTTTTGCCTTGCAAAATTTTGCAGAATATTTCTTTTGACTAAAAGTAAATTCTTAGTTAATCTTTTTTCTCATTTAATAACGCATCTGCTGTGGCTTTAATGGCTGAAAGAGGACAAATTTCTAGGTTAAATTGAATTATAAAGTTATTTGGCAATATGTAAAAATTTGATTCCTCACCAACATCTTTAGCTTGAGATATAAAAGTATCAACACGTGTTCTGTATTGAAGGAATTTTGGACGAATGATTCTGCGGTACAGAACTAGTGAGCCATTGTAGTCTGTAGGTACCATGAGCCATATGTAGAACAAGCACTACAAAAAAAAAAAGCAAATAAACTGATAAAAGAACATACTTTACATAAAGTGATTGAAATAATACATGACTTTAAAGAGGCATACCTTGAGTAGCCAATATACTGGAAACCAGCTTACAATATAATCAGAGAAAAATTCTATGATGGTGAAGACTGCAAATACTACCCAATAAGTTAGCCACTTTGTGTCATCATCCTTTTTTGGACTTTCAATTGCTTTTATCGAACAATATGCTGGATAAATGAAACCTACAATGTTGCACAGCAATTGCTGACCAATTCCCACTACCAGGTACAGTGCGAACAACCCAGAAGATGCTATAATTAGAGATGAAACAATGAATAAGTTTAAAGCATGGATCAGACAAATGTTTCAGATTATAATGTTAGTAATAATCAATAGTCACATAAAATCAGATATTTAACCATATTTAGTATCTGTATTAATTGCTTCTGACAATGAGATATAAAAAGAGTATAAAATTGAGAGGATAAGATGTATTAAGTTTTAAGAAAATGATAGGTACAACGAGAATGATTTTATTCGGGGTGAGAAGGTAATATCTGAAAAAGTGATAAGTCATTTAGGATGATAAGCAAATGTTACGTAAAATGCCGGGATAAAGGTGAAGATAAAAAGGATCATAACCTAACTTTACCTAAAAAGACATAAAGACGATCAATTCCTGTCTTTCTCTCTATCGATGCAAAAAGTTTGGTCCACGGCTTACTTTCGTCTTTTAGAGCCTTTTCCACAGATTCCTTCACAGCGACGATTTTTGCCATTTTTGTTTATTGGTCGGAAGGATGAAACTCACTTTTAAACAGGACGTGATGGTAATTGATTATGGACGTTGCTCATAGCCAGCTCCGTTTTGTCCGTTTTCTTTCGATAGGTGGATTCGCAGTTCGCTTGCTCGTCGCGCGCTTGTCCAGTGCTATTGTCGACAATTTAGAAGCTCTGGTTGGTTGGATTTATAAAGACAGCAAAAATCCGTTATGCACTTTTAAATACTAGATCAACTTGTATGAGAAATCGCAGATAAGAGTTTGGATCAATAATATGACTTTAACCTTTATAGATTTTCACATATTTCTATTGAAGAATATACAGCCCCGAATCACTCAACCCTTTATTATAAATTCCTCCCTAAGATCGAAACTTTTATCGCCAAAGTAAAAAATACTTTGTTTATTAATTCAGGAAGCGAGCATTTGGTTCTCCAATCTTATATTTATTTGTTCTGTAGAGCTTACTGGACTTTTTTTTTTTTTTTAAATATATCATACACTGTTTACTTATGACTAATAATACTATAATATTATCGAGCGATATGCTACGTTTAAAAATTTATAAAAATACTTATTGAATATATTAATTAATTGATATTGAGCAGGTCGATGAAACAAAATTCAATTTAACTTTTAAAAACTGAACTCCGTAACAAAGTTTAGAATTGACTAGTTTTCATATTATCTTTCGAAAGGGGCACTCGTGAGGAACATAAAAAAAAATGTAAAAGGGAACATTTGACCAATTAATAAAAAATAGCGAAAAACTTAATATGTAATAGCTGTTGTAATTGAATAAAATTGATTGAACGTAAGTATAAATTTGTCGATTCCATCACAGCTTATCTTCGAACTTATCCGTCATGGACTTGACAGGGATTCGAAGCATTTTCCAATATTTTATATTTATACAATACTATGATATAGTTTAATGATATTATTACTATAAATTAATTGATAAATTGATACAATTACGGCATGTGAAACCATGCAGCAAATATTTATATTTTTGGAGGTCTTCGTCATTATATCTTTTCAGTCGAGGAACAATGGTTATTTACAAATGAGGTTATGTATCGTTAAACTAAAGAGTTTCGATAAGGTCACAGATGTAATGACCAATGCA
Source organism: Prorops nasuta (assembly GCF_024137725.1). Classification (NCBI taxonomy): domain Eukaryota; kingdom Metazoa; phylum Arthropoda; class Insecta; order Hymenoptera; family Bethylidae; genus Prorops; species Prorops nasuta. The sequence goes on from NW_027116814.1 coordinate 3,771,195, forward strand.
TCATGAATTCTGCATCCAGTGATCCAAATCAAGGACGTTGCAAGAGTTTTCTTCCAATCTTCACTCAAAACTACGTTTCACACATATGTATAAACGTACCAAACTTTCTGTTGACGTTAAAGTGCGGATACATGGCGCATGTGCGGAGGACACGCGCATGCGTGGAGCGAAGTGCGGCATGAATTTGACTTTAAAGTTCGACGACCCCGAATTTCATAAACTTTAAATCGTAAGATTAGAAATAGAGAGATCCTATATGAACACAACACACCTGTGCGAAATGTAAACATTTCAGGAAAATAATCAACGAAAGTGTCAGGATACTGTAGGGTGCATTGCTACATCAATTCTGCTTAAAAAAAAAAAAGAAAAAAAGACAATCGTGGTATTTTAGCCAATAGTCTCTTCACCTTCAATCTTATACGACAAATTGACGAAAGTAAGGAAGCGGCAGGTATTAATTAATCCTGGTACCATGACCCTCGCACCTTTATTTTGATACCGATGGTAATTGTCAACTAGTCAATTTAAAGGCTGTATTTACGTATCACGCGTCGTCGAAACTGGCGACGTTAGCACACACGCGATATCCTGCGTTTTCCAGGTACTCCCCTGAAGAGGTATTGCTCTACCGATAAAGCATTGTAGGAGAAATGTGAGAGAAATAAAAACCTTTATCACTGTTTCGTGGACTGCAGGTTGAGTTTTCTTTCCATAGCTTTGATTTTCAAGCACTTGGCGAGCAGACCGATTATCGTTAGGACTGCGGCTAGAAATGAAATGACACCGAGAAACACGAGTACCATAAACCAACTCTTGAAATTGCCAATTCGGTCGGCAAAATCACAATCGCAATTTTCCGTCCCGTTTAAATTCAACGCGGTAAAATTGACCGGCTTTAAGGATATTATCTTGAACTTGTGGGCTCGTTTGACGAACTTGTAAGATATGGAGTAAGTGAACTCCTGGCCATCGAAGGATCCCTTGGCGCTGTAATAACGAATCAGCAAGGCGTTCCCATTGGATGTCAGAGGAACTTGCAGATCGTTAATATCCTTGTGGGACTCGTCGCAAAACGACCAAATCACCATTTTGGTGTTCGCCTGAAAAAAAAAATAATTATCTCTTGTTATGATACATATAGGTATACACATATATATATATATAAACAAGAAGACGTTGTTCAACGAAATAAACATCCGGAATATGATTATTTAAGCATGATACTTCCTCGGCAGCAGATACTGATTCTGGATGGAACGAGGCAACTATTCGAAATTACCTGAGCTCCATTATAAACAACGATCTCGTTTCCGGGACAATAATTAATGCTGAAGTTTCTCCTGTGTCCGATCTCGTTTTCGATGGTGTGTCGTACGATGGTGAGTCTAACGGAGATTTTTTCGTTGGTCCTGCCGATGAATCTGTAATTGCAGGTGGTTTGGGGAGGAAACCAGCTGCGAGGGGACTCGATGCTCTCCCGTTGCTTCCGATCGGTGCTTTTGTAAACGAACTCGCAGCTCCTGTGCATCCTGGATGTCCTCGATTCGGTCTCCTGCAGAGTTAACTGGAAGCCATCGTGCATTATCGTCCCATCGTTCTCCGCTTTGAACTCGACTATCACGTTCCTCCCTCGGGATAAAATCCTCGGCACGTGACCCGAACCGCAGAACTTCCAAATCTCGTAGAGAGTACCGTTTACGTTCTCCAGCACTGCCAGATAGTCCCCGACGCACACGTTACGATGTCTACCCTGGAGGAAATGAAAGATCCATTTGGAAAAATTCGCTCGATTATTCCACTATACAGGGCGTCCCGTAAATAATTCACGATAGTCACCGCCCACCCAAGAGTGCAAAAAATTACGCGACGCCCTGTACATCTCTAATTATCGAAGCAACTAATTCCTTACGTTGTAGGATTGCAGACGATAATAAAATTGAGGATCCTCGATGTCGTCGAGGTTTCTATCAGCGTTATTAACACGGGATTGTTTCCTCGACAAGAATTTCTGTTTCTTCGAGTGTCTGATCTTCACGGAAGAATCGTCGTAATCCTCGTCTATCGTCTCGTCTCCCTTCAGGGGCCCAGAATTCCTTCTCTTATTCTGCTGAGCTATCAGCAGCTCGTCGTCCTCGTCCCTCTCGGTTTTCCACGTAGGTTCGAGCCATCTTTTTCTTTTCAATTTCCTCCTCCCCGATTCGCCCAACGAGTTCTCCACGTGTTGCTCGCAGTTCTCCGTTTGGCAGCCAAGCTGCGACGTGTAATTCATCAGATTGTAAGCGTCGTCCAGCTGACTGCCGATTTTGAATCTTCCCAAAGTGGATTCAAACGCGATCCTGCAGCGGATCCCTCTCGGATAGAATCCTGGGTAGCCAGGGGAGGTGAGTCTGCAGCTCCTTTTCTCGTTCCTCACTGAACACTCCAGAGGACACTCTGTATGGGACTTAAACTGGGACGATCCTTTGTAACGTTCCGCAGCCAGACTGGCCGGTAACAAGGAGAATTGCGCCGAGAACAATACTGGATTGTCCATTGCGAAACTCGAATCCGAATCCATGATAATGTCCAGATCAGGGCCTTTCTTCAGGAATAATCTGCCAAGAAATATAGATAGACGAATCTTAGCAAATTTCTAATTTTGTAGAATTACTTTTTTTTTTACACTTTTCTCATATATATTTTGTTCATAGATTTCTCGAAACTGCAACATTTGGAATAATCAAGGATATTTTATTCCAATGGCAATATACGATCCTCTTCTGTATTGGTTTTAACAATTCGCTTCGTTTTCGAAAATTTGCTGCTGGTTTGTTTGAGTACCTTGTTACATTGGCCGTTACGTGTCCGCAGTAACGACCAGTCTGGTCCACGCTGCTGCTTTCATCCACACCATCGGAAAACTGTATGTACGCGCCTTGGCATTTCGAGTCCCTTAAATATCCTACCTGCATCCTTCGTACTTTCAACTCGATCACCTGTGAAATTGCAATTCTTCGATAAAAATTATTGCTCCCCTCTCGTTGCATTAATAATAATAATAATAAATATACGGTAAGTGATATTTAATTTTGCAGTATTTTATTAAATCGGATCGATTGGTACAAACTATTTATAAAATTTTTAAAAACTGATAAAGGTGAATTAAAAAAATTGATTACACTAAAAATGATACGGTTCGTCTCAAGTGAATAAATTATAAGAAATGTTCTATACAGTTTGTATAAAAATCCGGAATCCAATAAAAAGAATATTCTTTTAATTGATTAAACAAATTCGACTCACCTGTGGATCCCTGAGAGGCGTTCTGATACGAATGACGCATTTGCCCATTCGTCCAGTCCATCGAATCCAGCCGATCGAATTGCGAATAGTGCGATTGCAACCTGTGCGAAATACCAAAATAAATTTTAATCAATATTTCAATAAACAACGAGACACTTTTTTCTCTCAATTATTTAAATTACCATACACGCGCGCGCGCATCACGTTTGATTAAATCAATATTTTACAAAAAAAAAAAAAAAAAAATCATTAACCACGTAGCAAGCAATACTCTTATATACACGCAAAGACATTTACGTTGAAAAGCATTGGGGATATAAAATTTGTATAACAGAGAAAAATTCCATTATACAACTTTAAGACAATGTTGCGTCGAGTCTGATAGAAAAAGACCGTGGCAAGAAAGTGCTGGAACGTGATGGAGTTTTAATAAAGAGAACAAATTGGTATATCGATAACGCTCTTTCCTCTCGATTTGAATAATCAATATTTTGCAGAAAAAATTCATTAACCACGGCAAGCACCACTTAAAAAATCTCGTCAATAGGAGTAATCGTCGAGAGAGCACTCTCATACGAAAAGACATTTGCGATAAAGTGCATTAGAGATGTAAAATTTTATAATAGAGAAAAATTTCCATTATGCGAGTTCCACACAATGTTGCGTCGAGTCTGATGGAAAAGGACCATAGCAAGAGAGTGCTGGAACGTGACGAGAGAGTTTTAATGATAAATCGAGCAAATTGGTGTATCGATAATTGTGTGTGGGGGAATCGTCGAGAGACTTTTACATATATATATATATATATATATACACGAAAGATCCGAAGGGTAACGTTTAAAGGCATTTACTAGACAAAAAAGAAAATAATCAGAAGCTTTATTTATTCAACAGTCCTTGCTGTAGGAATTAATGAAATTACTCCGCGGTGTGGTGTGGTATATATGGTTAGGAGGGTGGGGTTACCAGCAATTAATTAGCATTGATGCAGCCGATTTCATTGAAGCGAAGCGTCGTTTGCTGATGCTATTTCAATCTGCCACCCCTCCCCCCCCCCCTTCAACCCCTAGCGATCTCCCACCCTCTAACTACAGCTTTCACTGTTATTTCGTCTTTTCCTCGTCCTTTCCATCCATCGATATCTTCTCTGCATATCAAAGCCAATAAATTACCATGCAAATTTTATCGGTAAACTTTAACCATGTATACATATATATATATATATATATATATATATATTCAAGCGTTCGTTAAAACAGGCAAAAGAAATTATTGAAAAAGCACACGATATTGTGTATACATATAATATTCCGTACATTATCGAGGAACGAGTGTATCGAGGAAAGAGTTTTATGTAGTCTAAAGCGAAGGGGGGGGGGGGGGAGTTTATCGGGTAATTTGTCCGTAGGAATAATTAACGGGGAGAAGGCGAGATTGCAATTTACATAATTAATTAACTCGGTAGGCAGGATGTATTTATATCGATAGGGAAACGCACAAATGCGGCCCACAGTGGCCGATAATAATAATTACTGTTGGATCTAACGCGAGTTAATTGCAAATTAGTCAGCAGCTGCATTTAATTGTCCATTTTTTTGCATAATGCCACCCCCCCCCCCCCTTAATACTGTTCTCTCTGCCCTCGTGCATCCAAGGGTGCGAAGGGGTTTTTTATTATCTTCGTTCCATACACTCCGACGCCTGGCGAGTGTCTTGGTTGGCGCGCGTATAAAAATCATCGCGACTTCCGGGTCTTCGGCGCGCCAAACGCGTGCCCCTACATATTCATCGCAGTGTCGAGTCTCTTCTTTCGAGTGTCGCGAGTACTCGACAACATTTCCCGAGAGAGAAAAGGCTCGAAAAAGTCTCGTGAATATTCATATTTCTTACCGCACACCTTTCTTCCGATTATTCGACCTTCGATCTGTAATGATTTTTATGTCAAGCTATACGTAATGCATTGGTGGAATTTGTTTGTCGAGATTGCGCGTTTGTGCTTACGTTTCCCACGAGAAAATACAAATTCTAATTAGCCTCCCTCCTTAATGATTTTTACAGGATCGATGGAGCCCGTAGTTGTTATCAAAATTGATCCTATATATATATGTAGAGTGTTAAATGTGGTTGACAAGGGTGAAAGTGGCAATGAAGAGAGAGAGAGAGAGAGAGAGAGAGAGAGGGGGGGGGGAGGACTCACCTCTAGCTTCCTGCAACGCCTGTGCGTGATTTTCGACGAAGATTAGGAGGATCAGCCAAGTCGTGAAGAAAAGGCCAGGATTCCATCTCATCTTCGTGGTGGAGGGAAGACGGGAGAAAAATATCGCCAGGTTTTTGGTCAGACTCGACGTCTCTTCGGCTCCATGATCATTGAGTCTCCTCTCGCTCCCCCCTCTTTTTGAGTGCAAGTGCACTTGCTACGCCTCTTCAAGTTCCTCCTCGGCTTCCTCGCCAACGAAGCCCCGGAGCTGTGTACGTGCTTATCACTAGCTGGCCAGATAACACCTGCGCGACAAACAACTCGGTGTAAATAGGAGCAGCACTTCCCTGTAATTAATCCGGCACACCAGTAATTTCCAGCCAGATAGACTTTCATAGACTAAAATGTCAAACAACGCACGTTTCCTCCCTCTGCAGCCTGCGCGTCGCTAAACCTCCGAGCAACGACGAGATATCGTTTTCATTAAATAGTTTATTCGAATGGTTACAAAATTCACATATATGTATATAATGTAATTTCCGATAAATATCTCAAAAGTCATAAAAAAAATTTGATCCATTTAACAAAATTTCCTTGATCCAAGAAAACAGCTCGTCGACACCACAATTTTCTACGAAGAATGACCCTAGAATGTCTAAAATTTATAATTCCCTCAACCACGAAGCGTTAGAAAGGAGAAAGAAAGTACAATATCAACAAGAGTTTTCGGATTAACGTGTTCCGATTCGAGAGACGTTCGTTTATCCCGCTGACTGTGGTCCCGGAATAAAGAGCGAGCCGATTATCCCGGAGTTGTTATCCCTCGGGAGCACCGTAGGGAATAAGAGGACGCAAAAGTTTTAAAGACGCCCGTGACCCGATTACGCGAGAGCCCGGAGAATTCGCCGGCTCGCCTCATCCACCACAACCGGATAGGAATGTCGATGAGCTCGAGGATTCTCGGGGATTTCCGTTCGGGATCAGAAGAGCGCTTTTAGTTTCGCGACATTTCTTCACTGCTAATTATATATATATATATATAGACGTTTTACAGAGACCATAGGAACTTGTATGAAATATATATAATAAGCTGCTTATCAAAACTTCGATGGAATTGTCGGAGGAAATTGGCAAAATTAAGCGACTGAATGGGGGAGGGACGATGAAAAGAGGAGAGGAGTGGGGGGGGGGGGGGGGGGGTAGTAAGCATCGATGCCATTTACAAAGATATCCCGAACTATCATCCCTTCAACCGGCTGCCTCTCGTTTCCGTCTATTCGCCTCCAGCTGGACGAGTAATTGCTGCTAAAATTATCTCTCTCTCTCTCTCTCTCTCTCTTCCTTTTCATTTTCGTTATTCTTTTTTCATTATTTTATTTTCCTCGTTTTTTTTCCACGTGACCTCCCCCCCACCCCTGTGATTTACACTATTTATAGAGGAGGTCCCTTCGATTCTTTCCAATTAGCAGTTCCCCCTGGACAATTTGTTTTCTCATTGCACAGCCACATCTCGTGTTTCTTGTTTTACCCATATTTTTCTCCCTGCGAAAATGTTGTTTGCTCCACCCACCCTACAGCCCCCACCCCCCTCCTCAATATGGCTTTCAAAAAACCAAACCTTTCGCGTAACAAAGGCCGTCGCGCCATATTTCTCGGTCCACGCGCGTGGCGAAAATATAACAATATATTTTTCCGCATTTTTAAATAACTTTGCTCGCGTCCCGTGCTCGATTACTCTCATTTTTTATCTGCCAAATGTCCCATCACGCTCTTTCGCACTGCTTCGCTCTAGTGTACATATATATATATATATACACTACAGGTTTTTTCACGAGTTTTCACTCTTACCCTGGAAAAATCCCTATCGATTTTCGATAAATTTTCACTTCCGACCAAAGTGAGGGGATCTAGTGATTTCTAGTTTTTCCATGCACTCTATATATATATATATATCTACTACACTATAGTATATAGAGGCGACTCGTCTATCCGATAAGATTTTCAATTCTCCGCCATTAAAGCGCAGGGATCTGCCGGAAAATTCAATTCCGCGAGGCTGAGAGAGCTGTAATTATGTATCTACTAACAAGCAGACTGATATCCTGCAGGAATAAGGGATTTTCTTTAAATTCCCAACCCTCTCCGCCCCCTCGCAACTGTATATTATCAAAAGCTGAGAATAATTACTCGCTCGCCAATTATATCCCTTTGCGAAACGCCTTCCAAACGAACGACTCTCGCCGTGCGATTTACATTATTAAATCCTGCTGCTTGTTTCTCCGCATCGATTATGCAATCGACTGCGTTCGTATCCTTTTGCCAGGAGGTGGTTTATATAGCGAAATAAGCCCGAAGCCAATCGAATGATCGCGATCGAGTGGGGATAATTTAGCGTCGAATTAATTAGAGCAATACAGCCTTAAGGCGATTGTATAGCATTAACCGCGTTAGCGAGGACTCGCTGTAACTTTCCTCGCTGCTCGGGCCAGGCTTCGTTGATCAAACGCGAGTGTTATATATATAGTAGACAATAGGTTTAAGCGTGGAATATGCTACCAACGCGTCTGCAAACACGAAAAGTCAATGAAAGAAATTAAATCTCGAGAGAGAAAGGAGAAAAAAAAAACAAGTGTAGGTCCAGCTAAAGCTCCAGGACGAAAGCCAATTTAACGAATGAAATTTCACGACGCGGAATGAAAAGGCAAACTGTGCAGCGAGTATCGTTGCTGTTAAAGCGCGTGCACAATGGGAATACGCGACTGTAAAGAAAATTTGGACAAGAGCGGAATTATAAAATATAAATTTGCAGTGCGATAGGACGCGCGTGGATGGGAGAGGAGAGGAGAGAATTGAACTGCTTTCTCTCGTATCATATTTAAGCTACCATTAAAGCGTGTCACGTGATTCTCGTACATATCCTGCTCCTCTGCATAGTAGCTATTCGATGAATCCCCAGTAATGTAGCAAATTTATGCATTATTGTTCGTTGATAAAATTGCACGTGGCAAATTCCTAATTTTATATATCTATATATATATTTATATATATATTTTATATGCAATTTTTTGTAGTTTTCATATCTGCAGCTTGTATCATCTTTGGTTCAGTTTTATATACTCGTGAAATTTTTATATTGCGTCTGTCATTTTGGTTAATCTTTGAATAATTTGGGTTTTACTCTTTAAACGTTAAATTATTTCGAAATATCATAAATTCCACTTGATGGTTTTATTCTTAACAGGTCATTATATATATATATAATGTATTTATATAGAGAGAGAAAAATTGTAATGAGGTAAAATAATTAGCTAGCAGCGCGCAGGTTGAACCGAAGTTAAACGCAAGTTGGAGAAGCGCAATTAGGTGGAAGGAGCAAAGTATAAAGTAATAGTTTCTTCCATTCTTTTTCGGTCGACTATACCAAGCCCTTCTTTATTCTTCTTGTAATCCCCTTGGCACTGTTTTCGTTTCGTTGCCCCCAGCGTTGCACAACCCCTTTCCCGGCACACTGCAATTATTCCCCGCACTTTTTCGGATTCTCGGATCCTTTGCAAAACTCACAAAGACTCGAGAGATCTCCACTTTCATCCCTCCCTTTTGTTTCCGTCCTCGTGGAAAAAGAGAAATCGTAGCGAGAACGCGAAAGATCGCGCGCGTACAGAGTGAAAAAAGGGGGGGGGGGATATAAACCTTTGAAAATTATCCAATTTCAACAATAACAAACGATAATAAAATTATATATATATATATCAGCAAGTAATATATTCTCACTTTACAAAACTCCATTTTCACATAATTAATCTTGTTCGATCAAAATTACACGAGAGAGCATCTACACCCTTCAATCGAATTAAATCAGGAACGTCTCTCTTCTGGTACTCGAGTTATCGCGCGCGTACAGAGTAAAAGGGGGGGGGGAGGTATAGATCTATAATAGAAACTGACAAAATTTCTACGATCGCATAAAATTGAAAAAATTCTCAAAACCTTGATAAAATATTATATATATATATATATATATATATATATATATATATATATATCAAGTGATATATCGCCTGTTCAAAAGTCCATCTCAACACAATTAATCTCGTTCGATGAGGGTACACGAGAGAGCATCTTCGGTCGTTTATCGAGTTAAATCGGGAACGTCTCTCCTCGCGTGCTCGAGTTCCGGTTATTTTAAGCAATTGTTAAGTGGCGCGAGGGCTCGTGGCGAAGACACGTTTACATCTCGGCGCGTCTCAACAGCCATGATTCACCGGTGACATCGACACCATCAGCAGCATCCAGCAGCATCGGCCTCAGCATGAGCACACCCACCTAGTCGACACTCTCTATCTCCGCAGCAACAGACATCCCGAATTATCCTGGACCCTCGTTATCTCATCGCTTCAATCCAATGTTCTCCACGCTCGACGATTAATCACGCTCGCCAATCACTCATTAGCCAGATGCACTCTTCATTATTATATTGCACCATTGCTTCTTTACATAACAATTGAATCACCAGAGTCAAATTTTTACTTTTTTCGCTCTTTCGCCCTCTCCCCTGTTTTCCTCCATTTTCCAACGCAGTTTCACGAGTGGAAAGTTTGGCTTTTCGCTTAATCCTGCAAAAGCCTTTGTGCAGTTGCATAATGGATGGATTAAATTCTAGCGAAACAGCCACTGGTAGGAGGGAAGGGTGTCAGGAAAGGACGAATTTTGTTTATATATATAGCATTGATGGTACCTAAATGATTTCTTCTCTTCGATAAATGACTCGAAGCTCGTCACTGATGACTTTGGTTGTATTCTTGCGCACTATTCGACGTAGCGTTACATCGGAATCTGTTTCTTCTGCATCGAGAGCTACGTGTGGCTTGCGTGGATTAAATTCTAACGAAACAGCCACTGGTAGGGGTGTTAGGAAAGGACGAATATTGTATATATATATATATATAGCACCGATGCTACGTAAATGATTTCTTCTCTCCGATAAATGACCCCCGAAGCTTGTCATCGATGCCTCTTTTGGCCGTATCCTCGTTATTCGACGTAGCGTTGCATCGCAATCTGTTCCTTGTGCATCGAGAGCTACGTGGCTTACAGCGATTTTGCATTAACCAGTTTGCAAAAAAAATACAGCAGTGTGTGTGTACAACGATTGATCCCTCGCTGAAAAATTCAATCCAATATGCGCGTGCGTGTGCTAGTCTGAATTTCCTGAAAGTAATAAAGCAAAATTTGTTTGTCCCGAAAAACGATAAAAATGTTTCGCGAGGAATTATCGAGGGAAATTGTTGAAATTGCTGAATCACGCGTGGATCGAGAAGAAATAAAGCGTTTCTCCTCGAATTATCCCAATAATTCCATGGAGAATTCAAGATATATCGCCGACGGGACAATCAATTATCGCGATAATTCGCCCTGTGTTCCAGATATTCAAAGGGGGTTAATGATTGTTCGATTATCAATACAGAGTGCTAGCAGCCTTTTAAACGTGATAACAAGAGTCAATGGCCTGTATCGTATTAATTTATATATATATATATATATGTACTTTGTTGCTGCTATCCGCCAAAGGGAAACAAAGACTTTCGTTATTAAAAGTCAAATGATTAATTGAGAAATTCAATATTTATCGAATCATCGAACCAGTTATTCAATGAAAAGGTCACTGGATCGATCGATTTTCAGAAGATTAAACCTTGTTTTTCAACTAAATTTTATGTGGAGAACGAGGATTTAAATTTTATATCTGTGAGAGGATAAAGAAATTTTGCTCTAAGAAATTTGTTACATTTTGCATGTGGAACACACAATTGGCTTTGTACGTTAGATGGAGCAAAGCTTGTGAAAAGGAGATGGGATTTTTTTTAATGGCCACAGTTTTTCCTGTCACTCTCTTTAAATCCAACGTGCAATAGGGGGAAAGTTTTTTGATTTAAGAAATTTATCGAATATAATTGGCTTTACATAATAGAAAACAAAAGTTGTGATAAAGAGATTAATTTTTTTAATGGCCACAGTAGTCTTCCCTGTCAGTCTTTCAATCCTACCTACAATAGAGTAAAGAATTTTTTTTTGTAAGAAATTTCTTGAGTGTTTAGAATAATAGGCTTTGTATATTAGGGGAAGCAGAGCTTATCAAAAGGGGATAAGATTTTTCTATATATGACTACTACAGTTTTCCTGTCATTATTTAAATTCCATTTGCAATACGGGCCAGATTTTTCTCTTTAAGAAATTTATAGAGTATGTTTGTTATAATTGTATGGCTATAAAAAAATACTTATGAAATAGAAAAAAGGACTTTTTTAAATGATTATAATTTTGTTCTCTCTCGGTCTTTAAAAAGATATTTCGATCGAGAAATTTATCTCGAACATACGTAGTTTACAATTGGTTTTAAACAAGAGAAAACGAGGCTTACGAAAAAGAGACTGGAATTTCTTCAATGACAATACTTTCCCTGCCATCGGTCTGGCGCGATTTATGATTTTATTTCCCAATTTGATCGATTAATTTCGGTCAAGTGGCGGTAATCATCGAGATTGACCGAAGTCCCCGACTCAATCTGATCTTTAAGCACGTGGTAACCCAACAGACTAACGAGATGCATTGCCATTGACTCTCGTTGGTAGCATAAAAAATTCACTCTGATTCACGATGAATTTTACAAATACCATCGTACTCGTCGAGCTAAAAAAAGCAAAAAGAGACTCGTATCACTGAAAAAAAAAACTCATTCGGAACAACGTCAATGAAATATTAGCTTAGAAATTATCGAAATTCAAGTAAATGGACCAAGAATTGATTTCATGTTCAAAAATCTTCCTCCGGCTCTCTGTTCAAGGTCTCAATTATGTCAAACGATACCTTAAAAAACAAATCACTCGACAATGTTACAAATTGGATGAATATACACAAAAAATTCACCGTTTCAGCTGGATCCTGGTACTCATATCACACAGCATGGACCACTGATATCGATACCAAGGTTGTGCGTTCAGCGTGTGCACGTGACACTCGATTCAATATCAAAGTTTGGTTCACTTTGCCATCAACGCGAACCACACAGATTGGTCCTTCTTCTTGGTCGAAATATTTCCTTACGACTGAGTCGAAGGAAGGATCCGGTAAAATTCGTTGATAGTGAGAGTGGTGGGGGTAAGTTCCAGGGGTGGCACGTGGCACTTTTTATCGAGAAATCACACGTGTCACGCGAGATTATTGGGCTTTGTGAGAGGCTGATGACAAATGGACCATCGCATATGGCGCGGCGCGCTAGACTGAAGGCCAGATTTTCCAGCAGCTACGCAACGCCCGAGCAGCCCCACTCTTCCCTCTTTTCCTCTCTCCCTCTCTCCCTCTCTTTCCCCATACATTCCTCCCCCTCTAATCCATCGAGATATTTTCATTTTACAAAATAACATTTGTTTTTTTTCTGAGACAGCCAAAGACCGAGAGGTTCGGATGGTCCAAGAGTTTTAACACAGTTTTCCTCCATTAATTTAGTCGCACACTGGACAGGTGTAATTTATCGAGCTGAAATAGAAAGAATAATATAATTGAGTCAGCCAAAGACTTTGCACAATAAATTTGAAAGAGTAAAACTTACTGCAGGACTTTGTATATATATAAAATAGGAACAAGGTACATAAAATTTTTCTTGGCACAGTTTCCCTCGATTAATTCATTCCTATATTAGACAGGTATATAACGTTTCGCAGTGGAGATTGCTCTTGTCGTGGTTTGCGGTGACGACATATCCATGGAGTGTATTAAGCAGAATCCTGGACTTCACGCCGGCTTCCCGCAGGAGCAGTTTCATCCAACAAGTTTCATTTAAGTTTCGCCGGAGCGCTGTAACTGTATTTCCCAACGCTTCCTCCACCAAGCGTAACAATTCCAAGGATCAGGAACCACAGGGCTTCGGAGGACCGACTCGATGGGAAAAGAACACACGCGTCTTTGTATACCAAGACATTTTTTCTGTAAAAAACAATTAATTTCACTAGAATGCAAACTGTAGAAAAATAAACTAGCAGGTAAAAATCTGTGATAAATCACAGTAAAAAAAGGAAAAAAAAACATGAAGTGGAATTCTTGGAACACGATCAAGGACCGAGCATCCTCTTGCTTCTGGAGTCATTGTAGGTTGAAGAGAAGAAACGTATAGGGATGGAAAAATGCTGAAGAGTTTATACGAAAGGCACAAGAAGAGGCACAAAGGCTATTGTACAAGTGTGACAGGGTTTTCGTTGAGGCGAACCGGATGAAAAGGAATATTGGCAGGAGTCATCTCTTCAGGATCTGTATAAAATCACCGTGTGCGCGAGTTGCGGGTCCTCTCTGCGTGGAGTGCGGGATAGCGCCAATAATAAGGACTGCAGATGCGTTAGCTGGCTAGTTCATCGTCGAATTAGCGACAAAGGGGCCGGTGATTGTTACTTTTCCATGCGCAGCCGGCCTCCCAGCGTGTCCCAAAGGACTCTCTCTCTCTCTCTCTCTCTCTCTCTCTTCTAACTGTTTGGATACTGCGTGCTCCCGCACCACGCAGCAACGCGCTACAAGCCACTATTTCTTCCACCCCAATGCCAGACACTACCAGCCTGCTGCACCTCCTATAATTTATCTCCCCCCCCCCCCCCTCCCGCCATTTTGCAATTTTATTCCTCCACTTCAATCACAGCCAATTGCTTCCTTTTAATTTACTTTCTACAGCAATAAAACACCTATATATATACATATATATATATATATATATATTTGTGTTGTTCAGATTTATTTCAAAGGGCTCTATATATATATATATATATATATATATACACAGTGATCGAGAAAATAGAAAGAGAGAGAAAAAGCTGGGTGTATTAATACCGCGACGATAATCTGTGAAAACAATAGCGAGGCTCTCTCGATCGTTTCTAACTATAGCTCGAAGAGCTTTCCGCGATGTCTAAGCTGCGCTGCTCTCTACACTCTCCGAATTTACACGAAGCGCGACGCCAGCCAGTGGGATTCTCCCCGCACTTAAAAGCTTTGTATATGTGTGTGTGTGTGTGTAGCATTAACCTGCGATATACGGACGCGTTGAAAAAAAATACCTCGCGTACCAAAAATATCCCCACGTATATAGAAAACGAAAAGACATTATTATTCCATTTGCATGGGCAATTTACAAGTACGGGTGACCCGAACACGAGAAGCTTATACGGGCTTTCAGCCGGTGAAATTATTCAGAAGAAAATGCGAATGGTGAATCTTGTATCGCGTGACACGAGAGGTTCGTTCCTGCAAAAGTAATTAAATCACGTCAATTAAAACTGACTCTCTGGATAGAATTTTGAAAATTCCAGTTTAATCTGTGAAAACGTTCTCTCTCTTCTATACAAAGTCTAATTATTAAGAATTAGAATATATATATATATATATATTCTAATTCTTAATAATAGAGAGGGAGAGTTTGAGGATGCTTTTAATTTTTGATTCATTAAAAAATCGAATTAATCAATACTGATTTTCTGTATAGAATTTTTAAAATTCACATGTTTCATCTAAAAAAACTATATACTCTCTCTCTCCTCTCTCTCTCTTTAATTTTGTCTCCTCTTATCGAGACTATAAACAATTGAAATAAAAGGAGAGAGTTATACGATTAATTTAATTCGTAAGTCATTTAAAAATGGAACGAGGGGTTAAGATGGTGCAACATTTGTGCCATATGTATACACATATATATATCCACTCGTCATATCGGTGCTCGATCAATGGGAAGACCCGCAGTTTGGCCATCTAAGCAAACGCCATAAAAAGTTGCCAATAATTGCTGGCTGCAAGCTTTGTTTGTAAATGGGTCCCCGAGAATCTATCGACGTTATGATTTATCGAAATGACACGAAGGCCTTTCGGTCCTTTTGCACCCCATCCAAAGTTAATCGAGCACGATCTCCCGTGATTTACTCGCGAATCAGGTTAAAGCTGCTGGCCAATCGAATGACGGAGTGCCATTTTCCTTTGCCTGCAGTAGCATTTTTTCAACAATGGAACACGAGCTGGTTCCTCGTGCACAAACTGCATATTAATTTTAATGTTACCCCTGGGGGGCTTGGGAAGCTTCCTATAAGTTATTATTATCATTGTTATTATTATTATTTCTCAAGCGATTAACCATTCCCCACTATGTATATATACATATACATGGAAATCCTTAACCACCCTTGCTTCGTCTCTGTATGCGCGGATACTGAATAAATTTCTAAAGAAATATTTTATTATATGTATATATATATAGAGAGAGAGAGAGGAGTATACAACACCTTTCTCATCTTTCAAGGAAAATCTCGAGTTGTATTTACGCGACGATTCCCACCCCCGACCTCTCGAATCCTCTTTACGACACGAGTACAAGCCATTAATTTACGAAATCCTGTCCATCCTGATACGTCAGCTTCCCTTTATTATTGCTTGACCGATCTTATCTGCCCTAATCTCGCTGATAAAAGCAGATCACAGAGCGCGCGAGAATCATCTTTATTACAGCGCTGCGATTCAGCAGGATTTCGTCCCCCGATAAACTCGAGCTATTCGTATAGGAATATGAATCGTCGAAGAGATGGAGAAGAAAGGATGTCGAAGAGGACACGAAGATGGGGAAAGTCTTAAAAGGAAGGTATAATTTTTATCACAGCGTTGGGATCGAACAGACTTTCCATCACAAATTTGTAATACTCGAAGAAACATCGCGAAGAGAAAATTTAAGTTACGTGGTACACTATATACACGAGCGAGGAATAAATCGAGATTTCTCTGGATGAGCCAAGAAGATGTCAACGAGCATAGGAGTGAAAATGATTATAAAAAATAGAGAAGATCGAAATAATTAGAGAAAGACGAAAGAAACGAAAAGTTTCGAAGATACAGTGTGGAATTAAGGTGGGGTAAATCGAATTTGGGGGGAGATCGTGTAGTTTGCCATAAATCACGCTGCGCACGTGTTGGTAACGTAAGGGAAAGAGAGGAGGAAGGAAAGAAAGAAAGAAAGGGGGTGCTGGTGGGGGTGTATGTATGGCTAAGATCGGTGGAGTCTAGGGGGTGGTAAGAGGGCGTTTGGTTGTTCTCGAAGTGAAAGAAAACGGAGGAGGCAAGAAAAGCGATAAATTCAGCAGGAGGAAATCTGGTTGGGCGGGATGCAAAAGCTTGCCGGGGTTAAAGGCAAGTGCAATGAAAGTACCATTTGCCGCAGCCACCCCTCGGCCGAGTGGTGCGTGCCTCGAATATAATTTATTGCACTTGGACATATATAGGCCTTATCCCAGGCAATCCCAGCAGCAGCATGGCTATAGGGAGCCAGCCACAGAGCCACGCAGGAGTCGGGACAACGTGACCGAGTTGCTGGCGTACCGAGCACCTCCCCCCCCCCCCTCCTTCCTCCTCCAACCCCTTTCCAAAATACTAGACCGTGTCGCCATCTTGCGGATAATCTCGTTATTTACGTTATCACCAACCCTTAAGGTCAGGGTGAGCTCGAAACTGCCATTCGACCCATGTGTTCTGAGCTTGGACTTTATTGGAAAGCAGAATCCTCGGGACTTATCCCCCCTCCTCCCTTACAATTTATCCATTTCTTTGTACATATATATATATATATATATATATATATATATATATATATGAAGGTTGTGACACAATCAACGAGTTTTCAAGGTTTTCCGTGGATTCTTTAAAGGGAGCGTAATTTTTTATGCAGCGGGGACACGTACAAGGACCACTCGGGAAATTGAAATGGCGTCACTCTGGCTCGGCAGGGATGAGATTAGTCAACGCGGAGGTCTATTTGGACAGTTGTTATAAAGTTTGTCGCCAAAGCGTGAAACGGCATGCTCGATTCTTTCCTCTTTTTTACCCTCGGCTGTTATTACTCGGATCCGTTATAGGACGGGTAAATATGCTTTGCGTGGATAAACTACCCGTTGCATTAGCAGATGGGACGTTTGCTTTCACTAGAATTACCCATTTTTTCTTTCTCAAAACTTTCACCCTTTTTTTCCATCCGCCTGTATAAGAAATTGGAGAACAAAATTCAGAAAGCTATTGGTCTACCCACTGATATACCTCGTATATATATAAAGATATATATATATAATAAGAGTTTAATTATTAGTACAAAATATTAACAAATCCCCTAGGACGATCGACTTTCCATTCCCCGAACTAAAACTACTTTGCACTATATAGAAAACTGTTTTGTACAGAAAATAATTTGAATTTTCGCGAACGTCAGAGTTGGAAATGGATTTTGGTATGTTTTTTTTATCGTTCGGCAGCAAGGATATTATAATATCGAAGAAAGTTGGAGGAAACTGGTTTGCAAGAGTCGATGAAATCTTTTCGGACCAGGTAGGTGCTTGGGAGGGGGGTGATCTTTTTTGGTGGCATTTCTCTTTGAGAATCGATCACTCGGCGAGGGGGTAGCAGCTGCGTTATACGTCGGGGCGACATTTCGCAAGTCTTCGGGGCTCGATGCTCGAAATCCGACGGGAAGGCTGCGAACGGGAAGAAAAAGTGTTGGAGGGAGGGGGTGGGAGAAGGGGGGGGGGGAGTATCACTGGCCTCCCGCGTTTCTTTATCTCCCGTGCTTTTTCTCGATGGCTTTGGCCGACGATTTATATCCGCAAAAAGTTCCGCGTAGCTTTACCATCGAATACAAGTTGCAATTCAACACATTAATCGTTCGAACGAGGATTCTTTTTAAATGCTTCTAATTGCAGTCTTATCCGCCCGTATACAGAATCCACCCCACCTCGACCTTGCATTTTTTCCATTTGCATCACCGAATCCGTCGATTCTTCGTTTCCGGAAATTGGACGAAATCTGGCGAACACCGCGAAATACTTGTGCTCCCTGATAAAACAGATTCATATTCCTATATATATATATAGCAATCCTTAAGACGGTCGTTCAGGAAACGATGGAAATTTCGTATTCCCGATGGTTGGGGAAAAAACCGCTTTTCTCGCTCCGAAGAGGAGGAGGAGGAGGTGGAGCTGAATAGTCGCAGATGTGTCCTTTCGTTCCCCACTTGTACGTAAGAAGCAGGTCAGAGTATCCGAAATAAGCCGAGTCCAATAAGCATCCATCTAGCCCTTCTTCGATTTTTCATGAACTTCATACGTGACTCCTTATACAGGGCGCTGAAAATTTAATGGCTTGGCTAATGCAGCTTCCACAAGTGTAACGTTTTATCCAAGATCCTTCGGCCCTATATATATATATATATATATATGATAAAAGAAAATATTAAAAATTTTAGAAATTAAAAGATTATTGAAATTCCGTGGATGAAGGGCAAGCCTCGAAGAATTTTCCTCGTGGAAATCCGTTTAATTGCGTCTGGAGGTCTAGGAAAACCCTGTCTCGGCAAAGAGGAACTTAATTTTCGCGAGTAGAAAGCGTGACGCCTTAACGATCTCGTTCCTGATGGCCTTCGTCATTGGTGCCCTCGGAAGAGAGTCCCTGCGACGATATTCCAACCAGGTGAATCGATCAAGTGTTAAATGCACCATGAAATTTGGCCCCTTCTTCGCTTCACCCCCTCCCCCCCCCCCTCCTTTCTTCCGATCCGTGTCATGAATATTTCAAGGCCATCGATAAAAATCCTCCGAGTAATTCGGCGAAGATTCTCGTCGGCTCCGAGGGATGAGACGAGGCCTCGTAAACGACGTAAATTAACGGAGCTCTGGACGAGACTAACGAGATTAAGATAATGAAAATTTTCAATCGTAGTCCGTTTCGGGGATAGTTCTCATCGTCGAAGCTCCTCTCTCGTGGCACCGATGTAAAATTCACAGAGCTCTTCGGCTTCGCGCACACCTGGATACAGTGCACCTTCCTTGTGAATAGCTCAAGGTCATCGATAAAAATCCTCCAGGTAATTCGACAAAGATTATACTCGAAAAAATATCGCAAACATTTTTCACGCTATAAACAAAAATGTAATCAGTCGCGAATATAATTTCATCATCGAATTTTATTCGCTGTTATACCGAAAAACTCTTCAGCGTCCGTAAAATTTGTCCAAGTGCAGCGTGCGTAGACTCGTAAATTAAAGGAGGCTCGAAAGACTAACGAGATTAAGATAATTAAAAATTTAAATCGCGGTCCATTTCGAGGAAAGTTCTCATCGTCAAAGCTCCATCCTTGCTGGTGCGCAAAGTGCACAAAGCTTTGCGGTTTCGTATATATACTACATATATACATATACTTTTCTCCAGTGGAATTTCCTCTGGTTGGTAAGTGCTGGCAATTCATCCTAGCAGCAATCCCCCAGTAACGACACGGGATTACTCTCAATCGGGAAAGCTTCTCGAACGGATAATTTTCCAATTATTTCTCCCGTGGAAAGCTGTTTTCCAACGGTTTTATATTCTCGGTCGCCATCCACCCCCACAATAGCGCATTTTTCTCACCGCAGTTTTGTTATACAGCCCGTTAATGTTTCTTTAACGCTCGCCTCGCTCGAGTTTTCCCCTCGCAAGAAACTTCTTCCTCAACTACTGCGAAACTTGTATCCGAGTACAGCAATAATTATTATTATTATTATGCTGCGCGAGAAGCTTGCTTTCCACAGACAACCCCCCCCCCCCCCCCCCCACCCTCTGTATCAGTTTCTGTACTTTTTAACACTGAACGTATACCGAGGATTTCTCGCACACACGCGTGACTAACATTCATTTTATCATCTAGTGGTATGTAACAGTGTGTACTTTTTTTAGGACACTGTGTATCATGCTACGTAACGATACAGTGTCTTTCGAAAACGGATTTCCATTCGCTGCGATGGCTCGAGTATCATGAACAAGAATGGCAAATTAATAAAATAAATTAAGGCGTTTTTGGGGAAGAAGATTTGCAATCACTGCGATGATTTAGATATCGAGTAGAGGAATAGCGAATCGATGCAAAAAGAGGCAAACCGTTGATCGTACGCGAATGGAATTTTACGAAATGAGTTAATTGTGTTGGTTCAGTGGGAATGTGCGAAAGGTCCGGGCACTCCGAGGCTAATTCAGCCTCTCTCTCTCTCGGTCGGTCTATACTTCTACCGGCAAATGGACCGAGGTTTGCTGCCTGCGGGGGTGGAGTGACCCTATAAATTCTCCTAATCTGATTTCGCAGTAGTGAAATCTCTTTCCAGGCCGAAATCGAACCGTCGAATAATAGCGTCCCGAGGCTCCTTGTAATTTTTCTCCCGAGCGTCAACCGAGCATTCAGCCCAGGCTGGAAAATCGCACAGACCGTTTTAACCCTGCTAGAATTGGAGGATCTTTATCGAAAGTTGTGTGAAAAGAAAAATTGAAACGTGCCATGTGTGCAGATTTGGTTTTAATCTGTCTTATCCTTAAATAAGTTGGAACTATATGTGGTTCCATCAGGAGTGTCATCATCGAAGCAGTCTCAAAATCGCAGCTCGGTTAGCGATCAATTTTTATTAATTTATTTGTACACGTCACAGACTATGCATAGTCTAATCCAATTTAAAATATCGTGTGCTTTGTGCGATTCAATGCTTGTGCAGCGAAAGCATCATGGCGCAATACGAAAACATTGTCTGCATTCCCTGAAAAAGTTGAAGGAATTTTTCATAAAATTACGAGTGGCCATTTTGTTCCCCACAGTGTCTTACCTTTGCGTAAATGTCATAGCCAAGAATAAAAAATTTTCCACAACTCAAGTAGCAAGGAGTCTTTGACTTTCTCAATATGATAACTATCATTTTTTGGCATTTTACGGGCAGAGAATACCACTCCCCGTACAATCTATGGACAAAGAGACGACAGATCTGCTGTACAGCTCTATATATATATATATATACACATTACTTTGATAAAATTACAATCGATACTGACATTTTATAATAAAATAGTTCACTGTAATCCGTTAATACTTGGCCTGGAGCACAGAATATAAAATGATGAACCACGTGGGTGATGAGAAAAATCGTATACCTCAAAGTCTTCAAATTTGTGCCCAGTACTTCCATCAACTATAAACATGAACGATAAACGAACAAAATATTGTTATGATGTATGCAATGTGCAGAATAATATATACATTGAAAAAAATTTAACATAATTTTTGCGAGCTGTTAGCAATTATTCTTAATATACAGATAAAAAAAAAATCATTGAATTGACAAATTAAAAAATTATATAATATTTGTTCATACACTCTCGCTTTGTTGTTTTACTAAAGTGCACAAAGAGAATACTCACATAAACAGAGATTGCAGTACCTTCGATAAAATTGCAAAGCAGCATTATCAAACAAGGCAGTGATAATGCATTCTTAAGCTCATCAGCAAACCTGAGGACGAAGAATAATTCCATGAAAATAAATAATGGAACGTTCTCGAGTGAGAATTATTTTAACAAAGTCCTCATACTCGATCGCCCTCAAATGTTTCTTAACGCATCTTCTGAAAATGTACTCTTGACGCTTCGCTGTACTGTAGCCAATAGTTTCAGGAAAATATTCGTTCAGATACCCTCGATCCTTGTACAGCAATTTCCCAAAGTAAAACCTGAAGCGTTTTTAATCGTGTGAAATTTTATTTGCCATTGGATCGTCTTGCTGCTTTCAGCTTAAAACTTTCAGCTTGAAACTTTCAGCCTGCAAAGACTGACCCTGCAACATCGAACAACGCAGAACTGTGATGAATGAACGTGATGATCAAACAGTCGTAGGTGAGCAAGGCTGACACGACGCAATAGGTGAAGCCATATATATGTATAAAAATAGGCAATTGATATTTAACAGGATCAACAAAGTACTCAGCCTCGATGATCGATGGGATTGGTCGAGATTCGTTCAACGGTGCAACGTAGTTCATTATTATTATTATCAGAGGTAAGCTGATGAAAGTGTTCGAAGAGCCAATGATCAACACTGAAAAAAAAAAAATACAAGAAATGGTTTAAAAAGTGAATCTTCGCAAATATCAGGGTTATCTTCAGGAAAGATCCTCACATACGACTGTAGCCGTCAGGAAATACGATCGTTTACCGAACTTGTGCATAATTTCGTGTTCCTCCCGAAGTCTCAAGTTGTTCCAGTCGTTGTTGATCGATATCAATATGTTCCTCACCTGGAATTAAAAGTATAAAGTTAATCGACGAATGATAAATTTTTGGAAAATTAATTAAGAACTATGCGAGAAGAATTATCCGGATATTACCGATTTCTGACGACTAAGAATCATAATTTGCTCCACCAGACCATAGACACCCAGGGTGGAGCCAGCCACAGACTCGAAGAGGGACTCTGTCGAAGAATTCACAACGACGTTCATCAACTGAAAATCGAGCCAAATTTATCGTTTCATTTTGCTGAAATTTATTACTCCAGTTAATATACTATATATATATATACAAGATTCAACGGATAAAACGATCAAGATGACGAGCATAAAATTCTGTAGAACTTTGTAACTGTAAAAGATATCTTGAGTAAACGCCCGAGAGCGTAGATGGAAAAGACGCGTATCCCCGTAACTTTAAGGGATATGAAAAAGTTGCAGGAGGATTTTCTCGATGTAAATATTAAAAGATTTTGAGATGGTCTTTTGCGAAAATTGAATATTTTTATAAACACGGAGATACGAGTATTTTTCCACCTACGTTCAAGGGCGTTTTCAAGGACAACAATATATATGTATACTCACGACAGTAATGATACTGACGACAATGATCACATCTTGAACGGTTATCAAAGGGACCTTGATTCTTTTTTCCTGCGGTGGCCACTGACCGGATACGATCATAAAGAATTTAGCGATCCTGTAGTATCGTCCGAAGATCAAATGCTCCGTTGCCAAATTCGATATATCTTGCTTCATCTTCTTTGCTGCTCCCATGTGTACGTTACACATATACCATATCACTATTGTACGTTCTTCGTTCGATTATATCGCATTACCCTGCGTTGGACAATCTTGGAGGGCCTTCAGCCCAATGCCGAAGAGCCGGAGGAATCAATATGGCGAACAATGATTGCGAATTAAAAATGAAGTCACGACACGTGACACTTCGCACGATCGTGGATCAAACACTGCTCTCCTTCTGCCGCAACTTGGAATTATTTATTCCTCAAGATGGACACGCGTAACAATTATCGTCCGATCGCGACACCCGCACTGTTATTAAGTTGCAATCGGCGAGTTCTTTCGGACACTTTTTTATACCTACTTTTGCACCCTTTACCCTTTCTTTGCTTTGGCTCTCCGCTACTTCCTGTTTATCAGCCATGATAAATGGAAAAAGAACGGGAAATAAAGTTGAGAATTAGCCACGCAAATCAGCGCAATTTTCTTGACGAAATCACGACTTCCGGTTCGGTCAGGGAAACGTGGTAAATGAGTTTAAAGGTCGTTTATTAGTTTGTTGGTCGAAAGTTTCGTGCGGGGTTCGCGCGGCAGCCGCGCAAAACATCCCCAACGAGCAGCCCTCGCCATTTCCTATCAATCAAAACAATTTCGCACCTTCTTAATGGACCCAACAAATCACGAGGGATGAATGTCAGGCTTGATTTCGTGGTGATAGAATTTTTTCTATTTTCACGTATACGCAACTATCTATATATATAATTTCTATTTCGGACTCTCGTTAACTGTAGCGTCGGGCATCTTGATGAGTTAAAATGGTGGAAGGTCGTTAATGGATTAAAGCAGGTGAATTGATGAAATTTGAGGAGGAAGAGACTGTTTGTGCCGGAGCTGAAAAATCGTATCCGGATTAATGTTTGGAGAGGGTCTTTGTAAGGTTTAGCAAGGGCGAGAGACAAAAGATGATATAAAATGAAAGGACAAGGATCCTGAGGATCCAATTTAGAACTGTGGATGTCTAGTAGAGAGTAGGGACCCCAGTCCCTCCTATCCCAAAGGACTGGTCGATTTTCTGGCTAATGATTTCTGACCCCACCCTCCACCCCCATGCACTGCAGTTTATCTATCGTCAGGTTCTCACCCTTAATCTTTCATTACCAAAATAAGAGATTACATGTGTGGTCGGTCCTCCACCCTGCGTGCACTTAATACCGATTACATAGTCCTGTAAACCGTGCTTATCAGGATTCGATTACGTAGAAAGTCTTTCATGGCTGCATCGATCCCTTCTAGCTAATGTCGATAATTTATTCGCTCTTGCATCGTGTAAAATATTACGACTCGATACTCATAATGTAACGTTAAATTAATTCCCATAAACTATCCAAGCTGCCACGCATGTATTTCTGCGTAAATCTAAAATAACTGCTCAAAGATGTGGGTACATGGCTCGTGTGTGAAATACACGCGCGCGCGGCGCGTCCACCTCACTTCCATGCTTCGTACGCGTACTTTAAGGAAGGATAATTGACGTTTCGAACGCTAGATGTCTTATTTTCTCGCTAGCGGTCTTGTAGTCCCTCCGTTCATATATATACGTTGTGTGGACGAGGTGCTCTTACCGATAGGAAATGAAGAGGCAATTTTGCTTGATTAAACCAATGATTGCTGCCATATTTTATATGGGGACGTAATGCTGATCCTACATTTCAATTTTTGATGATGCACGTGTACATAATAGCTGATCATTGAATGTCTTTCCTTTACCGCAAAGGAAACTACCTTCTCCGCTGCTGATAAATTATTGACATTGTCGATAAAGAGGAAATTTTTATAAAACGTTTCTTCTTTTATTAAACACATATAAAAATATAATCAATAGAAAGCGATAACAGTTTGATAAAGCGCCTTAGCTGTGATGATTAATTTTAATAAATAACACCTAACTTTTTGCTTACCATCGTCTGTTAGAATCTGGAATGGTAACATGATTGATCGTTGGTTAAGTAATCGAATAATAATTGTACTATAACAGTTTCTATTAAATAACCACTTTTTCTAGACTATTTTTTTATACAGTTAGACATTGATTTTCTTCAATCTAACTGTATTTAGATGAAAATAATTTAACGTCAGGAACGCATTATGAAGAAGAGATTTTAAAATATTGTTTCCCTGGTAGGAAAATTGATATCTAATGGTATCATAATCACGAATTTTCCTACCGGAGTTTTTCCCCTTAATCCTGGCACAAATTGACTTTAATCCTCTAGTAAATTCTTCAGATGCTATAAGTATTTAGGAAACTAGGCATCGTCAAACTGACCTTCCACCAACTTAATTTGACACTTTAAATTGCCAGTTTGCCTCATTTGTCGAATTTTTCTGGTTGTGGACACGGGATGGAAATCTGCAGGGCAAAATCGTCGTTGATTTATCCTCTTAATTGATGCTAATACATTTTTGGATCTAGGAATTATCTTCTCTAGAAAAAGAAGGAAAAAAAAGGGTCCATTAATATTGCAAAGACTAAAAAAATAAGTTTAATTAGTTATTTGTTACCATTAGGATCAAATTCATTTGCTGAATCATTAGAAACATCCCAGTCTTCCATTATTTTATTATTCTCTAATCTAAAATGAAAATTTAGTGTATAAGAGATACGTATCCCATACATGTATGCATAGATATATATACAATTTTAAAGTGAACTTACATCACGCATTCTGTTGGACTTTTGCTACCAAGAGACGAGCTATCGCTCTGACAAGATTCGGAATCCTTGTTAGATTTTACACGAAAACCAGTAAGTTTATCTTCATTTTTCCAATGATCTCTTAAAGATATTCTTAACTTTTCATAAGATATATCTGTCATCTATTAAAGATTTTTGCAATAAAGATTTGATTTCATATACTTTTGATAATGATTAATTATAATATGCCCTTACCATAAAAGAATCAGTTGGGAAAAGATTCTGATCGATATCTAACCCTAATAAATTTAAATGTTTAATTTGTCCTGGAAATTCATGGAATTCATTCCCATACAGGTCTATATATCTTAGACTTCTTAGATCTTTTACTGAATCTGGTAATCGAGACAAATAATTGTGGCTGGCTTTTAATTCCTTTAGCATGTATAAATTACCAATGTTTGGTGGGAGATAGGATATTTTATTTCTATCTATATTTAGTGATCTTAACTGTAGCAAATTGCATACTTCATCTGGCAGCCAAGATATATAATTGCCACTTACATTTAGCTCCTTTAAATTTGTAAATCTGCTTATCTCTGGTGATAAAATAGAAATATTTGCTTCTTGAATATTCAGCTTTTTCAGCTTTTCATTATTTTTTAAATTTATTATTGGAAAATGCCAAAATGAGTTTCTGTTGACAAAACTTCTGCTGTTGCCAATAGACAAGTTCTCAATATTTTCTAGTACTTCTACAAGTTTATCCAAGATTGTATCGGACAACTGACACTGCATCATGGATAAATTTTTAATTGATGAAGTAGAAACATAATTTAATAAATGAAAATGTTTAAAATATGTACAGTCTAACGCAACCTCCTCAAGATTAATATATACCGAAGAAAATATCCAGCCTGGAAACGTTGGACACAGTCCATTTTTTCTTGCAGAAAATACTTTCAAATTTGTACTTTTAGGTTCATCTGATATATCTAAGCTCTTATTATACGACAGATTTAGGGTTTCTAGACTTCTCATACCCCTTGATATGCACAAAGGCATTTTCAGCAGTTGAGTTTTTTGAATATAAAAATATTTTAAATTATTTAAATTTTCCATTTGGGATGGCAATTTTGAAAAACAATTGTTGCTGAGGTCTAACAACTCGAGATTCACCAAATTGGAAATGTCTGATGAAACATGGCTCACTTGATTGTTAGAAGCTTTTAGTATTCGTAAGTTTGTTAACTGACATACTGCAGAAGGTATGATAAAAAGATTGTTGTTACTAATTATTAATACTTTAAGCTTTTTTAATAAATCCAGAGAATTTGGTAAATGTCTTAAATGATTTTCGGATAGATCCAAATGCACCAGATTAGTAATTTTGTCTCCAATATTACTTGGTAGATGATTTAATTTATTTGAACGTAGTGATAAATAAGTTGTGTTCTTGAGCTTCATAATTTTGAAGATTTCTTCTATGCAATCATTTTTCAGTAGACCATTCAAGTGAAGAGATTCTCTAGGCGTTTGCAAAATTTGAAACAATACTTTATTTGCTACTCTATAATTAATCACTGTTGCATCACAGTCCATTGTAATACTATTTAAAGGGAAATATACAAAAGTTCTCGAAAGCTCCTGTCAATTTATAATCTCGCTGACACTTTAAAAACACTTAGAAAATAATTTAGAATATACGTCACTACCTTAAGAGAAATTCTAATACATGTATGCAGAGGAATATATTCGTAGTATGTGTGGCTGTGGGTCCAACCGGTCCAACCTAAGTAACCTAACCACAAACTGATAGAACGATTCTCGCTCGTGCACCTCGTGCATCAGCTGCTTTTGAACGAGTGTAACGGAAAAGTCGGGGAAAAGTCCATTCTTTACATCTTTACTGCCATCTAACAGTAACCCTCAAAAGTAATTATTTAAGCGCATTTTCTGAATTGAAATATACGAGATTTCGAAAATAAGAAAACAGAAATACTTTGTACTAAGCTATAGTTTTGGTAAATGCAATTTGATCAAAACACATATAGTGTAATGAAGAAAAGCTTAATGATTCACGAATAATTTATTGAACTTTACATAGAAATATTTTAATTATATTAGACGAAAATAATTATCATTACAGATGTAAATAGAGCAGCGACAGTATGGATAGAGAATAGAGGATGATACTCAAAGAAGAATACGAGATTTACGCTAAAGAAAAGGCGTGCAGAGGCCAGCTCGTTTATTGAAAACTCGAAATGAATTGATGAAATTGCATTGTGTGTTTTTATATAAAATTATGCAATATTGTCTCGCAAATAATGATTTAAGAAGGCGCCATGCGGTTAATCCAAGAGGTAATTCTTAAATTATGCTGCCACCGTTAAAGGGGAAGACGCTGAATAATATATTAAAATATATATTGCACGTGGTCGTAAACTTTCGTAGGTTCGATTGGCAGTCATTATGGAAAAAGGAAGAGAAAGAGAGACGAGAGAAAAAAAAGAAGAAAATCCTCCTACGCTAGTAAAATTCTCTACCTCGATTTTTCTTTATAAATAATAAAAGAGTTGAGCGACTTTTTGCAATATTTGCGTGTTACGCCTTGTTGCAGGGTCAGAACGCTCGACCCGGAAATGACAAGAATTGTACTAACGTGGCATTAAAGCTACGGCAAAATAAAATATTCAATAATAATATTAAGAGTGATAACAACATTATAGTGCACGGTTTAATCTAGCTTTCGTGTGACATAGGAATATGCAGTTCTCTTTTGGAATGTGCAAAACGTACATCTTAATATGGCATTCGAACCATCGACCTTCCTCTCTACTACTCGTTGATTTATAATCTTGTATATAAATAATATACTCGCGCGTATACATTATATATATATATATATATATATCACTTGAATCGTCACGAGAAATCGGTCTTTTGACGTCAATTGGATAAATTTTCTTATCGAAGGAAGAAACATATATTTTTATATAGCTATATATAAATATATAAAACATTTCAATGTGACCTTTTTGACAAAATTATCCACAAATTTGAAAACAAAAAATTAATATCTGCAACACAGAGTTTTGTAGGTAAGAGTAAATTTCTTTCAAAGACAATTCAAGTGGTACATCTTGTACAACGCATGAACGCACTCATTTCACTCAACCAAACACACACACACACACACACACGCGCGCGCGCGCGCGTGCTCGCGCACACACATACACAGAAAGACGAATGATATCTTAAAAATCAAATTTCTTCATGCTCCTCGCGGCAACAATAAATAGTACGATATGATACAGTGACGTTTGATGCTTAAATATTGTCTGGACGAATTGGCAAAAATGCATATATATAATACATTATATAATAATATAGATAATAGGGTATATGTGTACGTAGTATTATAAATGTAATATATATATATATATATATATATATATATATATCTATGGATAAATCTGCCTGGAGAGAACATTGAGATAAAATTCGTGCAGTGCTTAATATAGTATCGATCCAATAAATTAAATTCGTCTACAATAATTGTCGTCAGCTCGATTAAAGCGTTACGTCGAGCAATCACCTAGAAATTCATTTTTCATGCTTTCCCCAACAATTTGCTGAATCATAAAAGTTTTGCTTTTTCGCGTTTCGAAAGAGTCGAATGATTTGTAAATGAAGTTTTTAATCGAAACGATGGAACTTGGCACTGGATAATTTACATTTTTCTATTAAAGCACACAGTTTGAGAAGAAGAGGAAGGAAGGAAGGAGTGTGGGAGTGGGAGAGAGAGAGAGAGAGAGAGAGAGAGAGAGAGAGAGAGAGAGAGAGAGAGAGAGAATTAGAAAGGAAATATTGCACCGCGCGTATGTAAAAATTCACAAATATCTTTAAAAACGCAAAAGAGAACTTACACCTTTTCAGACTTATGATATAAAATAAACGACGACGCGAAAAATATATTATTATTCCTCGCTTATTTTATATTGTTAAAAATCTGTATGTAAATTTTTATAATTATATACAAATATATATATATATATATGCTCACTTATACAATTAAACGTGTAGATAATTATTTACGAGCATTTTCTCTTTCATTTCGCCATATATGGTCACTTGTAAATTTCACTCGTTTAGAAAAAAATAAATGTTAAAATGTATATTGTATAGATATCTTTCGCGTGAATGATATTGTATCAATATAGAAATTCGGCCCCGTTAATTTTTTATACAAGTGATTTTATGAGAGCGATCGAACAGGTGCGATGATAAAAAATTAAGGGGAGAGAGTATGATAGATACATAAATAGCTATACTATCTCGACTCGTTCTTCCATGTATTATTAAGGTTCTTCAAAGTTTCTTGACTGTTGTTTCGTGGTTTCGTTTATTTTTTTTCCCTCGATTTTGCCAGTTACCAGTTATTCAAGTTTTAGCCTTTAGGGGTATACATATAGCTTATAAGATGAGAAAGGCGATAAAAATAGTGCGAGGTAGAAAGCTATTAGGATCATTACAGTCGTAAGGAATGAAGAGTTCGCTCAGGAGGTTCTAGTCGAATCTAGAATGAAAAATAATTATAAAAAAAAAAAAAAAAAAATATGCAACTATTGCATGGTACATAAATATACAATATAATACTTTGAAACTGGATGTGACAACTTTCACTATACATTTTCAACGGAATATTCTTCGACGATCCTTCAACTTCCGGTATGAATGGGGAGTCCCTTGAATTCTGGTAACTTTCGTCGAACAGTGCAAACCACTGGATTTACTCTCTACCGCCTGTTCAGTGGTACGATATCTCGATTCTACTCTCGGATCTAAATATACGGATGACTCCTTTTTCGAACGTTACTGCGATGCACTGCAAATTGGAAAGAAGCTTCCGGTGTCTCGCATTCGTGGAAGGAAAGAATTGAGCAAATGTGTCGTGTGAGAAATGAAATGCGCGAAGAGGCTAACCGTCCTTGGACTCACTTAAAAAATCTAACTAATTAAGCGCTTTGCAGGCTCGCACCGTGTACAAAATATATAATATACGCCTGAAAGTGTTTTCATCGTTTCTTTTCAACGGTAAGGCCTTGTAAAAGTACCAGAGCCATTCTGGAAAAGCTCGAAAACGAAGGAGTCGATTCCATTGTTTCTCCGAAGAGGGTATAGAGGGACCATTTATTATCAATTTCTTTATTATATATGTATATATATAAGCATCGGAATCGATTTCAACATTTCGCTCCCTCTTCAAGGTCTCGGTCCTTCTCGCCTACACCAACAATGATTATCGTGACTCCTTTGATATTCGTATTTATATATATATATAACAATCCGGCAAAGTCTCCTCCAGGATTCTTACACCTGCTGGTCCCTCGTGGAAGAAGGACTCGCGTCATCGGGCCAGGCTCTAAATACGAAATGCTATCACAGTTTTTCACATTCTTGCACCGCACTTATCGTTCATCGACGTCGATGCGAACGTCATCAACATATACATATATATATATATGTGTGTGTGTACATATTATTGTCAATCATCCTTTCGATTCTCGAGCACCTTCTCGTCAGGTGGCACCATCGATCCTTCGACATTCGACGATTTCTTCCAAATGTCCCCTTTCTCTCCCCCCCCCCCCCCTATCTTTCCCCTCGGCGATTCCCAGCCTGAGCTCTCGCATTCTCCCCTCATAATAACGAAGCAACAACGTAAGTACTCGTGCACGAAGGATTTCACAATTCTCATGAAACGTTTGCTCGAGCCATTGCCAAAAGGAAGGATCGATCCCCGTATAACGATCATCGGCAACGTGCTCGAGGGACTGACTGTCAAACGTTCTCCATGGATGTTATAGTCCTAACAATTTGTATCGAGTCTTCGGGCTGCGTTTGGTAAGAGCGTGAAACTAACTTTGGACGGAAGGACTCGTTCTTTGTATTCCGCTGGCTTTTTCCCTTTATTCACCCCACTCCCCTCTTTCTCTTCTCAATAACTCGGCAAGGACGTCGAGGGAAGAGCGAATATCCTGCTGATCCTGTCCGAAGATCTCTTCCACGGATCTTACACTCGTGCGTCG
This sequence comes from Prorops nasuta, assembly GCF_024137725.1. Taxonomy (NCBI): domain Eukaryota; kingdom Metazoa; phylum Arthropoda; class Insecta; order Hymenoptera; family Bethylidae; genus Prorops; species Prorops nasuta. The sequence continues at coordinate 3,803,336 of NW_027116814.1, forward strand.
CTGAGAGCCTCTCGTTTATCGAAGGTCCTTGAGAATTCACGTGGCTATATCTATCTGCTGAAAGTTCCACGTGGCCTTCGCTAATCATTGGCAAATTTCGCGAGTATCGCGCCAAGCTAGGGTAATCTGCGCTCCAGATCTTCGTGAAGCAGACTGTTGTTGTTCGCTTCGTGAATAGATGCGGGTGAGGCTTCTTCCGGTTGCTCGCCACCGCTTAACTCTAATTGGCCCGTGCTATCACCGCTACTGGACCCGCACTCTCCATCGACGAATCTGAAAATTGCATTTTTCGTTATCACGAGTGGTGGTGTACAGGGTGCGACTGTTGAAATGGTTTAGAGCGGAGATTCGAGGGTATTTGTACCGTGGTTGCTCGACAGGGACGTCGACATTTACGGAAATACGCGTTTCGTTGTGTAAACAGCCTCCGGGGCGTTTTGACAGTTGGACCCTGTATGTACAGGGTCCGACTGTCGATTCGTCACGAACTATATTTTTGGCGGTACGAGAGACACTCGAACTTTGTTTATCGAGCGTGTATTCCTTGTTTCTTCAGGAACCTCTTCATGGTCGATTTATCGAAATTTGCGAGGGATGTTAACGTTATTATCTACGAGGGAGTGCAAGCGCAGGATCGATCGACGCGTCGCATGAAAATGCACGGGTTACTGCGGATTCCCCGTGGTAATTCCGGTCTAAAGATATTATTGGTGGCCGAGCTGCATCGGAGTGCAAAAAACCAACCGATAAATTCCAAAGTAGAGCGCATATAATAATCACGAGGAAGCGCTGACACTGCGCGCGAGCTAAATAAGTTTAAAGAGCAAAATGAAACCTTATCTCGAAACTTGCTAATGAGCAGATAGCGAGATGACGAAAAGGAAGAGACCACGGACGGTTTGCTCGCTTATTTCGTTCTGGCTAACAACCAATAAGGGCTTTCCAACGCTCTTAATCTTGCCAAAGTCGAGCGCGCCATTTCGAATTTTCAGTAATTGGCATAATTCACTGAGTTAACCTCCCTACTCATTGATATTCCGGCATTTAACGAGGAATCGAAAGTTGGAACGTAAAAATTGCTCAACTTGCAAAGTCGCTTGCGTGCAACATTTACGTATAAATTAAGACAAAGCGGGATGAATGAGAAACACTTTGGTCGAATTCCAGCGAGTCTTTCCAAAAATTATCTACCCCGCGAATCCTAATAGGACCGAGTGCGTACCAAACTATACCATTGAACTCTTGGCTCGTCGATAAAATTCCACAAGAATTTTACGAATTTTATCCGAGCACTATGTTGAACCTGTAGCAACAAAGTTACTATACATATATACATATATACTGCTCTCCCTAAGGCGTTTTTAATTTGCTTTGATATCTTCGCGTGACTCATCCGCTGCCATCAATATTCAATGCTAACGCCTCGCGATGGACATTCTCCATTACGCGATAAAAACAATTCTTATTCCTCCGACGCGAGTCGAGCCTCGAGTAATTCTTCTTCTCGCCGAATTCTGCGAATGCTGCTCCTCGCGAGGACTGCTCGAGCGTCGGGGCTTCTTTATAAATGATCAAGTTAGGGGGGGGGGGGGGGTGATCGAGGGAAGTGTTTTACGAAGCTCTTATTATCAGTTTGCGACGGGTCGCGCGAGGGGGTCGGTGTGGATCGAGCGTGAAGGTGGAAAAGTCTAAGTTACTCACGTGTATGGCTGTTCCTCCCCGCGCATCTCGCATATGACGTTCGTCAATGCCATTATGTAATTCTTGGCCAGCGTCAGCGTTTCGATTTTGCTGAGTTTCCTCTCCATTTTAACGTGTGGTATTACCTCCCGCAGTTGCTGCAATTTCCAAGAAAAATATCGATCATTGGTAATTGAAAAATTGAAATCCACATTAGGTTCTGTGTGTGTGTAACCATTCTTCTATAACCTCATCTTTCTTCCATTTTGACAGGAGGGGGGATGGTGGTACCGGAAGTTCGCGGTGAAAAGAGTGGCAGGAATTTCCAAGAAAAATATTGGGTCTTTATTGAAAAGTTAAAGTTCGAACGCAAGTTGTTATTCTTGGCTGTTTCTTGTATGGAGAAAGGTGAATGGGGGGAGGGGGGGGGGGGGGATGATAGTGCGGGAAAATGTGGCGATCGGTGAAAAGGAAAGTGAGAGCACGGAATAAGAGGCGGTTGATTGCGGTGGCTTGTTCGCTGGGATTTTTATTACGCAAATTAAGTTTTGTTCGATATAATAACACGTCTCATAGATGCTAGTAATATGTGAAATATATAATTATCGTCTTACGAAACGCTGGACGACGTAATTTCGCCACTTGCGCGAAATATATAATGGCCTGTGTAAGCATTCCGACAAGGGCTACGACCTACTTTCGATATTTAATAGACTCTTTTCCCTCGCCAATATAACTTAAAAAAAAAAAAAGAAACGAGAAGAAAATACAATTGCGTTCGAGCCTCTCGCGAGGCTGAAAAAAAATATTCACCAGAGTCATCGAATTTTTCCAATCAATTTTCCTAAAATCGTGCAATTTCAACGAAGAATTGGAGAACGTTCAAAAATGATCTATATACTACGAATCTCTCGTGATACTCGAGAAAAATAATTTACCCTTGCCACTAATTTTCTTTACTCTCGATCACTCTCTTGAAAATATAAAAAAAAAATCGCAGAATTTGATCGAAGGACTGGACAACGTTTGTTCGGCGCCAATGCAGGCTGCAATGATCATTAAAAAGATTACGCTTCGAATGACCCGTCATTACTCGCCCATCTATTCTTGCTCTCGAACGATTACTTTCACTAATAAGTATCCTATTAGCAAAACCCTTTGGCAAATTATACAGGGGAAGCTCGCTGGCACTTAAGTACACAGTCGCAATAATCCTGCAAAGAGAGTCACGTAATTTTTCCGAATGGTTCAATCGCGTTCTCCAATATTCGCCATTAAATTAATTCAACCAATCAACCACCGCTTAATTATTACCAAATTAACAACCACTATATACGCAAAACGCCAAACAAGCGAGTAGAATTTCTTATCGTTAAATCGATATCTCAAAATACCTTAAGAGGGTCGTTGATCGAATCTTTCGAAAATTCCTTATCGTACACCTACACATATATATATCTCTAGTTTTTTCACGATAAATCCAGATTCGAGATCGATGGTTAACGTTGAAAACGAGTACCTCGAGAGTATAGATAATGGACGCATCACTGTATTTTTTATGCCACTGAAAATTTCCTTTGCTTTTTTCTCGGGGATGTGACTAAAGGGGAGGGTGTGAGGGGGGGGGGGGGTGAGAATGAAAATAGAAATAAAAACCTACCTCAAAAGCATCATTGAGCGAGTGCATCCTCATTCTCTCCCTCTCGTTGCTCTCGAGCCTCCTGAGATTCCTTTCCCTCGCAGAAATTCCGCTTTTCCGCCTCCTCGTCGTGGGGGGTCCACCACGATTTCTTCTCTTCGCCTGTTTCGGGCTCCTCTCGCTCCCACTGCTGTCACTCTCCTCGCCCACCTTCGCAGACAAAGCTTTCCTTAATTAATCGCCTCAATTATCTCCCACCTCCTGCACCATCATATATATATATATATATATATACACACAACAACCCGCAGCCTCGTAAAGCGCAGTGTTTAATAAACTCCAATCGCTATTGACCAACGCGATAAATTACAATAATTGCAACATTCCAATTAGCCATTACAATAAACACGATATAACGCTAAAATTACCATATTACAATTGTAAATCATACACCGTCCCGACTAACGTGGCGTTATTGACGAGAGGAGCCGAGGGAAAAAATTATGAAAAAAAAAAACAAAAAACAGAGACTATGAGATCTAAGAATAAAGGGGTCGGGGGGGGGGGGAGACAAGTTTACGAAACATCATTATTTAGCCAGCTACCGCACGAACATCGAGAATCGAGAAAAGGGCCAAAGAGATAAGATTACGAAACGCTATCTAATTTATTTTGCCGTAATGCTCTGTTCGTGCACCGATAAGGCAAGTTTATTTATCAAGTTCTGATCGAGTCTTCGCCTTGACTAGAAATCGATCGATTACGTACGACTGGAATCGTTCTCCGTCCAATAGGCTTCCCTACGTCTTTTCTCTCACCGAGAGAAATTACCAAAAGTTCGCTCGAGAGGTCCTCGAGCTACGAGGCCTCTCCAATCGTGATCCTCGTGAGAGTTTAATTCTCCCCCAGAAGCAAGTAAACTGGATGGACGAATTACCTCGGCACTGACATGGTGCCGGTTCCGTTTTCCTGTTAGGGAATCGACGGAGGCGTCGTCCAAGTCGATATACATCTCCTGATCGGCGCAGTCCTGATCACTACCCGATGATCTCTCCAGACTTCTCATTCTTCTTCCGCCACGCACCTGATACACACACATACGCAAAAAACATTAGCATAATTAACAAGGAAATTTTTCAATTATTTCGTCGCGTCGACTCGTTATTTAGTTTACCATCCAACGCAATAATATATTATCTTATATACACCTGTAGCTTATGTCTCTCTCTCTCCTTTTTTTGTTTGTTTTTTTTTCGCCACAATCGATAGCGAAGAGTCATAAATAATTAATAAGCGCCTATAATAATAATGATTAATCTCGAGTGGTGGTAACACTTGTAGCAATATTTGATAGCGTGTGACCATTCGTTTGTGTTTATATATATATATATATATATATATAGTGTATATGCAAAGCTATTTGCAACGTGTAATGAATTTTAGTAAGAGTACCTCGCACATTTTTTATTTATGAAGGATCGTCGAAGAAGAGGTTCGTGAGGGAGAGGAAGGAAGAATTATCGAGGTGGAGAAAGAAGAGAGAACGAGTAGTTGGGAATAGCTCCGTGTTTCATGGGAATTAACGTGCGATGCGCGTGCGTTCTTCTTATGGCCACCTAACCTACAATGGAGTTGTGCTCTCTCTTTCTCTCTATTCTTGTCCGTTCAATAGCGAGTGTATTCGTGTGCCTCTATATACGCGTATAGCTGTATCCTTCGCTGTGTACTCCTCCCTCCTCCTCCCCCCCCTCCTCACTACTGGTAGTCATTCACTCGTCTATTGGCCGAGCCACGCTCCGTAGATTATTTCCTCCAAGCGGGTAATCCCACGACTGAAACCCAAATTCCAACATCAACAACGCGATACTTCTTGAGTCGACTCTGATCTTTATCCTGGAGCTTCGTTTAGAAATTCCATAGTACGAGAAAAACTAGAAAAAGAAAATATTCCATGCAAATAAACGTTGCTTCGAGTAGTCGCGAAAAATTTTCTTATTCGTTTTTAAGTAAACGTTTAATTGTCTTGGATTAAAATTGATCTTGTTGGATTGCACTGGATAATGTTGGAACGATATTTTTAATTCAGGCGAATTTTCAAAGCAAGATTTCTTCGAATCTAATAATTTCTCGTATCCGTATGTATATATATATACCAGAGTCTCTCTCCACGAGTCTTCCGCAATCTCACGAATAATATTTACCAGGAGGATAACTCCGACGCTGAGTTCACTGATTAAAACGATCGGACAATTACTTCTGCTTGCGTATACATTTTAAAATTCATCCGGGAATAGACGACCAATCATCGTTCGTCTCTTTCACCGGTGAAACGCGTTTTTTCCAGATTTTGACGAAGAATTTGTGCTCGGTCCCTGTGACGTCGCTGGTAAATTGTTTCGAATACCGTTTTTTAACGGCGAAACTCGCATCAATTTAACGGACAGTGTTCTTCTTATCCGCGTAGCAGCCGGTTTCACTGGAGAAACTCCAACGGATACACTCGGTTGAATTACAAAAATACGACGTCGATTCGGGACTAATTAGTTGGATATAAATTACCGATGCGAGAGTGTTATCAGCACGAAACGCGGGATGTGCGTCACCAACACACACCTGTCGTTCGTAATTAATGAAAAATCAACTAGCCAAACTGTGCAAACCGAATTTCGACCTTTCCTATACATAAACGAGGCAGAGTTTCTTCTCCCGAGGAATTGTATACCGAGTGGGGTATATAAACCCTAGGATCTTTGACGAAAAGGTGTCAAGCACTGGAATCGTATAACGATTGCGAAATGAACGGAATTGCAAGGTCGAGATGCAAATTCTCTTTAGGAATAATCGGTGGTCGGAGGCGTTTCCTGTGTTCGCTTTAGTTATTCAAGCAGATAGCAAAGTTTCTAGATGGTCTCGACGAGCGTTTCGGTGATACACTGCTTTGGAAAGGAAAGAAACTCGGGCTTCTCGAAACTCTCTCTTATCACTGATATATAAACTCGACACTTTTAATTGCAATTTAATTTACAATCCTACAATAGAAACTTGCCAAATTGCCGGTCGTCACAGGCTATCCTGAATTTCTCTCGGTATACAGTGTAAATTAATCAATTTTATCAAAATCCAATCATAGGTCAGGCGCTGAATAGGCAATTACAATCGTTACGTCCGTAGATAAGAAATGAGTGAAGAAAGAGGGATATATCGCTGATACGTTTCCTCGGGCACTAATACAAGCAACGGATAAGACTGTACATGCGTTACGGAAAATATAACACTGAAAAATCCATCAGAGTTTTTCAGTATTTGCAGCCCCGTGGCTTTTTTCCGAACTTGGTTCAAACTTCGAAATAACAGTGACCTTGAAACCTAAGGGTGGATGCAGAGTAGATCATTCTCGTACAGTTCACTCGACTAAAAGATGTCTAAAAGTTGTCTATAAGTCATTTGGTGCTCTATAGGTTTCGATGCGTATTTAGAAATCTCCTATCTTTTTATCTCCCACGTACGAAACACTTCTACGCTGCGGGAAATTGAATCCTTTACCATTCGGCTAACTTCACACTGTGCTTTAACATGAAAATTGATATACCGACACTATAGCTGAATCACACGAAACAATTTCCCACTGTTTAGGGATCAGAGTATCGAAGTACGAATAATAGCTTTGGTACACTCGCGCGAATGCTCCAGCGTCCATCTACTCTAAGAAGAGTGACCAAAACAGTTTTTGGTTCCTCGAGAGTCTCCACTGGTCGTTACGAGGAGAGTAGCTAGAATTTTTTCTCACGACTGAAACACAATTACGAGTCCTCCGAGTCTTCTCGAAAGCCGAGAGAAGCTCGATTACAGTGGTTGCAAGAAAAAAAAACTGCTTTTTTACAGCCAAAAAACCATGACAAATCCTTCGAATCCTCTTGAAACTCGAGAGAAGCTCGATTATAGACGTTGGAACAGTAATGACGAAAAATTGCGTTTTTACATCCAAAAAAACAATCACCTTTCGTATAAACACTCTATACTCGAGACCGTTTCAACGCAAATGACAGTAAACAATGGAGCAATTTCTGAAAACTCGTCGCAACGTTCCCGACGAATACTTTTCACGGAATCGAGGAGAAGAGGATGTTGATGTTTACCTTGCAGAGATTGGCCGTTGCTCGAACGGCGACTAGAGGCGAATAAAATCCATGACGCGCGCGGCAGGGGGGAGTGAGATGTCGCACTATGGAGGATGATCCAAGGAAAAAGCTTTTCTCTCTTCTACGTCCGTTTTCCCTCCGGCCGGTGTTTTTCGCGCAGTTTCATGGGTTTGTCACGGGCATCCTGTCGGCCTCTCGGTTTCCACGTCGCTGTCGTGTACGATGGAGTACAAGCCCTGCACAGAATTCGCCGAAAATGAAGCCCCGATCAATCTCGTCCCACTTTTTACCGCAGGGAAAATTATGCATTTCCCATTTGCAGTTTTCGCGCGGTGTCTCGAGCCGCCGCAGTGTTACGAGGTCATATCCGCGTACGAGGAATGGCTGCTAGTGGCTCGTGTGTGTACATGCAAACGCGTATACGTATATATACAGTGTACTACAAAACGGAGAAGGCGCGCTGCTGGTAAGCGACTCGAGGCAAGCGAGCAAAGACAGGCACAGGTTCGTCTCGCCTCGCCTCGTTCGGTCCCGGTCCCAGCATTCTCCAGCTCGCCTACTCCACTCGCGAAGCCTCTGCACTCTTGGACATTCCAACGAGCGTTCTTCCCGTGCCTCCGCGAGATTCAGTGTCAACGGAGCGAGGCTCCTCTATCCCGATCCGTGCAGCAACCAGTACATCGTCCATCGACGCGTTTCCGAAGGCGAACTTGACAGTGATACTCCCCCCCCCCCCTCCCCTCTTGCAAAGCCACAGAAATCTTTTCTCGGAAAAACCAACGGCAGTGTTTACAAGTCGGATACACACGAGCGCGAGCTGGGAAAGGCCCTTATCAGCCGATACAATTATACGCGGATTTCACGCGAAGCTATCGAATCTTGCCGCGTGGCCAATCAGCCACGTTAACGCTCGCGCCGCCAACAATCTCCGCGAGGAGAGGCTCTTGCTCAATAGGAATTGCTGCGCGAGCAGGAAATAACTCTCGAAATAACTAATAAAGCGGCGATTTTCACTTTGTCAGGCACAGCAGTCGCGTTTACTCGACGAATTCCTCGCGTTTCGCCAGCAATTTTCCCCCCTTTGTTACTCTATATATATGTATTTGTATGTGTGCGTGCATGGGCGATCCTCTCCAGGCTCTTCGTTGCTTTCGTACCGCGATAAGGAGATCGATCGAGGCTCGAAGCTTCGTCGTGAGAGAATCCGGGCTATCCAGAGAGCACTTGATTAATTTCGCTATGGAAATTTCACTTGCCGGCAGGTTGGCCAATTCACTGCACTCTCGTGTGTATATCGTTTGACGTTTCTCTCGTCAAGTCTCGGCTCACCGAGCGCCCGATCCGGACTGACTATAACTGTAAACGATCACTTGTCGCTCCGCTCGCTGTCGCTGGCCGATCCACCCCCCACCCCGCGCATTCCCGACGTCCCCCACCACCCGTTGCACGAGCGACACCGAGGGTGGGGACACGCATACACGATCCCCTACAACCTGATCCGTTCCGAACCGAACCTTTGCGTTGCGGCTGGGCATTCCCCTCCCCCCTCTCGCTCTTTCACGAACACGATGCTCGGGTACCGGTACCGATCGAGCGAGACTCGCGCTGCACCTGCCACTCTGCTCCGTCGCGACTCTGACAAAACTCCAAAATTGTCCCAATTTTCACTGGAAATTCATGGAAGCGCATACAAGTTGGATTTTCTTCCATTTTTGTCTCAATTGCAAAATTCGGTTGGTAGAATTTCCGGGGTATAATTACAATGTTTTTTTTGTTGTTGTTGCTTTGTATCATCGTTGATCTCAAAGAGATTTTTGAACGAATGGTGTACGTTGTTGTTCAGCGAGGGAGGCTTGGAAATGTGAAAATTCGAGCTCCCCTCCCCCACCACGGTTCACCAGTACGAAGAACCGGTTTTTCGAAACGAGGGTTCGCACACAGTCCCGTTCCCCCTATAATTCGCGCGAACGCGAGGGAGAGATTAAACGTGCATATATATCGCACGGTATTGACAATTCGAGAAAGGATTCGGCAAGCCCCGTGAGAGAATTTGACGGCTCGCTGGATTTTTCGGACGCGCGCGAAAGCCTTTAAAAGCGTATTGATAAGGGTTTTGTCTATTTGCACGGGGAAAATATGGGGGCGTGGAAAATGAACGGATGGCTGCGAGAGAGATCGGTCGAGAAAAAGCAGAAGGGATTAGAGCGCGCGCGAAAGTTTCCCGATATCAACCACCCGCACCCCCACCCACTACACGAGGAAACGTTTCGCTCGCTCCACTGGGATCTTTTTGGTCTCTCGATCGAGTGGCGCAAAACTATATACATATATATATATATATATATTCCCCGTGCTCTTTCTCTTCCCTCCCCTTTCTTTTTTCGCTGAAACCCGGTTTCGTGCCAGCGCATTTATCTTTCTTGCGCCGGCCACCTCGAGTTTTGTCAAAACCAGACTCTGCTCGCTCGCTCGCTTACCCAATCGTTGATCCGCTCCGATCGGCCGATCGAGGCTTTGATCGGAGCCTTCCCCGTATCCGAGTGGCTCCTGATTGGCGGAAACACGGGCCAATGCGAATTGTATCTCTCGTGCTCCGCCGGCGCCTGCTCCTCGTATCGCTCTACATAAATATCATTAAACACGTGTTTATTAATTAATGCAGCTGAGCGCATCTTGTGGAATTCTCTGATGCGGGACAAAAGCAGGAAACTCGCTTATCTTATCGCTGCAGCGCCAGAGTTTATTCAGATGCCGATAAACAAATGTACCGCTGCGTGTGTATCTCGCTGGTAAGTGGGAATGTGGTCGGGGGATATTGAGTGGGGGGGGGGGGGGGGGGGGAGTGAGCAAAAAAGAGAAGAACGGTGATTGTTGTGCGAAAATAAGTGTCTAGGTCCAAGTGTCATTCATACCGGCGCACCGGGAGTTGTGTGAAGGGGGGGGGGGGGGGAGGGGGCCTTGACCCATGCGTGCCAAGCGAACAAGAAGCGGCGCGGAGAACACTACTGCTCAACTGGACACGGACGGACCGATTCAGTCGGCCAGGAATGTATCCGCGTTGTACCGTTATACTATATATACCACGCTATATAGCGTACACTGTACGCGCGATCTTGACGCGGTGTTATTGTGACTCGAGCCCGAAATTACGCGTTTTACACTGAAAAATAATACGTCGCTGAATTTTGAAACGCTCCGCTCCTCCTCGGATTAATAGATCCGTCTTGGGAAAAGTATTCTTCCCCTTGCGGCTTGCTCACACGCGCACAGCTTACTTTTACTACTTACCGCGCGACTCCGCTGGCGGGTCTCAGTGCCAGTAGATAATACCGTATATACTGGCTAACGCCAGACTGCCTGAAATATTCTATAGGAACATTTTTGGAATATAGATTGCTCTGTAATTATTCTTTGAATATTTTATACAATTTTGCGTCATCCGGGATATTGTCAGATTGATCTTGACATGGTTAGAGAGAGGTTTAAATTTTATTTTGCGAGTAAAAATAATGTGGGGATAAAATAGGGAGCGTTTGGGTCTTCTTCAAACGAATTGACAACTCGAGTGTCTTGGGAGAGTGACTCGCTCACACGCGTAGCTTACTTTTACTACTTGCAGCCTGACTCTATCGACTCGTCTGTTAGCGTTGAATTGGGTAATGCAGTTTTAGTGTATAGAATGCGGGATTGCGAATAATTAATTAAATCATGCAGAAAATTTATATATCTGTGAAATGTCGAGCGTTTGACTCTTCTTTAATGGAATTTATTCGAGGAAAAGTGTACTCGTTCACACGCGTAGCTTGATTTTACCATTTAACCGCAAAGTTGTACAAAGTTTCTCGATAGCATTACGTTAAAAATATAATAAAGTAGAAAAATCAGTGAGATCGATCGGTTTATCGCCTGCTGGAATTCGTCTTTCAAGACTCGTCTCTCTCTCTCTCTCTCTCTCTCTCTCTCTCTCTCTCTCTCTCTCGACTTGGATATGACGGGAGAAAATAAAAAGGAGTGGCCCCGAGACGACAAGGTCGCTGACTCCGCGAGCTACGATCCTCTCGAGGGGCCTAAGAACGACGAAGGGAAAATCGAATGAAATCTAAAAATCAAAGGAGGAAAATTAAAAACCTCTGTGACAATCCAAACGAAAATACAGGAAAATAAATCAAGCAAAAATGACGATAAAAAAAAAATTAAAAAACCGCAGGTCAAAAGAAAAATCGCAAAACTACAAAAACCACTCTACCCCCACTAAAATAATCCAAAAATCCCAAAGAAATTTTCTCCAGCAGGAATTTGGCCCTTTTGGGAGCTTCGTACAAAAGATCTGGAATTAAGTTGAAAGGAAGCGAGCGAGCGAGCGAGTGGATGGTAATTCGAGCAAAGCTGTCGGGCCTTTCACCAGGCAGCAGCGACGGCGGCGGCGGCGGCAGCGCAGCAACAGAGAGCAGCGTGTTCCAATGTCTTCTATTTCGCAGTGGATATACGTTTTATAGTCTGGTTCGCCGCAGTTATTAGCATTACTGGCGGCGGGGATTAGTTGGACTCGAAAGTTTCCAACTGGCGTTATCCGACACCCGTATAGCTAGCCAGCGGACAGTATATATATATATATATATATATAGACAGAAGACAAGTATATAGGATGCAGCGAGGCGACGTTCGCTAAATATGCCGCTGTTGGAGCTGCACAGCTGTGCGAGGGCTCCACTCCTCGCGCTATATGTTATACACTCCCCCCCCCCCTCCCCTCATTTTAGCATCCATCCATATCGATGCTCGCTCGCCGCGGTGCAACTTTTTCCTCGGAATTTCTCAAGTGGGTAAAGAGATGTATGGTGAAAGCGATGGTCGCTCTGGAGGATTGATGGTGCAGCGGTGCAGATCCATTTCTTGTACAAACAATGAGACGGTTGCATCAGAACGAACGCGAATGCCGATTACACCTGTAATGATCTCCGACGAATGGGGCGCGATGGCGAAACCTTCTTTGTACGGCATGACGCGTTCCGCGGTGATTTCTCCGTGCACCGAAGCGTCTAACCGTAAATTCCATCGACCAATCGGAATTTCGCCAGCTTTTCCATTATTTCGCGCGAGTTTCACTGCGCGCATTCCTCAAAATCCTCCTCCTCCCTTTTCCGATCGGTCTCGCACACACAATCTTCCTCCATTTTTCTTCCTCTCCTCTTCGAGTAGTTTATTATATATATATATTGTTACGTTTCACGTAACCCGCGCGCGAAATAAACAACGCTTATTAAAATTATGAACTCAAAACGTTTAATAAATCACCAAAACACGCAAACTAGTACTCTTTATTATATTCGTTAATCGTTGGTTTTTAGAGATACTTGTAAACACGTCTACTCGGTAAGACTGTAATCGCAGCTCTGACTTATTTCACATTCATACCGATGTTCTTTTCTCCCCAAACATCCCTTGACAACACTTACTATATGTCTCATTCCTCTACATTCCATTATCCCTCACACTCATTCAACTTATAACTACTTTCACACTCATCCATCCATACCCGCGATTTCTACCCTATCTTCCGAAGCTGCTCCGCTACAATATATATGTTTTTGCGCGTTGCAAAATTAATGGGGGAAATTCCAAAAAATTCTCCCTCTTCCCTTTTCGACCGAGTTTTCGCAATGTTGATCCAGTTCGGTCCTTTTCGCGCAATTCCCTTTCGTCTCGAGAGTCGCGATAATACTATACACATATATACATGTGTATACGCTATATTATATATACCAAAGCCACGTGCAGCTGCACGTGCGAGACGCAGCAGCCGTTTGAGCCGCGAGTGTCGCGCGCGTGCCACCTTCCGATTAGCATAAAAATGTTAAAGTTGCCGGGCGTTCTAGCTTAGGGAAATGCCAAAAGTGAAATGCAATCCGATCCAATCGAGAATTATGTAAATTGCCTTGTCAAGATGGACGTTTATGTAATGAACCGTCCAATAGACGCACACATATATATACGCGTTTCGCGCTCTCGTATCATTTATTCGACTTTCCGCGGGGCCCCCTCGATAATTATCGAGCGACGCGATGGAGATTGAGGAGAAGAGGAAGAAGGTTGGAGAGGGGGAGGGGGGTGGGGGGGGGGGGGGGAGAACGAATCGATCCGAACGAAGGGATAAAAAAAGGACTGTGAGAAAACGTGTATAGCCGATCGCTGGAACTCGCCTTTCACGAAACCAGTTGCGCGCCCGTCCGGTCGTCGCGTTCGTGCGTCTCTCGAGAGAGGAGAGAAAAACGAGAAGATGATGAGAGAGAGAGAGAGAGAGAGAGAGAAAGAGAGGAGAAAGAATACGTGGAAAATTGTCTCGAAAGCCGGCACAGTGTTTATTATATGAAACTAATCTTGCGTGACCCTTTTCTTTGAACCTGCTTCTTCTTCTTATATATATACATACATACATACACACAAACTCGAGGTGGAGTATATTTTGAAATATGATCGCGACCTTTAGGAGGAGGAGACGCGAGGACGCTCCCACTCACGCTCGAAAATCTTTCCGCGATAGGTCAGAGGCTCGACTCTCCGAGCTCGCTCAACACACACACACACACACACACACACGGAGCACCGTTCTCCTTTTCATTCAATTATTATAGGATTATTTGCGCGCTCGCGCGAGAACGGTGAATCTCGGTGCTGGACGTCCCCGTCTCTGGAGGGCAAAGACATCCGGCTCGGTGGCCCAGTTCGCCTCTGTGTGTGCGTGCTCTCCGACCACTTTCTTGCGTACTTGCCCTCTCTGCTCCGCGCAAGCTGCTCGATATATATATATATATATATATAGCGGCCACTCCGCTTCGGCAGATTGATTTATCGCAACTGTAAAATACCGTCTCGATCCTCTTGTTGTATACATGTGTGTGTGTGTGTGTGTATTACGTACTGCATATAGGATACTCGAAACAATCTTCAATTTCTCGAACCTTTTCTTTTCTTTGACTGGAGAAACGAAATAAATTCACCGATTGCTACACTCCTCGCGCTTATCTACTCGAATCGAAGGTGCCGCTGCTCGAATCGCTGCAGACTGGCCGCCTGCCTTTCTCCGCGCTTATCGCGGTGTCCGCGAGAACCGGAACACTCGCGGCCTTGTCCAGGATAGTCGAACGCTGGCGAATAGCACCAACACTACTACTGGCAACCTTTACCACGCCCTGCTCTGGCATTTACACGCGCTACTCGTGTACACACGGAAAAATGCATCGATGGAGACGGATTTTCTTGAGGAGGGGGGATGGGCTCACCGGAAGTCGAACGAGCGGAAGTGGAGGAATCCAACGTTTCGATTCTTTATTATTTTTATTTTCGAATACTGTAGGGATTTTTCTTGCTTGTATGTGTGGAGGAGGAAAAGGTTTTTTGTGTATATATATATATATATATATATATATGTAGAAGAGAGGACTCGTGTTGATTCGATCAAAGTGGCACGCCATTTGTCACGGACGAATAGGGAATTCTTCGCGTTCCTACCACTATGTATATGTATATATATATATATATATATATATATATATATACAAATGCCGCAGAAATGTCAAACGCTACACAACCTAACCCGACTCGCGTTGCTCGTTTCAACTTTCAAAATTAGTTCATAATTTCCTCTTCGGGTATGCGAAAAGAGGAAAAATGGAGAAGAGAATTTCTTTAAGGCTGCGGGAATATATTTCAGTGCAATTTTATGGTTGGAAAACGTCGAGCGTGAGGGAGGAGATAATAGGAGCTATAGGCAGAGCGATTATCTCGAGTCGAATGGTCGAATTGGTGATATTTTTTTAACGAATCGTAAAGAGCGCGCGATAAGAATTGGTTCTCCACGGTACATGGCCGTCGAAATCCTTTCATCGAGTCGATTTTTACATTTTTCCTCCTGTATATACGACAGAGTATTTTATTTCTTCGTTTCTCGTTTATATAAATCATGAAAAAGCTATATATATATATATAGGGGGACCCGCATATATGCAAGGGACCCGGTTTCTCTTGCGAAACGCTGTGGATTTCATTATTTCCACTTTAGATATGGCTGTAGAATTTCCCTCGCGCACATCGATCGATTATCATCGCCATAATCAGACCGATATATATTAATTTGCGCCATGTCGAAGCAATGCCTGCGTTATTTATGCATGAAACTGCCGTGAAATAGAAAGCGAAAGGGGCTTAGCCCTGACTTTTCAACCGGGACACGTCTGCGCCGGAGATATTATTTCCTAATATTTTCTCTCTATGTGTGCGTGGATCGGCTGCATCTATCAAATTATTATCCTAATTTATTATATTTTTATATATATATATATATATATATATAGTTATGGATTTGGTTTTGTCGTTTAATATATATATATATATATATATATAGCACGTGGAAATTAGCATCGTCAAAACAATATTTCGCGCCTCGTTCCCCAAGGATCGAAGAATTTTTGCATAATCGCCCACAACACAATTGCTGTTTTGTTAAATATAGCCCCGGGAGATGTTCATCTAAATTTAACTGCCAATCTTTTCCAGCTCGATGCTTCTTCGATATTCATGCCAATTTTACGTAACCGGACGATTTTTCAATGCAAATGTTCCATCGATAAAATTGTCCGAGGGATATTGCAGTGGATGCGGATGTACAATAGGAGATGCTTGGGGTAATTTTTGTAAGACGAGTTTAAAAGTTCCTCTCGCCGGTTTATAACGCGTTTGTAATTTCTCGCGGAGGTACGTACTGATTTTATCTTGCAGCGCATATTAATTTCACCGGCGAGCAGCTTTCACTCGCTCGACTCGATCAAAAGCGAGGAATTAGAGAGTCAAACGTAATATATATCGCGGTAGATGAGAAGAGAACAATTATATTTGGGCGAAAGACTGCTTTTAGATCGATTTTAGACATCGAGTGTTGGTCGATCACGATGCTTAATCTTTAAACTTACACGAGATTCGTGCTGTACGTGTTTTTTGGTGGTAAAACTGCATCCTCTTTTATACCATTCGCTCGCTTGGCACGATGGAAAACGAGGTTTTCAGAGTCGATGCAACGAATCTAAAGAGAAGGATGATCTTTGGATAAAAATAGAAATTTCGACGAATTTAGGGAATCCAGTGACTTTCGATCAAGAGTTGCGTATATAAGTGTATCTCGTTCTGGAATTCGCTCGCGGAACGGTCGTTGTGGGTGAGAGTCGGAAAACTAGGACTCGAGCACTCTGAAGGAATGCGAATCTACCGGGTTACGCCAGCTACCTATATATAATCATCAATTCTCAGCTCTTTAAACTCTTTTAACAAGGCAGATCGAGATCCGCGAGAGTCCCACAGCATAAATCAAGTACACTCCAGGAAGAAACTGCGTAATATTCATATAAAAATGTAATTCATCCATCGGACAATTAATCTTCTTATTAAAATACAGACTTCCATATTATTTATTAATGGGAAAAAATAAAACAGTTGCATTAATCAATGTTCGTGTATTCGATCCAATTTTTTAACGAAGCTGTACGAACATATTTATCCAAAATAAATGATCGATCGTCTCAAATCGGTTTTTTAACATTTATAAACGCAATTATTTTATTAAATTGCAAACTTTATTTTATCGCTCGAACAAATTACTAAAAAACTACAAATTATTTATAATATTACTAAACAAATTTACCCTCGAAATGAAAGGTTTCCAAGGAACCCTGTTATCTATCTATATATATATATATATATATATATACAAACCATAATTTTTGTTGAACAATTACATGCAGTTTTGCAAAAAGTACAGTATTAACTAAAAATTGATATATATACTTGTAATAATATTGAAATAGACAAACGAGGGCTACGGATCACCCGGTATATACCAATGTAAGCGCACGCCTTCGCACGCAGCAAGGACGTAATCTGGAGCAAACGGATTTGAGAGATTGCTCGCTATATTGTGGACTATTAAGCAGCTGTTCCATATCCGGATTCTACAAGACTCTCTATATGCTATAGACGCAGGCACGAGTATCCCATTTTTAAAATTACTTTTTACATGCATACTACACGTCCGATTATAATTATCCCGAAAAAGTTGATGTTGATGAATTTTTCAAAAATCTTACGGCATATCAGAGGGGAGGAGGGAGGGGGGGATTTGTTATTTACTCCTTGGCTCCCTGCACGTGATAAGAGAAATGCCTTGACGCAATATTGATAGATACATCGGCAGTAAAAAAAACACTAATCCAAGAGATTCGCTATAAATATAATTAATCTCGATAGTGACTCATCGTTCAACGTGTTACCATTCGAATCTTCGACAGTGTAGGCTCCCCGAGAGAGGGAAGAATAACCACGGGTTATCAGCGGGGTCGAATCAGGTTGCATTAAAGGTCAGTGCGTGATCGCGAGAATTCTTCAGCGTTCGCGAAGGAGAAATTGACGCCCGGTGAGAGATTTGCTCGGAAAATCCGCACACTGTCGGATTCCTCGTGAAATTCCAGTCTGGCGACTATATAGCAACGCAGCAGATAATTCAGTAAATAGCTCCACTCCGACATTCCACGTCGAGTGGTGAAACAAGAAAATTACCTGTTGATTGATCTGAAATTTGTATCGCGAGGTCCTTGAGCGTGGAGGATTCAAATCTGTGATTTTGGATGTTGTTGGATCAAGGAGAGAAAAGGACGAATACGGATCCTGGTTCAAGGACACAGTTTAGGAGTTGAAACTAGAAAAATACTCTTTAAATTTATCAAAGAGTTACCATCACAATATTCCCAAACATACAGGGTCGAAATCCATGAATTTGGATGCTGATGGATCAGAGTGCGAAGTCGAAGGGGGATAGTGCGATCGGGTAGAAAAGGTATGGAGAGGGTGGGGGTGTTTCCGATCCTTAGCACTGCAGTAAAAGGAGGGGGGGGGGGGGGGAGGGAAAGGTGTTTAACTGTAAAACGCAATTCCGCTATTCTTGACGGCGGGCGATGGTAGAGGCCAGCAAGGTGACCGTGCGGCCTTGCGTCACGTGACCGGAAGTGCATGCGCGCGCATCCCCAAGGTCGTGCAGACTCGGCGAGAGAGAGAGAGAGAGAGAGAGAGAGAGAGAGGGGGGGGGGGGAGAGAGGCGTCTCAGCTGCACAATATTCAAAGGATTCTTGCAAAAGCGCGGTGATCTCGATCCGCGTATACTTTCTCCGTGCGAAACGAGGAAGGAACGAGAGTGAAAGATGCGGAGGAAAAAACACGCAGAGTTTAGCCGCGCATAACGAGACCGCGGTGCTGATAAATCGCTCTGCCAGTCGGTCAATGCAACGCTCGTCGAACGGTTCTTCGACGATTAATTCACTTCAGCTTGGCGCGAAACTCGTTCGGCTTTAATTCCGTTATATTCGCAAAATTCTCCTCCCTTTATCGTTCTCTCCCCCCAAATTCGTCTTTCGCAACGTTGTGTATATAGTCCCCTGTACGCTCTATATCTATATGTATATATATATAAGATACCTGCGCTTGAATATCAAATCGAGTGAAAGTAAATCTTTAATCGTATCGAGAGTTTCTCTCGACACTCTATACAGTACACTATATATAACACAGTTAGATATATATATATATAGCATACACTATATATACAGATATACTTAGGACACAGATTAAAATAATCGTTATGGGGTTTCTTCGCGAAAATCTGCGATCCCTGCACCAATATGGCTGCTCGCTTCCGGGAGAAAAACGGTCCTTCGGCCAAAATTGCGAGAGCACTCGATACATACGCGCGTACAGAGTGGATTTTTTTCCTCTCGCCGCGCGCACGTCGCTTTAACTGCCGGTAATGAGGGACCATTAACCTCCTGCGCGGTCGATTCCACCGCGAGCATACCGGTTTTCTACACTTCCTTCTCCCATGCATCCCCACCGCCCAATTCTTTCCCGGAAGAAATCCGACGACGACCGAATTTCTCTGCGCGCCGTTCCTCTCCTCACGCGACCATTTAAATAACCAAAAACCAGCGCTTTATTTCATTATTTCTATTCGGGTAAGGCTAGGAACATTGAAAGAGGTTGATTCGTTCGTGTATTAAACTTGGTTGCAATAACGAAAATAAGACTCTTTTTATTGCTGCAATTTTACACCTGTAATGGTGTTACAATAAATTGTAGAGTTTTGTAGCAATTTTGTCTGAACGTCATTCCTCCCCTATCAGCCATTTAAATAACTAAAACGAAGTTTAATCAATTCCTTAAATTCGTGCGGCGCGATGATTCGGTCCTGTGTAGGACTTTGTTGCATTAACGTGAATAAGATTTATTTTTTACTGCAATTTTACGCCTATAATGGTGTAATACGTGTTACATAAATTACAGAGTTTTGTACCAATTTTCTCCGCCCGTGATTCCTCTCCCCTGAGTAATATTTGAATAACGAAAGTAGCGTTAATTAACTCGTTAAATTCAGGAAATGGGAAGCTGAGGTCAGTTTGGTTGGCTCCTGGTATACTATATATATATATATATATTCTTTCCAGGTAATTTATTAAAATATACATTATAGAAACTAAGCCTGCGTCGACGCATGCATCGACATTCTTCGGTTTACTTGACCATGTCAATATATCATGGCACATACTAATTACCACCGTTACTGCATGCTTCTCGTGCACGTGTAATTTTCAAGCAAAACGCTTTAACCTTTCTCTCGGCACGCTGGCATCCCGAGTGTGAGAGGGAGAGAGAGAGAGAGAGAGAGAAAGGAAAGAAATTTCTCGAGAAAGCCAAAGGATCCGTAAGCATACATATATATATATATGCATACCGCCAAATTCCAAATGCAAACGCGACCAATCTCATTTCTTTCCGATAACGAGTTTTACGAGGCAGTCGAGTAGATAATCGCCTAATGTTTATAGCTCGGTCGAAGCCATATGCAAAACTCAACGTTATTTGCACAAACAATTTTATTGCACTCTTCGATTCTATTTATTACACTATCGTGTCAAGCTCGTCCTTCGCTGCCTCGATAAAAGCGATTCGTTCATTTTTAACGATTTCACGCGTTCTCCAGGAGGAAGAAGTGGAGGAATTTTTCGTCGAGTTTCCTGCTTCGGGTATATAATTGAAGAAAAAACCGGCGGCGGCGGAAAGAAAGAGGACGAGGAGCGGGAGGGGGGGGGGGGGGGGTAGCTTGATTTTAACGAGGCACGAAAAGGGCGTCGAGTTTTTTTCACGATGGGAAGCCCAGCGGTGCAGGTTGCTCGGGCCCCGAGAGGAGGAGGAGGTCATTGACCCGAGAATGGCCGAAAAACGACGGCCGCTGCCGGACGTCCAGTGAAATTCACAGCCAGCAACGTCGATCTGCTTGGATTACTAAGCTCGAGCATCTTGATTTGGATTTCTTTGCTCATGAACACACACACACAGAAACAAATTTTTTCCTGCATCAAACTCTTTTCGTCCTTCGAGAAAATCGTGAAACTTTCCAAGACAATATCGTTTGATCGAATGACTTCAGCCTATGGAGTCTCGATCGGTAAATTAATAAATCGTAATTAACTAGCACGTGTGTGTGTGTGTGTGTGTGTGTCAATTGAGCTTTCCCATCTTGACGTTAATTCGCATCCGGCGCGGCGCTTGATTTCCTATACAGCAGTGAACATTTCCTCTGGAATATGTGGTTATCCGTTACGTAAACGTAAACACAGAGCGACCTGGAAGCTGTTGAATTATTTTTGAATACGACCTTGCCCCCCCTCCTCTATATATATATATACCTCTTTTCGTGCCTCCTCTTACTCTAATACGAGCCAATATTAATTTGCAGGATCAGAAGAATCGTGAAACACCTGCATAAAAAGTTTACGAAGCATCGCAGAAGATTCCTCGACCTTGAAGAAGCAGCACCGAACACGCAGCGTTGTCCAATCGACTATTTTCTTCCTCCACATCGACACAGGTTACAAGTTTACATATATTTTCTCTGTCCTCCTCGTGCACTTCCATAACAAGAGCCAAAATGAATTCGTAGAGTTCCAAGGGTCTTCCTGGAACGCCTCTAATCGTTTCACAAAGCATCACTTGGAAGTTTGTTCAACCTTGAAGAAGAGACACACTGCGTCGTCGAGTCAACTATTTCGTGCCATGTTGATGCAGACTATACACTCCACACGTGTGTTCCTTCATCGAGCGTATTTCTCGCAGTATTTGTTATACCTATATTTGTTATCTATCGACACGAGCGTGACCAGCTCGACTTGTTTTCCCTGCACAGTGAAAAGCATGAAAAGGCGAGGAAAAAAATGAAACAATATAATTGGCATGGTTAACACGAACCAGGAAGAACAAATGATCGAGATAGAAATCGGATAAGAGCAGCAAAATTGCGTAAGAATCATTGTGACAATCCTGTGCAGCCTAATTGCACATCCTGGCTGTTATTATGTAGCCTCGAGAAAAATTCAATTGGACGATGGAGCGAGGAGTGTTTTGCCAGGATTTAAAGTTGCATTTTTCGGGAGGAATCCAAGGTGGAAAACGGAGGAACCCCCCCCCCTCCCCCCTCCCTTTCTCCCGTGGAACAAGCCGGATATATCCGATCGTCGTGGCCGCCGTAATCGCGGAGAGTCGAGTTTCACCGTTAACGACGACAAAACCCCCCAAGCTAAAACTGTGTATTTCATGGCAAGCTGTAACATCGCACTGTACACTGTATATATATATATATATATATAGTATAATATCCCAGAAGCATCTAGAGAGTCTATCGACTCTCCTATTATCGATCCTCGCTTTCCCTCTTCTTCGGTCATCATCATCATCATCATCGTGGTCGTCGTCGGCTCACTGGTATACAAGCGTCATCCGAAAAACCTCCGTACGCGTCGAAAAATAATCAAGCGATCCGTCAATTTCTTGTATTTTTATTCCAAACAAACCTCTCGCGACCGAGGCGTTCGTAAGAAAGCATCGATTTCTCTCCGAGCTCCAGTTAATTCTTTCCTCTTTATTTGGTGGGCAAACAAAACGGGCCACGGGATTCTAATCTTTCCTCACGCTGCTTCTTTCGATCATATTATTTTTCGTCGTTAATGTATCGAGTCAAGAGGATCGTTCTCGAATGGCCTGATTAAGGGGGAACTCGATAAACAAGCTTGTATCGAACAACATTCGCTGTCTCAATTATATCTCAAGGTGTTTAAACAATTGTGCACTCTTTTTCTGAAACTCCTATTGCGTGTTTACCGAGCACCGACGTGTTTTGCCAGGCGTACGAGCGTTTCCGTTCTCCAAAGTGGCTCTTGTAGATGTACACCCATATATACGTATATACGTACATATATAGCTTCGTCGAGCCGCGTCGTGTATATAATTTACGTCATGTCGCGTCACGTCGCGTCACGTTTCGTCCAACCGAGTAAACGCGATTCTTCGCTGTGTGTACGGTGCATTTGTCAAAACAGTTTTCAATTTGATTTTTCTGTTAATTAATACATATATATATATATATATATATATTATATTAATAGCAATTTTCTTTTTTAAAGAAAATTACACATTTTCACAGTTTTACCCAAATTCTGCCCTTGCGATATTTGGCAATTTTGTAATTATTATAAGCAATATATATTTATATATATACATGTATATATGTATGAATAATCGGCTGCTCCACAGAGATTATTGGAACACGTTCGGTAACGTTGGATTAGAAAGTCGAGACTCGTGGTTTAAGCCCCCGTATCGAATCCCTCGTAGACCGAGCGATTATTAATTTAGATGACTCCGTTAAATATCCAGCTTCCGATTTCATTTGCCAATTGAAATATTTGTGTATGCAGGCTGCGTCTCCGAATCGCGCTGTAATTTATCGTCGCTCGGATAACGATCCTTTTTGGCGAAAGCCGTGTCTTGGCCAGATGTGCAAACACGCCGTAAAGAGAGATGAGAAACAGTACACGAGCGTGAAAACTGGATTGTGTTGTAACAAGTGCGGCCAAGGACGTCGAAGACGCTTCTCAATAATTTTTAAAGCTTCGAAGACTCGACGATATTAAACGAAACACAAAGCTCGATGTTGATTCTCCATTGCAATTGAAAGATAATAAATTAATAGTAACGTTAACCACGAGGAAATCAAGCTCTTATCAACGAAGCTTTCAATGCATGGTACTTGGATCGGTTGCAAAACGAAGGTGAGAAATATAAATGAACGATCGAGGACGTCCAAGACAATTTTTAAAGCTTCGAAGACTCGACGTTGTAATACGAAAATACGGATCGATGTTGATTCTTCGTTGCGATTAATAGATAATAAAGCAATAATTCCACGTTAACCATGAGAAAATCAAGCTCTTGTCAACGGAGCTTTCAGTGCATGGTACTTGGATCGGTTGCAAAACGAAGGTGAGGAATATAAATGAACGATCGAGGACGTCCAAGACAATTTTTAAAGCTTCGGACACTCGACGATATTAAACGAAACACAAAGCTCGATGTTGATTCTTCGTTGCAATTGAAAGATAATAAATTAATAGTAACATTAACCATGAGAAAGTAAAATTCTTATATCAGTGCGAAGTTTCAGTTTCGATAGAACATAATGAGATGAGAAAAAATATCGGTGCAAATGCTTCGCTAATAATTAAAAGATAATAAAGCAATAATATCACATTAACCACGAGAAAATCAAACTCTTATCAACGAAGCTTTCAATGGTACATGGATCGGTTGTAAAACGAAGGTGAGGAATATAAATGAATGATTCAGTTATCTAGCGAGAGTTCGTCAAAATACAAAGTCACGTAAAATAAGAGTCTCAATTATATCTTTATCAATGCAAGACAACCTTTGACCTTGATTGCTTATCACGGACTCGGCCAACAAAAATATTGGCCGCCTTGAAATATTTTGGTAAGAATATTTAATCGACTTTCGGAGTACCAATCTTGGCTCTGGGTCTCCTAACGAGGATAAAGCTACAGAAAATTGTGAAAAATTGATGGAGGAGAAGGAGGATCTTCGGGGGAAGAAAAGAACGAATGAAAATGTGCAGAGTGGCAGCGAGGAAAACGAATTTGACTCGCGTATGCATCGCCAGCTCGACACTTGGATCACCTCGGAGTTTCTCCATCAAGTTTTGCTAAATTTACGAGCTGCTGCGCGCACTTGACCTAGAAAAAGTGGAATATTTTAATGAAACGAGGCCCATTCGCACGGTGGAGAACCGTTTTATCCAATTGGACGTACTTCTTCTTCCTCCTCTTCAGCCGGTGCTCGACGAAGAGAGGAGCGAGGTGAAAAGTATCCTCGTTGACTCGATCGCCATCGGGTTATCCCAGGAGGTCACTGACAATTGGAAAATCGACCATCTCCAACGGCGAGAAACTTTCGATTCTCGCGCCTGATCCTCCGCTTTCGATCGTGCTTAACAATAGTGCATATATAAAAAATAAAGTTATTCGACACGGTTTTCCTGGAAAAAAAAATGTCAAAATTCTGTCATTAAAATCGGCGAAGCGTAAATATTGACGAAAGAATCGCGTTATTGAAAAAAGTTTACATTTTCGCGCGTGATGGTCCACTTTTTCTACGGCTTAATAACGATGATAATGATATTTATAAAAAATACATTTATTCTCTCGTGCATTTTCCTCGGCAGAAAATGGTGAAAAATTCTTCGATGAAAATCATCGTTCGGCAAATATTAACGAGAGCACGATTACCCCATCCAAGTCAAAATTTGCGAGCGTGTGATGGTCCTTTTTATCCAGCTTAATAATTTCGCACGGTTATTTTCCTGCACGGAAAAAATTGGGAAAATTGTCGGAAAATTTATCGGGGCACGAATACCATCGGTGTACATAATTGAGTCGTTAAAAAGTGCAGTGCGAGTGCCTGTTCGCTGGCAGCGTCGCGTCGATAGCGCGAATATCGCGAGATTAATTGTAGCGAAAATAAAGAGAGCTTGTTTTGAAGGTTGGTTGCCAGGCGGAATGAATGAACGAAGGAGGACCGATGTTAAATTTGGGTTGAGACTCGGGCTTTATCGATATATATATATATATATATATATATATATATAATACTTGGCCAACGCAACTGCTCGATCGAGGCTGTAAATAACGATATCGCCTCTAGCAATAACGTTCTTTCTTAATTAGTACGCCGCGAGAGATTACCGGCTGCACTGATTAATTTCCAAGCAATTCCAAGTACAGGACAGATACCGTGCGCCAATCGTGCCCAACTTCGCGCGTTTCCATAGTCTAACCCCTTTAAACAGCTATATATATATATATATATATATTTTGTAAATCGTGCATAATACCTCGCGTTGACCACTCTTGTTATTTCTATATTTCTCATTATCAGATAAGGCGCGATACAGCTAGAGACCAATCGACGTAAATCCTGATCTATCGAACCTATATTGACTTTAATAATTTAGAAATTTCTCCGAGATAAATTATCCCTCGAGGCTTATTAAAAGCAGCTCGGCCAGTTTAGCCGTCCGCTTTTATACAGCCAAATGTCATTCCTTGCATTTACATTTTCTCAATGCCCCGTGACATTTTAACCGATGCGAATGATAATTTATCTGCTAATGAGAGAGAGAGAGAGAGAGAGAGGTTGTTAATTTATTAAACGAATTATCCTTCCTAAATATTAGGAACGAAGTGGAAAAATGATAAATTATGTAATCGTGTGGGGCTCTACGTAACGCTGAGTTTTTCACACCTTTGTTTTTCCCCCGACTGATAAAAGTGAGTAGCATATATATATATATACTGTACTATCAACAAACCGAGCAACAGGTGGCAGATAATTTCCTGTCCACCTATATGGGTACGAGATACATAGATTGTAGCTTTAATTATATCAATGCAAATAGAATATATATATATATACGCGTAACACGGTTAACGATCCCAGAATTTTAAAAACGAGCGGAAAAATGTCAGTGCGCCAGAATATAATCTGGCGAAATAATTGTGTGGGAGAAAAAAAGGAGCAGAGGCAGGCAATATTTTTTCAACCAAATTCTGTCTCGAGTCTCGTTTCGTCGCGAAATCAGCGTGGCGCCAATTTCGATCTACGCGCCGATAAAAAGCAAACTCGCGAAGCGTGAAATAAGACTGAGTGGCAAAGTAACGGCCGAACGATCATTAGTATATATATATATATATATATATATATATATATATAGAGTTGGACGTACATTTTCAGCTTCGCGCGCGCTATCGTCTTTCTCTCTCTTTTTTTATCTCTCGTACCCCCCCCCCCCCCCTCTCCCTCGCGCTTACGTAATCACTCCTGCTCCGCATTTTCAATAACAATATTTGCATACTTCCGGGAACACCTGTCCTCGACTTTAGATATATCTCCTACGCCAAAATCCCTCTCCCCCCCCCCCCCCCTCGTGAAAGAAAAAACGAAAATGTGCATCGATAACGATAATTATATAGATCCACGATTTATCTGGCGAGAGATCGAGATCGATCGTTATTCCAGACACTAAGATGGAATAATAATAATTGGACCGATGGAATTTTTTGCAGCAATTTTTCTCACGTTCCCACAAATTCTTCATTTTTTTATGAAATACACTTGGTTGAAATTTTAATTTCACAATTCTATTCGAATCACCCCACTTTTTCCTTCGCTTCCAACATTTTTTGTACACGAATTACAGTATTAATAATTGCATGTTCTTTGCAATGAATAAATTTAACGATGCTATCTTTCCATGGGACACGAATTATCTAAACGTACGAATAGATAAATAACTGGAAAAAATCTACAAGCGACTCTACGTCCAAGACTAGTCGAACGTGGCGTATACGAAGAGGCATCCAGTATTGGCATTGGAAACTATCCAAGATCGATAAACGCGAGTTGACTTTGTTCGATAAAATGTTTTCCAATGGAAATCCGTTTAATCTCTCTCTCTCTCTCTCTCTCGAGAGAGAGAGAGAGAGAGAGAGAGAGAGATCAACGATGATCGGGTCGAGTAGAGACGTGAGAAGTGCAAAAATGATGGAATCCAGTGGAGCGGTGTTTATGAAAATAGGTGTGTACTCTACGATTCATTCTTAGAGAGAGAAAGAGAGAGAAAGAGAGAGAAAGAGAGAAAGAGAGAAAGAGAGAAAGAGAGACAAGAGAGAGAGAGAGAGAGAGAGAGAGAGAGAGAGAGAGAGGCGATTGGAAAGCGTCTTTATTAATTGATCAATCTTAGCGGATCTTGGAGCGATAAGGTCGAAATAGACAAATAAAGCAACGAGCTTCGTTGTGCCAGTGCATATATATATATATATATATATATATATATATATATGTATAGAAGGGGAGTGGGTTTTCTTGGAGATTATCAGTGGATCCGAAGGTGTAGGAAGAGAGAAAGAGAGAGATAAGACTTTCATGAGGGCGATGAGAAGCGATTAGTCGTTGTCTGAGAAAGGGAAAAGCGAATTGGAGCAAAGGTCTCTGACACCGCTCTTATGGCCGTGGGAGAGAAAGATGGAGGGAGTGAGAGAGTGAAGAGAAAAGAGGGCTGAGAGAGCACACCGACGACGTGAGATCGAAAGTCCTCGCTGCTCACTGCGACAGCGATACAGAAGAAACGCACTTATTTGTGAACGTTGAATTATCCCGAGTCTCTCGATATATATATATATATATGTATGAAAATCCTGCACCAACACAGAGATCCTTTGAAATTGTAACATTATCTATATATATAGCTTGGGAGCTGCACTATATAGCTTATGAAACAACCTTACTTTCCAATCTCTCTCTCTCTCTCTTTTACACACACGTATACACACAAATACAAGAAGAGTCCTGAATTTCTTCATCGGTCAGTCGCATATATATATAGGTGTACGTATATACGTGTGTTTTTCTTTTGTCATTTCCAACGTTGTGAAAATATATTTAGCGAATTTGTTGTCACACGATGGAAAGTTGGAAAGCCTCGGGAATGCGATAATTGAGCAATTTGGTCGATCACGAGGTGGCTTGGCGAGAATCACGAATTTTTGGGGGGAGGGGAAAAGCTTGCGGTATATATATATATATATATAATGGCTTTCGGAGCCGGTTCGATCGCAATCCTAAATTGAGACCGCAACTTTCCTCCGCTATATATATATGCGTATATAATACACACACGACCATTCCCACGTGAAAAAAGTCTCTAATTAAGTCCGCACTATTTAGCGCCGTATGCTCGCGATTTTATTTATGAAATTCTTCCGCTCGTCCATCGCCACTCGGATCCGCGTTTTGCGCAAGAAAACAAGCGGCGAGAAGAAGTTTCTGAAAGGAGCGAAGGTAAGAAAAATGCGATGCTGAGAAACCACAGGGGGAGGGGGGAGACAAGGAGATATTCGTGAAAGGTGCACGAAGAGGGTGTGGTCGACTATTCACGGTTGATCAGCAGGACCTGCGTGTCCAGTTTAAACACGAACCGTGTCTTGCGACACACCGAGCGCAATCTCAATTCTCCAGCAGCAGCAATTCCATCAAACACTCCATCATTATATTTTATACGATCCTTCCCTTCCCCCATGAGTCTCTCTCTCTCTCTCTCTCTCTCTCGATCACCATAAATATTATTCGGCTTGTAACTCGACTGGTCTTCGAGATTTCCGATGCTTTGGTATATATATATATATATATATATTATTTTATAGATGTACCATGTCTCAATTCTTAAATGGCAGCAGCAATTTCGTGTTAAAAATGGATAAGATTCTTCCTTGATTCAGGATAAATATTATCGTCGTGGTTTTCTTAATTTTAGATGCTTTGGTACGATAAAGATTTTATTTGTATATTATTTTATATATGCACTGTGCTGTCTCTCAATTCTTAAATGGCAGCAGTAATTTCGTGTTAAAAAAGGACAATTATGTTTTATAAGGTCCTTGATTCACGATAAATGTATTCGTCTTATTAAAGCGACTGGTCTTCGTAATTTCAGATGCTTTGGTATAGGTATGAAGATTTTATTTATATATTATTCTATAGATACACTGTGCTACCTCTCGATTCTCAAATGGCAGCAGCAATCTCATTTGAAATCGACGATTATATTTTATACGATCCTTCCCTTCCTCCACTAGTCTGCATTTTTGGATCGACGGAAAAAGAGACACTGTAATAAGTATTATAGAGATATAAACGCGACTCATCTCATTACTTCGTATTAAACATTTTCTTTTACAGATGCATCGAGCTGTTCCAATACTAGAGTATTCAGGATCAATTACAATTTAAATGGACGACTGTATATCTTATAGGATCCTTCCCCTCCTTCAGGATGCTCCCTCGAATCACAGGAAAAGACTAAAATATAATATATAAACGTGACTGGTCATATGTATATGATCAATCCACCATCTTCCAGAAAAATAAAAAATATTCTTTCATATACACCCACATTGCGCAATCTTCATTCTCCAATAGCAACATAATTCCATCCCAGCTCCAAGGATAGCGATTCAAAGAACTCTTCTCGATTCAACAATGCTTTCCTTGTACAAACGCTGCAGAGACGACCCGATTAATTCTCGAGGAGTCTCGCGCAAAGAAGAAAAAAAATTCCGTTAAAAAGGTAAAAATATGTTTTACGAGGATAATCGAGGATCAGCCTGGGGCATCCGCCGCGTGACCTCGGCATCCTCTGCATTCGGCCGAGCTCTGCGAGAGATGCCGTTACGACGCGGCGCGTCCATTCGATATGTAAATACCGTAGCGCGAGCGAGCCTCGTTGCTTTAAAAACTCCTCGAGATGTAATAACGGCCCCGTAATACCCCCCCCCCCCCCTCCCCCCACCTATAAAACTCAACATCGCCAAGTGTCAAAGCGATTTTTCCCAAAACACACACCGCGCTGTACCTTCCTTTCCACTCTCCGCTCCTTCCCTATATACACCACGCACACATACAAAATTATAAGCATCGATAATCGAACGATCGTACATTAGAAAGTAACTGTAAATTAAATTTGCTACCGATCGTCGATCCCCCGCAGCGGCAGCCATACTTATAACGAGCCGCGGTGCAGGTCATTTTGCAAAAATATCACCGTTGAAATGTCGCGTCGCCGTAACGAGATGCCCGGATCGTAAATTTATAATCACTGCTGTGGAACAGCCACTGTGCGATTAAGAGGATTGATAGCCGCTGATTTTCACGCTCAACTGGATCCGACCAATTTTCTTCTTCCTCGGCCATAAAAAAATGCGGAAAATTGCGAATATAGAAGGCGGAGGCTTCTCCGCGTACGCGAGAGCTTGATCCTTGCCTCTGGATGATTTTAAGAATTTTGTACGTGCCTTGGGAATCGCACGTATATCGCGGACTCCACTCGGGAGAGACTCTTCTCCATCTCGGAGGATCGATCGACGGCGGAGAATTCGCGTTGAGTAATTCGAATCGTGTTCCAGGGAGAGATTGGGCGCGCGCTCATCTCGCTCGGGCCTGTCGCAACCAGATCTGGAGAGTTCGCAAGGCTTGGAAACTCTCGAAGACAGCCGATTTTCTCAGCCGTTGCATCACGTGATCGATTTCCTTGTTGAAACGCGAGCAGTAAGCTTCGCTACGATCGAATGTAATTACTTCCGGTTGTTACGCGAGGAGAAAATACGTATTGGCATTTGTGCAAGAGGAGGTTAGGGGATCTCTGGGCTTTTTATCGAGGGGATCCTCCAGAGTTTCGTGGCTTGTACCGACGCGTGTATCGCGAGGACTCCCGTGCATGGAGACTCCTCGAGGAGAGATAAAAGGATATTCCGAGGAATAAACCGCGAGGTCAGATATGCAAAAAAGATACTCGCTCGTATTTTCGAGCGTGGCCTCGTTAAACCGGTCCCGAAGCCACTTGGCAGATTCGAGCCGATATGCTTCGATCGTAAATGGGAATGATCTCGAGAGCTAATATAATAAATTTCTTTCAAGGTTATACTCGACACCCTTGACGAAATCCGTTCCCTGCGAACGCGCTAGTCGTACGAGTTTCTTAAGGCGATTCTCCAAACTCTCGAGAGAAACTTTTTTCAAGCAGTTGTGCTATTTTAGCCCAGACCGATCTGCTTTACCGACCGAGAGAGGCTTTGCTGATGGTGTGGCGCGTCGATGCGAGGCGCCATCATTGGGGGATCTTGGAAAGTTTGTGGGAACCGTCGGTAAGGCGATTAGAAAATAGCCATAGAGTATGTGAAACGGCTCGTTTCGGTTCGGAAATGCAAAGTTAGTGGTGGGGGAAATAGCTTGGTCGCCATTGGTCGCCATCTTGATTTTAAGTAGAACTAACCTTTAATATAGGATTGTGCATTATTTGTTGTGATTTATCCATCTATATAATCGAGATGACGAGATCGGCATCTTCCCCCCACCACTTTGTCTCCATATCCGCCAAAATATGTTGCTAACCCGGTTTCATCTTACCGGGAATTTGCCGAATTTGGATACCTGGACTGATGTGTACCGAGTGTATCTCTGCCTTCTGCTTTCGCATTAATAAAAACGAGAAAAAGATACGCTCAGTGTGCACTGGTGTAGGTCCCCGAATTCACCATTGGAAAAATAATTTTATTAGCGAGGCAAACACTCTAATGCTAGGTTATGATTGATTGATTCTGTTAATCCGATTAATCATGACGCGTCTTAATTTTAAGCAACGCTATCGTAGTGTTAAGCTTCTTATAACATGCTTAATGCTGAATTGTTTGTTGAATTTAGAATGATGATCGCTGGTTTTTTTATAAAAATTAAAATAATCAATCAACAATCGATATTTTAAATCCAAAATGGCTCCAGTTTTAAAATTATCCAGACCGGAAGTGCTCGTTAAGCCAGCATACTCGCCTTTGATTAGCGTAGTCCAATGATCCGACCAATCAGATTCGTTTGTTCCCACTTCCGGTTGAGCACGCGGTCTGTCACTACTGACGGATCAATTTTCGAATCTCCACCTGGTATGGTTGTCAGTGTATAGCGCACGCCGGTTTTTTTTTCGTCGTAATTGCTGACAACCGATTAATTATATATTCGCGACTAAAAATAATTAAACACTTTTATTTAATCACACGTGAAATTTTATTATTACAATTCTTTAATTTTACCCATAGAGAAAATACTTCTCAACCACTGAAAAAGTTTTTGTTACAACGACGAATAAAGTAAATTAATATAACAGATAAATTCATTCGTGTAGCGAATAGTTTAGCACGTAATAAACTATTCGTTGTAAGATCAATGATTTTATTTGTTGTATCAACGAAATTTATTCATTTTTATAACGAAAAATTGTTTATTGATCGAGGATATTTTTCGCAGGGTGGATTTTGTTAAATTTCATTGATCGATTCTCTTTAAAATAAAACATAACAATGAAGTGCATAGTGTGATTTAAATAAAAGTATTTACGTACGTAGGAATTGGTCGGAAAATCGAAAAAAAAAAAAATTGTAAACAAAGATAGTGCGCGGCGCGATTGTTGTGCAGTGTTTTGGAGGATGCAGCGGTCAAGGGCAACAGCCCCAAGGACTCTCATAGCCTGTGAGTATTATCATTATTATTCAATAGCTCAAATAAACCGAAACAATTTTGTTAAATAGAATTTAATTTAATATTCTTGTCTTTTTCTCCTTCTTACAGTGGGCGATCTCATTGGGAGATGAAAGTGCGCGTCGGGAATGAAAAATTGATTTTAAATATCCGCGTCGCGTCGTAATTATTTAAAAATTAATAATCGCGAGTGCCATCGTCGTCGTCATCTCCTGCAGCCTGCGGAGGATCATCGTTGGATTTTCGCCGAATGAGTGAGTACGTCCCACGGGTAAAAGTGTGGATTTTTTTTATTTAACCCAAGAATGATGAAGAGAACCTACCGGTAGGTACCACTCGGTCCTTCTCTGGTTAAAATCGTTTCTTCGTATTTTCTTGTGTTTTCAGGTTTTTTGCATCTTAATATTTTGCGTGCGTGCGTGTATTTATATCTTTCAGTGTTAGATTTCCGATATATATAGGTAGGGCCTCTAGCTTGCGTTTTAGGTAGGCACTATAGCTTTCGGTGTTAGGTAGGCTTTCTTTTCAGCTTCTTCGTTGTTTTAACATATTTTTTGCGTGCGTGTGTTTTTTTTCTTTCGGGTCCTGCATTGCGTTATTATATTTTTTGCGTGTGTTTTCTTTTTCAGGTTTAATTTTCCGATTAGGTAGGTACTATAGGTTTCGGTGATAGTTAGGTTTTTTTTTCAGCTTCTTTTTCCTAATTTTCTTACCCTTCCCCTCCCCTCCCCTCCCACGGATAAGAGCAAACGTATGCTCAGGAACAGAATCACGCGTAACGAGTTTTCTTCCTCTTTGTATTTTTCTTTTTAAATATACTCATTATTTGTATATTAAAATGAATTAAAGTTAAAATAAAGCAAAAGGGAAGAAACATAGCCTCTGCTCTGTTCAAGACCATTGCAATAACCTTCGCGAGGTGTCCCTGAGTGAGCAAAAAGCAATGGATCTAGAGGAGAGAAGGTACCTCGAAAAAGTTACCTTCCTAAAAAATATTAAAGGAAACCGAACGGAAATGACGAAGATTCAACGAAAACTTCAAGTTAATTTCAAGTATATAGATTAGATTTGTGATTCCATATAATATTACATGTAACTATATCCATGTACGAGAGATACAAGATCATATCCAGATTCATGAAAAGAAGAAAAGAAAAATGAGCACAAACTGCTATGTACTAATTATATCGCATATACACATATAAATCTTAACAAAACTCGTACGAGATAACAGAAGTGATTCTTTTTCCAAATATAATGCGATTTTTGCATCTCGGTCGATCCTGCCTTGGCTCTAAAATATTGAATTTGCTTAAAAATTAAAATGTCCGGTGAAATGTTTTATCCAGCAGATTTTCAATTAAAATTGAAATAAGCTTGGTTTAATGTATAAAGCAAGAGCAAGGTATACCAGAGGCGTCGAGATTTTTGCACATTGACTCACAGATAAACCAGACTGGAAGCTTGTTCAATTACATTAATTATCCAATAGCGGAGTATGTTAATGGGCAATTATTGGAGTTATCCCACACCGGATGTACCGACAGTTGGTTAAGGAGTCGATTTAGAGGGAACGTAAAACCGATCAACCTCCTCGTTCACGGTCTCTCCTAGCTTGAAATTCTTCTGCACAGATGGGGACAGATTATTTTACCACTGACTTTTCTTTATTATTATGATATCGTACGATTAACCAAAGAAATAAGCAATTGTCTCTGAATTTAAAATCTCTCTCTCTCTCTCTCTCTCTCTCTCTCATTCAAAGTGTAACTTTTGTTTTTCCATAAAATAAATGATTTTGCGTTAATGTCATAATTAAATGCTAATAACTGGTAGGAGGTGTACAACAGAGGCAGCTCTCTCTACCATCTTGTTATGCAAATTCGTATCGAAAGCAATTCCGCAGGATCCCTTTTGGAGGTGACGTTTCAGAGTGAAAAATATGAAGAGAGAGAGAGAGAGAGAGAGAGAGCGTGCAAGATGAAAAAGCGTGAAACGGGAATATGAGAAAGAATGAACGTAAAATCCTTGAAGAATTAAGTGTAATAAACATTAGACACTTTTATAATGTCGCTTATCTCTCTCCCCATAGATGTTTATTTTGGTGCACGGGGGATAGAAAAGTAGTTGATGCTGTGCATTAACTATTAATTATGCAAAAGGGGGAACATCGCGAGAATATCGACTGCAAATTTACATACAGGAGCTATTAAGAAGGTGGTACATCGAGCTTTGCTTGATTTTATTGCTGAGATATACAAATCGAGTGCTTCGAATTACACGATTTTCATCAAGTTTCTACATGATTTTTGATGATCCTCGCGCGGTGCTTTCGTCGTGATCGTCGACACGATTTATCATCTCTGAATAATCCTACAATTTCCACCAGAAAAAGAATCACTCCAGATTTATTCCCTTCGGGCTACCAGCTCTATTCAATTATTGCAATTACAAAATAATTAAGCGAATAAAAAAAAACACACACACACACACACACGATGACTCTTCAGCAATGACTGGACGATCCTTCGTGGAATTAATCAGAGTTTCGATTAAAATTTCTCATATTTATTTATACGAAAAAAGAGTTTGATAATGTCATATAGGTTAAAAGTTGTTGGCTGCGTTGGACAAAGTGGTCGAGTAAAAATGTTTAGCACAAGGGACATTTACATAATAATACCGTTTCTATGTGGGATCGGAGGAGCATAGGTGAGGGCATAAAGCTGGTCAAACTAGCTGCAGGGATGCACCAAACAAAATAATAGCTTCCATAATGCATCTGCCACGCCTAGAAGAACGTTACTTATTGCAATTTTAGCTGGCGAGCCTCGCGAGGCTTAAATTTTATTGCTAATTTCTTAATGGCTACCGAGCAAAATCCATTAACAAAACTCTTCATTATTATATATATATATATATATATACATATATCGTGTACGAGAGTTAGTTTAGTACCTGTGTATACCAATATACACCGACGTGTATATGAAAATTTCATATTAATCCCTCGAGCATTGATATCGCCGTGATCTAAATTCAATCGGAAACATTGTAGGAATCATAAATATCAGTCATATACGGATGGGGAAAAATTGAAACGGTGCAACAATCAATCATACGATATAATCGTGAAAGTCTTGGGGATAGTGTATACTTATGGTATACTATATATACATTATATATATATAGTATACATAACAGAAGAGGAGGTTTAGAGGGAGAGGGGGGGGGGGGGAAAGATAGGAGAGTTGTGTTTGTATAATTGAGATAGTAATCTAGCATTTATTTATGACTATATTTAAAAGCCTTGTCTTTATTATTGTTATTATGATTATCATTAGTATTTATATCGAGGAACGATACACACAGGGGAGCGGTGCTTCAAAGCTGAAAATGGTTAAATAAGTAGAGGGAAGCACGCGCAGGATGGTTAATCACACATCGGGAATGGTGCGTGTAAAAAATTTGATGGATTTCCTACGATGGAAAAGTATCGGAGAGGCGAAAAGACAACTGAAAGGCGAGAAGGAAATGGTTGGGGTATAAAAGTTAGCAGAGCTCGTTAAGTGTAATGATAAGGCAAATTCCAATGAGCGAGCGGAATGAGCGCCGAAAAAAGAGCTACGATCGATAAATGCCGGTGAATCAAAATGGACTTGCACGGCTAGATAAGCCGAGATCCTTATCGACTCCCGTGCAACTCTGATATTGCAGGAATGAAAAGCCAGATGTAGCTATATGTATATGTGGTATATATAACAACAAGTGCAGGAATAACGTGGAAATTATAACGAGACTACCGTCTCTCGAGCTCCCTCGTACACGTTCCGAGTACGTTCGAGAATCGCACTCTTTTATTTATTTATTAAAATAACAAATAATATGATACACAGAGAAGAACGAGTGCAGGAATAACGTAGAAATTAACGAGATCATCGTCCCTCGAGCTCCCTCGTACGTTCTCAGGATGTTTGAAGCACATCACCCTCTTATTTATTTATGAAAATAACAAATAAATAAAACGGAGAATACCGTGACGAGTTGGCAGGATGAAAAAAGAGAGTTTTTTATTTTTCATACGAAAGTCAGGCACGACTTGGCATCAATTATGCAATTGATCTATTAGATCGTAAAGGGCCACAGCAGAGACTACTTAACTTCAGGACGATGACAATAAATCCTTGCCAGAGCCGGAGCATTATGGCCGCGCGCGCGCGCGGCGGCTCGTTGGACTAATTCGCGTTGCTCGACCCCGGCAAACGCCATTTCCTCCTCCTCTCCCCCGGATAACGTATATATATATATATATATATATATATAAGGTTCTCCACGTGCGCAGATAGCCAAGCAAAAATTGCCCAACCATCGCGAACAATTACACAGAAAAATGCGCTGATTTAAATATATCGCCATTTGAATATCTTTTATCGCCATGCCCAAGTAATTTGTATTCGCATTCCGATGATCGGCTTTTCCTCGCGTGGGCGATTTCTATCGAGTTTCGCGCCTTTTTCCATCCCATTCAACACGCTCCATTGGAAAATTTCCCTTCTCACATTTTTGGCCAATTAAGAAACGAGCACGTTTTAACGCTTATATATATATATATATATATATATATATATATATATATAGAGTATCGTATATAGAAAATCTCGAAAGTTTTCCGAGCAAAGTGATTCCAGCGTGCAGGTAAGGAATCGATTGTTCGAAGCGGGATCGCTAGAAATCATTGGGATTTTCCATTCGCAGCTTGGTCAGGCGATTTGCAGCCGTGAAAAATTGGAAATATCGCGTGGCTTTTCAAGAAGCAAGTGAAAAGCGTGAAATTTTTCGGTGAGACGTTTGATAGGTGGATTGTGAAAGATGCATTGGTGTAGGGGGGGATTATCGAGACGAATGACAGGCGTCAGCACCGCATATGATTAAACGAGCTAATTCTGTACGCTCGATCGGCTTCTATAGCCTTCGGCCACGTTACACGCTGTGTTTCCTCGACATTGTAACCCCTTCCTACATATATATATATATAAGGTGTCGATAAATCCTTAAGGAGACACCTCGAGGCTTTCCAGAAGGTCAGGATATAATCCTCTCGCTCGTAATTTCCTTGGATCGGTGTTTGCAACTGGCGCATATATAAATTGATGAAAATTAATGGTGAAAATTGACTGGTGGAATAGAGGGGGGGGGGGGGTGAAAATAATGGGGCGATTAGCGTGAAATTTCGCGTGGTAGTGGGTCGGGGGTCGGTGATTTAATAACGGCTAATCTGGAATCTGAAATGCAGCGGCTGTGTGCCGGGTCTATGATAAACGAGAGAGACCGGGGTCCGGTGAAGTCAGTCACGATTAAAACTCGGAGAGAATAGAAGCAGGAGGGAGGAGGAGGGGGGGGAGGGGTGGAGGAAGAGGAGAGCTGATTTGTTTCAGAACCGAGTGATATTCGTGCACGTGCAATTTTCTCGGATACGCAGGTGGCGTGTGCAACGTACACGCGGCACACACGCGGGGACACGTATATTTGTTTTCTCTTCGCTGCACGTAGAACTGGCCTCGCTCGTTCCGAGCCATTTTGTTCGTTGGACTTTGAGAAATTGCTGCCGCTTCGTGCGTAGACCCGTACACGCGTTGGTCGACCACGGAACTTGCATAATAGCCCGCAGACAAAGTATCCTTTATCCTTAATTTCAATCAATTTCCCTTTAATCCACTCGGCTTGCCACAGAGCTCGATACATTTTAATTCCATTTGATTGCCTATCTGGACAAAGTAGCACTTATCTCATCCACGATCAAGCTCCACTCCTTTCAATTTTATGCTACTTAACTCGCACTTATATATATATATATATATATATATATATACATTTTCTTCTGCTCCATTTGCTCCTTTTATCGCAACCTGCGATGGCTTTTGTAAATATATATGTATATTATATGTTTATTTGCGTGTGTGTGTATGTGTGGAATCTGTGAAGAATCTTGCAGGTTTTTCCTATTTCCAGCCTCGTTCCTTCTTTTTGCCACGTGCAACGTTCGCACCGTATGCAGAATACAGCTAGCTCGATGAATCCTGCAACGCCCACGACAAAACCAACCTTGGATTACGCATTCGAAGCAACGGACAATACGAGATATCGGATGAAGTTGGCTGCGAGTTTTAGCAAGCTGTAAATATTTCGGTGTGGCTCTTGCGAGACTCGTGACTGGCTAAGAGTGTCTATTCGATTTGGCAAGGGAAATGGGGATTTGTGATGAGGAAAATGAGAGATTTTTTTTACTCGTTTTTGAGATTTTAGATTCTTTGGGTTTATATGCTGCGGGTTTTTGTATTTGGGTAGCTTGTTGAGATGGAGGAAATATTGTTTCAATATTGGGAGTGATATTCGTTTTATTCCATCGATGTAGCAAAGTAAATAAGGTTCGTCGAGCAAATAAACGTGTCGAGTTGATTAATGTAAAAAGATTGATTCATAATCGTTTAACATTTTGCATGAACGTATATATTTACATACTTTTCTTAAAAGGAATAAAATTGAATGCATAAACTTACGGTGATTTTAAAATAATCGTTTTAATATAATTAATAATTTTGTTTGAATATTTTTCATTTCCATTTTTTGATTTAATTAAGAGTTTCATGGTAAATATTATTACACATCACTCGTATTTTAATAATTTTATATTTCTTGCATAAATATAGTTTACACTGATTAACAAACTCGTTTATTGTCTCGATAAACTAATTAACAGATAGGATTGAAATAACCAAATAAATCGTCTCGACAAATTTTATTTTATAAAAATGACTCCCTTCTCCTTCAACGGATCATACTCGAGTCACCAAACGCATCAAGCGTGTCTTAAAATTCCAAAACTGAAAGATATGAATATTAAAAAAAATCCCAGAGAGAAAAATGAAAGAAAATTGTCTCCCTTTCTCGCAGCAATGTTCCAAAGCTCGAAGAGCAGGCTTCCATTCAGTTATCTCAATTGGAAAATATTCACGCTGCTATAATTTCACTTATCTGGATTTAACATACGAGATACACTCGAGTTCCATTAAGCCGAATTATAAAGCAACGATTATACGAATGCTAATACAATAACACGTATGGAACAGTGCCAAGCGAATGAATTTGTGAGAATTGTAAGGTGAAATGTTTGTCGAGCGTTGGCTGGATTGAAATTGCGAGAGAGAGAGAGAGAGAGAGAGAGAGAGAGAGAGAGAGAGAGAGAGAGAGAGAGACGAAGGTTTTGTTTGAGGCTGGCCGAGGCAAAGAGAGGATAGAACTATGGTGGAGAGAAAACTAGTGGTTGTAGGGATCGTGTCAACGATAGCGTGAATTTACGGCGCTTACCGAGCGAATCCATTTGTTTCATCTACATCTACTTAGCAAGCTAATGTTGCCAGACTTGATTCCGTTAACACCCGCCGTGAGCGCGCGCGCGCGCGCGCTCGATTCAGTAAGAGGCAGACCAAACCTCGCCTTCTTCACCGCAACTTCCCGTCTTGATTAATCAAACGAACCTTGTCATCTCCCATTTCTCTCTTTCCCCTTTCCCAATACCCCTTTAAATAACTCTATTCGATCCTTCGATACGATTCATCAAACTCGTGCACTCGCCCCCTGCACTCTGTAATATACAGACACACACGCACACACGTGCATGGTAGGAGCTACCGTTTGGTTAATAATTTGCCAACGAGAAACAAACTCTTTGCCCTCTCCAGTCACTCTATTTAAATAATAACTCTAGTCGGTCCTTCGATGCGATCTATATGCACCACCCTGTAATACTTAAACACACACACACACAGTAGCAGCTACCGTTTAATGAAAAATCCACCACTGGAGAAGGAAAAATTGTTGCTTGACAAAAAAAAGTCGTCGGCCAACAACAATCGCATCGACTCGCCTCTCGAAGAAGGACGTCGAGGAGAAAGCTTTGATTGGCGCGAGGATTAATGGCTTTAAAAAGGACGAGAATCAGCGAGAGACGCGAGATATCCTAATTGTGGGATGCAGGTTGATAAGGCGGATTCTGACACGAGTGAGCGCGACCCCGAGTATATATATATATATATATGCACGGCGTCTTAATTACAGTAATTAATCGAGGAGCTTAATAACGGGTTGGATAGACGCGAGGTACGGCCACGTGGAAAATGTGAAAATGCCATGGGGGAAAATTCTATAGGAGGGGGGGGGGGGGGTGTTAGGTCGGAGCTCTTGTCACGCGCACCTAGCGATATTATTATTATTATTATTAGGGTTGTAAAGAAGCCGGTTAATTCGGCCGGGTTCTTCTCTCTCTCTCTCTCTCTCTCTCTCTCTCCTCCGGTCCGGCGCTATTCGTGCCCCCCCCCCCCCTCCGAATCCCCGGTGCACGTGTGTTGAGAGAACGCTCCTCGCGCCGACTTATCTCTATGGCCGCGACTCTTCTGCATTTGCATTTTGCATTAGGTGCGAGAAGGAGGGCCGAGCCAGTTCGTACCAAAGGAAGTTAACGAGAGGACTCTGCGGATAGAGTACCGCGATAACAATTATTTCCGTCTCTTCCCCCCCCCCCCCCCCCCCACTTCCCTACCCCCACCACGAAGATCCTTAACGACCCTGCTCTCCAATCAACCCTCGACGCCGACTCCGAAGGACGATAATAGCATCGAGAAGCTGCGTATACTCGTTATTAATTCATTATAACAATTTATCGATCATGCCAATTGCGAGTTTTATTCACTTTAATTAGCTACGCAACGTTTGAAACATCATCGCTTTTGATCCTATACGATAATTGCACAAGAGAATTTCTAATGACTATTCTTAATCGATAACGCTGAGCGATTAAACGCTCGGAAAAGCACTTGTAATTTCTTCGTAGCGATCGAATCGAAGATTGCTCGGTATGTATTTCAAATTGTTTCTAATTATCGCCCGGGACTTTTAATTATCTTTGCGATATTTTTTCGCAAGACCTTCGGGTCCTGAGAATTTTACGAGGATCGGAGTGTAGGGTGGATATGTGAGTGTGGGAAATTTGATTCGTGTACTATATATATATATATATATATATATATATATATATATATGGAGATTTGTCTTATGGAATGTACAGAGCGAAGTTGGTCGAGGAAGAAATTCATTTTTCGCAATCTTTTTGAAGAAATAAAGATCGAGAATTGGGAGCAACTTCGGGTGGAGAAAAACATGGCACTTTACTCTGGCGACAAATGAACAGGTTATTTCTCTTCGAGGCGTACGTAAATTGTTTGCACTTGAACGAGTACTCCCTGAGGAACTGCCAGGGGTCCGTGCTACGCGTGAAAATCCATTTCGCAAATTTGCCAGTACTCGAAGTGACCGAGTACGACCGAACCATCACCGAAACGGAAAGATGCTTCAAGTTCGAGGCAGGCTCGTCGATCCACTTCTCCTCGAGTCCGGAGGCCCTGGAGAATGCCCTGAAGAGAAGCAGAGCGAAGATCAAGGTCTGCAGGGTCGACGATAATTTTCCAATTTGCGAATTTTCCACCTTTCTGTCGGGATGCATCTGCGACCTTGTGTCCAAGGCCGAAGGATTCGAGAGTAGTCCTTTCAAGTTCAAAGGACCTTTCGCTCTGGTGGATCCCGGAGGTTATCCTTCGGGAAGCATCGAGACCGATTTTTTCGTGTACAGTCTCGGAAGGTAATGGGAATAAAATTTCACTCGACATTCCGCGGCTTATATATATAGGAATTTGTGTAACGTCATATTTGAAATGAGATAAAAACCAACGCACACAGATACAACGTGACGCACTTTGGATTGGTAGCGGAGAGAGTGATACTGAAAAAGAGTGCGGGGGGACTGGAGTTTTCCATTCAAGATAACAAAACGCCCGTTCCGAATATCGAGTGCAGAGCTTGCTTGCCTTACGCTAAAAGAAAAGTGGAGCTGCGGGACGAGGACGTTGAGAAGCTCGTGGGAGCGAACAGTTTTATACTGGATATCGCTGGTATATCTCTGGTAGCTGATAGACTAGCTCTCGGCAAACCTCCGGCGAGAGGAGAGCGCGAACCATTGGTCGACCCGAATTTGCAGATTAAAAAGGGGAAGAAGGGCAAAAGGGGGAAAAAAGGGAAAAAAGGGAAAAAATGAGAAATTACTCCGACGAAAGTCGATATTCTTTGTAACTTTGGGAAAAATTCAATAAAAAGGGTAAAGCGTGTTATTCTCAACGAGTTTTATATAATTCGCTTTGAAAAGGAACGTGTGCTCCACAATGATAATATTTAACGTATCGAACGATTTCACGTTTGACTGAACGTTTGAAAGCTTTCCAATCAAGCGTGTACACGCTGAAACACGTGTAAGATAGAATCAGGTAAAAATTGAGCAAATTTGGTACAGATGCGGGAAAGGCTGGCACGAGCTGTGTTATTCTCATAATTTAGGCTCGATTTCGAGGGGGGATTAATTAAACTGTCGCGTCGCCGCAATTTCCTCGAAACTTAACGAAAAGTCGATCAGTGGATAAGTAATGAACCGTTGGACGAAATTTGCAGCTACCTTCACCGCGCAGTCCTGTTTTCTTGCATAGATTTTTATCTCGCGTAATTATACTGGGAGAAATTCAGTTTGCGGTCTTGAAAAACACTTTACGAATTAATTACAGTAATTAGCGATTGAGAAGTACGGCGGCGCTCGACGAGAAGGCAGGATACGTTCCTCGCTGATTCCGGGGACGAGATGAGATGCAAATGCCGTAAAAAACTGGGGATAACGCACGAGGAAAGGTAACGCGCGACGTTTGCAAAATTATATCCCGACACTTTTGTCACGCGTGATTCTAATCGCTGGCGCGTTTGCTACTCGGACCGATTATCACATTTTTCTAGCCAGTTCCTTGTATATCGATAATGTCATATATGTATATATACAGGGTGTCCCACGAACGATGGCCCCATGCCAATAATACCATCGGATAGGGCACAAAAATCTGAGAAAAAAAGTTGTAAACACTTTTTTCCTAGCACTTTTGGTTCAAAAGTTATTTGCAATTAAAGATTATCCATTATAGTAGTTCCTTTCAATCTTTTAAAGAGGAAGATTGTTTTGGTCGCGCGCATCATAAGACCAGAAATGCTAAGATTCTGCGAATTAATATAGTGTATACTAAGAAAAGTACAAAGCCAAACATCCACTTGAGACTATTGTGTGGCGTGTTTATGTTTTGATTGTTTTTATGGCGCTCGCACTCGAAGCGGCCGATCGGCCTTGAACCACTCGACAATAGGCTCAAGTGGATGTTTGGCTTTGCGTTTTTCTTAGTATT
Source organism: Prorops nasuta (assembly GCF_024137725.1). NCBI lineage: Eukaryota > Metazoa > Arthropoda > Insecta > Hymenoptera > Bethylidae > Prorops > Prorops nasuta. The sequence continues at coordinate 3,847,693 of NW_027116814.1, forward strand.
CTAATTCACGGAATCTTTCTGGCCTTATAATTTTGCGACCAAAACAATCTTCCTCTTTAAAAGATTGAAAGGAGCTACTATAATGGATAATCTTTAATTCCAAATAACTTTTCAACCAAAAGTGCTAGGAAAAAAGTTTTTACAACTTTCTTACTTAGATTTTTGTCCCCTTTCCAATGGTATTGACATCACCATGGTTCATGGGACACACCGAAGATGCCCCAGAGTTGGAACACAAAAATTCGTTTATCTCTGCAAATACAAGAGATATCAATTTTTTGCACAGGACGTGTTTGATTGCAAATATAAAGAAGCTTCAAAAATGTCGTATACAAAAAACTAATATCTCTCCCCTATTTACAGAGATAATTGAATTTTTGTGTTCGACCTCCGGTACACCTTCGACGATACATATACAGGGTGTACCTTTTAAAATCCTCCAAACGAAGAACTCGCGAGAGCTACATATTTTTTCCTACCCCCATGATTCCCCAAGGTTCCCATAAAAATTTCAAGATAACTTCAATATACATATATATATATATATGCAGAATAAACAAGCCTGCAGAAGATTGTGGAAGGGCGAGTTTGATTCCGTTAAAATGTATCGTGAAACTTGGAGGCAATAGTCGTATATAAGGAGAGCAATCAACTATTTGAGAAAAAAGCGAAGCTGCATTTTCGTGTCGTGCAGCCAGAGCCAGGACTCTCGCGTGTTCCAGTGCAGTAACTCCGGCAAGGGGAAGCTGGTTACACGCGTGCAAATCAGAATATCTTGGTGGCTGGCTTCCTGCATTTCTCGCGAATCAGGTATTACACGCGCGTCGCACCGTCAGAAACAAATCATTCGACGCTGACATCCCTCGCGATTAGTGTTCCTACGCGTATATACACTGCAACCGTTTTTCACCGCTCCTCAATTTATATTCTTTGCTCGAAGAAACCGGATTACGCCTAATGAGCCTACTCTCCGGTAATCGACCAATAATAATCCTCCGCCCTAATTAACCAATTGCCTCGAAAGCAAAATTGCGAGTCTCGTTGCATTCCCCCCCCCCTCTCGCGTACGTTAAGAGGATGCTGCAGCACTCGTTTGAAATATTTTCTCCATTTTTTTATCAATTTCTGTCTTGCTTCGACCGGATTTTGGCCATTTCTTTTGCAACTGTGCTGATTGAATATTTTTTACGAGAATGTGTCGTATGTTGATTATTGTGCGACGCGAAGGTTAACGCGTGCCATGGATCGAGAGCTGCAAAGATTAATTTGTTCAACGAGGTACACCGGCTCGTTGCAATTTTGCCCAAATTTTTGCAAAATTGCAAAAAATTTTCCTCGACTATTTTCCAGTGTAATTTAATTTTTTTTCTTTTGCAAGAATTTTCACGATTTTCTTTTACTCGTGTGTGTGTGTGTGTGAAAATTTGCCAAGTTTTGCGAAAAACCGCCACTTTTCTCCCTCGTTGCATAAACAATTAACAATAATTTCTCAATTTTCTCCATTAAAATTGATGAGTTTGTAAATACGCGAAAAAGTCGACGAAAATTCAAGCTCGTTAAAATAAAATCAGTGTCCGAGTAAAAACCTCGTTGAGAAAATGTATATATAAATACATTGAACGTGCGCTTAAACGTGACGAAAAAAAAGGAGAATTTTTCAATAAATTGGCTGATTTCGCACGAGCGATTGTATCGAGCTGCTATGTGCAATTTTGCCATTTCTTTATTTTTTATATCGAATTTTCTTGACCAGGCTGCGAATAACCGCGAGCGTTTCAGTCGATCGACCGATAGAGGCTGGCTGGCCAGCGCTATCAAAGAGCCATCCGAAATAGATTAAGATACATAATTATTGGCACTGGCCATTAGAATAATTGGCACTTGAAGAAAGTCGAGTTTTTCTCTTCGGGTTATGGCGCGAGACTCGGCTTACGAAAGCGCGATTTGCATAGCGTGCCTGGGTGTTTCGCATGTTTTATGGGATTACGCCAATCAAGATGGAAGTGGCGATGACTGGCCGATTTACGCTCACGTTTACCGGAAATGGATCGTATACCTCGTATATGCTATATCTATATATATATATATATATATATAATATACGCCCAGAGTTAGCACTTGGCGAAAAATTCAAACTCCCTCTGGACTGTTTGCAATTTAAATATATATATATATAAATCCATGCTTTGCGACGCTAAAAAACCACGTTGCATTACGTGGTACTCTTTTACAGATACAAAGAATCATCAAGGATCTGTGTAATCCTGTGTAAAATCCTGATGAGAAAAAATGTCCTTTTCCGTCTAGTCGAGGCACGAGCCTGGCATTGGCGGATGGATATATATATATGTGTGTGTGTGTGTGTGTGTGTAGAGAAAGAGAGAGACGCCTCGCTCGCGGTGGAGCCGGCACCTTCGTACCCTCGAGGCTGGCCCTCGTTACGCTACACACTCGGAGGAAATATCGCGTGTACCAGGACGATTGGCGTGAAATTTTCCTTCGACTCTCTCCGAAGCGCAAACTCGTCGAATCGCAAAGGGCCATAAATTAGCAGGGATTAATGAATTCTTCAAGAAATATCTACACGTACATATATATATATATATGTATATACATATATAGATTTTGTCCCGGTGTCAAAGTCGCGAGAATCCTTTTACAAACTCGAGGAGCGGGATCGAGGTCCGTAAGGACAATAACCGCGAGGATCTAAGCCAGCCAGGCGGATCAAGGTCGGGTCCACCCACGTTCCTCCTTCACGAACCAACCGTCTTGCGACTCGCAGTCCCTGCGGAATCGCACTGTTTTCCTCGCGCGCGATTATTTTCGCTAATTATTGAATTTATCGTTAACGATAATGGGAGCTGCATCGATAAATTATAATTAGAGCCTGCGCGCCGCTGAATCAGTACTGGCTCGACCAGATCCCGCATTTTTGCCGCTTTAAGGCGATAGCGAAGCTGCTCGGTCGGTAAGTTGCAAGGCGGAATCGATAGGTTTGCATGTATATATATATATATATATATATATATATATATGCATATGTGTGTGTGTGTATATATATACACGGAGGCTGAACCAGTAGGAAAAATGCGAGCTCCGCGCAGCTGCCTCGCTAATTTCTCAAATTTATTCCCCTATCCCCGGCAATGAATTATACCGCGTTAACGGGATCTCGAAGCTCCGGAGGTTTGCTTGGAATATTTTCAGAAGGACGCGCCGAGCAATTGGAAATGAAGCGGGAAAGTGGAAAAGCTCGAGGGTGGAGGGGAGCTTTCAGCGATGAATCGTACCGGGTTAACGGGATGTCGAAGCTCTTCGAATGTCCGTTTGGAATATTTTCAGAAGGACGCCGAGCGATTGGACAAATGAAAAGCTTTAGGGGGGGGGGGGGGGGGAGTTTTCCTCGCCAATGAATTATACCGCTTTAACGGGGTCTCAAAGCTCTTCGAATGTCCACTTGGAATACTTTCAGAACGCCGAGCGATTGGAAGAGAAGTGAGAAAATGGAAAAGCTTAAGGGGGGAGAGGAGTTCTCGCCAATGAATTATACCGCGTTAACGGGATCTCAAAGCTCTCCGAATGTCCACTTGGAATATTTTCAATACGCCGAGCGATTGGAAATGAAGCGAGAAAATGGAAAAGCTTAGGGGGGGGGGGGGAGTAGAGTTTTCAACGGATGTGATCATGCTCGGATTCTGAAAGGAGGGATCGATAAGGGCGCATAAATCATTGATCGAGATCTTTCTCTCTCTCTCTCTGCGTTTATACATTTTTGCCCGGTGCGCGCGCTGCGGCTTCGCTATTGAGACGCCTGCTGCTAACGGATCGCCCATACAACTGGCGCGCGCGAGCTGCATTTCCGCCAGAGGAATTCTCGGCGAGTTGTCGCAGCGCTCGCTTGAAATCCAACTAGGACGCCTACGCGCGAGAAAAAATTACGCGTAACGATCCGTAATGGGCACCTTGGTCGTCCTTAAGGCGATTTCATACTCGAGCGAGAGCTCGATAATCTCCGTTCGTCTCTCTATTTTCTTTCCCGGCGTTTCGCGACAAGGCGAATTAAAGTGTCGTTTGATCGAAGTATAAAAATGTACGAGGGAGAGAAGCATGATTATATATATATATATATATTATTGGAAAAATCTTTGGGGGAGTATCTCGAGTATGTGGGCAGGGTTTCTTTGTACAGAGGGACTGATTGGAGTGAGCAAACGAATGGATTCTCTTAATATATATATATATATATAGATTATCCAACAAAATGGATTAAAATTTTATTAATATTTAGAAACAAAATGAAGAAGAAGAAATGTGATTATTATTGAAAAATTATTCAGGATGATCTCGAGGATGATGCATTTCTCACAGCGAGCAAACGAAAGAATCTTCTTAATGAATGGCCATAGTGATATAGCAAGGAAAGGGAATAAAAATAAGTAAAAACTCGTGGTTGCGATAAAAAAAACAATGTACAGAGTGATCTCTGGAGGATGAGACATTTCCATTTGGAGCGATCAAAGCGAACGAATGAATGGATCTTGTTAATGAGTCGGAGTATTGGTTAGGTGCAAGGCGTTCGGAGGGGTTTTTCGCAGAGCGTGGATGAGGAGGACATTGGCCAGCGCATGTGGGACTTTATAAGGACGCAGGTGTGGCGGTGCGGGTGCTTAAAGGCCGAGAGAGAGAGAGAGAGAGAGACAGGAGTCAGGCAGGAGGCCCCCGTACATGGAGGAGCTCCATCTTCAGCTATATATATATATATATATATATATATATAGAAACGGCATCCACGACAAGGGCCCACCTGGGAGTCGTTAATTCATTTGGACGTGACCCGTTGTAATTGTGATCGCGCGAATTGCATTAATCAACCTATCCGCTCCGGATTCACCCCCGCTCCTCTCTCTCTCTCTCTCTCTCTCTCTCTCTCCTGCTTAATTTAACGTAAATGTCAAAAGATCTTTGCAGTTTGTGGATTTTATTCCCGAGTGTCGCGGCTGCAGGTCAGATCCACCCACAATTCACGTCTCCCGAGCATGATATACGGTGCTTTTAACAGCTACCAAGTACTTTCTGCCATACGCCAAGTATATTGTGCGTACCCACGCCTCTTTAAATTCCCGCTACACATTCGACTCGCATTGCTGGCCCATGTTAATCCGCGACTGATTTATCTCTACTCGCCAAGCGTCTTGCAATTTACTCTAAAAGCCATCCTCTACACTGTACTATATATATATATATATATATATCTCACGTGTTCTTTTTTTCGTTGGTTAATATTACTGCGATACTAGTATACAGTATATATATATATGTGTATACTTGGTGTTTTTCACAAGAGCAAAGAAATGTTAAAAAACGACTCTCTCGACGAAAAAATTGATCCACGCTCCCGCTGGAATATCGGATGGAAAGCGAAGCGATGAGGCTCGAGAGTTTCCGGCACTGGCGCGGGGGGGGGTGGGGGGGGGGGGGGACCACTCGCCCACGCTTGGCAATTTATGCAAGGAATCCCGACACTGCACAGCTGCGCCCGTGTCCGGATTCCAAAGAAAGCGGAAATCCTACGATCAGCTGACTGCTCCACTGCCTCCTGCAGATATTTAAGCCATTTTCCCAATTCAACCTCGATTATTCTTGCACGTGACTGTCCCAGTCGACTTGGTTTTGTACAAGCCCTTTGTGTATTTTTTTTATTTTTCTATTTAATGGCTACATATATATATATATATATATATATATATATATATAGTACAGTTATATTTGCTAGTTTTTCTCGCTTCTCGGCAAAGGGAATTTTTCTCGCGGGATTTATTCGAGAAGAATTGGACACGCTTCTCGATTATGCAGTGTTCGTGCGGGACGACCAGACCCGGCCGTACTTTCCTTGTTACCGCATTGGTTAAAGTGGCAGCGAGAGATTCAGTCAATTATTTCTCGATGGCGAACCAAGCATGAATGAAGCCAGTGATAAATGCGTGCCGCCATTTCACCATTATTTCCTATAAACGGTCGTTACATGCTTGCCAGGAGGCCCGAGGGGAATTTATTTTATTCCGCGTTTCGAGCTCCAATCATCTCGAGAAAACTTGATGCTTATAACGTGCTAATGTTGCAGATTCGAGTAGATTTCGTGGAGTTTTCAGTTATTCGCAAGTCGAATAGGGGAGGGGTGGGTTTTCTTCGAGGAATAATAATGTAGCATATATAGTTTGTGGTACAACAAAGTTGCAAGAGTTTATTATTTTTATTTAACATGCAATTTTGTTGCAGACTCGAGTAGATTTTGTGAAATTTTCATTGATAGAAAAGCGAAAGGGGAAGGGGGGGGGGGGAGGTGGCTTTTGCGTAAGGTAGTACAGTATGAAAAAGTTGCTCGTGTTCATAATTCTTGTTTAGCTGCTGGTAAGATGCAAATTGGATGTCTAGAACCAGTTCGCTTGGTAAGCTTGACATATCTGATCCGGTCGATGAAAATCGCCATGCAGGCAAAGGAAGATCGTCTCGCTAAGATTAAGAAAAAAGGAAGTTTGGAAAAGTCCGTAAAGTTGATCGATAAACTAGAACGTCCCGCCGCTCATTCATTTAAAACCCTCCAGTAATTTCCATATTTATTATCTATGACAAAATCAATTATACATATTACAAAGTCTATTGGCTGTCCATCGTGGGACAAATTTGTTATATATATATAAGCAACGAGAGACCATTGGCTCACCCTTCATTCGAGTTTCTTTTATTTTCAGGAATATTAAAAAAATTAGACTGGATCAAGTATGGAGTAAAAGTTGTAACGATATTGACCCAGGATCTAGAGGAATAAATAGTAAAAGAATTTTTCTATACAGCAGCATAAAATTGAAGTTAATGACTCTCTGCAGCTGGGAATCTAAACTTTAAATGAAAATTTAAAGTTTTTTTCATTGAACTGAGTTTAACTCAACCTTCCCTGTTCGCTCAGTCCTCGATCCTTGCAAGTTCTACACTGCCGGATGATAAAAATTTTCCCACAAAATACTTTCCATTATTTCAAGTTACCTATATTTATACAAAAAAATCCAGACCCACAAACTGTGTCAACGTATTTTACATTCCCATGCACCAATCACGCAGGGACCAAGCAGCAATTTCGGTGAAAGAGTCTGGGATGAATGAAATCGTGGGACAAACTGGTTCTCCGTTTTAACTGGCACACGCGACGACTCCAATATAGGAATTATATACAAGCTTGTGGCAGTCGTTCGTAGTTGGACTTTTTGCGATATTCCGGAATTGGAAAAGGATAATGGCGGAGGGGAGGGAGAAATAAGCGAAGGCGGAGAGGAGAGCAATTTCGAATAACCAGTCATAAATTAGGAGCCTCTTACCGAGCAATTATTCCGATTGAACGTCATATTTCAACTGCAACGTCTTAATAATCCTCCTTCCGCGAGAAATTGCACGTTATGTACCCTCCGTTAATCGCGTATATACAGCCGCAGCTGGAAAAATCCTCGATAAACTTTTAATACTCGACATTCGCAATGAGAGTTCCTCTGGACGTTGACAAAAAATACAAAATTCTATAGAAACAAATAAAATACAGGTATATATTAATCCACGCTAGGCAAAAGTACACGTGGAAGCCATGGTTACATCCACAAAGTCGAGGATTTAAGGGGGGAGGGGGAATGCATTAAAAGGTATTCTCGCGAAAGTTGATGGTACCAATAAGTAAGTAACGGTGGACCACCTGGCCTAGGACAATAATTACCAGGCAGTGGCCATTAGCAACGTGAGCTAACAAATAACGCTGAAGAGAACAATAGAGTTTTTTTTTTTTTTTTTTTAAGAGGGACACACCGTGTACGTGCAATGCAACGTTATGGAAGGTGGACGAGGAAGAGGAATACTTTAAGATTTAAAGGAAGAGGGATGAAGCGAAAAAAACACGAAGAAACTATATATTTGGCCCTGAAGAAGAATCAATGAACCATCCCATGGATCCACCAGCAATCGTTTATTCGCATGGAAAAAACGAGGAAAAGAGCTACCAAACGTATATATAAGTGACTCGTATCGTTTCTCCAAGAAGTTTTTCCAAGTTTCCCATAACGTTGGACTATCTCATTAATATACTATAGAAGAGCTGATGTAAGTGCAATGAAATGATATGCAAGGTGGACGAGGAAGAGGGATACTTTAAGATTAAGGAAGAAGCTACCTGGCCCTGAAGAAGAATCAATGAAGCATCCCATGGATCATCCAGCAATCGTTTATTCATATGGAAAAAACGAGGAAAAGAGCTACCGCAAACGTATATAAGTGACTCGTATCGTTTCTCCAAGAAGTTTTTCCAAGTTTCCCATAATGTTAGGCCATCTCATTAATGCTAGAAGAGGCGGCTGTACCCAGTGGTGTATACCTGTCTACATGATAAATGCCCGGAGATAACGGCCACTGCTACTGGCCGACTATGCGTCTTACTTCTGTCGCGTTACCATCCCCCCCCCCCCCTCCCTCCATCATTCTCACGTTAAATCGCAAAAATAAAAGCAAACTAATTTAGCCGGCAAAGCGCCGGACCAGCCTCTCGTGCTCCGCCTTATCCACTCGGAGAGATAACGACCATATACCACCCCGTATGGTATAGTACTATATACTATATATAGTATACCATATTTAATAGTTAATGTTACAATTTGTTTTCCCCGCGTGACTAATCTCGCGGAGTAAAGCACTGGATTTCAAATGGCAGGAAACCATCCATCCTAATTGTTTCCAGCCTTACAGATTTAATGGAGCGTCCACGAATAAAAGCCACCGGCTTATCGAGCGAGTTCCCCTTTAAGAGGAACGCCTTATTCTCGATCGCCCACTGCAGGCTCTCGATATTAAACATTTTTCCTACATTTTCCACGTTAACCTTGCAAGTTTCTTCAAGAACCCCAATAGCGGAAATTCCGTGTCCGAAGAAATTACCGTCGCGACCAGTGTTTAAATTCATAAGAAGATTCTCTTTATATTCTTGACACGTTCCGTGATTTGGAAATATAACAATATACACTTAAAACGAGAAATATAACAATGGAAATAACAAGATATTATATATATACAATTAAATAATCAACGAATATTGTAGTGCTTGAAGCTATCAACGTCGCGATCGTTGAAATTGAACTTGTCCTTCGTCGAGCGCCTCTTGCAGCATTTTCCGGTCCCGAGGAAGTCCCACATGATGATGCAGTCCTTGGATTGGGCGGCTGGGAGAAACGGGAGAGCGAGGAATTGGTTATTCCAGTTTACGTGGCATTCGACCTTGGACTCTGCTCAAGGGTATATCTCGATGACCGATCGAAGAGACTCACCTAACAAAGTTTGGTTGGGATTCCAGAGGATGGAGGAGGCGCGGAAAGAGCTCTTAAACTTGAGGTCGTCGATGACCTGATCGAGGCACGACAGAACCGGAAGAATCGAGCGTCGCCTCTGATTGGAGTCCCAGTAGCACCAGTTGACAACCAGCTCGGCCGAGTGTTTGTTCCAAAGGAGATGCTCGACGCTACCGTAAAACTGTACCATCCTGCGACTAAGGTGTTTAGAAGTGTTCATGTTCCAAAGTGCCAGCGATCCATCGTACTTTCCTCCACCGATGCACAGCAGGCCGTCTTTGTAAGGATGCCACGCCACACCCTGAAGAGATTCATATTTACTCGCACACGTATATACAATTCTGAGATCCGACGTTAGAAACAAGAGGATCCCTCGAACGACACCTTGATCTCGTTATAGTACTCGATCTTGAAGTACGGGACCATGGACCTGCCATCGTGGATCTGCACGGAGTAGTCGCTACCGGTCGTCACCAAAGAGCGGAAATTCGGTGAAAATGACAAAGACCTGATTTTACCCACTGTGCATTGGATCACTATTACCTTGTTACCGCTGTTCGCGCAGTAAATCGATACCATGGTGGAGCAGCCTCTGAAGAAGAAAACGAGATGGATGATGGGAGATTGCGTCTTCAGGGTCTCCACCCCGGTACGGTCGAAACGTCGCAGAGCGTGGATACACGAAGAGACGTATCTCGGTAATTATCGAAATTTTACTCAACGTCCTCCTAAGGGTTATCCTGCATAATTTTAATATTACCCGCAGCTATACTGAAATACGCATCGTTCATTTACTTGACCTTTGCTCCGAGTCTCGTTTCAACCGTATAGGACACCTTGTGAAAAGTCGAGAATCATGAAATTATTACGTAACGATTTTTTGGTCGTTCTGCGACCAAGCTATGCAGTTGATCTCGCAAGGTCGTTGAAATTGAACGCAAGTGCACTTGGTGTTCCATAGTCGTTTCGCGGTATAACCGTCGTAAAGGGATACCGAGGGAACGATCCCGTGGGTCAGCGCCAGTTTGTCACCTGGAAAATATATATATATGATTTGCATGAAAAACTCTTTTATAAAAAAATATATTAAAGAGAGAGAGAGAGAGAGAGAGAGAGAGAGGCATGCAAGAAGAGCGAGAGGACGAATAATTAAACTGACCAGCCTGGTTCCATTTGAACGAGCAACAATCCTGGACGTCTATGAGCTCTTTGAAACCAACCGATTCCTGATTCATATTGTAGACGAACACTCTATCATCGACGTAGACCGTCAACAAATTTTTGCTGCTCCAATCGATTCGTTGTTTATCTGAAGACATTCGATCGTTTCGATTAAAATCATGAATGATCCAGCAGCGTGATTCCTCCAGGCTGCCAAGTCCCGGAGAGAGAGAGAGAGAGAGAGAGATGGAGGCACACTCTGGAATGGGTGGAGGAAGATGAAGATTTTCAGGATAGGAAAATGTTCGCCAGAGAAAACAGGTGCAGGATGATGCTTGTTGCTTGTGCTTGATTTTGTCAAATACTGAGAGAGAGAGAGAGAGAGAGAGAGAGAGAGAGAGAGGCTGATGTATTTACATGGCGTGTTAAGTTGCGTGCAGCTGGTCCGGCGAGTAGCAGCTTTTCACGTTGCTTCTGCTATCTCGCTCAATTTAAGTGGCATGCAGCTCTCTGCCCCATTTAAATGCATTAATCCCCAGTTTTTTTGTCGGTCGGCAAAATTATACCACGCGTCTAGGCGAGCATTGCGAGAAATTAGTCTCGCGAAACTGGTTCTCGGCAACATCTTCTTCCGGCCATGGGGAGTCTTCCCAGGAATTCCAGGACTACCACACTGATAAGTGGACAATATTGATGCATCGGAGAGAGAAATGGAGAAAAATTCACCTTGCGGAATAAACACTGACGTAATTCTTATAAGGGGACCGCTGTGATAAGGGCTCGTGGCGTTGGCTATATATATATATATATATATATATAGAGGACGAAATATCGTACTCGCTAAACCTGTTTCCACCTCTGACCAGCCAGAGACCTTAGGAGTCCTTCGTGGATAACCTGATAATACTTTATTGAGAGAACAGCTAAAAATTATCTTAAGGGCATCGTGAAAGCGTAATACGTAGGAGTACACCGCTGATAAGGGAGGCCTGTAAACTAGAAAACTAGCTGCGGGAAGAAGAAGCGAAGGTTCTGCCAGGATTATTCATTAATGATGCTCGTCGTGCAAGATCACTGGTAGATTGCAACAATGTTGACGTCTGGTCGAAGAAGGTGCACTATATATATATATATATATATAATGATGATTCTATAATTCGCGTCTCGAGAGGAGCCGATGAAGGGACGTAGGTAGTATCAAAGGAAAAGAAGGAATTGCTGAAGAGGTTGCGCTGAAGAATTGCAAAGGAGCATGGATCAACTTACTCGGATGATCCTTTAAACTCGGCTGCTGTAATAAATGAGCATGATTAGAATGCATAACGACTGGACGGCGTCTGGGATGCACCGGCCAAACTGCATCCTCGTGATACTCAGCATCGCACAGATCCTTCGGTCTGCCTACCCAACTTCCTGGCAAAGTCTTCTCATCCTCTCGTCGCTTCACCTTCCCCAAAATCCTATCAGGATTTTTCATCAGATTCTCGCTCTCCAGTTTTCGTCTCATCAGACGTTGCTGGAACTTGTCCGACAACACCTTGATCTATCGATGATTGGACGAATAGAAAACTTTGTTCCAACAATTTTCCATATGACTATATATATATATATATATGTATATGTATATAGTAGCTGTACACAGACTCGATCATCACCTGTTCGAAGACCTCCAAATAAGTGGGTTTAACCTTCTCGACGAATTCCTTCTTCAGACTGTGATTGGCTGCTTCGACGTTGAGATCTCTCCTGCATGGGACGAATCGATCGAAACGACAAGTTTCCCTGGACAAAGGAACCACTGGATTTTTAACCGTCCCAGTCAAGGTTTTCACGCTGTATCGCGATTCCTCCTCCTTTGGCTCGAAAAACTGAAAGACAAAGGAAGGTAGGATAAAAGTAACGAAGAGTGTCGTTATAAATATACACACGCATACATATACACTTGTAAGATAAATAAAAAGCAGCGATTCCCACGCGACCAGATGTGTCTCCTGCTGCAGGACGAGAGTATTTAGCCGTTGGGGACGGCAGTAAAAATTTTCCAGACGTAAAATCCAAAATTTTATATATCGTTCGTAGCCAGAGTGAAAGGGTCAAACGGTCCCTCAAAATAATTCGTGCCAGCGTCCGGCATTATGCAGGGGTGAATGAAGCCTGCGAAGGGGTAATATTTACCCCGGTGGACCCCCAGCGAACATCTGGCCCCTCCTGTGATGGATAGGACGAGGTCCTGGGCCTGATCCTGCCTGCAGGACCTCGCGTGCGTGTCACGTTACTCAACGATCATTTACTTTTGTTCTTATAGCTGTGCTCTATGTATACACACACACACACACATACATAAATATATATATATATAACGATAATTTTTCGCACTTTGCAGAGCACACTGGCAAATTTGACGAAATACCTGAAGAATCGAGAGACCCGATCCCCAGAGGATTAACAATTAATTAGAACGACTCGAGCCTACTGCAGCTAGCCTCTATTATGTGTTTACGGTATATATATATAGTGGGCAATTGCAACGTCATTTCGCGGCCAGGCAGCTGTCGTAACTCGGAATTAGGAGGACAGCCACTGACTTTCACGCTGAAATTATCCTGAAGGATAACAGAACGCCGAGAAAAGAAGTCCTGTCATACGTTTCTACAGCTACGAGGCTACATATCGCGGATTAACTTAATCCGTTGCACTCTGCTACCAATGAAAAATCTTAATCAAAAGTTATTAATAAGCGCGGAAGCTTCGTAATCCCTTGGAGATTTCAAAAACGAATAACTCGCTGCAAATAATAATGTGTTTCAATGTTATTTTTAGGTCCGCGTTCTTCCAACTGTTTTGCCGATCTTTGGTGGGAGGACATTTTTCATTGAATTTTCCATCGAGTTAACAACAGGGGTTCGGAGACGAATAGTGGTAAGTATCTTGATAGGAATTTTTGCGCATTGGTGCTGGTAATAAGCGATGAAAGCGAGCACAGAGTCGAGTATAGGCTGAAATCTCTCCAGCACTCTGCGTGCGTGTAGAGTCTTGGCGTATATATAGCTTCATGCAAATAACGTTTTAAAGGGTTGCAAGGCTCTTCTGAGTTTACACACACACACACACACACACATAGGGTGGATGGTGATGGTATCGTGCTGATCTTTCGAAAGTCTTTTATAAACAATGCATATTTTAATATTATTGCACAATTATTTAAATCGAATAATTTATTTCTTAGACAATTAATCTTTGGATCTAAAATGTTAATTTTTCTATCTAACGAGAAATATTTTTTTTGTTTTTTTCGCAGATGACAGAAAATACACGCGAAAGTTAATCGACAGAGAAAAGTAGAATTTTTAATGCAAAATGTGTGACGAGGAAAACGCGAGACGAAGAAAAGTGTTTTATAGAAATTTGTATATAAAATACATTGCGAGGGCAGGCTGTATATATATATATATATATATGTGTGTGTATAGGAATGGGGAGGCTGTTGGCGCTATTTCTTCTCTCGCACCTCATAAATTACCGGACGTATAACATTTAGTGCCTTGGCTGCGCGTTACCTTTACTGCATTGCCCTGGCCTGTAACGCCATCGCGTGTCCAGCGCCGCGGGGTATCGGCAACCTGACCCAAAACCTCTGCACCGACACCTTCATTCACCACGTCAAAACTAGAATGCCTCCTGCACTATCTCCCAACTTGAAAATTTAAGCCTTCGTCGCACAATTTTTCATTCGCGTTTTATCCTTCGGGACACAACCTTAAATTCCTGCGGTATATCTCGCAAATACACATCGAAGATTTTGTTCGCTCTCCTCGATCGACTATCGACATTTAAACCCAAAATTTAAAAGGAAAAGAGATTGGAGTCTTTTGGAAAAATCGCCACAATTGCATCGTTGTCCACACATGATTTATGTAGCAGTATCCTAAAAGCACGTTGAAGATTTTGTTGGCTCTCCGAGCGAGAGCTGACATTTTAATTCAGGATGATAAACGAAGAAAATTCGAGGCAAGTCCCACGGTGCTGTGACACCCGAAGCCAATAAATCGAGGCCGCCCCGGGCTGATTTGCATGGAGCTGAGACTTAAAAGTTGCCGGCAGGTAGGGGTAGCCTGCAGAAAATCGAGGAAGATTTTCTCATAGGCCGTGTATGCGCGAAAACACTTGGACCCCCAGCGAAGATGCTGCCACGTTGTCAAACTGCTGTCCGGAACTGGTATGGTGCAAAGTGCCCACGGCTCTCTTCCATATGATGGGGTGCTGCTGGCCTAAAACCTGATCCAAACATCATTCTTGCGTTGCTGTATATATATATATATACGTACATCACATATTTATCTAGTATTAATAGTGCACATAAATACATATACCTACTGCAAATTTCTCGGATTAACATTTTTCTCGCGAATAAAAATTTCTTAGCTCCATGTGGAAGTGGACGTCACACGCGTACATGGAATCCCTCGTTTATGGACAAAATTCTATAAATGTGTCGTATCGATGCGTCAGAGTCGAATAATCGTATTATAGTATTAATGGTAGAATCGATATAAATATATAGATATACACGAAGGTGATCGAAAAGAGACGTAGAATAATTTGTCTTTTTATCTCAAAAGTTTTCTTTCCCGACCAGACTCTCTATTTCTGAAATTTAAATATTGCAATTATTCGGATTTTAATTTAAGTTCCAATATATATCATTTAATCGTTTTAATAATGTGAAATCTGATAGTAATCGCACAAGTCGATATAATCAAACGTATACATATTTCTTGCAGAATAAACTCGAAGAGGAAGAAAAAAATGCCTCGTTCCATATATATATATATATATATATATAGAAGTATATATTACACTCGTACAAAAGTTGAACGAGTGTGTCGTGTCGATGAGTCAGGATCCAATAACGATACAGCGTTCTCAGTACAACATACACAAATGCGCACATGCTAGAAAATTTCTGACGAGTAAAAAAAATGTCCTCCACTGTAATAAATACCACACACACACACACGGGTACATGGAATCCTCGTTAATGGAGAAAGTAGAGCGAGAGTGTGTTTTATCGACGAGTCAGAGTCGCGAATAATGAGACGATTCCGATGATTCGTAATTTGTTGAATTGAATAGATGTCTGGAGGATGTTTGGTCCTTTCTTCCCACGGTGGCCGGCAGATGACGTCTTCACAGACGCACGGGCGCATAAATGTATTCGAAGTAGAGTGGGTCAGCTTCGCAGGGGGTTCTCCTCCTGCGTGGAGAGCGAGTATATGGCGAGAGAGAGAGAGAGAGGGTCCTCGTAGGACGAGCTAAAGGATTCTTCCTAATCCCGTAATCGAGTACGCAGGAGAATATCAAGAGATCGCAGAATGGACTTCTGGCCGCAAAGTATGTCAGTAAAAGCAAAACCAGCTCTTCGAAAATCCAAGAAGGGGTCCTTCGTCCTTTTAAACTCCTCAGGATTTCCTGATTTCATCCGCTAGACTGATTTCAAGTGCGTTTGTCCAACTGACACTTTCGCACTACGAATCTATTTTGCCTGATGCTCCCGAGGGAATAATGGAATTTAGCAGGAAAATAAGACAGGCGAATCTATTCGCACCCTGACACACACACACACACACATACATCTATTTTAGGTATACACGCAGGATGAATAATTCAAATATATATTTGCGATCCAACACTTTGAGGGAATGTCTCGTCGGCTACTGCACGAGGTAGGAACTGGAGAAAATTCTCTGTTCTTCAAGGTTTTTCCCATAGAGTGTTAAAATTTCAATTTTTCTTACAATTAGGTGTATACATAATTAATGAACGGGGTTTTGTTTAATTGTTCTTTTTTCGTTGTATCGATTGCAGGGTGCAATTAGCCTTGCGACACTTTGACGTTAAAGGGACGTGTGCGTCGCACGCGACGGATTTCCCCTGAATCGGGCCCCGAGCAACCCCCTCCCCCCTCCAGGATCACCCGTTCTGTCAATGCTCTCCCCTTTCATATGGGAGTATCACTTTTATGGGACACCCGGTAACTGGCGTTAGAACGTGCGTTAGACACGCTGATTGGCGGCTGAGGAGTGCGGAGGTTGGGCTTCCTGGTCCACTTGGTGTGCTCGCAGGGGGCCCCCACGTTCCCATTGGTCCCCGCCAATCTCAGGGGAGGAAAAAGTCACGAGAAACTCTCAACAAGCTTTTCAACTCGCTCCCAGAACGAGAAAGGTGGCCGATTCTTAAAAAGACCTTTGTCCTCGCATTTTTCACCTAATTATTTAAAAGTCAACCTCTTTCTTTCCCCCTGCGCTTCACTGGCTCGTCCACGCGTTTAAAAAATTAATACGAACAATCTCCGCTGCTAAATCACGTAACTCGAACGTATACAACTGTACACCACGATAAGAGTGTACTCGAAAAAAAAAAAAAAAAAAAAAAAAAAAAGAAAACAGAAAATTAATCGAAAAGATAACGAGAGAGCCGATAATACACGCACATACGCATTCTCATTTTAGTATCGCTGTGTTGGTACACGCGCAACACGGGTAATGGTGTTTCTCGCGTCAATCGACCTTATCGCGCTTCCGTTATATTCCTATAAATATATATATATAGTACAGTGTGAAAGAAGCCTTATCACTGGTATAGAATTGTTGAAAATTGATAATGGCTGAGGCCGCGCGGTGCGCGGGGTTCAGTGACTTTGTAAAGTGCAGGGGGAAAAAAACAAGAGCGACGGAGGGCGTCTTGTGATTGGGGCTGGGCGGGGGGAGGGGGGGGGGGGGAGACGTAGGCAAGCGGGCAAACTGGTCCTCGCCGGGGCCCCCCAGTCAGCGAGGGGCCCGGACAACCCGGCCTCTGGGTCTGGGCCCCTTCAGTCGGCCGTCGATGCCCCGACGTGCAGCAACGCGAGTTTCATCATATATATCTCGGTTATCGCGCCGACGCATCGAAACTTTCGCGCTAAAATCTCTACCAATCTTATATATATATATATCGTAGCAGTGATCGATCCACGATTTAATCTTCATCGTCGAATTCTCCATCGCCATCAGTGTCTCTCTTCTTCCATAGGGGAAACCTCGTTTTTTATTGCATCTTTGCAAAGTGATACTATATATATATATTTATATATGTATATTATTCTGTAAACAGTGCGAATCTAACGAATTAAGAGCATCTCAAGTGAATTTTGTTTGGAAATTCTCCTGTGTATTGGAAATTGTGTCGCGTTCGAGTTTTGAAATAGGGGGGGGGGGGGGGGGGAGATGAGTACTCTTAGACGATTGGGTACAGGAAGCAGTTTTTTTTTCTTTTTGGAAAATGAAAGGATTTACTCGACCACAGGATTTCCGAGGAATCCTGGACGAGGATACGAGTACACAGAGAACCGGTGAATCCGATTTTGGTGTTTCGCAGCGAGAAGAAGGAAGATTTGACGAGAGTTGGCGAACGAGTGGAGAACGCGAGAGAGAAAGGCGCGAATGGAGTATCGAACGATCGATAAACAAAAGCCGAGCAGTATCCGCGCTAGGAAAATTCCAATGCAGTCAGGAAATCCTCCTGCGGAGGTGGACTACACCAAGCGTTCTCTCCCACCTCGAGGAGCGGAGACCCTGAAGAAAAATTGGGTGCATCAGCTGATCCCCGTGGCCTCCAGCATCGTGCAAACGTCGTGGCTGTGCTGGGGAGAAACTTGTGTGTGGATTTTTTGCAGCTGCCTCTCTCAGTGTTATTCCGTACATTTTTAATGTCCTTTATATCGTATATATATATATATATATATAAGAAAAGTGTGGGAGGTACCTGTGGATTTGCCCCTCGAGGATTTTCGTCGTTCGCATCAGAAAAGCTTAAAGCGTGTCTGACTCGGGAGACATCGATGCGTGGGCGAAGAGGTAAGTTCCTCCAGGTTGCGCGTATTCGCAGCATTCCTCAGCTACTCGCTGCACCGAAATGTTATTGATTTTTCGAGACGAGACGAGGGCATATCTTTTGGATAAGAGTGCAGGGGGTTACGGCGTACGGACATGAGAAATGTGTGGAAAATGGTGGCTCCGGGCGGAATCGGTAAAGTTCATCGGTCGCGGGGCTGCGGTAGATAAGCCGATAATTCACGGCGAAGCGGTCGTTAAAGCTGGTACTCTATTGGCGCGTTTGCAAGGACTATCTAATTGTTATTCGCGAGACGCGAAATCCGATCTATCAGCTCGCTTCGTTCTATCCGACTCGCGAAATTATCGGCGCAGTTAACTCGATTGAGTTTAGCGATACCGCTCGGAAACGCCGTGTCTCCTGGGCGACTGCGAGGGAAAAGGAGAGAATCGAGCCGAGGCGAGATTCCGCAGCGTTGCAGGTAGAAAAACCTTGTGAATCACCGACAACCGCGCTAATGTGGCTTTTCACGCGAAAATTCTGCGACTCGGCCCCTCTATCGATCTACTCGCGCGCGAGTCTGCCGGCTGGGATAATCGGTATATAGCTTATATATATATATATATATGTAACGATTTCCGCGGTAGCTTGGCGAAAGAAGAACGAGCGATCGAAATGCGAGGAGTGGACGAATCGTTTAAGCATAATGAGCAACGAGGAAAATCGTAACGATGGTTTTGTCAACTTTTTGAGTATCGTGAATAAGTTTTTTGAAAAAACCCAATGGCGAGTCTTGTCGGAAGAACGTTTGGTCGTAGAGGCAAAGTTTTTCTTTTGTACAAATAATTCACGGTACTTTAGTTTAATTTCCAGAAGCTTCTTTAAAAACGTGTGTTTATAATATTTTTAGAATTTTTAACTCGATAAATTGTTGCTGGTTCAATAACTGTAGCCAATTTCAGAGGTCGTTATATATATACACGTGATATAAATATAACGAGGTGTCCACAGCTGAAGAATAGACGAGGGAAATACTTTCTTCGCGAGGATTATTCCAACGAGAAAATGCTGTTGTATAGGTGGGAGCTAATTAATATTCGGTTGATGAAAAAGGGGAGGGGGGGGGGGGGGGGAGAGAGAAAGCAAAGTTTTTGCTGCAGGGGGAGGCCTTTTGAGCCTCGCGCCGACCGAGCTGGATATCCAGCGTGTTTACAGGATCTCGACAGGAGTGTGTCCTGTCGAGCATTAATAAGGAATCGGGAATTAGGAAGAGAGAGAAGGAGAGAGGATACACACGCGATCGTCAAGAGCCGAATAAATCTCTTTCGGTCTCTCTGTACGATCGATCGTCACGCGATCGTCGATACGTCACGATGATCGATCGCCCACCGCGATCTACCCACTTCAAATACAAAAAGCACGATTCTACTCTACAGCTCTATTAAAGCAAATCGCGAATTTCGTTTGGAACATATATATATATATATATATATATATATACACGATGCAACGAAGGTCGTAGAAAAAAATTTTCGCGAGAAATTGTAACACCTTGACTATAAAAGTGGAATCAATTTTTTTTTTTTAAATCACTTTATTTTTTGAGTCTCGACTGCTTTATCGATATAAAAGAGAGAGAAAATTGCTTGTACCCTTCAGAAAATAACCTCTTCTCGCTCTTACAAACCCGAAGCATTATTGTACAGAGTCTAAACTATAAAAAGCGAAATGATTAAAAATCGCTGCGATATAGGAGAAAGTTTTGTTGAATTTTTTACTATAGAACATTCCAAAGAACCTATGATTAAATATTTCCTATGACTTACGTTGCACAGTGTATAAAAGGACAGTGTTGGAGGTTTTCAGTTTGCTTGTATTTGTGGGGAGTAGTTGCGTCTAACTTTCTCTTTGGTGGTTCATCTCTCTCTCTCTCTCTCTCTCTTTATCTATATGTATATTTATTTCTCTCTCTCTCTCGCTATCTCTATCTACTCCCTCCCCCCTCCAGGTACGGACCGTTTACCGAGATTCCATCGATAATCGCACGTAGCTGGAAGAAGCGGGTGGAGCCAAGATCGCAGTCTCTTCTGTGTATCTTGATCAACGCTCCACACCTATATATATATACAGTGAGGCGATAAAAACACGTACTTATTTCGAGTGGTGAATTTTCACCAATAATAGAATCCAGAGAGAGAGAGAGAGAGAGAGAGATGAATGTTGAAGAGGGAGTGTGGCACTGGCGGTTCTTGGCCGCAGGAAAACACGAGCGATTCACTCGCGTGCCTGGCAAGCACGCGAAACGCGGTTCTGCATGTCGTTCGGGCCCAACGAATGCATAATGCAACCATCCTATTGGTGCGCAGGTGCATCCTGAAACTTAATGTGCACTGCTCACGCGTTCCCCGAACGAGCATACCTGGATTACGTTAAAGTGCAAGAAAATTCATTTTAGTCCTTGGAGAGCACCGTTTTGCATTTTTCGCCTGATAACTGCGAATGAAAGCAAGAGGGGGGGGGGGAGCACCCCCTGGGGAGCCAAGAAGCCACCCAAGAAGCAAACTCTCCTATATAGCTTGTAGGACACAGCGAGGCTTTGCTATTCAAGCTTCGCCAAGTAATACCATAAATTCTGTGCTGCTCTCGTATGTCCAAGATTCATGCTGAACCACGTATCAGAATTATAGAGAAGAAAAATAATTGTGGTTTTTCTTTTTAGAGGAACGATCGTCCTGCTCTAATTTTTCTCTTAACGCTGCTTACTCTATCGGAAAATACGGAGGAACATTTTTTTCATCGCTAAGTAATATTTTAAATTTTGTTGCTCTCGCACGTCCAAGGCTCACCACGTATCAGAATTATAGAAAAAAACCATAATTTTTTTAGAGGAACGATCATCCCGCACTAATTCCCCTGTTGACACTGTCCAATACACGTCGAATATTTAGGAACCTTTTTCTCACAATCCCTGCACACACACTGAAACGACCGTATGTATTATTCAATACCTGAGAGAACCGCCTCGAAAAAGTCCATCCTACACGCGTACAATCTACTGAATATCATTTCTGTATACAAGCAATTTAATAATTGTACAAATGTTCCGCTTTTTTCCCCCACGCCAACCAATTAATAAATTCCAGCCACTTTACGAGATTGAAGAAGAAGAAGAAGAAGAGACGCGCGGGCGCGCGGTCTTTTTCAATCGTGATTCATAATTCTCGTGAGCGTGGTGGTAGGAGGTAATTATAATCCTTAAATGCAACGTGCACTGTTCATCGCGGTGTGTATCGAGACATGACAAACTGGTTCCTCTCATGGGAGAAAAACCAATGATAAATTCAGTATATATATATATATATATATATACACACCATTTGTTCTCCAGAAGATTTAAAAACACACACATATATACTCTGGCAAAATTGTATCGCTGTAGCTTCCGTTGGAGAGCAGCTAAATTTAAAACGTCATGGCTGCGGGACACCGAATCGTGCACAGCAACCGATCGCTGAGCTAGACAGTCCTGGAATGCTTGATAGTAGATTAGCCGTGGAGATGGGTGGCGATCCTCCGGAGGAACGAAGATGGATCAAACGAGAGAGAGAGAGAGAGAGAGAGACAGAGAAGAAGAGGATGAAAATAGAAGAAGAAGACCCACTTGCCAAGGGGTAAATGCACGATTATGCGATCACCGGTGGATGCACTCGTTTCTTCAGCGTTTCCACCTCCTCGCGGAGGCTCGTTTACGGGGCCCTCGCGGACACCTGGAATCCTCCGACGTGCGGCTGCTCGAAAAATCCTCCTGCGCTATTTGATAAATCAATGACGTCACGGTAGGCTTATCATAATTCTTCGGCGCATAAGCGCGTCCGAGGGGATATTAGGTCCTTTTAAGGAGAGGAATGTTTAAAGTGGAAAAAAGAAGAGGAGGAGGAGGAGGAGAACCGGTACAAATCGATAAATAAATAGATAGAAGCAAACGGTTCCGTGTGTCGACGGTCGATCTGATTGGATTTATCGGTGATGCGTTCGAGCAGCCTCGCTTTTTTCCGGCCGCCGAGATTAAATCGAGGCAGCTGCGATCCGGAGGATGACCAACGACCTCCTTCAGTCCGATCGGTACTCTTGCAGAGGGATTATTAAAATTAGAAGACATTCCACACGACTCCTACTGCGTTATATAATACATATATATATATATATATAAAGAGAGAGAGAAGTTACAATTTTGTTTTTCGCACGTCCATACACGAGTGAATTGTATTCTTTTCTCGTGTATTATATATATATATAGTGTGTGTTGCTGATGGAGAAAAAAGAAGATAACTTTAAGCAGCTTTGGAAAAGACACCGACACCGAGGATAGAATTGCGCACACGCGTGGGTGTGGACCATGGATAATAATTTGCTCGCCAATGTATTCCACGAGATCGATATATACAGAGTCCGAGGAAAAACGATGGGTGAAAATGGGTGGAAATCCGTGAAAATCACGGAGATTAACGATCGGCCCGGTCGTAAAGGCCAAGGATCGATAGTATTCCGCGAGTCGATAAATTATTCGCGATCGTTGGAAAGATACGCGCCGGAGGCATTTCGGACCATATTTCTTGTCCGATGAACCATAAATGAGGTGCGGGTAACCATGAATTTCTAAGCGCTCTGCCTCCGCGGTCACGACCTTGCCGTCGTTGTAATTGTTCGTTCCTAGCCGGAAAGGATTTACCAGCTACCATAAATTTCTGCACGTCCGCCAAAGCGCCTTTATGTGGAGCATTTTACGCGACCTGTGCGATAACGATGAAGTCCTGAACGCGAGCAAAAAATCACGCGTACGGTAGCAACTATGTGCGATAAATTATATATCCTTATAGTACAGCTATATATAGTATGTGCATAACGAGTCTCGCATTTTTCAACGAGTCCGATCATTTTTTTCGATTCATATTGATTAATTTTATTAGTCCCCCCCGCCATCCTCCTTCTCCCTGGAATATCCATCTCGTTCGATTAATTAATTCCGTTCGTTTATACGAGGACATTTGCATGGCAAAAAATTATATGCACCGGGTTAATGGAAGCTTCGAAGATTGTTTCGCGTGCCGCGACAGCGGATACGGCAGCCGGGAAAGCCTGATCACGCGATCGAGGGACGTCGAAAAAACGTCCCAACCAACTTCGTCTCATTCGTAGAATCCCCTGTCATCGGTCTTTAATTATTATTAGCCATTTAGTTTGCATTTAAGGGTATTTTTTTTCATCCAAAAAGCCTGTTTATTCGCAAGCTCTATTTCCATGCACTGCAACATTGTTGCGAGCTTTCACGCGAATTTCGTAGATTCGAGAAAATTCGTGCATTAAATTTTCCATATAACGTTTTTTAATTATTATTAACAATTTTCTCAGAATCCAACGTTTCTCCCCCTATATATAAATCCAAGACGACAATTTACTCCCAAACTCTTTCGTTGCTTCCATCGCAACATTGTTGCAAGTTTTCATTCCAACGTCTTGAATTGAAGAAAATACGTGCATTCAATTTTCCATATACGACGCTCCTTAATCATTATTAACAATTTTCTCAGAATCCAACGCGTTTCTCCCCCCATATATATAAATCCAAGACGACAATTTACTCCCAATCTCCCTCGTAACTCCGTCGCAACATTGTGCACGGTGACTTTTCACGCGGACGTCATAGATGCAAGAAGATACGTTTATATATGCGGTTTTCCATGTAATTTTCGTCGTCGCGAGCGAAGCGTTTCCTAGAAGCGATCGATATTTCTTCGTATACACGTGTATAATACGCGGGCCGGGCGGTCGATCCGGAACATCGAAATCGATTTGCGGTCGAACGTCGTGGTTCGATGTCTGTGATTACCGTCTATGTAAATATATTCCCGAGCGATTGGCCGCACTGAATTACCGTTTGGCATTATCGTGCGCGCAAAGACCTGCCTCGCTCCTATATATATATGTATAGAGAGAGAGAGAGAGAGAGAGACGAAGCATTCGCACAAGATATTAATGTCTCGCTCCTTCGAAAACTATATTTTCGATATAAAATCCAATGATATTCACGAGAGAGCCAACGATATAGCCCCTTCTTCGAGAATTATACGTGCTTGTACATCGCGTTAATAATTGGCCGGATCAAGCACGTTGACAGCGATCGATACTGTCGATCAAGCTTTGCACCGCGAGAGTTCAACAGCTTCATTAGCTGCAGCGAGGAGACGCGACCGACAGAGTGATAATTACCGCGTGGCTCGTCACTGATTAATACCGAGAAGAATCCTATACGTAGCGCAACAAAGTTGCAAAAAAAAATTTTAAACGCTTATGGACGCCCTTAAGGGTCCAAAACGAAGATCGACGAGAGGATCGAAAGTGAAATTTCACGAGTTGGCAATTTTAGTCGGTGCAAGGTTTATATATATATATATATATATATATATATATTAATGCTGAGTCTGACGAAAGCTTAATAGGATCTTTGCGCGAATTTCATCGATTCGTTTTTCAGGCTTTGTTGCACAATATCAACGCTAAATCTGGACGAAAGCTTAATAGGATCTTTGCGCGAATTTTATATACTCCCTGCAGGCTTTATTAAATCGACGCAAAACCTGGACAAAAGCTTAATAGGATGTCTGTGGAACCGCTGGTGTCGATTCGCTCGTTACCAGAAGGGAAAACGGCGCGAGAATCACTGTCGGCGAGCAAGTCCGGGTCCATCTATCCCGATCTTGGATCGCGAGATGCGAGAGATCGGAGATCGTGTTCGCTTTGAAGAACCGACTCGTTACGAGATCGCAGCGCGGCTTGTCGTGTTCCGTGCGTAAGTGCACGTGAACGCGCGCGCGCGCGCATCCCTCGAGTAGGATTTTTCTCCTTTCCTCCTGCGCGTGTGCCATGGAAAGATGAGTTAACGAGCCATCGAAATCTTCGTCACCTACGATATATATATATATTAAAATGCAGAAAAGAAGCCGAAGCAGCGAGATTCGAGTCTCTTCAGGGTCTGCCGCGTGAGAACCGCGATTTTCAGGCTGTGGGAGATCGTCGACCTTGCATGGTCGGTGTGTTGTGGCAGGTGCAGCCGGTCCTTTTCGTTTTTTATACTCGGCCACGTCGACAGGAACAGTCCGGTTCGCGATCCCCCCCCCCCCCCCCCCCCCACTCTTTCACGAAAGTTTCGGTGGCCGGCACAGCTGATCCTACCAAGGCTGACCGGCCTGATCCTTCTTAGCCGTTTCCACTTGGGTTGTTTCCCGCTCCTCGACGTACGCTATTGGCTTCGCGCACTTGGCGCGATCTTCCTCAGCATTGGATCAGCACTAGATATACCAGCGATTGAACCAGTCATTTTGACTGGTACCAGTATAAGTGTCAAAAACGCAAATTATTTTTACTAACAATGTATAAACAGTAATATCAACTTTATAAAATTAATTCTTTAGTTGTGTAGTATTTGACTTAAGAATAGATGGGAAAGGAATGAATGTTATGATTTAACAGATATAAATAAGTCTTTATTCAAGAAAAGATTAACGGAGTATATACAGAAACGAACAGGTATTTGAGAATCTCTCAAATACCCTAATGTAAATAGTTTATGTCGCTGTGGTAAAAAGAATTTAACGATATTAACTACTGTTAGATGATGAGAAAAAAAAACTTATCTAAGATGGCGCTAGGCCGAAAACGAAGATGGTTCCTTTTGGCTGTACCAACCCAGAAGTTTTACCCTGAGTTTACCCAACCCTTATGCCAAAGTGGACTAGGTCCCATTGGATAGGAGTCCGGCACTGGAGATCCCCCAAGTAACCGCACGGAGATGGAAGGGAAATAATTTCAACGATACATTGAAATTTTAAGGAAGGGGGGCCGAGTGAGAGATCCCTCACATCGAGGTAAGGAAGTATGAAATTTGGATATACTTACCTCTTTGAAGAACTATCAGGTATCACTGAGTAGTTAACAGCTTAATCCGGTAGTGATCCACTACGCTAATGATCGATCCGATATGGTCTGGACAATGCTCGATCTGAAATATTCTACTCTTTATGAGCAGGTGCAGTACACATTATGAATGCGAGAAAGCTCAAAAAACCGTGTCCCTCTAGCGGCAGCTGGAGGAGTAGCCGCTGGCTAGTAGAAAACTCCGGTGAGCATGATACAGTCGTACTCTAGTAGATATGATACTACTAGTCAGCCTTACTGGGGCGCGCTATAAGTGCAGGCTATAGCCATCTGGCGACGAGAAGATTGATCCATGTCAATCGCAAACAACTCTCCCCCATTGACACAGTGGTGTCAAGACAATAGGCAGGATAGAGTAAAATGCACGTAAATGAGAAGATATTTATGATAATGATATGTAAAAATAAAAAAAAAACAAAATAGATTTTAACGGTTCCTAAGGACCATTCTGGCCTTGCAAATTTCTAATGTAGGACTCCATTTAACTAGTATCTTCCCTTGAGGGACCCAATAGCTCCACTTTCGATATTTGAGTATTGCCGAAGTAGGGACATTTATAACATGTCCGAATGCTCTGACCAGGGTAATGGTGGGACTTCTCTCTACTTCTTTGGCAGTGGAGTCATACAGGATTCCACCATTCCAATCATTAGCCTTCAATATTTTGAGCTCAGTGATCACGGGTTTGGGTGGTGAACTCAAGTGTTTGGGTGTGTCCGCAGAATTGGGAATATTAGGGTTCTTATTCTCCTTTGTAGAATGATCCATTTCCTCCAAGGATTTGGCCTCGTTGGGATCATCAGTCCAATAAATTTCCAGAAAGTCCTCCAATTCGTGGTACAGGGCATTCGCTTCTGAGGCCATTGTTTAATTTAAGCTAAGAAAGGGAGAAATGGGAGTGACATAATGCAAATGTTAAAGGTCATAGATATGTTAGTAATGCATGCCGATATTTGGAAAGGAAAGGATTTTAGGAGGGGATTTTACAAAGTTGAGATATACTGCGTTGTATCTCCTTTTGAGATGTTTTAACTACTGCAACACGAGATACGTTATCAACCCCAGAAATTAATCGTATTATGCGTCCCATATTCCATTTACATGGTGGATTATGAGGGGATTTGATAATAACTAGATCATTTACTTCGAACTCCCTCAATTTATCCTGCCATTTAGGTCTAGATTGTAATGTTCCTAAATATTCGTTTGTCCATTTTTTCCAAAATACTTCGGTTAATCTAGTAATATGTTGCCACCGATTCAGTGATGATAATTTTAAGTTCAGCATTGAAGGCTCTGGAGGAGCGAGAAGAGCTCGTCCTATTAAAAAATGACCAGGAGTGAGGTACTCAAGACTATCGATATCATCATGGAGGCTTGAAATTGGTCGTGAATTGAGACATGCCTCAATTCGACAAAGCAGGGTGTTCATTTCTTCGAAGGTAGGGGTAAATGAACCAATTGAGCGTTTCAAGTGGTGTTTCACGCATCGTACACCACTTTCCCAAATTCCACCCCAATGAGGAGTGGCTACAGGGATAAATCTCCATTCTATGCCTCGGGTGATTTCTATGTCCTGTGAGGATGCGTGTTTAAGAGCATTAAAGTAAGCACGTTTCAATTCTGCATTAGCGCCTTGGAAATTGGTTCCATTGTCTGAATGGATGCAGGCTGGTTTTCCTCGTCGGGATATAAATCGTGAAAGTGCAGCAAGAAATGCCTCAGTATCGCACTTTGACACTAATTCTAGGTGGATAGCCTTGGTAGCCATGCAGACGAAAACGCTTATATAAGCCTTAATGCTTTTGGCGTTCCTGGCTTGATGAGTTTTTAACAAGAATGGACCGGCGTAATCAATTCCTGTATGATCAAACGTAAAACTTCGGACAACGCGAGAAGTAGGAAGGGATCCCATTAGTTGGGTCCCCAATTTTGCACGTTGACGTACACAGACAACACATTTGTGTATGACTCGTTTAACCATATTGCGTGCCTTTACAATCCAATATCTTTGACGGATTGAGGCTAATGTTAATTGGGTGCCCCCATGAAGGGTTTCAA
Organism: Prorops nasuta; assembly: GCF_024137725.1. Lineage (NCBI taxonomy): Eukaryota > Metazoa > Arthropoda > Insecta > Hymenoptera > Bethylidae > Prorops > Prorops nasuta. Next base: position 3,876,150 of record NW_027116814.1, read on the forward strand.
GATGTACATCCCGAACTAAAGTTTCAATAATATTATTAGCGGGCAATATTATAGGATGCTTTTGGTTTTCTGAGAGATAGGAATTCTCTAGGCGACCTCCAACCCTAAGGATTCCCAATTGATCTAAGAAAGGGAATAAAGGACGTAAATGAGAACTTATAGGTAAAGGCTCGCCCTTTTTTAATGAACGTATTTCGCTCTGAAAACTAGTTTGTTGAATTAACCGAATAATTTGCATAGTGGCGGTAGTAAGTTCCGCAGAAGTGATATATGCAGGAAAGCCTAATGCGAGTCTTTTGGCACGATCGAAAAACCGTTTGATACGAGCCACAATTCTGATCAAACGATACCAAGAAGAATAGCGAGACAAGAATTCATTGTTTATATCGTCAATTCGCGTGGATAAAACATTTTTCCGGATTTCCTCTTGAGTCTGAAATATTTCTGTAGGTGTATGTTCTGGTTCCTTAATGAAAATTGGCCCCTGCCACCATAGTGACGACTCTAATAATTGATCTGGGGATATACCTCTAGAATTGAGGTCAGCGGGATTCAGTTTTGAACCCACATGGCACCATTTAGCTTCAGGAAGCTGTTCTTGAATGTATGCCACTCTATTAGCGACGAATACTTGCCATTTTGCAGGATGTTGAGTTAACCAAGCTAACACTATCTGAGAATCAGAATAGCATGTGATAGAGTTCACCTGATGAGATAACGCATTTTTTATATGAACCAACAATTTTACCAAGAAGGCCGATGCAACGAGCTCTAAGCGAGGAATAGAAACAGTTTTCAACGGTGCCACCTTGGATTTGGCCATTATTAGACTGATGTATACATGACCGTGAGAATCAGTGATTCTTGCATAGACAACCGCTCCATATGATAGTGAGGAAGCATCACAAAATCCTATTAAATCCAATTTGTTGGATGCGTCAGATGTCCCATTCCATCGAGGAATCTTAAGCTCCTTTAATTTTGCTAATTGTGAGTATGTAGTGAACCATTTGGTACGCAATGGTTCGGGTATTTGTTCGTCCCATGATATCTTAAGAAGCCATGTGGCTTGCATCATTTGTTTTAAGAGAATTGTCGTAGGTGAAATCCAGCCCATGGGGTCATAGATTTTAGCATTCTCTGATAGGAGTATTCTCTTGGTAAGAGAATCAAAGGAAGACGGTGTGATAAAAAATTGAAAGGAATCGGAAGCAGTGTTCCAAGCAATTCCCAGAATCTTATTATCCTCCGACTTCTCCCCTTGAAAGACACGATCTTCAACTTCTACTTCTGGTATTTCATTATTTATGGATGTATTGAATGCCCACTTGCTCAACTCGAACCGTCCTTTTGCTAATAATTGGATAAGTTGTTCCTTAATTGAGCTTAACTGAGCTGTAGTGTTTGCTCCGAACAAAATATCATCTACATAAGTAGATTGTAAAAGAACGCGTTGTGCGTCTGGGAAATCGGAGCCATATTTTATTGCTAGCTCACGTATAACTCGAGATGCTAAGAAAGGGGCTGGCCCGGTTCCATACGTAACCGTGTTTAACTGATACGTCTGGAAATCTCCAGATTTGGACAACCAAAATATGTTTTGAAAACGGCGATCTTCCTTGCGTACCAGAATTTGTCTAAACATTTTAACAATGTCTGCGACTCCTACAAACTGGAAGTTACGCCAATTTATAAGTATAGTAGTGATATCTAATTGGAGCTTTGGTCCAATTAGAAGAATGTCATTGAGGGAATTTCCACTCTTTGTTTTTGCAGAAGCATTAAAAACCACCCGAATTTTGGGTTTTCCATTTTCTGTTTTTAATACAGGATGATGAGGTAGATATACCAAATCTTCAGATTCTGCTATGGGACTCATGTGCCCAAGTGATTCGTATTCCAACATGAATTTGGAATAATCCTCTTTTAAATCAGGATGTTTGTTAAAACGACGACATATGCGTTTTAGCGCTACCTCTGCTATGTCTTTGGATGGACCGATATTGGCCTTCGATTTGCTACTCTTAAAAGGAAGCGCCACAATAAATTGTCCCGAAGAAGCTTGTGTGACAGTATTAGTGAAATGATTTTCACAGTAGTCATCCTCCTCGGAAACTGGGTTGGTAGTGGGAATTTCTTCCACTTGCCAAAAGGCTTGTAAAGCCTTATCGACATTGCAACAGTGATGAGTGCTCAACGAATGAGATTTTGTTGTTTTTGGTAATATTCCTGATACCACCCAACCAAAGGGAGAATCGAAGGCCATCAGTGTTCCATCAGGAGATTTAAGAATTGCACCTTTGAAAAGTTGAGGATAGTAATCTGCTCCTATTAATACATCAATTGGTGCACAGGAGAGGGCATAAGCATCTGCTAAATCTAATTTGTTAAGATGAGGAAATTGTTCTGAAGAATATGTTTGGGGCACATAGTCTGTAATTTTTGGTAGTACTAATGCTGTTACCGTAATTGCTTCTTGAATATTTATCGGAGAGTGAAGCTGAATAGTTACCTCTGAGGAGACACTATGGGTTGACTTGCCAGCTACACCATAGATTGTAGCGGCGACCTTTTGTCGCTTTAAAAGAAGTAATTGAGTCAGATTCTCGCTTATGAAGCTAGTCTCTGACCCTGAATCGACGAGACCCCGTATTAGAGTCTTATGCCCATTTTGAGATGTGGCCATGGCGAAGAAAGTACCTAATAAAACCGATCGTGGATCTTTGATACTTAAGTGGGCTACTACAGAGGATGGAGTAGGCTCATCATTATTAGTAGACTGATCTGTAACCTTTGTTTGATTTTTCGTATTGAAGATTAAGTGGATAAGAGAATGATGTTTCTTAGAACAATTTTTACATCGATTCTTACTGAAACAGGAGTTTGTTTCATGTCCAGGTCTTAAGCAATTACGGCATAATTGCTTAGCCTGAACAATTTTGAGCCTTGATGCAGGTTCTAGTTTTAGAAACTGATCACATTTTATTAGGACATGGTCCTGTTGGCATAATACGCAATTGTTTTTGTCTACTGCCGAATTGTGGACCTTTATGTTCTTGCCTGGAACTGGTTTCTCAGGCTTCTGTTTTTCTGTACCTATTGATTCTAGCATCAGAACTTGATTTCCTATAAACTCACTGAAGGTGGAGAAACTAGGATAATCAGATGAAGAACTAATACATCTCTCCCAATCTAACCGTAGGGAAGTATCCAGCTTTGTAGATAGTAGATGAATTAATATAGGGTCCCATGTAGACACCTTATAACCAAGGTTTTTTAGAGCATCAATTGTAGTAGCAGATACATCTCTTAATGTTTTGATTGATGCGGGATTTTTTGACGAAGCATTAGGTATGCTCATGAACCTATTGATCAAACTAGAGGTGATCACTCTTCTGATTGTATATCGGCTAGTCAATGTTTCCCAAGCAGAAACATAATTGTCGCTAGTGACTGCGAGGGTTTGGATAATTGATCCAGCTTCGCCTGTTAAGCAGGATTTTAAATAATGAAATTTCTGTATTGGCGGAATGCTCATGTTGTCATGAACTAAGCTTTTGAAGGTGTCGAAGAACGACGCCCAAGCAGTGTAGTCCCCATTGAATTTGGGCAACTCGATTCTGGGAAGTTTGATTGAAGAAGAACAACCATTTTCTTCCAACTGACCAACGTTAGGCTTAGCCCCTGATAATCGTTGTGAATGCTCTAGGATATAGTTTTCAGCTGCCTCGAAAGCAGCTAGAGCTTTGGAGTAGACCCCTTGTTGGGTGTAAGCGGATGCTTCAAATTCTTTTTGCCCTAATTTACAAGCAATACGAACATGAAGAGTCCTAACGTCCGTGAATAATCGATTAATAGCTGCTAACCTATCCACTAAATAGGAACTTGTAAAGTTATTAGTTCCTTTTTTCTTCATGCTATTCAGAATTCGAATGAATTCTTCTACTAGAGCCATGATATACTGTCCGCATTCCTGTACATCCGTAATCTTTTCTGCCATATTTAACCTTTTTTAATTCCCGATCTATTTATCAAGTCAATCAACACAACTTATATTGCCGTATCCGGCTCGAAGGACCAAATTTTGTGTAGTATTTGACTTAAGAATAGATGGGAAAGGAATGAATGTTATGATTTAACAGATATAAATAAGTCTTTATTCAAGAAAAGATTAACGGAGTATATACAGAAACGAACAGGTATTTGAGAATCTCTCAAATACCCTAATGTAAATAGTTTATGTCGCTGTGGTAAAAAGAATTTAACGATATTAACTACTGTTAGATGATGAGAAAAAAAAACTTATCTAAGATGGCGCTAGGCCGAAAACGAAGATGGTTCCTTTTGGCTGTACCAACCCAGAAGTTTTACCCTGAGTTTACCCAACCCTTATGCCAAAGTGGACTAGGTCCCATTGGATAGGAGTCCGGCACTGGAGATCCCCCAAGTAACCGCACGGAGATGGAAGGGAAATAATTTCAACGATACATTGAAATTTTAAGGAAGGGGGGCCGAGTGAGAGATCCCTCACATCGAGGTAAGGAAGTATGAAATTTGGATATACTTACCTCTTTGAAGAACTATCAGGTATCACTGAGTAGTTAACAGCTTAATCCGGTAGTGATCCACTACGCTAATGATCGATCCGATATGGTCTGGACAATGCTCGATCTGAAATATTCTACTCTTTATGAGCAGGTGCAGTACACATTATGAATGCGAGAAAGCTCAAAAAACCGTGTCCCTCTAGCGGCAGCTGGAGGAGTAGCCGCTGGCTAGTAGAAAACTCCGGTGAGCATGATACAGTCGTACTCTAGTAGATATGATACTACTAGTCAGCCTTACTGGGGCGCGCTATAAGTGCAGGCTATAGCCATCTGGCGACGAGAAGATTGATCCATGTCAATCGCAAACATTAGTTATAACTAGAAAAGTCATGATATCATTACGAAAAAAAAATATTACACGTAGTAGGAATTTTAAATTGAAATACCGAAAACAGTCATTTTGACTGGTCTGGTATATCTATAGTGTTAAGGTCTCAGACTCGCGTTGCGTCGTCGACTGGAATTAAGCTGAGAGAGGGAGAGAGAGAGAGAGAGAGAGAGAGAGAGAGAGAGAGAGAGAGGAAGAAAATGTAGGGGAAAAATTGCGAAGACGAGATTTTAAAGTAAATATAGAATCAACTTTGTGTGGATATTTATTTAATATGTGTATATATGTATATTTTGTAAACGTATATTGTGCATAATTATTGACAAAACGATATCCGAGCTGCCCTCCGTATACAATTGCCAGTTATAGTCAGGATTGCGGACATCGAATAACGAGCACACACGTAAACTTGTGCAGACTCACACGAATGCAGAATGTACAAGTGAACGCAACGGTGAAGATACGAGTTTTCTCGGGGCGAGCAATGTCTATTAATTATTGCTGCTGGCTAACCAGTAATCAAAGGTGGAGCACGAACGATGGTAGCAAATAATTTTCTTCTCTTTTTCCTCTTTTCCCACTCCCAATGTTGTATCGTACAATATTTCTTCTCCTTCGAGTTCGGTCGGTGCAAAAATCTGTATTTTCACTATGTAGAATTTTGAACATTAAACTCCACATTCTTCTATTTTTTTAGTACAGGGAAATTGAATTTTCTTGCTCGTGGGTTTCATCGAATGGGACCTGTGGTGGTGATGATGGGGAGGAAAAAGAGTGTTACCAGTCATTCGCACGACGAACGAATTAAATCATTTATCTCTCGTCTCTTATTTTCTACATTAAAAATATCATTGAACACATCTCGCTGAGTTCAGCCGCTTGAACAAACTCGATGCAAAAAGTGCTATCTTTTCTAGAATTTGCAGAATCCAATTGTACATTTTTCCATTTTTTTAGTGCAGGCAGCACGGTGAGTTTTATTATTCATGGGTTATAATCGAATGGGATTTATGGTGGTGATAGAGAGGAAAAAGAGTGCTACCGGTCATCTGCATGACGAGTAAATAGGCTCGCATTACTCGCGCGAACACGGCAGTTTATATCGCGGGTGATCGCCAGATAAGTTATCAAGCCGCGAGCGACGATTAAAGTGGCTCGCAACACGTGAAAGCCTGTAACGAGATACGAAAATCCTGCGAATTCTATGCCACTTGAAATCTCTCAAAGCGCTTATTACTCGCTTCCTGGTTACCATCCGAGATTTATCTGCAAATCCTTAATTAGAAAAATACGCCGGAGCGTCGTGACGAAAGCAATTTTAATCCTCCCGACTATTTACCCCTCGAGTCGAATGGATCGATAAACAATACGACAATTAACTTTCGTTCAATAATTGTATATATATATATATATATATATATATATATGGCAAATATAATCGAGAGATGGTATCAACGGAGAATAAAAAATAAAAATTCTTTCACGCGAAATAAATTCTAGTAGAGAATAAGGAATCGATCTAGAAACACTGTCTTATCAAATTTTAATTCTTCTAATTATTTACCCTCTCCTCGAGTGAATATAAATCGATAAAGTGGTGCAAGAGATAATAGAGAAATATCGTAGAAACTAAATAATTCTTGCGAAAAAAGAAAAGCAATAAGTAACGTGGAGAGGAAAGAGTCGATTTATTGAAAGATCTCTTATCGACTTTTAATTCCCCTAACTATATATATATATATATATCCCTCTCGACGAGTGGATACACTATATCCATAAACAATACTCAAACAAACTTTTGATTAAGTTGCAAGGGAAGTAATTGAGAGATCGTATCGAAATGAAGATAATATTCTTGAGGAAGGAAAATAAAGAAAAAATTTTTGCCTCGCTGGTGAAATAAATGCAAGTGGAAAGGAAGGAATCTATTTAGCAGGCGGTCTTATCGAGAGAGAGTCTTTCGAGTTAAATAGAGATAGCAAGCGTGAATGAAGCAAGTTATTAATGAATTCGCGCTTCGGTTCGAGAAGGTGTGCGTTTCCCGGGGGAGAGATAAACGTTCTATATATATATAGGAAGAGTCCCAAGGTATAGGATCTTCAGGTAGCCGAGTAGAATCGACTGGTTGGACAAGCCCCGCTCAATAATTGATATTAACTTAGTCGCGCGGGTGCGTGATTAATTACACATATACATATATATAGTAAACGATTGGCAAATTCGCTTGGAAGCCGCTTAATTATATCAGTAATTAATTATCCCGAGTAAAGCACCGATAAATTTCGCCAATTGACCGATCAATGTGATATAATTAACGCTGCTGTCTCGTAAAAACGGTACTTGCCACATTTTTTCGTCCATTTGCACCGCGCGCTCCCGTATAATGGCATTCTTTGATTTAACGATAGGAATAATCAAGCGCGATTAACGTTCCGCTAAAAATCCCCCACACACACGCACACATGCACGAATATTTAGTCACGTGAATTATTTCATCAACTCGATTCCATAAATCATTGACAAAGTTGAAGTCTCTCTGCGCAAACTTCACGAGTACACAAACACGTATATAATATATATATATATATATATAAGACGATTTAATTAGAGCTATACAGCACAGCGTGATTAGCCTTAATGGCGAGGAGATTGAAGAATTGATTTAAGCTGCGGGGAAGAAGAAAGGACACGAGGAATTTCCTCTGGGATATTTCATGTTCCACGCTCTATCGGGGGGGGGGGGGGGGGGGGGGGAGCTGCAGGCTAATGACGAAAATAATGACGATTGTTCGTTAAGCTCGATTGGCCAGTGCACAGTGGACCATCAGCATTGCTGGCCCGGCACATATACATAGATGGACGGACTAACGATCGTGTCACACTTTGTCCCTTAATTGCTAATTGATATTGCGCGCCTGGCTCGAGTCGTGCAGAAATATTTGCTTATATATATATATATATATATATATATATATATAGCACCGTACACTTCCGGTCGTTAAGTCGACCGGAATCACTCGTAGAAGCGCGAGTGAATTTTAAGAACATTCTCTCTGGGCGAAGTGAAAATTTTCTTTCGATGCTGAAGAGATGAAACGGAGTGTTGCTTCTATATACAGTCCGAGGGAGAAACACCTTCATCCAGTGATGCGTGACGCGCGTGTACCTTTCTCTCTCTCTCTCTCTCTCGCGTGCTCCTCATCATCCACCTCTCGTGCCTCTCCCCCCCCCCTGCTGCCCCCCTTCTTAGGCCTACCGTCCACGATCCTATCTGGAAGATGAATCGGTCCTGCTTGGCCGGTCGCGATTATCCTGCGAGAACGTTCCCTATTAGTTATTGTGGTCCTCGAGCGAGGATTTTCATTCTGTGCTATATATATATATATATAAATAAAGTGGTGGATATCCTGTACGGAGAAATTCTATCAAGGATCTTGATTGGAATAGCAAAATCGTAGAATTTTCTCGAATGAAAATGATCTTCTATTTTCGTCATCGTGCAATGTATATAGTATCGTACGCAGGATCCTTATTCTCGTGTGACCTTGGCCAATGAACGGGGAGCTTCGGGAAGATGGAGAGAACCGATTGGAGCGAAGGTCGTTAACTCGCGCGTTCCATTACGCGTTTTGTTATTTCAATCGAATCGATCGGCTAGATCCACAATCGTGCCACATATATATATATATATATATATATATATATATATATATATATATAGATGCAGCAGAAATATCAGTGGTATCGCGAGGTATCAGCCCCTGTGTGCGTTCGTGCCGGAATTAACGTCATGAATCTTTTAAGAGGCTGCTGCTCGACCAGATTTATTCCAGACCGTTCATTCGGTTCATTAATTTCACGGATGCCAGCTGAGAAATCAGATCTCGTCCAAATGAATTGCGCTTGTACGAATTAATTTCATGAATTTTTCAGAGCCCCCCCCTCCTCTTATGAGATTTTGCCCCTTTCGCGGTTCCAGCACGGATGCCCGCGATAAGGAATCGCATCTCTTAATGAATCACGCGTGTACGAATTAATTGCATTAACATTTCAGCACTGGCTACCGTCTACGGAGAAATCGGATCTACATACAGTATGTGTATATATATGTACTGTATAAAGTGTGTAGAATTTTGCGGACCTTGAAGTCCCTCGCGATTCTTGTCCAAATTTATCACTGTTTATAGTGGTACCAGAGTACAGGTCGTTCATACAGGGACCAAAAACTTCATTTTGGTACGAAAGTTATAACTTTCCAGTGAAAAAAGCGACCTTTCTCCAGAATTTCCACTAAAACTTCTTAAAATTTACAAATTTTAACCCAAGACATTCTGGTACCCCAAAACATTCGTCTCTTCGAGTTTCTTTCTTCAAGAACAACCTCGAAGAGAAGAATGAAAGAAGATGGCAATAATTGCACTAAGGATAGCAATCGAGCGTCGTTCGACACACGGCTCGTGTGTTCGAGCTGGAGTTGGAGGCGATTTTCGAGGAGGCAAGTTGACGGTTCCACCATAAGGATGTGTTTTATGGTGGTAGGTGGGAAGGTGTCCAATAAATTAGTGCGTGGAGAGAGAGGAGACCCTCGCTCAAAAGTCGCACGTGGGCTGAGAGAACGATTCCTCGTAAAGATTGTTTATGGGGTCCGAACACGGGGCGTTTATCGTTTATTAATTGAAAGCCGAGGCAAGGAACCCTCCGACCGGCTACAAAGTCTCCGCACCACGCTACTTGCCAGTGCACGTTCTGCTATTTTAAGATCTCGCGTGTTACGAAGTCACCCTGAAGCCGGCTACTCCCCGCGACCTCCGCTATATATTTATTTCGTCAATTTTTCAACCATGCGGAACCCTTCGTTTCGACCTATCCAATAAATACGAGGGATAAATTATTCTCGCTTCAATTCCTCTCTGGTATATATATATATATAGTTTAAGAATATACAAGACACTCGTATACGCACTCTTTCTCGCTTCGTGCAACCTTGACGAATTGAATTTTCACAGTGAATTTGTCTCTCCTATCTATATATATATATATAAATATCGTTGCACCGATCGATCGAAAATAATAAGATTGCACAGGCCCGAGTGCTCCCTGATGCGCACGATATCGCCCGATAGAGTCGTGGCTCGTCAGTCCCTGGCGGATCCACGTCCAGACGTTGACCGATGCCTCTTTCTTGGACACTCGTGACGTCATCGATTTTCGATAGACGTTTCCCATCCTACATATCATCCGTCTCCACTCCCAACCTCGAAATCCCGCCGTTTCGTCATCGAGATACGCGTATACGAATCGTTTTACTCGATTCTCGAAACCCAGAGTGAACTTTGACCTATATATATATATTTAATTCGACAAAAACGCAAAATCTCACTTTTTACAATCGCAACAAAATTAAACTTCGAATCCACCGGTCCACCTGGAACCGAGTGACGCACCCTGTATAAAATTTCAAAGAATATTTAATATACACGCGCAACAACGATGGTCATAGACGCACGAACACACTCACGCTGCGTGGCCACAAGGTGGATTCTCGATGCTTGAAAATTTCACGTCGAACGTAAAACGAAATTGTACGATATTTGGTGGCTGGATATGGTTCAATGAATGAACGCTAATGAAAGCCTTAATGGACTGAATGGACGGTGTACTGCGGGTACTGTTTCAATTGTGGGGTGAAAGGGGGGGGGGGATAATCATGGAAAGTAGTACTCCAGCCAAGAGAGGAACTGGTTCCAGCCGCGATGCGTTCATTAACATTTACCACTGCCATTTTTTATTTATCCCACGTAATAATTCAGTCCCATCACACATACACACACACACACACACACACGTGAGATTCCGAGGGTAAAGAAAGTGAGGCCCCATTGCGCGCGTAAATGAGAGCACGCGATAAAACACGCGGAGAGCATAAAATAAAGACTTTTCGTGACGCGGTTTGATGCGGCCGTTGTTGCTTCGGCGGATACAAGAAGAATTTCATGTCGAGTGCTTTACGATCGTCTGTTTCGGCGAGCGAGCACAAGTGCAATCGAGCTGCGATGGCAGCTGGTCGTGTATAGATATTCACGACGGGCCACCCAGCTGGTGCACAGGGTACTTGTCCTACAATATCTTCCGTCACGGCGGTCTCCTTTATGAAATCACCTTCCATCGATTCTCTCTATTATATATATATATATATATATATATATACATATATATATACATTAAAGTGTACATAGTCCGGGAAGAAAATGTTAATTTTTCTCAAATTCAGCGAGAAAAATGTCCATGGAATATCGGGAGTCCCGATGCATGGAAATTTGTCAAGACTCCGGGTGGAAGGATCGAGTTGTGGCTCGCTGGCCAATAGAGACGTCTCTGGCCTAACGGCGTTCCATTAATCAAGCCGATCACCGCCATTATGCGGATCGCTCCGAGAACTCAATGGGAGACCTCGGTTTATTAATTTCGTTAATTTATCCATTTGTATTATATTTATTATAGTCTAGGCTGCTCTCTTTTATATTCTTATATTTATCGTAAAAGTGTATTGTACACACTGTGTATACAGCAATTAGCTATATATATATATGATTTTCACTTTGACCCAAATCCTTCGATTTTTTCTCTCCTCTTCAGCGTCTCTCTCGCTGCGTTAACGGAGTCCCTTATGCAAGCAGTCGCGTTTACCTGCCCGTCAAACGGCTTATCTCGAATCTCACCGTAAATTTCCCTTGCTTTGGTCTTTCGTCAAACTATAAATCCTTCTTCCCCGTGCAACGTGTACACCGCCCTATGGGAAATCTCTCGCTTCGATTTTCCATCGGTTTTTCGTTCATCCAGCGAGAAAAATTCGGTTTTCTTGGTGTTTCGTTTGAATGGCGATGAACCAGTAGGAATTTACGTAAGGATTGTGCATCTGCCGAGATGTAACGATGATGACCGATTGAGTTACTCCATTTTATGTGTGTGTGTGTGTGTGTGCGTGAGTCTCGACCTCACCCGCGGCGGACAATCACCTGCACCCCGGCTCGTGGGTGTATGTATATAAGATAGTGTACATGTATATATACACCTACCGGTTTCCACCTTGGACAATCGAGAATCGCGACAGATTTTAGAACCTTGAAACCCCCTCTCAAAATACAGAATTTTTTCATGCTACGTCTCGATATCGAGCAACGAATTATACCAGTCGATTATACGAGTGTTAGCGATAGTGGCCCGATATAATGGTGGAGCGAATTATCATAGAAATTGGCCAGCGGGACAAGAGGAAGCATAAAATAATGCCTCATATTTTATACGCAAGCGCATATCGTGTAGCGACTCTGCGTGTTTTCGCTTTTTGACACTTCGGGGGATCCTGTCATTAACGCCGCTGAGTTATTACGGTAGATCATTGCATCCTGTCAAACTGTACGGTCGGATTTGCATCGGAGAAATATTAAATTCTCCTGCTAGTTTTCTCTGACTGTTTTCTCGTTTTTGAGCCTAGATTCTCTCTCTCTCTCTCTCTCTCTCTCTCTCTCTCTCTCTCTCTCTCTCTCTCGCTATGCTATTTTTGATATTCCATCGGGCTGTATAAGCCAAAGGGACTATATATCCATCCATTTCTCATGGTGACTATTTTCTAGTTTCGAGTCTAGATTCTCTCTCTCTCTCGTTATGCTTTTGATATTACATGCGGAGCTCTGCATAAGCCAAAGGGACCATTATCCACCCATCTCTCATGGTAAATATGGTCATTGGCGAGCAGTGGATTATCTTCGTTGGCTCGAAACGTCAACGTCTCAATTGTGTTTTCACAAAATTAGCAAAGAAACTGGATATCGCTGTATCTGCAATTCCGTGGCTGCTGGTTAATTAGGCTCTCGTATCTGATTTCTCCGGATGACTTTGAGGTGGTGCACGTGCATCTTGCGGGATCCCGTATGTTTTATCACGCATCGGATCAGCCGTGGCAGCCAGCTGTTGGACATTACGAGGCCTATCAGCGCCACGTATTTTATGCGACAGCCTGTAGAGAGACGCGCCGTGACGTAGTGACGGAAGGAGAGAAAAAGAAAAAGAAAAAGAAAAGAGAGAGAGAGAGAGAGAGAGAGAGAGAGAGAGAAGCGTGCGAACCCGTATTGCGATCAACTTGCACCGGCACACCGAAGGAATGTGTAGCTTCGCAAAAATTGCCTTGGATATCGATATTTTTCGTATATAATTATATAAGTTCTACGATACATTCGAGAAACGTGGACATTGGTGGTTATGAAGGTATATCACGTGACTAAGAGTTAATTACCAGATAATTCGTCTTTGTTCCATTTTTACTAATTAACCGAACGTTTATCAACTATTTCCTTGACTGATATCCTCTGGAAATAATTTAAATTGTCTTCTATTTCTTCAGGTTTGAATATCATTAATTGTAAAGCAAAGTAAATTCTATACTACACACACATACACATGTACTACAGAGTATATCTTTATTTATTTGGAAAGAATTTTATTCGTATTTTTTATATCTTCGCGAACCGAAGATTTCAATTATTAATTGATTCAGAATTTTTCCAAGGAAACGTGTAAGAGGTAGTTGAGGAGATGTTGAAGAGGAGGACGAAGAAACAATCTGCATGGGATATATCGTCCTTTGGTCATCATACATATTGCTTATTCATACGACCATTTTGCATTTTCAACGTTTTCAAGTCCAGGCTATCCATCAATATAGGCAATTGGAAATGGGCGCGTAAATCTTTTCAACTTTTTACACAGCGAGAAGGATCCCTAATGTTTCACGAGCTTTTTACGATAATTGCGCTTGTCGATCATACTCGACTAGAATATATATATATACCTATATACTATATATATTTTTCACGAGGAGATATTTTTGAGTTATTTTCATTGGAAAGTGGAAAACGC